>NC_090443.1:83975111-84598974 GCF_031143425.1 Pleurodeles waltl | reverse complement strand
AAAGCAATCTGTCATGCAAGCAGTCACAGAGCAGTTGGGGAGAGGAAAGTTACCAGAACAGAAATGGCAAATTAATCAGGTTTTAGGGAGAGTGATTGCTGCAAATTACCAAGGAAAAATCGAAATTATGCTGGTACCTAGAAAAGAATCTGATTCATTCATACAAATTGGAGACAGAATGGCCCAACTTGACAAAAATGCAGTGAATGGAGGTTTGGTAAAGAATGAGTCTGCCCCAGCCCTTCTGACAGTGCAAGAAAAGGGAAGCTGTGGTGCAGCAGATAAAAACCTCAGTGCTGGTGTGTGGGCTGAAGCCCCAAGTGACCCTCCAGAACCTGCAGAGAATATAACAAAGGGCCCCAAAAACGTCCTGCTGATTATAAAACAGGGAAAGGAAGAAGAAGGGTGCAGTTTAAATGACAAATGTTATTTGCAAGAAAAGTCATACTTGTTTCTTTTGCAGATCCTACCACGTTTCGCCACTGTCCCTGAGTGTGCTGTGTGGTTCCCCTTCCGGTGTGTGCATGTGGGGTCGGGGAAGGGACCGAATCCCCAACCTGAACCTGGCTGAGTAAAGTGCCAGCACCATGGATCCATTTTGCGCAAACTGCGCCTTCAGTTCAAGTTCAACTTGTTTGATTGCATTCTTCCACTGGAACTAAGCTGTGTTTTTTTTTTTTTTTTTCCCTTCTCGTATGGAACTCCGACTTTTGCTTACCTTCCAGAAAACCTTTCAGGTGGACCGTGCACCTTTACATGAGCAGAACTCATGCCACATCAAATTGCTAACACTGTTGAATTAGAGACTCACTCAGAGTATAAAAATTGCCCAGTCTTTTTTATGTAGATGTATCTGATGTGAAAGGTTATGAGATCAATGTGTTAATTCACTTTCATTGCTTTACAGGGATTGCTTTGATCATTCAAATCTGACTTGCTGATAATGTTTTTTTTTTTGTGCTGATGTTTTTTGTTTTTTGTTTTTGTTTGAAACAAGAGATATGTGAAACAAAAATTCATTGGTCAAAGGGCGGAATGTACTGCCATTTGTTAAATTTTGTTTTGACCAATGACTTTGTGTTTCACCACTGCGCATATTAGTTGCTCAATGTTCACATTGTATGTTTTGTTCAGTTTAGCCGCCTATGGGCTTTGACATTGCATTAGCCATTACTTTCTGTATTCAGTTGAGCCGCCTATGGGCTTTGACATTGCATTAGCCCTTACATTCTGTATTCTGCCTATTGACTTTGACATGCTATTAGATATTCTGCCTATTGGCTTTGACATGATATTATATATTGCATTTTATATTCAGCTTAACTGCCTATTGGCTTTGACATGATATTATACATTGCATTTTGTATTCAGCTCAGCTGCCTATTGGCTTTGACATGATATTATACATTGCATTTTGTATTCAGCTCAGCTGCCTATTGGCTTTGACATGATATAAGACATTGCATTTTGTATTCAGCTTAGATGCTTATTGGCTTTGACATGACACTAGACATTGCATTTGATATTTAGGTTAGCTGCCTATTGCCTTTAACATGACATTGCATTTTATATTTAGGTTAGCTGCCTATTGCCTTTAACGTGGAGTTAGACATTGCAGTTGAGAATCCAAGCTGTATTTTTCCAAGCTGTGTTTTTGCACCAGAGAACCAAGATGTTTTTCTCACAGTAGACTAGACATGATAAGAGAGAGTACATGGGTGTTGTTTTTCTTCGCTAGAGCTTGGGAACAGGAGTAGTCTTGGAGACCTGGCCAGTCTCCAAAAGGCTTGCTCAGTTTCCCAGGTCTGAGAGGAGGGGGCACACCTTTGTAACGAATGTAACAGGCTGCAGAGAGTCAGATTCGAATCTGCCGGACCTCGTGCTGGAGCTTGGTGCCAGCTGCCAGCAATCCCGTGTGGGTAGATGAATCTCTTTCTCGCGGCTGACAGGGGTCATCAGCTTGCAGACCTTAGAAAGATGAAGCTGTAGATAGTTTCCCACACGGTGAAGTATTTGTTTTGCTTTGCATTCAATATCTTATAAATATAACCTGCTGTGTATATTGCAAACTGATATATTTTGTTTGATTAACGCGGACTTGAAAGCTACTAATTCGTCAACATAAAAAGTGTGGTTGGGGAAGAATTAACAACAATAAAAGTCTTCTTTGACCTCAGAAGTGCATTTCTGGTGTGTTATGTTAGTGCTTAGAAACTAGATAAGAGGAAAGCACTACAGACACAAAATGCAAAATACACTGTTGAAGCAGAAATATGTCCACTTCTTACAGGGAGGAAGTAGATGTTACTTTGGTTGCACATAGAACACAAAAACAAAGATGGTGATAAGCAAGAAACACAACTTTTTGTGACCACAAACTCTGTAATCTTCCAATTAATTATACTAGAAAGGTGTTGAACGCAGCACAATAGGTTCTCCCATTTCTTTTTTCCCACTTATCCCTTCTAGCTAACTCTACCTACCTGGGAAGGCACGCCCGCTGCGACAGGTGAAAGGAGAAACAAGTTATTTATCCAGCCCTTAGGCTGCAAAAAATGCCATCTCTTCCAAAGCAGTCTATCCCACAGCTTCCCTTGCACCCTGAAGTTTTAGGAAGTATAGGAAATCCTCTAAGAAAGGGAACTGGGAGAGGGGCCTTAACCAGATTAGAGATGCTCGGCGGCAAGTGTGCTATAAGAGTGCTACCCTTAAAGGTACAAGAGCCTTTAACCCATCCGTGTAACCACAGAAGGCGTGACTGACCTCCACCCGTACAGCTGCTGAGGTCTAAGCGCAGTGGCCGCTCAGTGATGGTCGTAGCAGCAGAAATCGGAAATTAGCCGCTGTCCAGCGCCATAGCTAATCAAACGCATACTCAGCACTGTGGCTGCACTGGAAAACAGACTGCATGCTCTAGACGGCTGAAGAAAGACTGATGAGTCTCCGAGTGCATGAATGAGCAAACAGAATCCTGCCCTCAGTGGAGTTGGTTTTGCCCCCCATCACCACACCCAGACAAGGGCAGCCACAGCACAGAAAATGTTCTAACATGGAGTGCACACTGCAGTGGACAGGCTGCTGTGGATGTCAGTGAGAAGGTGCACACACTCATGCTGCAACCCACCATGGACACTGTGTTGTGTTGCCGTTGTGGACTCGTTGTCACTACAACGCCCCCCACCACCTGCCCGCCCTTAGTTTTTATTATAGTCATCTCCCTAGAAATTCGAAAGAGATAAACTCCTCCAGGATGCTGCTTAGCGCTTTAAACAGCCTGGAGGGCTTAGCATGAGACTAGAAACACCAGAAAAGCACAGGACAGTAGATGGAGGTACAGTGGGGAAAATTAAGTCCAAGGCACTGTTGTCCATGATCGTATTTTTTACTGTCCACATGGTTTTGGGTGCATCAGCAGCGTTATCCTCAGCTACCATGAAGCCGAAGCCACACCGTGGCAGAACCAGCAGTTAAAGATGCACAAATGGCTTTTTCTGCGCACACTAAACAATGAAAGGCTGACTGTCCAGGGGGGTATCCCTGCGGCACTAGTGTCTGCTTACAGCTTGAATTGAAACTATGCCATAACCATATGGTCCACCGAGTGTCTCGTGCACTGATATCCCTCTTCTTCCAGCATTCCTTCAGATAAGATACTCTGACGGTCAACCATCATTTTTACTGAACACGTGTCTGATGTCTTACAGCAATGCCTTAAATAATGCAATACACTGACTGACCACCAGAAGTCTACGTTGCTTCAATAACTCTTAACTTACTGCAAGGGTTTATAAATGATCATATGGTGACCAGCCACTGAGTGGCATGGCAGCTCTGTGGTCGTCTAACCCCTCTATTTGACTTCTGCGAGTGTCTTACTCAGACTTTGTACACTTGGAAAGCTCAACCATTACCATATTGAGTTATCTCGGCTCTCAACACCTCTACTATTGGAGGTGGACCTTTGCACTGACTTCCTGAACTCTATCCTGGTCACCCAGGGACTAGTCATGGCCTCTCCACTTCCATACCCTGGAAAGCCATTGTTCTGATACTCACTACTCACAAGACATTGTATCCTGTTATACCTAAGTATATTTAGATTAATGGTACATTGTCTTTTAGATTTATGGGGTTACTTGTTCATTGCAAACCGTAGGTCCTTGTGCGCATGCCTTCCTTCAGCCTGTGCTCCCAAGGTCAGAGGGTCACAACGCTAATGGTGTGTTTCTTTTCTCTCCTCCCTGTCTCTTTTTCCCCTGTTCAGTGACTACAGATTCAGATCCTGAAATACATTAACAATCTTATTGGACTGGAAGGGGAATAAGTAGGGTTCTCCTAGCAATAGAGTTTCCTGCCTAATTCCAATGAATTCTTGGCATTTGGCTTTCTTTGCACTCTGACTTGTTTGCCTCTAATTTTATGTATTTCCTTGGCCTTTTTATGTTTGTCCCTCCTCTGCAGCATAGCGTCTGTACCATCCTTTTGATAGGATGTCTTCTATCCTTGCAATGTCACATTCAAGGAGCTACATTTTTCTTTTTTTACTCTTCCCTTGTGTGCTACTTCCTCAAATCCACACACCCTCACTTTCCTTGTTGCACTCCCCTTCCCCAGCCCATCTACCCCCTCCCCTCCACCAACTCAGCTCTCCATTTATAGTTTATTTTTCAACCTCTCTCCCAACCTCCTTGGTTTCTTCCTCCACCCCTCCCCATCCCGCTCAACTTTTGTTTTTACTTTTCCTTTTTTTTTATCCTTCCTTAGTCCCCTTCAACCCCATCTGCTCCATTTTTCCCACTCCTTTGTCTGGTGGGTCAGTGTTTTTTACCTTTTCCACTGCCTGTCCACTCTACTGTTGCTAATATGCACCTGCCAGTGATGGGAACCCGGCAGCAGCAATGGGGAAGGAGGGTCCGCAGCTGCAATACAATTTGCTTTCAGGCCCCTCCTTTATTAAAATGCGCTTTTACATTAATTTTTTTCCCTTTTTTAATCTACTGATCCAAAATGAGCACCCTCCATCTTAAAATGGTAAATGTATATAACCAAGTGGCATCTACATTATTCCATATGTGTGATGCAGGTGTGCGTATATGTCATCACGCTGGGCTGCCACAGCATCATGATTGTGTGCACATCTTTGAATTTGTTTGTCTTTTTAGGCTTGGTGTTAACCAAGACCTTTTAATTTTGATAAAATCACATAAATAAATACTTATTCATAAGGGTTTTCAGCCAGCCCTCTTCTTCCATTGGTCTGAAGATGTGTCATTCACTTCTGCTTTCTTCCAGCTACAGTATATAGCATGGAAAATGTGTCAGCTCACTTGAGCTATTGACTACATTCATTGTGAGTGACAGCATGCTGCTCGTTCACAAGGTAAACATCCACACTCAAAGCAGTTCCCTTCAGTGCCAGTGACTACTGCCATGGCAATGTATGCTTTATGAGACCAAGGAATATTGTTGCTTTTAGCCTTTATAATATGTTAATCTTAAAATCGTAAATGAAACAGGCAATACATCATAAAATGGTATACATGGTGGCACGAGAACAATTAGCAGAATAAAGGGCATAGAGTTTAAATGAACAGCAATTCAGCAACGCTTAAAACTTAGTGTCCATGGCAACACAGGAACAAATAATCGAAACAATGTGCATACAATCAAAACAAGCAATATTCGTAGGCATAATGGTATGTTAGTTGGATTCTAAAACATTAATTACAGAGTAGTGCAAGTGTGAGATATCCTACTACTTTACAGCTATACAGACATCAAAAATGTCCAAGGGTCCGCTATGATTATATAGGTTAAAAGCTGAGGGCACCCAGCAATTAACAGATGAACACCAGACCTTCGGATCTAATCTTAGTAACCTAAAGTACCATAAACAATAACTGAGGCCAAAAGGTCAACCATCCATTGTTTTCAAGACCTTACTGCCACTTTGAGAAAAGAGCACACTCTAAAACAAACATCGGGGTTGCCTAGAGATTGCAAATGGAGTAATTCATTTCTGCACTTACAGAACTTGAGACATTTTAAAATAGCTTTTAGAAAGGATATTAAAAAGGTCTAAAAAGTTTGCAGAAGAAAATAAAGTGCATCAGAGATCTATCAGACTGCCCATCATATAGGCAAGGCAGTGAAGCGCCACCAATGGCACTCTGATCCTCCCAAAAACAAAGAAGTTGCGACACCGTCCCTACTCTAAAACTAAATAGAGGAGATATTTTTCAGCGAGGCAGACCTCAAGATAAATACAGCATGGGATCATCTGGCACTAATAGCATAATGTAGCCTCTGATAGAGTGTGTTTTAAATTCTGTGTGTAGCCTCTGTGCCTGGCTAAGTTCCTGAAATTAGAGCTTGACCATCTTCTTGTCGTCTTTGGTTAGAGAGGAAGGTGATTCGAATTTATCAAGCAAACCTAAATCTTTCAAGTTATTTGGGCATACCCCAGCCAGAGAATCTACAATCACTTCTCAAGCTTAAGGTAGCCGTGTATAACCTTCCTGTTCAGACATGTCTCCTTATTGGCCCATATCTTAACCCACAGCAAAAGAGGGGCCATCTTCACTTGCTCTGAGATGTACTGTAAACTTAGCTCTGAGTAGATGACAAAGTGGGAGCTGGTAAGAGAAGACATAGGAGCTGTCTACATGCAGGATTCTCTTCAGTCTGTAAAGTGAGAGTGTTGAAATACCCCCAGAACCCTGCTCCATACTGAGCTGCTGAAACACACTGCAGTATATATATTTTCAGCTGTGGAGAGATGGTCACTCTACCTACAGTCTGTGGGAGATTAAATATTGCTCCTAACAACCTGCTAAGCTTCAAGCAGGGTTTTTTGAACTGCGACTGCCAGGCACCCGAGAAATCAAAAACTACTCCAAGGTAAAAGAAAATATTGACACTGCTCGAGGATTAACAGCCAACAGATAGGTTAGGGACGTTTCTTCTGCCTGGCTTACAGGGCATTTCAAAATTGGTGACTAGATCTAGTTTACTCATAAAGGTCACAAAGGACTCCACCAATATATGAAGTGCTCTCGGTGTTCATGCCATAAGTACTGCGTTGTCTGCATAAAGTGACACTGGGACCTGTGAGTTCCTTATCTTTGGATCTTCACTCATGGCACTGACCAAGGAGGAGCTCAAATCATTAACATGAATATTAAACAAAAGCAGGGCCAAAACACAACCTGGCACACTCCTCTAGCTTACAAAAAAGTTTCTGACATTTCTCCTGATTGGCCAAATTGTTCTTTAGCAGCAAGGTGCTCATGCAAAATATACAGGAGGTTTACCAGCACTTCATCCACCCCCAGCTCTAACAACTTCAACCAGAGCTTAATGCTATTAACTGAGTCAATAGCTGTTGAAAGGTCCATGAAGGCCAGGTAGAGTGGACACCGGCTGGCGAATGTATACTTGCCAATGATCAGATGGAAGTTCAAGCACTGTTCCTCTGTGCCCAGCACTGGTCAAAAAACATATTCATAGGGGCACAGATTGTTCTTATAAATTTCCCAGAGCCTCAGGTATTTGAAAACCACTCTTCCCAAGATATTAACTGTACTGTAAATAAGGGGAATAGGGAGGTGACATTTAGGTAACAGTCTCCTTTTTAGAAACGGGACTATGGTTGAAAGAGCCCGCAAGCATGGAATCCTTACATTGCTGTTGCATTTGATGGGGTCCACTGAGAACCCATATGCTTTTTAGCAAAACAAGCATTAAGAAAGCATAAAGGTTGGCAGACTACACCACACTGATTGGCTTGGCCACTGCCTGGGTTTTTTCGCAGATGCTATTCAGCATCAGCAAGCAAGCATTTGTATATTTTTTTTTTTTTTTGTGATACTGATGCAGAACAACATTTGCAAAACACATCTGAAAAGTCAGTATGGCTGCAGTGCCAAAGTCCTAAAGAGCCGACCTATTGTTTTTGTCAATGCTTATGTTTATAGTCTTGCCAGGAACAAGATCGTCATGCTCTGACTGATCACTAGTTGCAGGTCCAGACATTTGCATGGGTAAGCTGGGCCCATGCTCTAGGTGCGGCCATTCAGAAGGGCATACAAAATGAAGGGTTGAACCTTTAAAATCCTCTAGAGCCTAGGCTACACTAAACAATATATAAAGAAGAAAAGATCTAGCAGGATAAATAAAGTAAAATCATACTAAATAACGTATTACTTGTTATCGGTAAAAGAAGTTTCCATCTATTATTTAGACCTTTTTACATACATCAATATTTGTGTATATTAACCAGGGCATCATTGTTATGTAGAAGAGACAACTATCATAGATACAAACAAAAAATATTTTCTTTTATCTGGATTTTAGGCAGATAACTGCAAAATAAAGCACACAAAGATTTTCAAGCAATCAAAACAATTTCACATTTGCATACTGTTGTACAATCACGTATACATATACAGTACAATCCTTGATAAGTATAAAGCATACAAAAAAGAAGACAGTCAAATACATTAATTGAGGTTTGAGTTCAGTCACTAGGTGGGTTGCCTAGAATGGAAAAAGGAGGACCAGCTCTTAGAGTAATCTATGGACTGACTCTAAAACGTTGGGGCAATGGTTGTTGGTAGTGTTGTAACTTTGTTTTGTAAGTCTTGTAGTGCAAACTCCTGGAGTTTGTGGTCGACACATTTCAGCCTTTTAATTCTAGGCCTCTTCAGTACTGGGCAAGGGTATGTACCAATGCATCAGCGAGAATAATCATGGTGTATCCAGATGGGCACTTTCAGGAGCGTATGGTACCACGAGGTGCTTGTAGTTGCTCACAAAGGTTAATCTCTGATTGGGCAATAACGAAGGGCTTATGCGAACCCGATGCTGCGGCTTGAGCGTAGAAGCCTCGGTCGCATCTGCGATCCTCAAGAGGGTCCCGTCTGTGTGCTGGGAGGATCGCAGCCCGGTCACAGTGCATGAACCGGTGGATGAAGAGCCTCACTGTGAAACGTGAGGGGACCATGGGTGTGTGATTGTATAACAGAATGTTAATGTGAAATCGCTTTCATTGACTGACAATCTTTATATACTTTATTTTGAATTTCTCTGCCTTAAGTCAAGACAAAAGTAAATATTTTTGTTTAGAACTATGACGGTTGCCCCTTTTTACATAACAATGATACCCTGGTTCATAATCACAAATATTGATGTATGTAAAAAATATCGAAGTTATAGGTGAAAACTTCCTTTAGCAATTAAAAGAAATGTTATTTTGGTATATTTTTTCTTTATTTCGCCTGCTGGAGCTTCTCTTCTCTAGAGCATTTGGAGGGGACAGGGAGCTATTGGGTTATCAGCATGCAGGTCATGCAGCAGTCTGCCTTAGCTGATTGACGCCTGATCCTTACTACCTTTTCTATTTATCAACATAAAGATAGAGGATAACCTCCCATCCTGGAACAATTAAACAGGCGAGGAGAAGGTGCAGATAAATGGAAGTGAAGCTGTCCACTGTGCATCTGAGACAAAGGCAGTTAGTAAAAGACCAGTGCCCTCCGGTCTAGTTCCTGATAGGAACTCATTTATGTGTGATTTAGATGCGGCAGGGAGTCAGGGCGTTGTATGAAAGTCTCAACCTCCACACAAGGAGATGGAGTATTTCTGTAGGAACCTTGTGGACGGGGGGGTGGGCCGGTAGGTGCTCTTTTGTTGCCATGTTTTGTTTCGCCCAGGGCAAGGCCCAGCCTTGACTAGGTGATTTGTCTACTAAGGTTCCACAAGGGTCACACGTGTCGTATGTTAACTGGCCTCAGGGTGCCGCTCTGCACACTGTTTGCTCCCGGCTGTGTTTGGACTGGTCACTAGGTGTCACTGAAGCCCGAGGGCTGCGCGTACCGTGTGTATAAACATCCCTCTTAACGGGCACCAGGGGCCCTCCGCCACAGGTAGTCTTCCGCCGTCCTATGTCGCACTTAGCCGTGCCGCGCGACGCTCCGCTTCCGCGAATGGAGAATTATGCTCCATGCGAGCGCTTGTTAGCGCCTGGAGATGATTCAGGGGTAGGTGCGCTTCATCGACATCACTCTCAATCTGCCGGGAAGCTGAGCCCATAACGAGCTCTGTCAGGTTCATTACTGGCCGCCCGGCCCTTTATTGGAACTGATTCCGCTGTCAGCCTCAAATGATATGGATGAGCACCGGAGGCCTCCCCGGGCATGGCTGGGCCTCTCCGTGCTGCCGTCTCTCTTCCCTCTCTCCTCTGCCTCTTGCCCAGTAATGTCTCTTTGCTGCTTCCACTGTGGCGTTCTCTTCCAACGACATTATATTTATTCTTCTTCGTAACTTTTCCTTTCCACCCTTCCCTCCGTTCTTCCACCCTTCATCCTTTCCCTCAAGCCTCTCTTACCTCATGTCCTCGTTTCCTTGCTCCATCCTTTCCTCCTAGCCCTCCTCCATCCCCTCAGTCTTTCTTCCATCCTCCTGCCTACGCTGTCTTATTTCCTAATTTAATTTATCCACTTCCCACTCCCATTTGGCCTCCCCTTTA
Organism: Pleurodeles waltl; assembly: GCF_031143425.1. NCBI lineage: Eukaryota > Metazoa > Chordata > Amphibia > Caudata > Salamandridae > Pleurodeles > Pleurodeles waltl. Next base: position 84,588,446 of record NC_090443.1, on the reverse strand, counting down.
TCCCTCCTTCGTCCTTTATTTCCACGTTTCCTCCTTCGCACAGTCACACTCTTTCCTTAAGAAGCTGCCTTGATTGTTTATTGTGCAACCCTGAAACGCAGTCTCACATCTAAACCCACGCCCTGATATCAGCAAATGTTATAGCCCAAATGGTACTCTATTAAGACTAACTTCTTTTTATTCAGCCCTTACATGCAGAACTACACGAACAATTAATGAACTGTCTTCCGATTGTACAAAATTGCGAGCTTCCACAAGGGAAAAAAATATATGTATATGATTTCAAAGCCAGGATTTCTAGTCTTACCTAAGGGTCGCTGATAACGTACACATTACTCGACAGTCCCCTATCTTTGACTCTCCACCTCAAATCAAACTCTGACCTCTTCTGACTGCTCATCCCATCTGTACACACACCGCATCAGTTATCCACACAGAACGGCCATCTTTCTTATCTCCCCAGCATACAGATGCAAGCCCTGTCACCACCGCCTCCCACAAACCCACTCCAGTGTGTATCCAGCAAAAAGTCAAAAACACACCTCACAGACCTCCCATAAGGATAACATTCAAGCCCCCTTTCAAAGCAAGCCAACTAAGAAGTTAATCCCAGACTTAACTAAAAAAACAGGCATCTCTCTGATCAGTGTATCCCGCCTAGAAAAATAGTCCCCTGATTACTATTTCATCCTTGATAACAAGTCTCATCTTTCCCTTAATACTGCATTTACCCGAGTGACCCATGGCCCTCACTCCCCTCCGAACAAGCCATAAAGACTTTCGCATTCCCAGTCCTCATCCCGTTATTCTCTGTTCATATCTAAAGACGGCGCTCTTTTAGAAAAAAACGTTCTCATCTATTTTAGGAAGATGACGCAGTAATATCAAAGTTACTCCAGCAATGTAAGGATGGGAAGAGGCCTCCTCTGTGCAAACCCTCAGCCTATCTCATGTCACACTGGTAATGTTGACTACACACCAGCACCCATAACACAAGAACCTAGACATATACCCCCTCACCAACAGCTTATAAAAACTTTCATTAGCCAACACTGAGCCTATGAACCCCCAAGCTTCCAAAAACATGCATTGTCAAAGTCAATCTGTCTCACATATGCAAGAGCTACTGGTTTTGCTGATGTCTTTTAGCCATGTTGGACAGCAGCATGGCTGTGCAGCATGCTAGCAGCATCATCGTGCATTTTTTTCTTCTGCTGGGTTAGTGTGGGCCCAGTAAGGAGGGTAGAAGGGAGGAAGCGGGCAAAGAGGTAACAGGATCGCAAAAAAAAAGGTTTTATGTCGCGTCCAGTGCTCACCATGTCAAACTCTTTTATTTTTGTTACAGTGGGCGTGAGAAGTCAACCCAGACAATGGGAGGGTGACAATGGAGGGATAAAGCAATTCAGACAACTGGGGCAGGAGGTGTTCGAGCAGCAAAGGGTGGGAAGGGAAGAAGCGACAATAACATGGGATGGGAGGGGAAGAAGCGACATAGGGCAGGGGATGGGAGAGGAAGAAGCCACTTGGAATAGGAGGTGAGAGAGGAAAAAGCAACACAGATAACTGGTCCAGGGGGGTTGGGAGTGGAAGAAGCAAATAAAGAAAAATTTACCTTAACCCCAGCCGAGCATTGGATGGACAGAGGAAGGACACAAATCAAGCAAGATCAATCAGTAATTAGTCCATGCTTCACACGAAAGAAGAGGAAGTGCTGCCTGCATGCACTGATCAATTAGGAGGCAGCAGAGAAGAGTGACAATGAAGCCAACAATTTGTAAGCAATGGGTAAGCTCCAAGCCCCTTATAGTAAACAATACCTCTCGCAGCGACAGCACACTTGCTGTGAGCAGGCAAGATCTAAAGATAGACAAATTCTAATAAATCACAAATATCTGCCCCATACAACTTTACCAAGTTCACTAACTTACTACACAAATTGTCACCTTCTGCACCCACCCATGTTTTACCCTCTGATCTATAACTAATGGGCTAGTGTATCAAATGTTTTTGCCTATTTTGTGTCTATGCAGAAATGTGTTGATACCGAAGGGCCTCAATGTCTTGTAAATCAAAAAGCAAAGCTTGAAGACCTCCATCTATGCCTCCACCAGTCTGACTGCTCACGCAGTTCTGCTTCAATTTAACCAATGCACCTTTGGATCCACTAATCAATGATTACTAGGTAAATATCAGAGAAGAAAAAGTATTTGACAAAGACCCACTCAGCATGCATCGTTCTTCACGTATGTATTAGTCATATCCACAACCCACTCAGCAACTGACCACCCTCTTAATGCTCCCACCAGATAGACACAATGCATCCTCCAAAACGAAAGCAGCAAATACCATGGATTTATCACGGGTAGTAAGCACTATATAAATAAACCTATCATTTAAAAAACACAGTTAAAGTGCAATTATAAAATGCAGTTATGGTTACAAAGCGAAACCTAAAAAACACTGAAATTCAACAGTCATGGTTCGGTAAACTAACCATAACTTGTGCCCCCTCTCCAGTCCTCCCACTCCCTTGTTGTGCACTGCTTAAGATTCACATATTACATCACTCATGACATGTGAATGGCGTCATTTATGACATCACTCATGACATCTCAAGTCATCTCAAGTGAAGTTTAATAGCGTTTTTTCAGAGAATTTTAAGGATTTGAAACATAATAGCAAAGCTAACCATAAGTCCACTTCAACCTTATGTGTTCTTTTCAATTAATGTCTGTGGGTTTTGATTATATTATGCAGGAAACTGTTTTAGGCCTGCACCCTCTGTTTATTATCTTGCAAACGAACTTCGGCTGTGCCAGTAGGGACTGACTGCAGGCCCTGTAACACATCTCCTGAGGGCAGCCAAACCCTGCAGCACATGATTGTTAGCCATGCAAAGTAGGGTTTGGCCAACACTATTGCACATGTCCTTCACTGCTGTGTGTACAGGGGTTGACCACAGGGCCTGGCCTCCCATGTAAACCACATGGTTTGTGTGCTGCAGGTCCTGACATGCAAATCACAACTCACACACTAAATGCCCTGCTCGTGTCCTCACCCTAATGAAACAGATGCATTTACAAATGTTGTTAAGCATTTAGCATACAAGATTACCTGATTACCTCCTCCTTCACTTCCTCGTTCCAATCTCTACTTTATGGAGTGTTCATCTCTTCCCACAAACCCACTATGGCCCTATTTTGAATTGAAGAAAGCAGGCTACCCTTTAACTATAAAGGACCCACCCAACAAAACATTTTCCTGTTTTTTTTTGTCTGTCTTTGACAGGCGCATATCAGGATTAGGGACCTCAGAACTGGTTTATTTTTAATTCAATTTCTGTTTTTATTTGTCTGTGCAGATTAATTTGGTAAATAGTGGAAAAAGTTCTCCTCTTCTTACCTTTCTCTTTAGGTCTTGAAGAATTATGAGGAGCAGCCTTATCATGAGGTCATGCAATGTTGCGGAGTATAGAAACAAACACCATGATCACTGGGTGAATGCTGTGCTATCTAATGAAAGTTTGGGGACCTACATATTTGGTTTCCAATGGGGAGAGCAGCAGTGTAGATGTAAGTACTGCAAGGCTGATTGGTGTCAGCTGCACGCTTTTGTTCAAAAGCACGATGATCCAACTGTTTCTAATGCGAATGTACCATCAAAATACAGGTCCGCTTCTGGAGTGCATGGGGGCCTTCATGAAAGCGAGCACCTGGTGCAGCAGGATATGACAGACAGCAGCTCCAGTCCAGGTAGGAACCCTAGTCATCTGTGAGATACATGTAGGTTTTTTCCTATTTTAAAAAAGAGAGCCTTAAGGATAAAACATTTATGGCCTAATGGTAAATGTGTAAATCCTCGATATCAAGGTTAAGGGTTTGTATCCTGCGGTCTCCATGGTCAGGTGTCTGCTTGAGAGGCTGTTCAGTCTCAGATTTCTTGCATTTATGAAGGTTAAAAAAAAGAGGTGGTGCCTTGAACTTAACCAATAGAAAATGGCAAATTTCGGGGTCGCCATACTGTTTATGGTTTGGGTGTAAACCTGTAGGCTGTGATGGGTGTTATGGAAGCAGGCACATATATAAGCTGTGATTTATGTCTCGGTATTCACTTGTGAAGAAGCCATGGAGGGGAAAAGAGCTGAAAAGCACAAACATCAGGAAGAGTACTCCACAGGTGAGCAGATCTAGAAGATCTTCTTTGTTGGTCAGAACTATTCGTACTGCTAAAGACGGTGTTATTGCAAGTATTCTATGCCTTATTGATAATACAGTGCAAAGACTTTAGAGGATGAATCAGGGAGGAGAAGAAAAGATAAGAGTTTTCATCATCACAAGACAGATAATTCTTCATTTTCCCTTTCGTCTTCGTTAGAAGAAGCAGTTCCTTCAATGAAGGGAAAATATTTCAGGAGGGAAGAAATGGATTAAACAGACTGTTTGATAATAATTTGCTAATTGCTAAGAATTTGCTAACCTCTTGCAGACTGCCAACCCTCACTGTGCATGGTGTTCAAAAATTGTAAGTGGTCAAGGACCCTTTAAAAAAGTTTTTGTGGTCCAAACTTTGGTAATGCGGACTCAAAGTGGACATCAGGAGCTAAAGGCTTTCTTGTCGATGGGGGGTAAGGGATTATTTTTCAAACTAAGTCCTTAGAATGTCAACAAACTTGGGGCTGTGGACTGTCCACAGTCCGGATATTTCTAACTTTTAACCATTTCAAACTAATTAACACATTGTTGTAAAACTAATTTTTTGAACACTACTGAACAGATTTACACTAAGCCAATACGGAACGTCCCTGAGAAAAGGCTTAGTTTCATGCCAGATTTCATATAATTGCATTGAATGTTTTTTTTCTGTAGTGAAAAGCAAAGATCCCTATGGGAATGAAAATATTAAATACTGCTTTTTGACCACCACTTTAAGTGTTCACCCCCATTGACGAGGTTGCATGAAACTGAAAACATTATGAGTAAACTAAACATGAAAAGTATCTGCCAAGTGTTAAGCAGATCCATTTTTCAGAGCTTGCAGGCCAGAAGCAGGCAGTCTGCTAACCTACATAGTGATGTTTTAAGGGGGAAGCAGCCTGAAGGATAACTCCTGAACAACGAAGTCGTGGAAAACGAAAATGGAACAACACTTTCGTTATCCACGACTTCCTTGTTTCCGGGCCTTAACCACGCTTGTGCTTAACCACGCACATGCATGGTTAAGGAACAGAAGAAGGGAGTCGGCTGAGGACGAGGATGCGATCAAGGAGAGCTAAGTGGGTCTGGGACTGGGACGGTTTTAGGGGCGGGGAGGGGGGGTTGGGGTATTTTTAGTTTTAGAGGATCGGGAGTCGGGGTGGTTTAGGGGCAGGGGAGGGAGGTGAGGGCATTTTTACTTTTAGGGGTGGGGAGGGGGGTCGGGTATTTTTAGTTTTTGGGGGTGGGGGTCAGGGTTGTTTAGGGGCACGGGGGTTGGGGTATTTTTAGTTTTAGGGGTGGGATGGGGTCTGGGGTATTTTAACTTTTTGGGGGTGGGGGTTTGGGTAGTTTAGGTTTTAGGGGCGGGGTGGGGGTTTGGGGTATTTTTAGTTTTTGGGGGTGGGGGTCAGAGTGGTTTGGGGCAGGGAGGGTGGTCGGGCATTTTTAGTATTAGGGGCGGGGTGGGGGGTCAGGGTATTTTTAGTTTTTGGGGGTGGGGATTGGGGTGGTTTAGGGGCAGGGAGGGGATCGGGCATTTTTCGTTTTAGGGACGGGGTAGGGGGGTTGGGGTATTTTTAGTTTTTGGAGGTGGGAGTGGTTTAGGTCTTAGGGCGGGGGGTCGGGCATCTTTAGTTTTAGGGGCGGGGTGGGGGGTCTGGGGTATTTTTATTTTTTGGGGGTGGGGGTTGGGGTGGTTTTAGGGGCAGGGGTGGGAGGGTCACTGTAATTTTAGGGGCGGGGTGGGGGGTTGGGGTGGTTTTAGGGGCGGTGGGAGGTTGGGGTGGTTTTAGGTTTAAGGGGCAGGGTGGGGGTTGGGGTGGTTTTAGGTTTCAGGGGCGGGGTGGGGGTCGCAGTAATTTTAGGGGCTGGGTTGTGGTGGTTTTAGGATTCAGGGGTGGGGGTCGGGGTAATTTTAGTGGCGGTGGGAGGTGGGGTGGTTTTAGGGGCGGGCTGTGGGGGGTCGCGGTAATTTTTAGAGGTGGGTGGGGGGCAGGGGGGTCGCATGCTGGACCACGCATGCCGTTCACTAATGCCTTTACCAGGAATGCCTTTACAATGAAAAATCGTTGTTAAGGCATTAGTGGTAACAACGCGGTCGTTGTTCCAACCGCGTTGTTTAGGCATGCGTGGTTCCAGCATGCGTTGTTGCGACATACATTCATTTTAAGGTGGAAATATCAGTTTGCAGCTTGCAAGTTTCCACTTTCCAGCTTTAGCTTTTCTCTTTCTGGGGACACTTCAGTTTACCCAATTAAGAAATATTAAAGATATCCTGATCCCATAAATCTCTTAAGCATTAAAGTCAATATTAAAAGTATGTTTTCTATAATTTATACCCATTGTCTTCAAAGATATAACCATGTGGTCCCGGATGTGGAAGCCTTTGAACTCCAGACAAGATGTCCTGCCTTTGCTATTCGTTTTCGAGGCTAAGCTTCCTGTTTGCATTTTGACATTTGTTTGTGGTTTGTAAACTTTTTTTCTATATGGTGGTCCAAACAATTTACAGAATTTCGGTAACCTATGTAGAAGTCTGCAAAGTTTTCATGTGAGGTTTATGGACATAGATAGTCTATAAACCCCATGTGAAATTCCGATAAAAAAAAAAAAATTAAACTTCATAAGTGGTCCATTATCCACTCCAACCCCACCCCTTCCACAAAGGTTTGTGGATGAGCGCCTAGTTTTACTGACTCCTTTTGTGGTCTTTTACGTTTGTTGTTTTTTGCTGAAGGAGGGACTAGCCTAGCATCTTGTAATGCACCTGCAACAGCATTGCTTCTGTCACTGCAAGCCCGATCGTTCAGATTTGTGGAACCTGTGTCTGGGTTTGAGATACTGAAAAGACTGACAAGATAAAAAGTTCTATTGCCCTGTAGGATGAATTTATTTTTTTAAACAAATGGTCTGCAGCCTATGCTCGAGTCAATGTTTGCGAACTGTTTGCGGCTAACAGCAATATAATTATAATTTAACCATTTGAAGCACCACAGGCGATTTTTTTCCCACACTATTTTTTCTAAAACTACTGAACAGACTTAACCAGTCTAAGCAAAAGCAGTCTTCTGAGTAACGTCCACATTTAATTCCAAGTTTGATTAACTCAGTTTATGGTTTATTTCTCTAGCAGAGAGCAGAGTTTCTTGAGTTTGTTCAAATGGGAAATCTACTTTTTTGACCCTCATTTAAATCCATCTAGAAAGATCTGAACAGAACGTGACATGCTGAAACCTTTTGGTAGTTTTTGCAGATTTGTTAAACAGTCCTCAAGCTATAAGCAAACGAAAAATAATCAGAGTTGTTGATTTTAAAATCTAAGTGGATATTTAGGAACTTATTATGTAGGTTACTGATTATATTTTCGTATTACATGTCTATTTTGGTGCAATTAGTAAGAAAACTGTACATTTTTTAAACAGGGAAAAGTTTATTGCATAAGCAACTTGACTAAAGTGTAGTCAAAAATAAAAAAAACACATTATGCTCTCAAGTGTACAGGAGTTCCTATAAAACGGGTTTGCATTCTTAAAAACACATTTTGTCTATAGAAACAGACTGTCAAAGCCACTATCAGAAAGGATGAGCTAACAGTGGGGCTTGGTTATAATTAGAATGATCAGCCATAGCCTGTTGATTAAATTATTATATGTAGCAGTAAAGCTCAGATTTTTTTAACTTACTGCTGTAATGTTCAGTTAATAATAGGCTTCGATTGCGTCTATAGCTTTCAGCTGTTAATTTGCTAACAATGGGTTGTGATTGTAATTTGAATGTTCTGCTTTTGCTTTAGTTTTCATCAAGAAGTGTCTAATTAAACAATGGGAAATAGTGAAAATCTGGAGTCTGTCATAATTTCCTTTCGGCGCAAAATGGAAAATATTTTATACTTTAGCGTGAAATATTGGTTCTGCATCACTGGATTTTCTACAATATATTCATCCAAACTTTTATTATGTTACACACTGGCTGTCGCCATTGTGTAGATGTTGCTTGGCCGCCTTTTCTACTGAAAATGGTATTTTTGATGTGCCTATAACTTTGGCCTCTTTTGAAGGATCTACAACACATTTTGCACTCGTGTACCATATACTGTGAAGGGCCAACTTCCCAATTTTCGTACCTTTTGATGGAGGGGGAAAACAAATTGAATGAGGGTTATTCATAAAAATGTGTTTTCCCTTTTAGGATCCCATAGGAAAGTTTGTCAGTGCTACAGTAAAAAATGCTGAACTGATTTATGCCTAACATGGCATGAAATTTGAACTTAATTCAGAAAGTATGCTTTTGTGGCTTGGGGTAAACCTGTTCAGTAGTTTTTGAGATGTTAGTGTTTGAAGAAGATGCCAGATCGGCTTAAAATGGTTAACAGTTTTGTACATTTTGTCAGTTAACTAGTCATTTGTTGATTTGCTTGTAATTTTTCCACCATTAGCTGAATATGCATGAAACTAGTAGTATGTTGAGGTTAATCTTGGTATCTTCAAGGTCACTCATATTCATAGAGGTGGGCTCATTTAAAAGAGGGGTAGGGTGATAAAGTAGCACCTGCTGCTGTGATGAAACAACTCTAAATTTGGCAGAAGATGTAAGAATTCGTTTTCTATTTGTATGTCAAACTTTGAGCCAGTCTGTTAAGGAGGCAGTACATTTTTCATTTAAACTTTGGGGCAGTTTTAATGAGTCAGCATCAAATGTGGCAGTCAGTTGCCATGTTACACCCAGTGTAGGTACTTCAGGTTTCGTGCTGATTGATTGGGTGAGGGGTACATTTGAAAGAGGACATTTTCGATTTACTAATAGCACCAGTTGATGGATTTGCATGAACTTTCACCTTTCTGCAGATTTGATGGCGAGGTTAAAAAAAATTAAATTGTTGATTTTTTTCTTTCCTTTCCATTCTTTTTGTCATCCTTGTGTGTGTAAACTGTGTCTTCAGGGTACAGTATTTCAAAAGCTATAGTGCATTTTCTTTGTGCTAAAAAGAATCATATGTTATTGTGATGTGCATTTAAACAAATAGGCTTTTCATATCTGTTTTAAGTACATCGCCCTCCTACGAAGCATCCTTACTTTTCTATTAAAATATATATTGAATATATTTTGAAACATGTAATTTTAATTGCAAACATGTGGCTTCCACTTTTAGGCAGGTACATTTTTTCTACTTTCTGTTTTTGAAGCATTTGCTTGCAATACACAAATTTAAACATTAAACCGTAGCACCAGCGCCCCAAGCCCAGGCCTGCTAGCTTTGGCAGCACTTGTTTAAACTTTAATTCATGCACCATTTAGTCAAGAAGTATGTGATTCAAAGTTCAAAGTGAAAAATGGACAAGAACATAGAATTCAGAAAAGAACATGCAGCATAGGCACCAAAGTTTGAATTGACAAATCAAACATTTTATTGACTGCTATAATGAATTGTCTTCACCTCTTAAATGGAATTGTACATTAAAGTTAATATTGCGTATATTTTATTCAATATTTCAAGACCCCATAGAAACATAACTACCAATGTACCTTTGAAGTAGATTCAGTAGACACCATTCATTCCCTGTAATCATTGCTGGCTTCACCAAAAACATGCCTTTCTGAGGCAGTGTTATGACCATATTCCACCACTTTTAATCTAGCTATCCACCACCTCTCACAATATGTTTGCCCAAGAATTAATTTTATTTTCCATGATGTTTATGGTAAATGTTCTACTCTAAAGAATGCAAACACATATTTTCCAGGGTGATGTCCAGGCAATGTAAAGCTAACAGTGAATGCAATCGATCAGCAGTCACCCTGCAATATTCTAAGATCCTGCCCTGAAGTGTTCTAACTGTACTGCCTATACATATTTTCTTCAACGCTTTCATAGACAAACATATAGATGTTGCTCTTAATATGAGAGATTGTCTGCTGCTATTTTAACAAAAGTGTTTATTGATACCTTTGTCGGACATAGTGCAATACTGCAGACAAAAATAAAACTTTACGGTCGCAACTGCTGACATGCAGAAGTGCTTGCGCTGGGGATGTGCTGCAGATTCTTGGTCCTTCCTAAAGTGATTTGTAAATGATCTTCCAGAAATGGGCCATATCTGTATCCATCTTAAGGAACTCCCTTCTTTCCTGCTGCATATCAAAATATCTGCAGCACAGTAGAATACTGTGTAATGACCCACATACTTGGGGTACTTAAAAGTGCATTAAGTGAGCTGTTGAATACACTCAAGAATGCATATTTTTCCATCAAAACCCCTTGCCTGGAAACAGTTCTTAAGTTCAAGTACCCAAGCTTCATAAATTTTACATTCTGTGCAATTTATGAAAATCCAAGTGATTTTCCTTCTCAATTACTTTAGTTTTGGTGGGAGACTGATTTATGTTTAAGGGGATTGGCCATTGACTTCAATCAAATGAGTATTTGTTATAATACCTCCAAGTGCAATTTGATGCAGGGTAAGTTGTTCGGAGGACCAAAGTAAATGTTTCTGCACTTTAACATTTTAAAAACTCTCACTCTCAATACCTAAAAGGATGAGTCCTTGTAACGCCGTGATCCTCACACAAATTGTTTTCGTCTCTATTAGTTAGTCCATCTAGTCCCTTTAGTGTGGGTTCTATTCGACCATGCATACACACACACACTTTGTAACTCTCAGGCATGTTTCTAACTTTTTATTGGCATGTAAGAAAACAAATACAGATTGCAGCATAAAATAATTATAAAATCGCTATCAATACTACAACAGAATTAAATCCAGCACTATTATTTAAGAATGAGTGTTGTTAAACAAATCTGTCTGAGTCCGATAACCTTCCATTCATACATTTTTCTTTTATTTCTAAATCTATATGAATCATAAAGTTAAGTGGTCTGTATTTTGGTTTTCCTCATTCCTCCGTATTAGGTTATTCTCATAACACAGACACATATTCAAAAAAGCTATGTGAAGCATTTGTAAACCAAGATGACTGATTGGGACTTGGCAAGCTCTACGTCGCGTATCGTACCAAAACTGCAATTAGTGGTTATGGATAGAGGCCCTCATTATGAGTCTGGCTGAGAGCTGTCCCTGAGGAGTGGGGGAACTAGTGGAAGATATTGTGGCCTGGCTAGTCCACATCTGTGATTACCAGGTGGGAGAACACCGGGCCCGGTTTCACAGACTGCGGATCTGCACTTGGTAAAGCCGTGGCTTCTAGGGGCAGAGGCTGTGGGCACTTGCACAGCCTGGACCCCACCCAGTACCCGCCAACACCATGTGTGAAGCAGGCAGTTCTCCCCCTCCCTTCAACCAGACCACAGCATACCTTGACCCTGGAAGCCATCCCTGCCCTCCCCACCACCCCCAAACCACACTGCCCCTTCTCCTGACGGTTGTAATTTACCACCTGCTTGGCAGCTTCGGGAAAGTTCCTGAAATCATGGAAACACTCAGAATTTCACCTAGGGTTCCAATGTCTGCATAATTATTCGCCATTCCGGAGGCTATAACTTGCAATGGACGGAATCAGGTGCCGCATACTGGCTGGAACAGGGTTGGGATGGGAAAGCAGGCAATTGGGAACTGGGCGATGGACCAGTGCCTCAGGGTCACATGTGGGCCAGTTTTATTGGTGTTTCAGGTAACCTGCCCACAGAGCCTTACAGTTTGGCAGGCCCCCACCAGGCTACTGTAATGCGCATTCATCTGGGGCATGGGGGGCATGTGTCTGACCTGGCCCAGCAACAGTGTTTCCCCTGATGCCTCTCTGTTGGGCCACCACATTCTGGCCATGGTGAGAATGGGAGGAAGGAGTAAGCAGAGCCTTCGCTGGGGTCTAGATGTTGTCACCTCTGCCCCAGTGTCTTTTATGCTCTGGTGGGAGAGGTGCATGTGCCTAGACCTCACTGTGCAGTTACCTTTCCCAGAGAGTAAAATAGAGAGGTAATTAACTACTTTACAGTCCCACCATCAGCTCACCATCCTGTGATTGTGGGCAAATCAATTCATTTCCCAAGGCCTAAATAAAAATGAATTTGATGTTGTGTAATCTAAGTACTACTCATGTAAATTGCTTCAATGCCTTTGGGCTGAGTTCACTCTATATAAAACTACACACAGAAAAAATAAACAGGCAGATTCTGGAAAGGTGTGAGGAATGATAAATAATGAGGACTCATATAAAAACATCCATATTCCTTTTTAAAATGGCTTTTCTGCATTTGTCTAGGTTTCACTCACTTTAAGGAAACATTTTAATGTGTTTTTGCATTACGTTTACTTTTAAAGTATGTAATGACCAGAATCAGAAATGCTGGCTTAGTGTGATTTTTTTCATTTTCATACCAGCCAAGACATTAAAATACCGGTCATGCTGGTAAAAAACGGCCATGTGGGAACCCAAGACAGATATGTGGCTGTGGCGGTTTTATTTCACCTCGCCAGCCTGGCCAAACTGCAGTGCTTCTAGTTTCTACCAACTTTACCAGCTCTATAAGCTTTCAATTGCTTAATTTAACATTTCTCTCCAGTCCAACGAGACTAAGCATAACACACATGCTCACTGAGTTCTCTCCAACCCAGCACTGTGTTGCCAGGTTGGAGAGAGCAGGCAGAGGCTCCCAGTCTGCAACGGAGTGCCAAGCCAGGGCACTCTGGCCAATCTGAATGCTGCTGCCAGCAGATTGGCTGGCTGGAGGCTGAAGAGCAGCGTCGCAGGGAATCAGGTGTTTTTAAAATTATTTTTATTTTTTCTCTTTTCCCCCAATCTCTCCTGCCCCCAGCATGTGCCTCCCGTCTCTTTTCCGCACCTTGAGCCACTCTTGCAATGAACACAGGAGGTTGTGGTATTCACCATTCACCACTTCTTTAGTTGTGTCTGAGTGGTATCTCCCAGAGTAGTCAGTGACATACATGCCAACAGACTCAATTCGGATGGAAGACTCACGATTGTTTAAGAAAAAAACGGATTTATTTTAGTAGTTTCCCGCTTGAAAAAGTTTCTACTTCAATGAAAGTCTACGAAGGGGGGCAGGCGGCGATCAGAATATAGTCCTCCAGTTTTTTTCAAAATCTCCCTCTTTCCTATTTTACAGTGTTGGCATGTATATGATGAAGCAGAAAATGAAGGTTTTGATTTTTTAACGCATAAACGTAGTGCTGAAATAATCATGTGTGACATTAACCGAATTAATGTAGATTGTACGGGGACAAAATGTGCCCTCAGAGTAGTTTGCCATCATTTATACGCGTGCTTTATATAACGTGGTGTATTAGAATTGCACTAATCCGACATAATCATAAACGTGCTACGATTTGCTTATTTGAAATGCCTTAGCTTAGCATTACTTTAGCGGAGGCTTTGGCCTAGTTGCCTGGTCTCACGGTTTAAATGTTCGTATTTTTCCACTGTGCTATTAAACGTGTATTTCTGCTTGAAGCTGTACTTTTCCACAGAGACTGTTCGCATGCTTATCTTAAAGTTGGTGCCAGCATGGCATATTTTCTCTTAAATTCAAGGTCGGCTTGCAGGTGCGGACAATGGAGCCTCTGAGAGTAAGCTAATCGAGAAACAATGTTGCAAATTGCGTACCCATCTCTAGGATAATGTATGCTTAAGTAAAAGCTTGAGAACTGTCGTTTTTGATTGGTCAATTTGAAGCTAACCTATGAACCCTCCAATGAAGACCCTACAGGACTTGAACTGTTGTCTATAAAACCCAGGTGCACGAGAGGGAAGCTCTCTCTCTATTTTCGGACATCCCGCCATTTTGACTTCGTAGCTACTATGACCCATTTTGCTGCGACGCCATTTTGAGAGACTTTGATGCTTTCTCTAGTCGAGAGAAAGAGACTTTAATGATTCTTGCCCTAGAGACTTTAACTTTGATTTGCCCCTTTGCATGAAGTAGTAATCTTATCTTACCGCCGTGAGGCAATTGCCCCGTTCACCCCTGCCCCCTTTGTCCCGTCCCATGCTGATCGTGAAACGGTACCTGTGAGACGAAGACTTCATTGATTGCTGATTGGAATTGGTAATTATGAAAGGAAATTGTAAAATTGCATTGTGTTTCTTTTAGGTAACCAACTGCTGATTTTGATAAGGACCCTAGCTAGGAGTTTTCTAAATTGATGTTGCCAAATCGTTTTTTGCATGAAGTCCCACATGCTGATGCTAATTTGAGGTTAGACGAGGATTCCATATGTCACACGATACAATTGGAGATCTTGTTATGCTGACTAAATGTACGCAATTAGCCCATTACAGATTATCGTATTAGTGCTTTGCATTGCCACTATCGAATGCCTTGTGATTCAAATGCTACATAGATTACACTTGTTTCGACGATATGGACAGCTATTAATGTTCATTTATGTTTATCATTTGGTGTTGAGACACATTTATATTGTGCTAGCCTTGTTAATATAGGGAAATAAATTCACTAACTTTGCAATAAACTGGTGTGGTCATTCCTGGCTGAAAGGTCAGGGTTCGCCGAAATGTATTCTGGATTAATTGTTAAGTGTTATGTTGTTGAAGGTGTTGCTTATGTTCGTTATTGATTAACGATATAAAGTGAGTGATCGATTAATAGTACAGAGAGCTCCCACTTAGTCAAAAGATTCATCGACCTAAAGAGCATCCGAACGCAGGTAAATTGGTACCACGTTCCGCTCTATCAGTAGATGGTAGCAGAGGATGGTTACGTCTTTTGGGACCCTGTATCAGTAGAGTACATGGTGTTGAATTAACGGTTACGCATTTTGAGGCCTCATTCGGGAAGTTGAATTAGATTTTCTTGGATGAAAATAATTGACAAGATGATGATGGGCTAGGTCCACCGCGACTTTCCCGGGATCTCGAAGCTTGCGAATGGAGAGAAAGGAGATGTGGAATCAGCGTTGGCGGTAATAGTGATGGTATGAGTGAAGTTAGGGTTTTGCGCTTGCACAGCTTATTGCCGCAGAGTGTGTGAAAAGGTTGCGAGGATTTTCTTTTAAGGATAGCGGAGGTGCGACTCCGAGTGTAGAAGTAGAGAGGTCGTCGAACTTCATAGAGATAGCGGAGGTGCGGCTCCGAGTACGAGAGTAGGGAAGTCGTCGAACTTCATGTGCGTCTGGCGCTTTGTGCATAAAAAGGTCCACGTGGTTGTTGTTGTTGAGACGGGCCCTGCGAGGTCAAGAGACTCCGGAGTATGTTGATCCATGTTGTGGTCTGGGCGGTTTAGTAGGTTGATCGGGCGTGGTCAACGGGTGGGTACGTGTGTTAGGGAGTGAAAGAAACTTCGACTTCGGGCTTTGACAAGATTCTAAGTGCACTAGAACAGATCATTGACAAGTTGAGAGTAGGTCTGCGGGTCAGATTTGCTTGCGAATGTGGGGACTGAGAAAGACGGAATAGCGGCCGAGGCTGGTGAAAGAGATCGAATAGTGGCCGAGGTTAGTGAAAGGTCCTTAAGGTCCTGAAGCGATTATGTTACCCTTCCTGTAGTAAACCGACAGATCTGTTTTAGTTTTTGGTAGCTCGCGATACATGCAAAAAGTTGTTACGGAGGAACTGAGTGAAGGAGGATTAGCCGCGAGGCTTTGTCAGCCGCAGTGTGTGTGAGTGTGACGTAACTAAGAGCCGCGCTGGGATAGGTTGGTTGGAGAGAAGGGTCGCGCACGGATTGGACGCAGTCCGTGGCACTCGATTGGAAGGGGAAAGGCAGGTGAAAAGTATTCCGGGAATTAAAGCCACCTATTGATTACAAATCTTGTGGAATAACAGTGATCTATTGGTTATAAACTTTGTGAATTAAAAGACGAGAAAATGAAATTCCTTAAAGCATTTAGGAGTGCGATGAAGGGGGAGACTTACATTAAAGCGAGCGTAGGAGAGGAAACGCCGCCCGAGGGTACACCAGCTTACATTGTAATGGAGGAAAAAGGGGTAGCTCCGTGCCTTTGGCTAAAACAATGGCACAAGTGGACAGAGAAACATGGGAGCGTAGCATTCCCGATACATGGGACATTCAATATAAGGGTCCTAGAGAATTTGAGATTCACGATGTATGACATGAAGGTACCTCCAAGGCCAGCACAGTTTGAGGCTCTAGCAATATGGGAACTCATGGCTAGGCAGCAACAGAAAAACAAGTTTGAAACAAGGATGAGGAAGGTAGAAAAGACACTAGCGGATGCTAGGTGGGATAATGCGCAGAAGGTGTGGAGGTAAGATGTATTGCAGGGAATAAAATTGTTCCCCGCAATTACTAAAGATGAAGAGGAGACAGGTAAGAAAGCTACCTGTAAGACAGACAGGAAGTGTTCCAAGGACAGAGAGGACGAGGAAAAGTTGAGAAAAGAAGAGGAGCTAGAGGATGAGGAATTGATAATGGAGTTGCTGAACGACCGTCCACCACCTTATGCAGAGAATGGACAAGGTCCAAGTACCAGTTCTGCCCCTCCGGCATCGGTACAGAACAGGGAAACGCAGAATACAGGAGTACCATCGGGATCTAAGGATCCGAGCTTACTGCTCACCCCACAGATGCCGCAGATCAGGAGAATGTATCCAGATGTGCCCGTGTTGAAACCAGCAGAACACTATCAGCCGCAGATGTCAGGGTACTACAGCAGTGATAACAGTGGAGGAATGATTCTAGATCCAACCGTAAGGGGCGTACAGAATGGTTACAACCCAACAATGGCACAAGCTGAATCAACTCAGTTTATGATGCCTCAAAAGCAGATGCAGGGAGGAAGTGTTCATGCTCAAATGACGGGGAGTCAGATGGGCATGCCGGCAATGATGGCCCACAATATGGGGATGAACATGCCTCAGAATATGGGAAATGGACAAAATCCAGATGCGATATCACTGCCCATTACTGTAGGTCCAGTGGTACCTTTGTATAGTCAGCCTAACTTAGGTATGAGCAGTCAGGGACAGATGCTGCAGAATGGGACAGAAAGAAGGTGCATAGAAAACATTCCAGGGATAACTCCGATAGCGGCTCAGCCAACTGGGTCTGGGTCCTTGATGGAGTTTAGTCCCGTATGCGCTCAGTCAACACTGGTGAGGTCGAGCCCCCCACTGATAATACCATTAACATCGAACACTGAAAAGTTGCCACAACCATCGATGGCAGTCGATGTGAATGCTACACTGATGGGGGTAAATGCGCAACAGCTGACACAGTGGTTCAACAGTTTAAATTCCACACAAAGCTCAGACAGTGGGAAAGGAGACGATTACTTGAGCAGGATGAGGCTGAACATGGAAGCACAAGAATTGGTGGAGGGGAATATGGGTGTGAACAGGTTA
This sequence comes from Pleurodeles waltl, assembly GCF_031143425.1. Taxonomy (NCBI): domain Eukaryota; kingdom Metazoa; phylum Chordata; class Amphibia; order Caudata; family Salamandridae; genus Pleurodeles; species Pleurodeles waltl. The sequence goes on along the minus strand of NC_090443.1, from coordinate 84,570,960 downwards.
GAATCCTACATGGAAGAGGAATTGAGGTATCTATGTCCAAAGATCACGAAAGAGGTAAACAAGGTACATAAAAGTTTGCAGGAAGTAGCAGACAGGAACGGGATTGACATAGGCAAGACGAAACACTTGAGCAGGAGCTACAGGTTGGATTTTGGGACCACAGATTTTGAACACATGAGATCAGCAGGCATGAAGGCACACCTTAGAGAATTGTTGCAGAGTGCCCAAGTGTGGAGGTGCTTAGACAAGTGGGAAAGCAGATGGGTAAAGAGGAAGGACAAGAGGAGGGACAGTGTTACAGAACACAATGAGAAAAGACCACAGAGCAGCGAGACCGTAACCATGTTACCAATGAGGGAGACAGCAGGAGGAAAGTTAGTACATGTACCATGGCACAGGAGTGATATTCAGTCTTTTACGAATTATTTTCCCAAACTGAGGGAGAAGCCGATCGAATGGTATCAACAGACTGATAGGTTTGTGAAGCTTGCCAAATGTCTCTGGGAAGACCTGAACACTTTATTCGAGATTGTGGTTCCGGCAGATTTGTGGGAGGATTGCAAAAGAGCTGTAGGTTTGCCGACAAGTGAACCAGAGAGAGACAGAGAGACGGGTGCGCCATCGCCTATGGTGATGTGTCTGTACTATAAGGTGATCGAACATTTGAAGACGAAGGTTGCCGCCAAAAATGTGGATTGGCAGAAAATTGATCGAACTGCCCAAGAGGCTAAAGAATCGATTCATAGTTACTATGAGAGGTTGTTGAAGGCGTTCAAGAATTACAGTGGCACGGAAGCAATCGAGGCGAAAGATATGCTTCATTTTGTGTTCAGATTTGTGGAAGGGCTGAGACCAGATATAAGTCAGATGATAAAATCTCATTTGATCTGCTGGCAGTCGAAACCGATTGATGAAGTATTGACTTATGTGAAATACTGTAGCGACGAAATTGAGGTGAAACAGAAAAAGCTGAAAGAGAAGGTGATGATGATACAGCTTAAGGCGGCTCAGACAGGCTTGCAAGGTCTGCAGGGACTGCAAGGGTTGCCAGGGATGCAAGGGTTCCAACAGCAGGTACCGCAACAGCAGCCGCAGTTGCAGGGAGGCATGGTGTTTCAGCAACAGCAGCCGCAGTTGCAAGGAAACATGGCGTTTCAGCCACAGGGCAGAGGCAGAGGTAGAGGAGGTTTTGTGAATAATGGTCCGGATTTGAACACTGTTGTGACAGGTGTGCAGGCAATGAAGAAAGTGATGCCGTGTCACGCGTGCGGAAACGTAGGTCATTGGAAACGCGAGTGTCCGATGGTGGTGCAGGAAGGTGCAGGTGCAGGTGTAGGTGTTGGTCAGCAAAACAATGATGTCAATGCATTTCAGACAATGAGAGGACCGAAAATGAGAGGTCTAAACCCAAATTTTCAGACCATAAACCAATTGCAGGGATTACAACCTATGCAGCCGCAGCAGATGCAGATGCCCCGTGTGCAGATGACGCAAATGCAGCCGATGCAACAGCAGTTACCCTTGGTACCTAATCAGCAAATGCAAATACCTTTGGCACCAATGAGTCAGCAGCAAATGATGGTTCCTCCACAGGTAACGGGTCAGGTAATGAGCACAAATGGCACAGTACAACAGTTCCCATTACACAGTGAGAGTGGAATAAACAATGTATGGGAGAGTGAAAGCTCAGAAGAGGAAGGAGATTGTGTGCTTGCGGCATCCCTAGAAGTTGATCAAAAGGGTCCGTACGTAGAGGGAAGAGTAATGGGTCATCGCGTCTCATTCCTGGTTGACACGGGAGCCACACGTTCAACAGTTAAGAGCAGTGAAGTACCAAATTTGCCACTCTCAGGGAGGACAGTTCAAGTGGTGGGAGTAGCAAACAGGCATCTTACGAACCCAATAACAGATCCGATACCAGTCAACATTGGTAACTATCAAGGGGTACATCAGTTTGTAGTATGTGACTCAAGCCCGATTGCACTGTTAGGAAGAGACCTATTGTGCAAGTTGGGTTGTTCGATAATGTGCTCGAACGAGGGAATAACAATACAGACGAGCAGTGATGGGGAAGAAGAGGACAGTATAGAGGGCGATGAAATAGAAACAGTTGACGAAGAATATCCTCTGATTTGTCTTTTACCAATGATAACTGAAGAAGATATCCCAGCAGAACTACGGGAAACAGTCGGAGAGAAAGTGTGGGACATGACAGGGAAAGAGGTGGGATTGATGAAAGGAGTAGAACCAGTAAAAGTGATGGTAAAGCCCAATGCGATCTAGGAACGCCGTGCAATGATCTGACCACGGCTACGATGTTCCCATAAAGGTACTAGCATATTTGATTAAGGTGAGCGTTCCTGAGGGGTGTTGTGTACTCAATTACTCGAGCACAACGTGGAGTAGTTTTTCTATTGAGTTGTTTCCTACTATATTCGGAATGATGGCATTCGTTTCCTCTATTTCGTTTCCAGATAACATATTAGGATTCCTGCAGTATTAAACTGGGATGTGATAATTAACTGCGTTCATCACACGAGGTCAGTGTTAGACCGGATTGGTTATTATTAGACGTGGTGGCACGAATAACTCTACTAGACATCATATTATTATTAGTCATCACAATAGTCACTCGCACTTATTGCCTTTATAGATTTCCTAGACCACGATAATAGTACCGTTGAACACAGGCCGTACCTGACTTTAAGGTATGTCTAAACTCTGATGGGACACATTTTCGCGCAATATCAGATCGGGATATCTATTATTATAGGACTGGCACTTTATATCTATATCTATCTATGTTTATTTGTTGATCTTCCTGATACTTTGATAATGTATATTTGTGGGATAATAGGTCTTTCTCTCTCTTTCCTTCTTTCTCTCATTCTATATATACATATGCTTTGTTCTACATTCCTTACATCTCTCATTCTGGTGACGTTCATATTTATTTATAACTCTCTTCACACATCATCACTTGGTGATATAATTCCTATATGGTTGAGTATTGACTAGTTATGAGAACTTGACTCAAGATGTTTGACCCTTTATAAATGGATTGCAGCATATTTTCTATTGTCCAAATTTTGGGAGATTAAGTCACATATAGCATGTTTTGACTTGCACAAATTTCATGATAACTTCTGCTCTTAACTTGTCTGTCTGAGATGACATGTACTTAGATACAAATGTGTTCTCAATTTTACAGCCCTGATGAAGTCCGTGAGAGGGATCTCTCATTGGACGAAACACGTGTTGGCTGTGGAGGCTAATTGTACATGATTTCAAGGACATTTCCCTATTATGATTGAACTACTTCAAGAAATAAATTTATCCTGAACCAGAGCCTGGCGTGATTGCCTTTCACACAGAGGATTTATTACATCACCATACTCTTAAAACTTTACTCTTGTGAGTGCTCTGACAGCTGTTTGTTGTTCCCAATGCGATCTTTCCCCAGACCCCACAATACCACATGCCACAAGATACCCTCATGAAAGTTGCCCAACTTATCGACGAATTCGTGAAGCAGGGCGTACTGAAAGAAGTATTAAGCAGCCCATGTAATTCACCGATAATGGGACTAATAAAGCCAAGTGGGAAAGTCCGACTTGTACAGGATTTGAGGAAAATAAATGACATCATAATCAAGTGCTGCCCTGTCGTACCGAATCCAGCTGTGATAATGTTTCAGATCCCTTGCGAAGCTGAGTGGTTCTCAGTCATCGATTTGTCACAAGCATTCTTTTCTGTGCCTCTTCATGAGGACAGCCAATTCCTCTTTTGTTTCAAATTCCTAGACAGAGTATACAGTTGGTGTCGAATTCCTCAAGGGTTCTCTGAGTCACCGTCGATATTCAATCAGGTTCTAAAGAAAGACTTGGAAGAGTTAGAGTTGCCATTCGAGTCAACCCTAGTACAGTACATTGATGACTTACTGGTTGCATCAAAGACAGAAAGTGGCTGCACAGCCGATACCATTGCTCTGTTGAACCATTTGGGAGAGAATGGACATAAAGTATCTCCTTCCAAACTGCAGTTCTGTCAGAAGAAAGTGAAATACTTGGGTCACCAAATAGAAAAAGGGTCACGGAAAATAATGAAGGAAAGAATTACCAGTGTACTTCAAATGAGTCCACCAAAGACAAGGAAGGAGGTGAGGAAGTTTTTGGGAATGGTGGGATACTGTCGCCAGTGGATTCCCAACTTCTCGTCTCTAGCGAAGCCTTTGCTGAAATTGACCCAGAAGGATGCCTTGGACCAGATCGAACTGAAAGGGGATGAGATGGATGCTTTTGTTGAATTAAAGGAGTGCATGTGTAGGGCTCCAGCGTTAGGTATGCCTGATTACACGAAGCCTTTCACATTGTTTTGTCATGAACGTGATGCATGTTCTTTGTCTGTCTTAACTCAAGCCCATGGTGGCGTAAACAGACCAGTAGCGTATTTTTCAGCTACTCTGGATCCGGTTGCAGCAGCACTCCCAGGGTGTTTGCGCGCCGTAGCAGCAGTTGGTATCAGCCTCACTCAGAGTGAAGGAATAGTGATGGGACACCCAGTAACAGTCATGGTCCCTCGCTCAGTTGAGATACTTTTGACCCGCTCCCGAACACAGCACATGACTGGAGCAAGACTCACAAGGTATGAAACGACTATTCTGGGCTCACCGAATGTGCAGCTGAAAAGGTGCACTACGTTGAATCCAGCTACCTTGCTTCCTGGAGAACATGCTGAAATTGAGAACGCTGAAGACGTCGAGCATGACTGCCTTCAGGTGACTGAATTTTGCACAAAACCCCGACCGGACATCAAGGATACAAAACTTGATGAAAATGATCAAATTCTTTTTGTTGATGGTTCATGTCTAAGAGATGGGGTGGGAATTTTAAAAGCAGGATATGCTGTATGTACTGTGACAGGGGTCTTGGAAGCGGGATGGCTCCAAGGAGTTTATTCTGCACAAGTAGCAGAACTTGTAGCCCTTACTAGAGCATGTCAATTGTCTGCATTGATGAAAGTCACCATTTACACTGATAGCCAATACGGGTTTGGGATTGTGCATGACTTTGGACAACTGTGGTCACAGAGAGGTTTCCTGACTTCTTCAGGATCCCCAGTGAAAAATGGGGAGAGAATAAGGGAGTTGTTACATGCCATTCAAGTACCAGCTGAAGTTGCAGTGGTAAAGTGCAGTGCTCACACGAAAGGACAGGACTATGTGTCTCTGGGAAACGCCTATGCAGATCAAGTCGCAAGATTTTGTGCCTTGAACTGTATATTGTTAAGGGATGATTGGAATACAATAAGTGAACCAGAACTCGAACCAGCTGAAGCATTTGCCTTGAAGGTCGTAGATACAATAGAAGAACTAAAAGCACTACAAAGTAATGTCAGGGAGGATGAAAGAGATTCCTGGATTAAATCACAATGCATAAAAAGACAAGACGAGCTATGGGTTTCACATGAGGGAAAATTTGTTTTGCCAAATAGTCTCTTATCACAGCTTGCGCGGTTCTATCATGGGCAAGCTCAGATTACACTTGTTTCGACGATATGGACAGCTATTAATGTTCATTTATGTTTATCATTTGGTGTTGAGACACATTTATATTGTGCTAGCCTTGTTAATATAGGGAAATAAATTCACTAACTTTGCAATAAACTGGTGTGGTCATTCCTGGCTGAAAGGTCAGGGTTCGCCGAAATGTATTCTGGATTAATTGTTAAGTGTTATGTTGTTCAAGGTGTTGCTTATGTTCGTTATTGATTAACGATATAAAGTGAGTGATCGATTAATAGTACAGAGAGCTCCCACTTAGTCAAAAGATTCATCGACCTAAAGAGCATCCGAACGCAGGTAAATTGGTACCACGTTCCGCTCTATCATATACAGTGAACAATCACTCCGATCCATTCACAGCTGTGCCCCGAGTTTACATGCATATGTTGCTTCTCTTGTGCAGTCATGTAGGGCGAAAAAAAAGTGACAGGACAGGGTGCATATAACTGGATGACAAGATTTTTTTTTAAACCACAAAGAGGAACATACCAAAAACAGATGTAGAACTATAGTTGAGTAGCGGGTTTGGGGCACTGATAATCCTTGAATTAGTCTTGTTAAGAGTCGAATGGCATTGAAGCACTGGGGCACTGCTACTGTTTTTTTGTGCTACAAACATGTGAAAAGTTAAATACTATCTTGAAACACAGAATTTTTTTCACCTGTATTTCTTTTTGATGGGTGCGACCAGTGATATCTTAAGGATTTTGGGGGCCCCAGACCAACCATATTTTGGGGGCCCCTGTTCCGAACATAATTGAATTTATGATCCAATTTCAGCTTTTGTATGCCCTCTTTGGCCAGGCCACTAACAGTGCATAGGCACTCTCGCCCAAATTCTAAACGTGTTTACATCTAATATTCTGGGATAGCAATGTGTGTTTTCAATATTGTTACACAGCAGCTTCTCATTAATATTACTGAAAATAATTTCTATGACACCTTTCCATTTTTCATAAGTGAGGACCAATTTTGAGCAAAATTTTGCCCGTGCCTTAAAACGTCTCTGGAAGCCATTTAAGTCTTCAGTATTTGACAACGGGACACGTTATCAATTTACATAAATTTGCCCCAACAGACATTGATAACTGGGTCTGTCCTGGCAAATCCGGGATGTCTGGTCACTCAGACTCTCACACTTGGTCTAATGGCATCCACACACAGTCACGAGGCCAAGGGCACTTACTTTTATATACAGGCATGCACTCAGACATGCACGCACTCAGTGCACTTATTCATTCGGTGAGTCACTCGTACACACTCATTCACACTGCCCCCCTTAGCCACTATGCACTTAATACAACTTTGATCAACTCACACTTCCTTTTGGAATCTCATTATGTCATGCTTATTAATGGATTCACTTTCTCATATAGGGCCAGATGTACGACCCCGAGTTTTGCGACTCGCAATTTGCGACCCGTTTGCGAGTCGCAAATTGCAAGCCGCAAAACCCTATGTACAACAGTGTACTTTATACTGTTTGTGATTCGCAATGGGGTCGTAAATGACCTACCTCATGAATATTCATGAGGTAGGTCGCAATTTGCGGACCCATTGGGAATGGTCGCCCCTACAGGGATGGTGTCCTGTTGGAGACAGCAGACCACCATGTCTGTGACTGCTTTTAAATAAAGCATTTTTTTTTTAAATGCAGCCCGTTTTCCTTATAGGAAAAAAAGATGCATTTCAAAAACAAAAATGAAAAGAATTCTTTTCATTTTTTCAGAGCAGGCAATATTATCGCTGAAATTCACAAAAGGGAAGGGGTCCCCTGGGGACCCCTTCCCGTTTGCGAATGGGTTAGCACCGGTTTGAAACTGGTGCTAACTGCAATTGTTTTGTGACCGCATTCATGGTCACAAAACAATGCTACATCGTGCTGCAACTCGCAATTAGGAAGGGACCGCCCCTTTCCTATTGCGACTCACAAACCTATTTTGCAATTCGGTAAATAAATTAACGAATTGCAAAATAGGGGCTGTACATACCAAAATGTTTTTTTCCTGTCGCAAACGGTCCGATTCTGCGAATTGCGCCGTTTGCAACAAGAAAAATGGTACGTACTTGTGCCCCATAGTCATTGATGAATTTACCAATTTACTCTCATATGCCTTCAAATCCACACAGGCTTATTCCCTCAAATGCGCACAGACTCAGAAACTCATTCAGACACTCTCTCACTCACATTTTCAATCATTCACTCATGCGCTCACTCAGTCACTCACTCTGACTAATAGTGCTGGAAAGTAGGGGCAACCTGGTTCCGGCAGCTGTTTCTGGGCCAGATATAGTATTTCATCTGCTTTCCTTCCATTTGGAGCAGCAACTTGCAGATGGCAAAGGGTTTTCTTATTTTAACTTCCAGATGGGCCCAAAGCAAAGCCTGATTTAAAGGGGCATCAGCCCTTCTTTTGTTGAAGTACCATCCTGTTTGGGAGGCATCGCAAGTCTAACAGGTAGAAGCTAATGCAATGGAAGGAAACAATGGCGCACTTATCACTTCACAAGTACTTAGGAGAAACTTTCAGAGCTGGTTTTTTTTTTACTTTATTCATCCCCCCTAAGTAAGACATGTGCATGTATTATAAGAATTCAAAATTTATCTGCGTTTATTTATACAAATAATAATTAAAGCGGCACCTGCTATTTTTTTATTTTTTGTATAGAACTACTCATCCTATGGTAGTGTGGCAGTGTATGAATCAATGCACAGGAAATGCTACCTAAGACATAAGGTTTATAAAGTGTAGGGATCACATATCGTTCTTACACATAGAAATTATATGTTAAAAGTGACCGATTAAGCAAACTAGAACAGATTTCCTATCACATTTGTCCTATTACCAATTTCTTTGCAGCAGATTAAAAAAAAATACATACATTGACTGTCAGTCTCTACTTTTCAAGTTCCCTTCTTTGCTTCACCCCCTTTCCTCTACCACATTTTGATCCCCAATTTATGGTCTCAGAATATATTTTTTTCTAATTCCAGCACTGTTGACAAATGGACTCACTCACACGCAAACACAAGCAGTCGAGGCAAGTTTAGCTGATGCCTGGCCCTGGATTACCCAAGTCTAACTCTCGTAGGTTGCAAGAACCCCTGTCTCTTTAAGAGTCCCACCCTCTCCTCATACTACCCCGCTGTATTTTGTGCTGCTGCTCCCAGTACTAAAACGTCTTCATGTTAATCCCGTTTACTGCTCGGAATGCTTGATGTCTAATTTGCATAATTTACATTTCGGAAATTCCCCAGCCTGCCTAATGCAGGGCCTTTTTGTCCTTTCTCATTTAATTCTTTGCTGCGGCAGGAGCAGCAGGTGAGCTGTGGCTCTGCCAAACCACCCCCTGGGACTAGGGCAGTGGGACTAGCATCCTCGCCTGCCCCCCTTTTCATTGTGCACTGTAAATGAATTCCGAGAGGCGTGGGAGAGACAGCAGAGATACTGAGAGGACAAGAGGAGGGAAGCCGCGGCCGGTCTGGCAGGGTCGGCCATGTCATGATTTGTTCACCTGCTCCACCGAGCAAGCCTTCATGACGTCACAGGTCTCTCAAGTCTGTGATGTAGATTTTGCCAGGGCCGGCTTTATGGTGGTGGGACCGGTGCAGCCGCACTGGGCTCTGACCTTGAGGGGTGGGATGGCATTGACCTTGGTGGGAGAGGGTGGGTTTTTGCTATGTTTAGCAATAATTTATGATTTGAAAGCACCTGCTGCAGGGTTTCTTCAATCAATCAATCAATCAATCAATCAGTTATTTGTATAGCACAACTTCTCACCCGTGGGATCTCAAGACGCTGATGACAGGGCACTGATCAGTCAAAGAGCCAGGTCTTGAGGTCCTTCTTGAACTGATTCACCAAGGAGGACCGCATGAGGTGGAGTGGCAGCATGTTCCAGGTCTGCGCGGCGAGATAGGAGAACAATCTGCCTCTTGCTGTGTTCTTCATGATTCTGGGGGTAGCGGTGAGGGCCAGATGAGCAGATCAGAATTGTCTGGAGGGGGTGTAAAAGGATGGGCGGTGGTTGAGGTAGACTGGTCTGATATCTTGCAGGGACTTTTAAGTGTGTGTCAGGAGGTTGAAGGTGATGGGAAGCCAGTGCAGGTTTCTCAGGTGGGCAGAGATGTCGCTGTGGCTGGGAATGTCCTGGATGAGCCTAGCCGCTGCATTCTATATTTTCTGGAGTCTTGTTTGAAGTTGCCGGCATAGACTGTGTTGCTGGATTTGAGTTTGCTGCTGACCAGTGCCTGGGTGACCATCCTTCTTGTTTTGATGGGGATCCACTTGAAAGTCTTCAGGAGCAGGCGAAGTGTGTGGAAGTACGACGATGAGACACCGTTGACTTGGCGGGCCATGGACAGCAAGGAGTTCAGGATGATGGCGAGGTTGCGTGCATGATCAGTGGGGGCAGGGGCAACTCCAAAGGCTGTTGGCCACCAGGAGTAGATGTAGATGTCATCCGTGGCTGCTTGGAGAGCAGTTTCGGTGCTATGGTTGCTCCTGAGTCCGAATTGGGAGGGGTCTAGGATGAAGTTAGTCTTGAGGAACTCTGTTAGCTTCACGTTGATAGCTTTTTTGATTACCTTGGCCAGGAATGGGGGCGAATGAGATTGTTCTGTGATTTTCCATATCCCTTGGGTCAGTGGAGGGTTGTTTCAGTAGAGGGTTGATCTCCACATGTTTCCAGTCGTCCCGGAAGGTGGCAGTCTTGATGGAGTGGTTGATTGTCCGGCACAGTTCAAGGGAGATGCTGGCGCTGGCTCGGTTAAAAATGTGATGTGAGCATGGGTCCGAGGGTGCCCCTAAGTGGATAGAGCTCATGAGTTTTTTGGTGTCTTCCGTGGTGATGAGGGTCCAGTGACTCAGTGTCTGCTGGGGGTTGGGGTTTGTGGCGGTGCTGGTAGGCGGGGGCAATCCTTCAACCGATGTTATGGATTGTTTGGTGAAAAAAGGTGGCAAGGTTGTTGCAGTAGTCCTGAGAGGGGGGCGTCTGTGGTGTGAATTCCCTAACTATGGTGAAGAGCTCCTTGCTGTTGTGTGTGTTGGTGTTGATGCACTCCTGAATGGCTGATTTTCTGGAGGATCTAATGCACTGGTGATGTGAGGTGACTGCATCTTTGTAGGCTTTGTGGCGAGGTTCTCCAAGAGAGATGAGGTGTTTGGGTCATTGCGGTTGTCAAGGTGAAAGTTAAGGTCACAGAGGAGGATGTCATTTGTTGAGGTGAGGGTGTGGGGAACAATGAGGTCGGCAAGGGCTTCGCTGAATGGAGGGCGGAGTCCAGGCTGTCTGTAGATGAATGCCGTGCAAGGTGCTGGCATCGTATCGATGGATGGTGTGGGAACCGGGGGTCCATGACGCTGGGTGCTGTCCGGGAGTGGACGGGTGCAGACGGGATTGCCTTTGGCACTACTTCGGTGCACCAACGGCTACCATTAAGAAGGAGAGGGAGGTGGAACGGGTCGTTCAGCTGGGAGTAAGGAGGACAGGAAAATATGGCGCTAAGAAGGGGGTAGTGGCACCGGGATGGCAGGGGACGTAGGAATCGGCAAGAGGATGGAAAAGGAACAGAAAAGGAGCCAAAAGGAGGAGAAAAGTGAAAAAAGCGAAAAAAGTGAAAAAAGGCAGAAAAAGGGTACAGAAATGCAGAAAGGCAGCAGAGAGAAAGACAGAAGGCCACCACTGGCCACCCGGGACGAGGCGCAGAAGTGTGGCTGTGGGTGGAGCAGGGCCTCAAATACACATAGCCAGGCAGGCTCAGAGGATGCAGGGCAGCAGCAACAGGTGCTGCTATGCAGGGGAGCGACGCAAATGCTGACCAGAGGTTAGTGAAGTAATTTCTTGTGTGTCCAACTTTCAGGCATCAATAAAAACGTCAAGATAACTCTTGTGATTTATGTTCCTGTTAGACAGAGAGGGATCAGAGTTTTTATTTGTCTTATGGCAGTTTTGACTCATCATAAAGTAGCGCAGAGTGTTAATATGCCTGCTGCAAGGAACAGATCTGTTTTTATGTAGATAGCTGAGTGGATTAATAAAAACAGCTTTTAACAGCTCTTTAAAACGAAATGAAATGTACGTGAGGGAGGAGATATGGAGAGGTGAGGGGCACTTTTGCTGGTTGGTAGTGAAGGAATCTGAGGAAGAGGTCATTTGGTGGAGGTGTCAAAAGATATGATGGTATCGGGTGCCACCAGTGCTAAAGTCAGCCGTAGTCCCTGCCAATGGCATATCTTCAATTGGTGCAGCAGGTCCAATGGCGAGGTGGCCCAAAGGTTTGAGGGGCACACCGAAAGCTGATTATTTCTATATTTTATAATTCAAACAGCAGTCGTGGATCCCATTCCTTCCTTGCACTAGGACTGGTAAACTTGCTACACTACTGGCTCCTGCTCATGTCTCCAGTTATTTTATAAAATAATGGGCCATTTTCACCCAGATTCCACCATCTAGCATAGCCAAAGGTGGATGCTGGGATGGGTTTGGCTTGTAGCATCATGTTTGCAATGTAGGTCTGTGGTAGTAAACTCTGAAATGCACAATACACTTTTGTGACGGGTTATTGGATTACGGGAAACATGCTAAATGTGACCAGTCGTAGAAGAGTTCAACTGCTCCTCTTACCGCCTTTATTTAATGGTATGATATAGTATGAGCAGATCTGTATAAATACTCCTCACTTAAACAGATAGTCAGAGGGATTCTGAAAAGATGCCATCGCTGCTATTGATGCTTCACGTCGCCTTGTCGCTGTCCCAGTCTTCGTGTCCCTACGGAGTATGAGCTAGAGACTTCATTCCAAGGTAACGAGGGTTGGGGGCTCTTCTCATGGACATGGCATTGGCAGATTATGGTTAACATAACGAGCTCTCTTTTAGGTTGGAGGTTAGGCTCATTATGCTAGGTTATGAGGACATATCTCATACTTCATGTCATTACATATTATTGCAGATGGTGGGGGTCTTTGTATTAATAACTCTTGTCTTTACCATTCTGTTTCTTGCACTGTTCATTATCCTGATCATTGCATCCAATGCAACTTATTGCAGATTGCAGTTTTGCTAATTAAAACGTATTGAAACTTTACTGTATCTTCTTCATTGCCTGTGTTTGATTGAGACATGTTGTTTTAATGAGAACTGGGTAATATTCGTTTAGCTATGACACTCCCTGAGATGTCACACTCTGGAGTCCATGAGTAAAGGCTGCCACAAATCACGTTTTACTGTTTGGGTTTCTGGTGAGGTGCTGCTTGTGACCCAGGAGGGTTGGGACAACAGTTGCGACTTGTTGTAGGACTGGCATAGTCGCCTACAAACATAAGTACTGTCATCATTAAACCAGCAGTCTTTACTAGAGCAAAAGTCAAACTATGACACCCCTTCTCACACAGCCCATCCGGCTGCTTGGCAGATGACAAAGTTTGGGGTTTCAACCTACTTTTCGTATAGGCCATTTTCAGGAACCAAAATGGGATTTAGGGTCTTAGGCTTTGAAGTTTTATGTTGGAGTTCTGCTTCTTTTGAAGTGTTCACTTCTCTTTTTCCCCTTGAGAGGATGTCAGTCACAGCAGGAGAGACTCTAAAGCTGATTGACTCACAACACAATTCATGGGAGTATCCAGAGTTCACAGCTGGATGTCAGTCACAGTGATATGTAGTGAAAAGGTGAAACTCGGGTTCCTGGCCCTACCTTTTATGATTTCCTTATCAGCCCAATCTCCTTTCCTGAGATGTGTGCAGGCCCCTTCCTTGTGATCTATCACTGAATCAAAAAGTAATATTTTGAAGTATAAAGGGATGGTCCCTTCCTCCAGTATGTCCCACCCAGCTCACAGGAATAAGTAATACACAGATCTGTCTAGGGGGATTCCTCTAATCCTCAAGTCTTCAGCAGGCAGTCCTAGGCTTCCCAGAATGAAACCCATTATCTGTGCCCAGGCACACTTACTCATTGTGCATTCACAGCACCTCCTTACATTTTGGCACCACTGACACACAAGCAAACAGCACACACATTAATTCTGTGCGCACTGCTCAGTACTGCAGCCTTTTTGTATTGTACCAGGATGTGCTATTTGTAAAAACCCACTCTGCCAGCATACACTCACCATGTGTGCAGTGCACAAAAGTTTATCCTTCATTTATTGTACTTCTTGTAAGCACACATACACCCAGCACATGCTTTAATTGCACATGCACTACACAACATTACATTTTTCATGTCCTGTATTCCTCACAGGCATACATACACAGCACATGCAGTAATCCCACATGTACTACACAACACTGCTCTGTCCCTGTACTGTACCCTTCCCAGGTACACATACATCAAGTGCAGAGTCACTACTCCTGCACTGCACAGCACTTCACATCTACCTTGATGTAGCCCAAAGGTGAGCACACACCAGTGGAACATTTTACAAATGACAGTGAGCCTCACTCCAGTGACACAGGGTAAAAAGGAACTCTTCACTACTACTGATCACTACAAGGTATGCTGCCACCACCAAGCTTGTGCAGCTTAACTCTTGTTGAAGGCAGTTGCCTTCCACCACTATGAGGGGTAATGCTTTGGGCACCCTTCCCGGTCCAACAAGACTGCAATTGGTGACACAGGCGTATGTCATGGCCCCCACACAAAATCCAAGGTTACCTATTGCACAAAAATCATTAGGGATCCAGACAACAGTACAGTTGGGCACTGAGGGCAGGGGTACATGTCTTTAACCATTCAGAGGACTTTTCCGTCCCAACAATATTGTCATGTATTTGAGTTATGGATGCTATACACTATTATAGTCTTCAAGCATATGGCACCTATGGTTGTCATGCTGCACACATATAATAAATGTTTATCCAACCACCGCCGTGCACAGCCTTTGGCAGTGCGTGGCTGCGGTTGGTCGCTGGGCCTGATCTGCGGCCAAACCCTGCCACCAACCCCCCTCCTAACCACCCAGCCCCATACTGCACACAGCCCTTTGGCTGTGCACGGCGGAAATAGGTCGGCCTGTCTCTCTGGGTGTGAGAGGATGTATCTTTGGGTGAAAGTGGCTGTGAGAGTGTCTGCCTGGGTGTGAGAGTAGGTGTATCAGTATCTGTGTGGATCTGTGAGTGGGTGCATGAGGGTTTCAGTAGGTAGGTGACTGGGTGCGTGAGTCTGAGTGGGTCTGTGAGTGGGTGCTTAAGGGTCTGAGTGGGTGTGTGAGTGGGAGAAAGAGATTGAAAAAGAGAAATTGTGAGAGAGAGAACAAAAACAGAGGGAGCGAGATAGTGTTTTAGAATTTGGTAAATTATCTACTTAGTATGAGACATTTCTGGACCTATTTGAAAAGAAAAAAATATTTGTCAGTTAAAAAGAGTGAGATCACCTTTCAGTATGAACCTTAAACTTTTGAAGTTTATAAGACATTAAAGAAGGAAAAATGACCACAGGCACACCTGGCGTAGAACCCTCAACTTTCAGCGCAAGCATCTGTGATCTTAACCTTCAGGCCATAGGTGACTTCTTACTGTGATACTTCCAGAGATACCTATTACACTCAACGCACGCATGTGATTGGAAAGAAAAGTGAATGTTCCATTACTTGGATGTTTAACAGTCAAAAATCTAGTAAATAAACAAACACACTGCCAAGCAATAATAGGATCTGAATCTCCAGCCTACTGAGTGTCGAGACGGGCCACTCACCTGAAAAGCAAGATGTCTGCAGGGGTAGTGGTATGCCCCCTGACCTCCTGGAAAACCTCTCAGCACTTCCTGGTGGACACAGAAACCCCAGCAGGTTTCCCAGAAGGAAAGGAGGAGTGGAAGAGAAAGAGACAAAACACTGCCACGTCTTGCCGGTCCAGCCAGGCACCCTGTATCTTTGGGGGGCAGGTCATTGTTGACAGAGTGATAGTGGAGTTAGTGCACTCAACTTCCTTGAAACTGAATCTTTCTTTCTGATATAGGCACAGGAGCGGTAGAAGAACACTGGGATGCTCCAGCACTTTTCTTGGATAATAAGAACTGTTGGCACAATTACTAACACTGCATTACCAAAAACCCAAACTGAGTACCATAACAATAAGTACTGCGACACTAGGGCTAGCTCCACAGAGATTCACTGTTGCACACTACAATTAGAACTGTGGTTGCACTCGTCATGCACAAGAAAGACAAACAAGGGCATTAATTATATCACGTATAACTGTCCTGCATGCATAGGGTTAAACTAAAAGGAACAAAAACAATCCAAGAAATACAAATGTCCACTCTGGGTTTAAACAGTTAGGGTGGCACAGTTTGGTTTGGTTTCACTGTGTGTGAGAAAAATCCTTACAAAACAAACTCCTCAAACCTGAAACACAGGCATGAATGACACAATTTAAATCCAAGAGTTATGCAATTAGAGAAAGACAAGTCACATAAATGCGCTTATAAGATTGCACTGTCACTTTTTGTAGTACTTGAGCTCAAGCAGATTTCCTGAAGCACATTTAGGCAAGTAACTACAATAATAATGTAGAATGTTCAGAAATGCATTTGTCTCTTCAAGATAAGCACTCTGCCAAAATACGAGGTCTGAAATACACCAGCTGTTCTAGGAAAGGGCGGCGCTCAAAGAACAAACGCCCTGCGGAATACTAGCCACTTAGCTGCTGTCTTTTCCGGAGTGCTGGAGGAATGCCTGGTGTCAGCTGGCCCAAAGTGCTGAATGCAAGGATGACAGCAGGGGCTGGACTGCCAAATCAGATGCTGAGATCAGGAAGCAAAACAAAGCCAAGCAGGGAGGCATGCTTCACTCTGCTATTTATAGCCAATAAGGAAAGCAGTTGAGTTTCCACATGTGGATGAGTCACCACACCCAATTAGAAGCACATGTCTACACCACACCCAATTAGAAGCATATGTCTACACCTGCTCACATTAGCAAACAAGCATTGGTAAAACAAGCATTGGTAAAACCAATTGTGTAACACAGCACATTATGTTTACTTAGAAACATGAAGGTTTAACCAAGAACAGAGATATGATTTAATCCTAATCCCTGGGGATGCTGACAGATAATGCAGGAGGTACCTTGGGGATTCCTGACACTGAGTGACAGCACAAGACCTTGACCATTAGGCCACAAGTGACTCTGGTCCGCTCTGGATCCAAATGTAACTGTAACATTTGTACCAAACATCTTCCCAGTATGACACTTTGAATTCATTGCCTGGAGAGACCATTTCAATTACAATCTCTCTCTCTCTTCCATTCCGCTATGGGATGGAAGGTAGAGAAAGAGAGTGACAGAGCCGTTGGGGGAGCCTCAAGGCTTCTGCGGTCCTAGCCTGTTTCCCATGTCCTGTGGGAGCCGGTATTGCATCCAGAAGCAGGGAACTGCTTTAAATAGCATATCCCTGCTTGTGGGAGCAATAGTCTAATCTGTCTTCCCTGCATGCCTATTTGCGTGTAGGGAAGACAGATGAAAACTCTGCTTTCTGACAGCGGAAGCTGTTTGACAGTTCTGCTGTCAGAAAGTGGACTTTGCTTTTGCTTGGTGGGAGCTGTCAACTCCCACCAAGCAAAAACAAACAGCTATGTCTCCTGGGGTGGGCACCCCGGGACATAGCAGGAGGCTGCCCTGGGTTGTGGCTGTCTCCAGAGCTATCTATGGCTCCTCGAGAAGGGCCATGCGGCATAGCCCCAGGGAGTTGGTGGTCCCTGGGGCAGGGTGGTCCCAAAACAGACCCCCTTCATTCTTTTTATTATAGCCCTGAGGAAGAGATGGTTCCCAGAGCTGCAGGAAAGTGGGGTGAGGGCACAGCCACCCGCATTATATTTCTGTAAAGCCCCGGAGAAGTGGTGGTCCCCGAGGCTGCCTCACACGGCCCTCCCATGTGAAATTATTTGGAAGCCTTGGGGAGGTAGTGGCCCCCGGGGCTGCGGATGTCCGGGGGATCACACTCAAACATAATTTTTGTAATCCTGTAAAGGTGGCGGTCCCCGGGGCAGTGAGTGGCTGGGCAGCACCCCTGCATTAAAAAGGCAGTGCCCCAGGGACCTGGCCTACTTCGGGCTGTATACATAACAAGTGCAGGAGCCTGTGCTTATTCTTTTTTTTTTTTTTTTCGCCAGATCGGCAATGAAAAAAAAAAATGCTTATGCTTTTTAGCTCTGGGGTGTCCCTCTGGGACCCCAGCACTAGATCTAAGGGGTAGGAGTTCCCCTTCCCTGGCCCCTTTTCTTTTTTTTTTACCTTTTTTTCTGGGACTCGGCTGAAGCCAAGTTCCAAGATGGCTGCCACCACTTCCTTGTTAGTGTGTTGGCAGCCAAACAGATCTCAGCACGAGATTGGGGGAGTTCACGGAGCCTTCACTTCCCTATATATACAAATTTTGATTTTCTTTAATTTCTAAAAAAACTACTGAATGGCTTTACATCAACGGTACTCAAAGTACGGCCCGCGGGCCGCAAGCGGCCCCACGGACCTAGCTTGGCGGCCCGCGAGACGCACACCAAACGCCATATCATAATGGCAGCAGTATGTAAACATAGAAGAGGGCCGCGGGAGCATGCTCCCGCGGCCCTCCTCTATGTTTACATACGGCGGCCATTGTTTATGGCGTTGCCCTGATGATCCTGGAAGCCAAAGCCCCATAAAAGTCAGCGCTTGCAGCTAACTTTTACAGGGCTTTGGTCGTCTGCTTCCTGTCACCGGCTCCACGTCTGCTGCCCGCCTGCCTGCCGTTCCACATTTGTGGCATCTTTACAGTGCTTTGAGTCAGGTAAGGCTCTTTGGTTATTTATTTATTTGTTTTTAATGTAGTGTGTGTTACTGGGGTAGGCGTGAGAGCAGATTGCGCTGTGTGTGTGCGCTGTGTGTGTGTGTGTTACTGGAGTAGGGGTGAGAGCAGATGGCGCTGTGTGTGTGCGCGCTGTGTTTGTTACTGGGGTAGGGGTGAGAGCAGATGGCGCTGTGTTTGTGCGCTGTGTGTGTGTTACTGGGGTAGGGGTGAGAGCAGATGGCGCTGTGTGTGTTACTGGGGTAGGGGTGGGAGCAGATGGCGCTGTGTGCAGATGGCGCTGTGTGTATTAATGAGGTGGGGTGAGAGCAGATGGCGCTGTGTGTGTTACTGGGGTAGGGGTGAGTGCTGATGGCGCTGTGTGCAGATGGCGCTGTGTGTGTTACTGGGGTAGGGGTGAGAGCAGATGGCGCTGTGTGCAGATGGCGCAGTGTGTGTTACTGAGGTAGGGGTGAGAGCAGATGGCGCTGTGTGTGTTACTGGGGTAGGGGTGAGAGCAGATGGCGCTGTGTGCAGATGGCGCTGTGTGTGTTACTGGGGTAGGGGTGGGAGCAGATGGCGCTGTAAGCAGATGGCGCTGTGTGCAGATGACGCTGTGTGTGTTAATGAGGTAGGGGTGAGAGCAGATGGCGCTGTGTGTGTTACTGGGGTAGGGGTGAGTGCTGATGGCGCTGTGTGCAGATGGCGCTGTGTTTGTGCGCTGTGTGTGTGTTACTGGGGTAGGGGTGAGAGCAGATGGCGCTGTGTGTTTTACTGGGGTAGGGGTGAGAGCAGATGGCGCTGTGTGCAGATGGCGCTGTGTGTGTTACTGGGGTAGGGGTGGGAGAAGATGGCGCTGTAAGCAGATGGCGCTGTGTGCAGATGGCGCTGTGTGTGTTAATGAGGTAGGGGTGAGAGCAGATGGCGCTGTGTGTGTTACTGGGGTAGGGGTGAGTGCTGATGGCGCTGTGTGCAGATGGCGCTGTGTGTGTTACTGGGGTAGGGGAGAGTGCTGATGGCGCTGTGTGCAGATGGCGCTCTGTGTGTTACTGGGGTAGGGGTGAGAGCAGATGGCGCTGTGTGTGTTACAATGTTTTGAAAAAGGGGGCGGGGTGGTTGTTCCCCCTCTAAGCCCCGCCCCCTCTAAGCCCCGCCCCCGCAGTCACTCGGCCGCAAACCATACTGCAATTTTGGCCCCCGAGAAAAAGTTTGTGAGTACCCATGCTTTACATCAATGAAAGGAAAGGGCTATTTCTGGACCAGGAGCTAACTTTCTGCCAAATTTGGTGTCATTCCGACCAGTAGTTTGGGTGCTATTGTTGTTCAAAATCACTATGGAAAAATGAATAGGGAAAATGTGTTTTGAGATCCCCCCTTTTTCTCTGCCCCCGCTTGACGGATAACCCCAAAACATTCCAGACAGCAGCTGAAGTGACTGTCATGTTTTCTTGGAAAATGTTGTGAAGATTTGTCAAGTGGCGCCAAAGTTATTAGAGGAACCAAAAATGTTAGAAAAACAAAAAAAGGTCCTAACTATAACTACCTAGTGGCCGCTGCCACTAGGAACATATATATATATATATATATATATATATATATATATATATACCACTACCACTAGGAAATATGTATCCACTCTACAGAAGGCCTAGGCCTATCGAAGGCAAAGGTAGGCCTGACCTTTTGTTTGGCCCTGGCATCACTCTATTCTAGCTTTTGTGCACAAGACTAGCCATGTCTCTGTTAATGGAGGCCCTGAACCTGTTGTATCCTGAACCTGTTCTGTGATGTGGATGGTTGTAACAAGCATACCCTCACAGTGTGTACTAATTTACTGTCCATGCTCGGTATGCATCACACAAATTAGTGGTGGCAGCATACCATGTTTTTTAATTCACTGTCTGACCAGACCTTTCTCTCTGCGTCATGAAGAGGCGAGCCTACTAGCTCCTCTTGTGTAAAGCTCCATTGTTAGTGAAACTCAGAACCTTGTGCTGACATTCTGTGTGCGTTTTGAGTGTGTAGAGGCAGCGGGTGTGTAGCACATGGATGACAGTGGGCCTCTGTGTGTTCTGAACGTTAGATAACATATACATTTGGGATCTAAACTACCCAAGTTTATTCCAGTCCCAGGTTCTTAATGACCAAGGAAGGCAGGCCGTGGAGTAATTGAAGCTAGCATCCCAGAAATGAAGGGATGACCAATGCTGTAAGTGTGTCCCCTGATCTCTCTGAGTGGTTCCTGTGTGAAATGCAACAAAAATTTGCAAGAGCAAGCACCACCCTGTCATCTACCAGCCTGCCCTCGGTGCTGCCACTGCTGGAGAAGAGGTGCCATGTTGTGGCTGAATCCGGAGCTGTAAGGGCAGAACTGCAGAAGACATATTGATGCTGAAGAATCACCCAGAGGATGCAGCTGCCGTGGCTGGGTATCCATCTACACTGAGTCCTGAGAGGCGCAATTTCTGGAGATATTAGGCCACTATGCAGGACGTGCAGCGCTAACGCTGTGCAGTGATTGTGGTTCCAAAGGTGGGTCGCTGCTGAGTAAAAGGTGCCACTGTGAAGAATGGTGAAGTTGTCTTTGCCTGCTGCACCATTAGATCTACACCAACCATGCAGCAAGTAAAGTGGGGATTAGCCTGCGAACAGAACAAAGGACTTAAAGTGTGCAGAGGAATTTGATGGGAAGGCTTAAGACTTTTTGCAAAGTGAACGTCTGGAGGAGAACTGCTGAACTGACCAGTGGGGCAAATAGAAGTGATCAACACCTGTGCCTCATTAATGCCTACGCCTGTACATCCTAGTGGATAGTAGACATTAGAGATCTCTTAGAATAGGGAGAGGGTACCAAGAGGGGATGTAGCGCCTTACTGAAGATCATAACTGAGATTACAACCCTGTAAGTGTGATTGCTCTTGAATCGCATAGCATTTCATTTTGATGTGAAACTATTCTACTTCACTTGATGGACAATACATTATTCTGTCTTTGGATTGACTATTGAGTTCTGAACTCTTGCCTCCCTCCAAAGTATCTCCTGAGAAGCCTCTACCTGCTCACACTCGCTACTTCAAAAGGGGAAAGGGTTGCACTTGACTCAGTTTGCAGAGGAGTATTAGGACAGTCTCAAGGGGGACATTAGTGGCAAATGATCTCCACCATGACAGTTGAGCCTAGTAGGCCCTGTCTACCCTGTTGCTCCCCGAAAGGGTTCTGATATTAAGAAGCACACTCTTTAATATTTACAGATGAAAATTGATTTAACCTAAGTTTTTTCTAAAAAAACAAAAAACAACTATTTTAAATAGGAAATTGTGTTTAGCAAAAAAAAAAGTTTGCCCGCTCCTTTTAGGAATAAAACAGGGAAGATGTGTACATTTACTCAGAGAGAGCTCAAGGAGGTGTAGTGGGTAGAAGGCAAGGGGCGGGAAGGGAGGGCTTACAGTGGAAAAGCTTAGTGGTATCCGAGCAGTGGCTGCCCACACAGCAGTCCCTTGCTACTGCAAGTTTGAGATTGGTGGGGCTTTGGTGGTCTGTGGTCAAGGCTGGCTTCAGGGCAATAAATGTCAAGATTACTCTTGTGATTAATGTTCCTGCTAGAAAGAAATATCAGAGTTTTTCCTAGTGCCAGGTTTGACTCACTATAAAGTAGCACAGAGGGTTAATATGCTTGCTGCAACAAACGAGTACTATGCGGATCACAGATCTGTATTTTATGTCTATAGTTGGGTAGATTTCTGCTTTTGTTACCACAGCTCATAAGGTATGATCCTAATATAGAAGAGTGACTGTTACTGTCATCAAAAAGCTGCATGCAAAATGCATTAAATAGATTAGCACATTATGTTTTTGCCACCAATTCTTTCATTATCTAGTCCTAATAGTGCTAAAAATGGTTCATTTGGGTAGATATATATTATTATTAGTAAAGCCGGCCTTTATTAGTGCTTTAACACAAATGAAATGTAGATGTAAGAGAGGGGTTATGGAGCGATGCGGGGCACTGTTGCACTCTGGCAGTGAGGGAATCTGTGGAGAAGGTCACCGGTTAGGGTGTCACCAAAAATGATTGTCGCAATGGGCACTACCAGTGCTAAAACCGATCCTGTCTGTGGTGTCCCCAGTGCCCAAAGGCAGAAAAGTGGTCGTTTTTCAGTTTAGGGGGGTGAGACAGCTGACATCCATCAAGCAATGGGTAGAGCGATTAGTCTGCCTAAACCTAACCATGTTCCTCTGTGTTACTCGTCTGTATTAAAGAATGAGGTAGAGACCTCCTTGGACTCACAAATAAATAGGACCTGGTAGCAAACTACAGGACACACAGTTATCTCAAGATGGATGTGTAGTCATTCCTTTGCCTGAAGAGAGTATTCATTGTAGATCACATGTTCCTGAACCGAGGCAAAAGTGAACAACTTAGACTCTCCACCTATGAAAAGGCTGCAACGTGATCTCTGTCCACCAACACTCCAGTAGAAGCTGAGGGCCGAGCCCTCGGAGCA
This sequence comes from Pleurodeles waltl, assembly GCF_031143425.1. NCBI lineage: Eukaryota > Metazoa > Chordata > Amphibia > Caudata > Salamandridae > Pleurodeles > Pleurodeles waltl. The sequence continues at coordinate 84,548,131 of NC_090443.1, read as the reverse complement.
GAGAGCAGGGGGGGACGAGACATCTTGACTAGTGGGAAGGAAAAAACTGAGAGCGACACAGGAAGTGCAAGAAGGTTGCCAAGAAAGGGGACAAGTAGCAAAGTCCCGGATCTGCCTGGAAATGTCTGTTGTTCTGAGCGCAACAAAGCATTCATCCATGTTTATCAAGAGATTGTTGCATCATTCAAAATGTGTGTCACGCGAGGCCCCAGGTTTGGGAGAAAGGAGGTGGTCCGTGGAAAACATGCATGGAGAGTTCGATCTTGTATGCAAGGAAATAAAAGATTAACTTATTTAGAAAGTGAAACTGTGTAGCATGAAGCAACGTAACCAGGCAGACAACTGTACTCAGAGCTGGTGAAGACTGAAAAGAAAGAACAGACGGAGAGGAAATGGTGTCGGTTCATCAAAGCAGTTCACGAAAAAAATGTCCAACATTTTTGGACATTAGTTGCTGAGGGTATGCATAACTTCCAAGTTATCACTAAAACGAAATTCACAAAAGCTCTCCTGGTTGGATATTTTGAAATTATATTTAGGGATGTCAACTTAAATGGTTCCTAGAACAGCAGTCAAGGGAAGATGGCCTACCAGCTTCTGACAACTGTTGACCAACATGGCTAGCAGCACATAAAAATCAAACAGACTCAAACACTATGCCTCTAGAGTGCTTCAGGGCACTGAGTACAGCAATGCCTATTATTCTATTAAGGGAGCCATTCTGCTGAGCAAGCTTGAGAAGCTGAGGGTTGGACCAGTCTTGGAGAATGTGCAAGCTTGTATACAAATATGATACTGCATGGGGGACAAGGCTTTATGGCCAGAAGAGTCACCACTATACAGATGCGTGGAACAAAGCTACCTTGTGCCCTCAGCCTTTTAACCTTTCCATGAATGATACATGAAGAGCCAAAGCTTTTGTAAAGGAGGAAGGGTCCAGAATCTAAGGATGTAAAATACTCATCCTGCTTTGTACAGATGCCTGTAATGTTACTAGGACTCCAGCCTTCCAGCACAGCAACAAGAGATCTTATGTAAAGGTAAGAACTCATTAATGAGAACAAATCTAAGATAACGCTGCTGTTCAACACTAAAAGGGAATCAGAAACACTGGGATTTTATATAAATGGGAAGCTACTGGAAGTTGCAAAGACCATCGTCTTCCACATGTTCTGCTCAAGTAGCACAAACACCGTAAGAAACGAATGCAACTACAATAGGAACAGTGAAGTGTGCATGCACTCTGGGATGAATCAGGCCAGATCATCGGAATTGGTGGAGAACCCCACATTGGGTGGGCAAGATGATTGAACTGGAGAAGACAGTGGTGCCGAGAGGCATATCCCAAATGTTGAAACTGCAGCTCCAGTATAGGATAAAAAAAAAAACAAGAGAACACATAGATATGAATAAGCAATTGAGAAACTGAATTTGATATTCTCGTAATACATATTTTCCGTACAGCAGAAACCACAGTCCTATCTGATCTCTTTGGTAGGAAGGCTGGCACTGAGGAAGGAAGGTTGTTTCTCCAACCAAGATGTTATTCACACCTTTTTAAAGAAACTCGGGCAAGATGGGAGCCTGGCTAATGGGAAGTATTCACGGAAGTAAGGACAAAAAAAATCTCTTCAGCACCATGTGCAGTTGTGAGCCCCAAAATCACCATGCCTGATAGTGGCGGGCCGGCCATCAACCCAACTAGGCTAATGCCAAGCCGGCTAGCTGCCCCGAAGGCTTTAGGGGCAGTCCTCTCCTGGTTTAGAGCCATTCTCCTGCCAGTTAAGGGCCCCAGAATTGCAGGTGTTCACATTTCTCTACCATCGTTGAAGGTAAATGGGTTTAAAAAGCTGGGTTTTGCTCAACTCTTTGCGGGCATTGTGGTGGGTTATGTGAGGGACATTCAGCATGGAATGCTCCTGGTACCCCATCTTGGCCTCCTTAACGCTCCAGGGGCGTGAGAAGAGTGCATGAAACACTGTCTGTCTTACTGAGAGGCCTGTTTCCCAAGAGTGCTGTAAGAGTGACAGGATTTCTCAGAGACGGTTGGATGGCTAGAGGAAAATTGATTCAATCAGAGAAAGATTAAATGATCATCCCCATGGAAAAATAAAGCAGCCATAGAAAGATGTTATCCTCCCTGAGAGAAGAAAGAACCCATTGTGGGTTGGGAGATGAATGGGAGAGAGGGGTCTAGGCTTACACTGCTGTCCTTCACTGGTGGGAAACCAGCTGGCTTGGTGCAGAGTACAGACCTTAAAGCCACCCTCATCTGGTCTGCACTGTTAAGGGCATCTCGAAGGCAGCGTAAGTGAAGATTCTTACCACGATCAATGGGAGCCAGCACCGGGATCATGCAAAATAAATACCTCCTCCACACTAGCTTCTTTGCACCATGTGAAACACTCCGTGCAAAACAAAAGCATTGTTTTTAAGATCGCCACGGCTGTAAAAAACACACTTGCACGTTGATGTATAGCACTGTGCAGCAATGGACCTGCGTTCACTAGCCAATCACTCTTTACGGTCTTGGGTCTCTATAGCTCTATAGAGGCATGCTACACAGATTTGATGTAATTTTGTGCCTGTTTTTGCATGAATTAAAATGTTTATTTTCATTTTTTCTGTGTTGTTAAAAGTAGCTAAATAAGTAATTGAATTGCCCAACAAAGTCTCTTGTCATCGTTCTAGCAAGCAGCAAACCTTCTCCTTATTCCCTGCCCTGTGTTTGGGCTTTTCTTGTGAGTCCCCCAGTTCTCTAAAAGTTGCTAGAAGAGACCACTCATCCAATAAATCAGTAGACTTGTAGAGCACAGCTTGTCACCCGTGAGGGTATCCAGGTGCTGGAAGGGTCTCAAAGAGCCAGGTTTTTAATGCCTCCTACAGAACTCCTGTAGACTAGGGAGGTCCTGAGGTACAAGGGGAGGCCATTCCAGGCTTTGGCTGTGAGGTAAGAGAAGGAGCATCCTCCTGCATTGTATGCGGAGGGTCTGGGTCAGCGCAAGTGAAGCAGAGCAAAGGTGCCTGGATGGTTTGTGGAATCTCAGGCGGTGGTTGATGTAGGCGGGTCCGGAGTTGTGCAGGGCCTTAAACTTGTGGGTGAGGAGCTTAAACTAGCATCTCTTTTGACCCAGAAGCCAGTGGAGTTTTTTTAGATGGAGGGGTGACATGGGTGCGACGAGGGATGTCCAGAATGAGTCTTGCTGTAGAGCTCTGGATGTTCTGAAGTCCTGAAACTTACTGTCACCTTAGCTAAACTGAAAATAACCTTCAGTTTAGGGAAACAGTAAAGGCCTTGTCAGTCAGTCATTAACTTTGATTGCTGGACTGGTAAAATGGTGGAGGAATACCTGTAGTTGCCAGTCATTGGAATGGTACCTTACAGGGGTTGACATATTATTTTAAGTTTTTGTATAACGTGTACAAGGCCCTAGGGTACCTGACAATTTTACACACAATACTGCAACGGCACATAAACAGAGGCAATGCATTGTGAACAAAATCGAAGCAAGTACACTAAACAGTACTCAAGTCGTACCTTGGCCCAAGAGTGTGTGAGTATTATACACAGAGCATTTTTTTCAAAACATAATCATGCACAGAATTCTATGGAGCATAAAGCTCTGGAAATCTTTCACTGTCTATGCAAACTACAATTTGGGCCTAATTATAAATGGTGCCTGTCGACTGCGATACTTATTGTATTTGATAAAATCTAAAACTGAGGGCTTCAGAATTTATCAGATGCTATAATTATCGAATATTCTGAGCTTTTGGGAAATAAGATGCAAATGTTGGTGCTTACTGCACCAAAATCTGCTTGTACTGGTAAATAATGGTCCTTTTCTCCTTGTTAAATTCCAGTAGGTTTAACCTGCCATCTTTGGCGCACTTGGCAGCGAGCAGGTGTGATTAACAGAGCACCACTTCTAATTGCTGTCCCAGGAATAGCAGTTTAACAGGCCAGGTGCAATCACGCCCTCGGGGTGAAAAAAACTTTCATTTCGATCTGTTGCATTTGCTTATGGATTTGACCATTAATCTGAATTCGTTTGTTATTCAGTACATTTTTCCCAAAACATTCATAATTGTATGTCGTAGTTGTGCCGTTATGACCTAATGCATTTAGGTAAGTACCTTCATCAGGCATATTCACCTGTAAGAAACATATAATTTGGTCATTTAACTTTATAATACAGTTACTTCCCCCAAAGCTTCCTTGGGTTGGCCACAATATTTCACCCTGGATTTAATTAAAAAGAGTTTGCTTTTACTCATCTATTCGTGATGTTCGTAAGGCGAGTCGCTGTACTTGAGTGGTTTGTCTGTTCTTTCTGCAAGTGAAGCATGCTCTTATCATCGTCTGCGTGTGTGTTATGTGCTATGGGTATGGAGTTTCACTTCATGTAAGATTCAGTTTTACTTTAAACCTGATGCTGGATCTCTGCTTCGGTTACTTTACTTCAGGTGGTGGCGCTTCAGTACCACTGAGCCACATGTTTTATTTGTCTGGGAGTTGTGCCTCTTGTGATGGCTTTGAAATTTAATGATGGTTTGAACTGATGCTGTTTGCCTCGTTTTTGATATTTGGCTTGGGTTAATGCAGGGAACTGATTGCATTGGCTGGCGTTTCTTTTACATGGAAGGTTATTTACATCTCTGCAAGAGGGCTGAAATGCCCTCTTGGACCACAAATTCAGCACTGTTGTTGGGCTCATCGAGATATTTTTATTCCCTCAAAGTAAAGTATATATTTTCTTTCGATTATTCCCAGACCTGCTTTCCTTAGGACTCCTTCTAGAGCCTTGTTATCGCCATTCTGATCCCACTGGTCTATGGACCACAATAATACTCCTCTTGCTTCACAGTAATTTGTATTAATGGCTCGAGGGAGTTCTTGACGCCTAGTGAATTATTCTAGTGGTTTTTGCAGGGTTCGGCTACCACTGAGATGATTTATATTAATTATGTATTCCTTTCTCAGTGGTTTCCCGCTTTTCAACTCGATGGCGGCAATTGTTACTGCAGACTATTCTTTTTCCGGAGCACAACAGAAGTGATATTTGTGAAACTGGCTTCCTGAGTTCTTAGGCCTTGATTTATTAGTTGCTCGCATCCTTGTTAAAATAAGACAGATTACAAAAAAGCCTGTGCCACCAGGCCCCATGTGATCCTGAAGTTGGGGTATAGTGCTGTGTTCTGCATGCTGCTCAGAGGTGTCATTTTTCCTTATGCAGGGCTCCAACGTCCCTTGCATATGTCAATCATTGTGGTCCAAGCTCCACGGCCAGCCTGAAACCAGACTAACAGTCATGCAAGTGAGTCACTTTTTTATTTTCAAAGATTCTTGCTTCACTTTTGAAGTTTAAGAAGGGTATATAGTTAGGATGATCATTATCGTTTACAATGTGTTTTTAGTTTTTATAACGGGGTGATTTGACCCTTTCTAGGCTTGATGCAATGAAAGTTTATAATTCTAGAAATACCATAACACACAGAATTATAGATGGGTAGCAGTGAATTACGGGGATGTTTTTCACCAGGGGGTTCTGAGTGACATCAAATAGACAACGAAAGCAACTAGTTTACAAAGGAGTTTTGCAAGTAAAGTAGTTGCCAAGGCACCAGCTGGACAGCCTTCTGCAACCAACAACACTGTGACTGCAGGTGCTTGATGGGCTTGAAGTCCACACTCCTCACCAGACATCCGGCTCTAAGTCACTTCAGAACTGCAATGTGATGAATGATGAGGTGAGAGTGCCTGCTTCATTTTCACCTATGATGGCCTTTTTACTTACTCCTCTCTCTTCTTGACGCCCTCATGCTGCTTGCAGGCGAGCTGTTAAGACATCACCACAAGTTTGAGGTTCAGTGTTTCTGCAGGTGACTGGTGTGTGATGTCTGTTCACTTTGGTTAGAGAAACAAGGAAGACAATGGCAAGCGGATGATGTCTACAGTAGTGGGAAACGACCCATTTCCAGGCTACAGCACAATCCAAGCATTCCTTCACAGGCTTCCTGTCTGTCGTCACACCCTGTGCCTGAACTCCACCACAGCCTTCCTGCCTTTACTACCCTGCTGTCTGTTCTTTACAAGCTTCCTTTCTCTACAATAAGACACTGTCCCAGTGTTCCACCTCAGGCTCTCAGCCATTCTGTTCATCAGAGGCTCCTCCCTGTTCTTCAACTGTTTCCTCTTTCCTACTCTGGCTCTCTTCCTCTACCTTCACAACCTGTCTAAACCTTTCCTCACAGGTTTCATGTCTCTGCTGTCACATCCTATGTTTGTGTTCATCACCGGCTCTCCTTCTTTGTTTCCTTCTGTCACAGGCTATCTCTCACCTCCTTCTCTTTTAGGTCGAGTGCGCAAGCGCTCTGACGTGTTGTAATCGCTCTGTGGGCTTTTAACCACGCCCACTGCACGCCCATCACTATCTCTCATTCATGGGCTTGCCTATCATAAATCCTTTGTTATCATTAGTAAATGCTTTACATTTGTCCCTCCTTGGGGCAGTTTTGTTACAGCCTTGGCCATCGAACCTGTGGTTATTGTACATGTACATTTGCACCCAGAGGTCTAGTATTAAAGGAGCCCGCAGCCCCCTTCTTAACACTGGAGGGGTGGGGCATAGAGGGATGGGTCTCCTGTGTCTTGCAGACTTCAATAATATTTATGACAGGGGTCCATAAAGGCTGTGTGCCCCCTAACACAAGAGGAACTGCGGGGGCATGTGTTATACCCCGTTGCCACCAGTGTTCTGGCGGTCTACAAATATTACAATCTATTTCCCAAAATCACAGGCCTGGTTCCCCGATTTAGCTTCGGGGCTTTAGTTTCCCAGTTGCCATTTGATTTTAAAATATTCTCTGCAGTCCCCTGGACTCCCGAGGACTGTACTTCATCTGATGCACCCCCTCTTGCTTGTCAGAAGCGACAGCAAATTGGTTTAGTGTTTCTCTTCTTATCAGATCTGCAGGGTGTATGAGAAAAGTGAGTTTGTAAATACAGAAATGCGTTTATGAAAATTGCAGGCACACAAAGTAAATAAACCGGGTGGGGGTGTCTGGGTGGCTAGCTGACCCCCACTGTGAGCAGAGCCCAGATTAAGCCGCAACAGCGGGACGAACGGAAGTCATGGAGGGCGGTGAGCGGAAGAAAGAGGGTGGGGGTGGGCAATAGGGGGCGGGAGATAGAGCGGGACGGTAAGAGGAAGAGGAGAAAGAAACAGCCAGGGGAAGAAGGGCAGAGGGGGCAGGTGACGTTTTAGCGAGCGAGGAAGCTAAAGGCAGAAGCCGGGAGTTACAGGAAGAAGTCCAACCGAGAGGAGAGAGTGCGAAAGGCGAGGGGCACCGAAAGGTGAAAGGCGTGAGAGTAACAAGGGAGGAAAAATTTAGAAAAAGAGGTCAAAGGGAGCAGAGGCGCAAAAGGAGGCATCTGTGGCGGGATGGGGGACATGGAATGCATAACGAGAGAAAGTGATGAAAGGGAAGATACACCAGATTGACTAAGACGTAAAGTAAGTTAATGAAAGGGAGAGGTCGAACTAATTAGGCAGAAGACGTAAAGAATAAAACAAGGACTGAGGAAATTCGACAAAAGATTATAAAAAAAGAAGCGAAGACAGGGAGAAATGTAGAGGCAAATGTCGAAAAGGTGGTCCGTAAAGGAGGGAGACGCTAAGTAACACGGGGAGTAAAAGATAAATAGTGAAAAAAGAGAGTGTGTATTGTAATACCGGGGTAGCATTGGGGCGGAAGGGGTGAGGAACAAAGAGACAGAAGTACACATGCATTCTGACATATATATATTGTGAGAAATAGTCGCTATTAATGGGGTAGAGTGGGTGAATAGCAGGAAAAGGCCGAGGACCAAGGATTGTGAATATATATTTATTGTTAGAGAGAAAACAGGTGGATCTGGAGCAGACGAAAGAAGCAGCGAAAGAGACAGTGTAAGAGACAAAGTGCAACAGAACAGAGGCCGAGGAGGTGTTGAGTAAAGAGATTGATTGACACAAGGATAATAAAAGACACTTGGTCTGAGGCTCTTTCTTGGATGTCCTAAGGCAGTCAGCGGATACTGGGCAGTGCAATCTACAGCTGTGCCCTGAGGATACAAAATTGATAAACTCCAAACTGGATAGCTCATAGAGGTGGTCATTCTAACCCTGGCGGTAAAAACAGCCAGGGCGAATGACGCGGTAGCACCGCCAACGGGCTGGCGGTGCACCGCTGGGCATTCTGACCGCGGCGGTTCTGCCGCGGTCAGAAGCGGGAAACCGGCCCTGCAGAATCCCCCATGCCATGGGGATTCTGACACCCCCTACCGCCATCCTGTTCCTGGCGGGTCTCCCATGGCATGGGCACTGCAGGGGCCCCCGTAAGAGGGCCCCAAAAAGAAAGAATTTGCCTAGCAGACTCTGAAATTCGCGACGGGTGCTATTCGCACTCCAGCAACTCCGCCGGCTCCATTCGGAGCCGGCTTCATCGTTGCTGGGTCTTTCCCGCTGTGCTGGCGGGCGGCCTTTTGGCGGTCGCCCGCCAGCACAGCGGGAAAGCCAGAATGGCCGCCGCGGTCTTGTGACCGCGGTGCGGTCATTTGGCGGTAACCGCATGGCGGGCGGCGACCGCCGCCCGCCGCGGTTAGAATCAGCCCCAGAGTCTCTAAAGGCATTCAGCTCACTCTCAGCTGCAAGGATTAGCTGTCTTGACTTACAGTGGGAGGTGAAGGAGCTGGAGGCGCAGGGGCTTGGAAACTGTGTCATTGTCATATGGTGTATATCACTCAATAACACATGCAACAAAATCCAGTCAGTGCTATACCTTATAAAAAATAGTTTTGACAATTTACACTTTGGAAAATAGATAATTTAAGAATTAGCTATGCACTAAAAACCAGATGGTCCTAGCATGATATGGGCCCATGTTGTAACCCCAATGATCTCTAAATGTCCCTCGCCCTAGTCACTATGGGCCATATGTATGAACACATTTTCCCATAGACACATAATGGGTAAAATCAGCCCTGTGACAATTTTAATTTTCCTGTGGACTCTGTAACCTTCGGAAGCATTCAGGGTTTATTAATTTTCTTGGGTTTGATTTAAAGGGATAAAGTTAAGGATGCTGGAATGCTAGTTTTACTTTGAAGTATCGTCTACAAATCCAAAAAATTCTCAATGAAAAAGAATGTCAGGTATTTTCCTTAAAATATGGTTTTCCAAAAACCCATCACCTAATTAGAATTCACCCTCACAGGAAAAATTGTTAAGTCTTCATAGAAGCCCAGGTGTCTGGTCCTTAGTGTCCACCAGGGATCACAGATCAGTTCCTGAAGTCCAAGGACCCGTTAGGGGCCCAGCTGCTCGACTTGGCTAAAGGTTAAAGACAGTAAAAATTAGTAGCCCATTTCCCATTATATGCACCAAAGGGTGAGTGTGAACATACAGGTGCCTCGTAGTCATGATCTACTGTTCACAAAGTAAAGATGGATCGCAACTTCAGTCTTTTATCACTTTGTAACTACAAGGCCTTGAATGATGGTCTAAAAGGGTCCGAAATCCAGATGACCTCAAGTTAGTGGAACTGGAGACCATGCCAGTGACCTTAAGATCAACTATCTTCTGGGCCCAGTGGGGCTACAAAGAGTTCAATAGAGGCACCCGAAAGACAAATGATGATTCGGGATCGAAGCAGGCCTGTTCTTCTCGATGTTAGAACGCAAATGAGCAACTCCTCAACCTAGATGTCATTTTCACATCTGGACAGCTGAGCTACCTTGTCACCTTGTGGTCATCCTTCCAGCTGTCCTACTACAGGACCTTCCAGTCAGCGGGCCTTTTTACAACTTCCTGAGACTTGGGAAGCTCCCTCCTCCGCACAGACGCAGTCCTGCTTCACAGCAGGCAGGCACTTCATCCTTCTGCCCCTCGTCTACAGCTGCCAGCAAAGTGACTCCGACGATTTATTGCACTTAGGCCCAGTATGAAGGGAGGGCAGCTGTCGAACAGAAAATCTACCCTCTGATGGGTGTTTTCTGTCAAGACAACAACAATAAACAAAGTATTGTCGAAAGGGTTCAATATTTATCACCTATGAAGGTTTAGGTGGGCTGCTAGAGCCACCCAGAGCTGTGGGCACACTTGGGGATGACCCCCTGACACCCAGGGCCATATTTATACTTTTTGACGCAAAACTGCGCTAACGCAGTTTTGCGTCAAAAAAATTAGCGCCGGCTAACGCCATTCTGAAGTGCCATGCGGGCGCCGTATTTACTCAATGACATTAGCCGGCGTTAGCCGCCGGCGCTGCCTGGTGTGCGTGGAAAAAAACGACGTACACCAGGCAGCGCCGTCGTAGGGGGATATGGGGCTTGGGCGTCAAGAAATGGGGCAAGTCAGGTTGAGGCAATTTTTTCGCCTCAACCCGATTTGCGCCATTTTTTTTCACTCCCAACCCCCATAGAAATTACTCCTGTCTTAGCAAAGACAGGAGTCATGCCCCCTTGCCCAATGGCCATGCCCAGGGGACTTATGTCCCCTGGGCATGGTCATTGGGCATAGTGGCATGTAGGGGGGCACAAATCAGGCCACCCTATGCCACAAAAATAAATAAAAAAAAACACTTACCTGAACTTACCTTAATGTCCCTGGGATGGGTCCCTCCAGCCTTGGGTGTCCTCCTGGGGTGGGCAAGGGTGACAGGGGGTGTCCCTGGGGGCATGGGAGGGCACCTCTGGGCTCCTTCAGAGCCCACAGGTCCCTTAACGCCTGCCTTTTGCAGGCGCTAAAAAACGGCGCAAAAGCGGCCGTACGTCATTTTTTTTGACCCGCCCACTCCCAGGCGTGCCCAGGAGTATAAATCCGACGCACATGCCTCGGAGTCGATTTTTTAGACGGGAACGCCTACCTTGCATATAATTAACGCAAAGTAGGTGTCCACGCTAAAAAATGACGCTAACTCCATGGACTTTGGCGCTAGACGCGTCTAACGCCAAAGTATAAATATGGAATTAGTTTTGCTTCGAAATTGCGTAAAAAAAAAGACGCAATTCCGGCGCAAACGGAGTATAAATATGCCCCCCAGAGCTCAAGTGTGGTGGCGAAACTTGAAATGCAGGGTGGTGGAAAAACACATAGCTATATAAAACCTACAAGGAAAGGGCAGCACAGCTTCATAAAGCTGCCCAGGGCAATGCTTCTCGGCGAATGCGCAAAATATCTTAGACTGGTGCAAGGAGTCAAAATACTGAGAGGCATGGACAGTGAAGCATAAACATTGTACAAAAGAGGTTGCGGTAAATATGGGGCAAGAGTCGAAAGTAAATGGAGGCCACCGAAGACAAATAGTGAAAGATGCTCCCTGCAATTTAAGATAGCAAGGGCGGTGTAGTACTAGCGTGGAGGGGACAAGAACCACTGCAGGATAGGAAAGGGCTAACAAAAGATACAGAAATCAAGGAGACGGAGAGTGCGACCGGAGGGGATTGTGAACGGCGTGCACCTGGCTGAGCGGGCTCGGTACATACCGCACCGATTACCATAATGCGTTTAACGCTGGTAGGAGATTTAACAAATGCAAATCTTTCTAGCCTCGTGGGAAACGCAGAATATTGTTTGCATTAAACAGGATTAAAATCACGGCCACTCAAAACGAGGCAAAAAAATGTGACGTGAAGTGCTGTCCTCTGCCTCAACTTCTAGCCTCCTTTCTACCCGTCTTCTGAATTACTCCCACGCACTTTTTACTTTGTCATCTTATGTAGTTAGGACCACCCTGCCTACTTCCTAATCAGTTTGATTTTCTCTTCCTGGCTGTTCTTCTGTCGCACCTTCTTCCATTCTGTCATCACTGCCCACTAACCTTTCTCATTTCTTTCTGCCTCTTTGGGTCATTCGCTCTAATTGCCGCAACATCTCTTCGTTGCCTCCCTCTTCGTCACTTACCCCCCCCCTTCCTTCTGCTTCTCTTCTCTTCCATTCTTTTGACAACTCCTATTTTCTTCCCTCATCAACGCCGTCCTCCGTTAATGCTTTACGCCTTGATCATCTCCTTTTCCTGTCTTATCTCTTTCCATTACTTCTCTAATTCCACCTCCACAGTACCCCGCATACTTTCTCGTCTCTCCATCTCTCCCTCGTAACCTAGGGTTATCATTCTGACATCACCACTCCCCTCCTTCTGTCTCACTCCCCTCACCCAACCTCAGATTATCATTGTCTCACTCTTTGCCCGAATCCCTCTCTCATTGCTACATCTCTGGCTGGCTCACTAGTTTAACCTTTCTCTATGCTTCCATCTATCATTTCTCTTTCTGGTCCCCCTCTTCGCTCGCATTATTTAAACATGTTATTCTGTCTCGCCCCTCAAAGTTCACCCCTCTTTAACTTCACCTTCTTCTCCTTTGTCTGTCAAGGCGCTGTTCCCCATTTCTTATACATGGTGCTTCTTCCCACCAGTGGAAGGCCACGTCACCATTCCATATGCTTGAACCCTCCTACTCAAGGTTCCGACCTGTACCTGGGCCCTTTGTTACCGAAATAAAAGCTGCTGGGGCAGTTGCAGTCTCAGTCTCTTTGAGGAGCTGGGAGTGGCTGATTGTCTTATACTGATGGGTTCCTGGAGATCTGTGTGGGTGTGTACAGAGAACCATACATTTGCTAATATGTTGCCTGGATTAGGCTTGTACTGTTGATTTCCAGGTAGATGTTCTTGCAGGTGCTCAAACGCAGGTTGGGTAGGTAGCCATGTTCATGTAAACGAGGCTGAAGAGCTTGGCTTGGCTAAGTGGCAGAGCAAGGCAGTTAAGGTACATAGGCCCTCATTACAACCCTGGCGGTCGGTGATAAAGCGGCGGTAATACCACCAACAGGCCGGCGGTAAGAAAAATGGAATTATGACCACGGCGGAAACCGCCAACACATACAGCCACTTTAACACTCCGACTGCCACTGCGGTATAACAAACACCACAGCGGTAACTGCCAACAGCAAGTCGGAAGACAATGTACCACCCACAGTATTACAACAAGCCAATCCGCCAGCTTTTACGGGGCGGTACCAACGCCATCAAAAGCACGGCAGAAACAGTACACAGAAGGGAAACGACTCACCTCTCGACACTCAAGGAAGAACCACAACGCCATGGAGCCCGAACTGCAGATCTTCTCCATGCTGGTGTATCTCCTCCTACACCAGCAACACGAACGCCGGCGAAGACGACCACGGTGAGTACCGCACCTAGCACACAAGGGAAGGGGGGAGGAAAAAGAGAGTGACACACACACATGCAACACGCAACACCCCCACCCCAACACAATACACACAAACAGATGCAACAACATCACATATACACCCCGTACCCCTCAGGAATAACGCAAGGACAAAAGGAATTGATTAAATTGAGTGTAATATTACACATTTATATAAATATGTTCTCAAAGCAATAAACAGTATGCAGAATATATACAAATGGAGGGACAATGCCCACTCCAAAATATCCGTGGCCCACGGGGCCAAGGCCACACTTGACTCCTGCCTCAGTACGGAGAGACCACTGCAGGGGCATCAGGCCGAAAACATACAGGCACCTCGGGGGGCGGGGAATGGGAGGGCACTTCAGCAGGAAGATGGTACAAGGCCACTGCTCCTGGAGGGGGCTACATGCCCTCTGCGATGTCCTGGGGAGTGCAAGGCCACAGTCTCTCAAGTGGGTGGTTTGCCCACTGCTTGGTCCTGTGGAGTGCAAAGCCACAGTCTCTCAAGTGGGTGGTTTGCCCACTGCTTGGTCCTGAGGAGTGCAAGGCCACAGTCTCTCAAGTGGGTGGTTTGCCCACTGCTTGGTCCTGGGGAGTGCAAAGCTACAGTCTCTCAAGTGGGTGGTTTGCCCACTGGTTCTGTAGGGGGGCTTGTGCCCAGTGTGCTTCATCCTGGCAAGGAGGGGGTGAGTGGATGCCTTCTTCCACTGGTTCTGGAGGGGGCCTTGTGCCCAGTGTGCTTCATCCTGGATGGTGCAAGGTCACAGTCTCTCACCTGGGTGTCACACCTACTGGTGTTGCAGGGGCCAGGATGCACTAAAGCCCATGTAGTCACGACTACACACTGCTCGCCGGCGGTGACGGCTGCTCAGTGGATGGCAGTTGCGGGGCTGTCGGCGATGTTGTCAGTGGTGGGGGGAGGCTCCAGCCCTTCCCCTGCAGCCTCGGACGGCTGCCCACTGGGTATGCTGCTGCTGGCAGTGGTGCTGCTGGCAGTGTAGGTGGCGGTGCTGTCGGCGGTGCAGGTGGCGGTGCTGTCAGTGGTGGGGGGAGTCTCCAGCCCTTCCCCTGCAGCCTCTGACAGCTGCCCACTGGGGCTGCTGCTGCTGGCAGTGGTGCTGCTGGTGGTGCAGGTGGTGGTGCTGGTGGCGGTGCAGGTGGCGGTGCTGTCAGTGGTGGGGGGAGGCTCCAGCCCTTCCCCTGCAGCCTCGGGCAGCTGCCCACTGGGGCTGCTGCTGATGGCAGTGGTGCTGCTGGCGGTGCAGGTGATGTTGCTGGCGGCAGTGCAGGTGGCGGTGCTGTCAGTGGTGGGGGGAGGCTCCAGCCCTTCCCCTGCAGCCTCTGACGGCTGAAGTGCCATGGCTGGTGTTGTTTGTCCAGCCCCAGGTACCAGATCCATCCTGCCTGCGGTGTCAGTTCCTTTCACATTTGCCTTGGCAGCTGTTGTCCCCTTCCTGCCCTTGGCAGATGGCGGTGCCTCCTCACTTCTACCAGCCGGTGTTCCCTTCCTCCCCTTGCTGGCTGGTGGTAACTCCTTCCCCTTACTGGCTGGTGTCCCCTTCTTGCCCTTGGTAGCTGGCGGCCCCTTCTTGCCCTTGGAAAGTGGTGCAGGCACACTGGCTGTGCTGACGGGTCCCTCCTTGGAGCCTCTCACACCTGCAGTAGCTGCAGAAACTACAGTGGCCGTGGACTGGGTGGCTGAGGTGCTGGGCTGGGTTCTGGCCACCCTGGCCCGAAATGAAGGATGGGTGGGGGAAGGGCAGGGAATAGGTCAAGGGAAGGGAGGAAAAGCTTCTTAGGGACACTGGGGCGGGAAGAGGGTGAAAGTTTGGGAGTGGAGGAAGAGGGAGTGGTTGTAGGAGGTGTCTGCTGTGTTTGGGTGCATGTGCATGGGTTGGATGCTGTTGTGAGGTGGATGGCTGTTGGGTTTCTGAGTGCTTGCGTCTGTGTACTTTGTGAGGAGGGGGCACAGACACAGTGGGAGAGGACACAGGGGACGTGTGCATGGATGTGGGGGTGGTGACTGCCACTGAGGGGCGTGTTGTGATAGGTGTGCTGGTGATAGAGGTAGTGGATGAGGATGTAGTACATGCAGGTGTGAGTGGAGATGCTACTGGGAGGGAGGTGGACCAGGAGGAGGAGGGGGACACAGTGGAGGCAGTGGATGTTGGTGTGTCTGCAGCTGGATGGTGCTTGTGTGAGTGCCTGTGGGATGAAGTGTGGTGCTTGTGTTTGACTGAGCCACTTCTGTGTGTTGATTTGGGTGCATGCAGGTCTGAAGGTGTGCTTGGGATAGGCTGGGGTTGAGGGGATGGGGACTGGGTAGAGGAAGTTGGAGGGGGGAGGCTGGAGACATGGACAATGGCTGCCATCAGTGAGTTGGCCAGACCCTGAAATGCTCTCTATTGGGCCGCCACGCCAGAGTGAATGCCCTACAGGTATGCATTTGTTTGTTGCAAATGCCCTGCTAGACCCTGGATGGCATTCAGTATGGTTGACTGCCCAACAGAAAGGGATCTCAGGAGGTCAATAGTCTTCTCACTGAGGGCAGCAGGGCTGACTGGGGCAGGGCCTGAGGTGCCTGGGGCAAAGGAGATGCCCACCCTCCTGGGTGAGCAGGCACAAGAAACTCGCTGAGGGGCTGCAAGGAGGGCGGTGCTGGTACAGGGGTGGCGGCTGTACCTGTAGTTGGGGTGGGCACAGTGGTGTCCTCCACCGCCAGGGAGCTTCCATCGGAGGAGGTGTCGCTCTCGGTACTGTCCCTCCTGTCTCCATCATGGTGCTCCCCTTGCCCTCCGTCCCACTGGTGCCCTCACCGTCGGTGGATTCAGCCTCCAGGCCCATGTGGGATGCAGCTCCCTCCGTCACCGGTGCCTCTGCTACTCTGCCAGATGATGCTGATGCACACAAGGACAAGGTGACAAAACAAAAATGGGGGGGGGGAGACAGAGGATACACATGGTCAATGCCAGCAACAACACTACCGTTGGCGTACACAACTCACAGGGAACAGCCCTATGCACTAGGCCATGCATTACCAGTTACAATGCTAGTCACCAGGCCATGGGGTACAATGCCTAACGCCCTTAGCTGCACACCTGAAACACACAGGACCCTGCCCAGTAGTAGATGGCCACTAACATTATTAGGATTGGAGTGCATCTGAGCTTGCCCATCATGGAACCTATCCTGCCATGTTCTCCCTGGCCTAGGGGGACCCACAGCCCACATCCCCCACCCAGGTAACACCTTAACACGTGCAAAGTCATGATTCTGAATCTGTACTCACCCCCTTGTGGCTGCTGAGATGCCTTCAAGCGCCCATCCAACTCCGGATAGGCCACCGCCACGATGCGGAACATCAGGGGGGTCAGGGTACGACTGGCACCCCTTCCTCGTTAGGAGGCCAGCCCCAGCTGGGCCTCCGCTGTCTTCCTTGCCCAGCAGCGCAGGTCCTCCCACCGTTTGCGGCAGTGGGTGTTCCGCCTGTCAAAGAGCCCCAGGGTCCGCACCTCCTTGGTGATGGCACGCCAAATACCCTTTTTCTGATGGGCGCTGACCTGCAGAAAAGACTGGACTGTTATACTCATGGCCCAACATATCCCTCCCATCCCCTTACGCACATACATTGACCACCATACATACAGCACTCTGCCCAGGACCCCTCAGTCCCCCCTACATGAAGCTTACACACACAGCACTCCATACATTCATGCCCCAAGCATCGTGCCCACAGTGTACTCACCTGTTGGTCTGGAGGACCATAAAGTAAACAGTACTGGGGTAGGACCCCATCCAACAGTCTCTCCAACTCCTCCGAAGTGAAGGCAGTAGCCCTTTCCCCAGACATTCCAGCCATGGTTGGGTCCAGACACAGGTCACAGCAGCACTTGCAGTGTAGGTCCTCTCCTGTTGAAGGTCAGGTAGCAAGTGAGTGAACAGATAGAAAATGGCGGTCACATCCGCGGCGATGTGTACAGTCACCGCTGGAGTACATCACCATTGGCTCCTGGAACCCATAGGCCCCAATGATAACCAATGCGGTGTTGCAAGGCGGTGGTCGACCACCTCCTTCAACGGCGCACAACACCAGCGGAATTAACTAATTTCCACTTGTCCCTCCTTACAGGTCAGGCGGCTGCCAATTCAGGGTGGTACAGGCCATCGCACCTATCTGCGTCACAGCAGACTTAGGCACATCAATGGACCTACACATTCACATACTGTTTCTGTAAAAAAAGAAAAGCATATTAATCGGAGTATATGTTTGAATATGACCATCTGCTCACCGTTTTTCACCCTAGAGTTCCACCGCTGAGGATGAATAGTAGATGGAGACATACCCCCGTGTACAGACCCCTGGTGAACCTGGCGACAATGGAGGACAGGCACATTATCCTAACCTACAGACTTGATAGGGCCACAATCCAAGAGCTGTGTGCCCAATTGGAGCCAGGCCTGATTTCAGCTATCCGCCACCCCTCAGGTATCCCCCCTCTAGTGCGGGTCCTGTCTGTGCTCCATTTCGTAGCAAGTGGTTCCTTCCAGGTGACAGTGGCCATGGCATCAGGGATGTCACAACCTATGTTCTCAAATGTGCTGACCAGAGTGTTGTCTGCCCTGATGAAACATATGCACAGCTACATTGTACTCTCCTGGTTGGAGGATTTGGACACAGTGAAGGCTGACTTCTATGCAATGGGACATATCCCCAACATCATTGGTGCTATTGATGGTACACATATTGCCTTTGCCTCCCCCCCCCGGAGAAATGAACAGGTGTTCAGAAATCGAAAGAGTTTTCACTTTCTTAATGTGCAGATGGTGTGTTTGGCAGACCAGTACCTCTCCCATGTCAATGCAAAGTATCCTGGCTCTGTGCCTGATGCCTTTATCTCATATGTGATGTCTCAACTCCAGAGACACAGGGTGTGGCTAATAGGTGAGCCCATGGTCCCCACACAGTTGATGTAGGTATATGGGTGTGGGGTTGGCCCTAAGGGTGAGTGTCTGGCTAACAGGTATCCCTCGATACCTGCAGGTGGTTCTGGTTACCCCAACCTTTCATGGCTTCTGACCCCAGAGAGAAATGCCAGGACAAGGGCAGAGGAACGTTACAACGAGGCACATGGGCGAACATGGAGGATCATTGAGCGCACCTTTGGCCTCCTGAAGGCCAGATTCCAGTGCCTCCATCTGACAGGTGGATCCCTGTACCACTCACCCAAGAAGGTGTGCCAGATCATCGTTGCATGTTGCATGTTACACAACCTGGCCTTGAGAAGCTAGGTGCCTTTTCTGCAGGAGGATGAGGCTGGAGATGGTCGTGTGGCAGCGGTGGAGCCTGTGGACAGTGACGAAGAGGAGGCAGAGGAAGAGGATGTGGACAGCAGAACTACTATAATTCAACAGTACTTCCAGTGACACACGGGTAAGGCACTGTAACTTCACCTTCCATTGCAGTTTTGTGTTGGACATTGTACATGGCAGCTTGATTTTCCGATTTCTATGACCACATGCTGTGGTGATGGGTGTCCATGCAGGTCTGTGATGGGGGTCCATGGATTGGTGTTACATGCAGGGCTTGGTTTTGGGATGGGTGGGTTGTGATAGTGGGGTATATGTGAGGTGGTGGAGTGATGGGGGTGAGGGTAGGTGTAGGAGTTTGTGATGGCATGCAGGTGGGGGGGATAAAGTAGTAAAGATTTGACTTACCAGAGTCCAGTCCTCCTGCTACTCCTGCCAGGCCCTCAGGATGCATGGTCGCCAAGACTTGCTCCTCCCATGTTGTTAGTTGTGGGGGAGGAGGTGGGGGCCCACCGCCAGTCCTCTGTACAGCTATCTTCTGTCTTGCTAGCATGGAACGCACCTTCCCCCGTAGGTCATCCCACCTCTTCCTGATGTCATCCCTTGTTCTTGGGTGCTGTCCCATGACGTTGATCCTGTCCACGACTCTGCACCATAGCTCCATCTTCCTAGCAATGGATGTCTGCTGCATCTGTGATCCGAATAGCTGTGGCTCTACCCGGATGATTTCCTCCACCATGACCCTTAGCTCCTCCTCTGAGAACCTGGGGTGTCTTTGTGGTGCCATGGGTGTAGTGTGAGTGGTATGTGTGAGGGTGATGTGTTGAGGTGTGTGATGTGAGGTGCGTGGATGGTGTATGGGTGATGGTGTTTTGTGGCTCTGATTCAGTGGGTGCTCCTGGCTTGTCTCTCTCTCAGTTGTCAATTTTTTTTTTCATAAAGGATTGTGGGTAGTTTTATATTGGTGTGGGTGTGTGTATGTGTGTCAGGTGTGTGTATTTTGAATTGTCCATTGTGGTGTTGTTTTGTATGTGTGTGTGTATTTTGAGCATGGCGGTCTGTACCACCAATGGTTTACCGCGGTTGAATGGCCGCCGCGGTGATTTGTGAGTCATAACGCTGTGGGAGTATTTCTGTTGGCGTAAAGGTGTGGGTTTTGGTACTGCCATTTTATCACTGACCTTTGGGCTGGCAGACTTGTGTGTGTGTCTGTATAGTGGCGGATTTCTATGTGTGGGTCATAATACGCGTAGCGGTATACCGTCGCTGTATGTTGGCGGCACTCAGCATGGCGGTAAGCGGCACTTACCGCCAATGTCATAAAGAGGGCCATAATCTCCCATTAAGCTTGCCACACATTCTGTTGTGAGTGCTAGCACACTGTTAGCTGGAAAGATGAGGCATCAACACTGCAGGTAGAGCTAGAGAGAACTGATGAAGACTGTGGTTATGGCTAGAGTCTCGGTGAATGCACAGGCACTCTAGCCCCTCTCCGGCTGACATCGGTCAAACGTGTACTTAAGAAGGCCAGCTGGTTCACCACCGAACTCCAAGAATCAAAGCTTACCCTCAGACGTTTAGAGAAAAAATGGAGGAACAGCCAATCCAGCGAAGGCCTCACCTCATTTAGAGCCGCAACCGCTGCCCACCGACAAAAAATCAAGAACGCAAGGAAGAACACATTCCAGGAATGCATCAACTCCCCCGCACACAACTCGAAGGAACTCTCCTCACTCATCAACGAGTTCACAGATCCCCCCTTTGAAGCCACCAGCATCCCCCTGTCACATGACCTCTGTGACAAACTTGCCTCCTTTTTCCACCACAAGATCCAGGACATCTATGACAGCTTCCTGTCACCTGGCCTTGGAACCTGCGACCGACCCACCCCCCCAGAACCTGCCCAGACCATCCACGACTGGGCCACGCTCACCACAGAGGAAACACTCAACATCATGAACGGCAATCAATCCAGAACCCCCTCAGACACCTGCCCGTACCACATATACATCAGAGCCAGCACATCCATCATCCCCTAACTTTGTAACACAATCAACTGCTCCATCAGCAAGGGCACCTTCCCCGAGGACTGGAAACATGCCGAAATACACCCTCTCCTGAAGAAACCTTCGGCCGACCCATCACAACTAAAGAATTTCCGGCCCATCTCACTGCTACCCTACCCTGCCAAAGTACTAGAGAAAGCAATCAATGCACAACTACGGAATTTCATTGAGGCCAACAACTCCCTGGACAGCTCCCAGTCCGGTTTCTGCAGCAATCACAGCATGGAGACAGCACTCCTGGCAGCCACCGACGACATACGATTACTCCTAGACCGCGGCTACACCACAGCACTCATACTCCTCGAACTCTCAGCAGCTTTCAACACATTCTCCCATAGCACTCTGCGCACCAGACTCTACAACATAGGAATCCGCAGAAGAGCCCTGGAATGGATCCACTCCTTCCTCTCCGAGAGGACACATAGGGTCAGACTCCCGCCCTGCACCTCCAGACCCACAGGAGTCAACTGCAGAGTCCCCCAAGAATCCTCACTGAGTTCCACACTGTTCAACGTATACACAGCCCCTCTTGCTGCCATTGTAAGAAGCCATGGTATGAATATCGTGTCATATGCCGATGACACACAACTCATCACTTCCCTCACTGAAGACCCGGACACGGCCAAAAGAAACTTTCACGCAGAAATGGAAGCCGTCGCTACCTGGATGAGAGAAAGCTGCCTCAAGCTCAGCTCTGACAAGAATGAGCTCATCATCTTCGGAAATGCCACCTCAGCTTGGGACGACTCCTGGTGGCCCACATCCCTCAGCATCCCCTCTGCACTGACTGAGCACGTCCGCAAATTAGGAATCATCCTTGACTCCTCCCTATCCATGACCCACCAGGTAAACTCTGTCGCCTCCTCCTGCTGGCACACACTCAGCAAACTCTGGAAGATCTTCAGATGGATCCCAGCAGACTGTCGCAGGACGATCACCCACGCCGTAGTCACAAGCAAGCTCGAGTACAGCACCCTCTACACTGGCACCTAAACTAGGAACATAAAAAAACTTCAACTCATCCAGAACGCCGCCGCCAGACTCATTCTGGTCCTCCCTCACCGAGAACACATCTCCCAACACCTGAGGACCCTCCACTGGTGGGCGAATCATCTTCAAGCTTCTCACCCACACGTACAAGGCCATACACAACGCAGGACCAGCCTACCTCAACCACAACGTCTCCTTCCACACCCCCACCAGATCCCTCCGCTCCGCCCAGATGGCCCTGGCCACCATCCCTCACATCTGCAAAATGACCGCCGGAGGACGATCTTTCAGCTACACTGCAGCAAAGAGCTGGAACAACCTCCCCCTGCACCTCAGACAAAGCCCGTCTCTCACCATTTTCAGGAAGAACCTCAAGACGTGGCTCTTCGGATGAGGCCCCTCCCCCCAGCACCTTGAGACCCTCACGGGTGAGTAGCCGTGCTTTACAAATACTGATTGATTGATTGTGGTTACAGGATACCTTGTGTTTGCGCACTCATCAGGTTTGCTGCTACAGAGTAGGGCTATAATTAGAGGTCAGGAGCGGCAAAAACCTATTAGAGATGGAAAGATGATTCCAGCCTCCATGGAAGAGTTGTACGGGAGAAGAATGATAAACCTCATTGAACAATCCACTTTGAGGTTCACACATCATCAGGGACCTGTCAGGGCTAACCAACCTGGAGGTTATAATGATGGGCAGAATAGTGTGGACTGTGCTGAGAGCGAACCATTGGTGTACACCCTGAAAGGGAGAGAAAAGCAAGTGCCTCTTTAGCAAAGACCCTGAATGTCAATTGCTCAGTTTTATTTGAGAAAACCTTTCACTGACTCACCATTATGTCAGCCTCATTGCTGTGGTGTGAAGAAAATCATTTTTGTTTGTCGTGTCTCGCTGCATGAGGTCACCCAGCATCACACAATGCCTTATGCCCATGGAGTCTGAAGTGACCACAACTCAGCATCCAATTTAAGGAGGCCAGGTAAGGGATCTAAGTAAGATTTATTTAATCAAAGTTCCATGGCCAACACAGAAGAGACTAGATGTTTACTTTGGAGTGTGCTCTCCTTCAGAAATTAATGATGTGGACCACTGTTTTGCATCTGCAAACCTCTGCTTATCCTTCCTCACTCTTCCCTTGACTTACCCTAGGTATATCTTCATATAGTTCCAAATTACCTTCACTTGTCCCATCCAGGAGAGTTGATAAATACATGTCTGTACTGTTGTGGTTCGAGAAGGTGATTTGCTTGCCCGGTTTCTATCGTAACCAAACTAATTTAGACACAATGTTCAAAGTGTGTTGAATCTGTTTGGGCAAGTTTGTTGTAATTCTCCTAAAGTACTTGTCTTGCCTTCCATTTTAGGTGTCCACTACACCTCATCTCAGAAGTCCAGCTTCTGGGTGCAGCACACCCACCTACTCAAATTCCATTTTCTATCTGAAGTAGGCAAACAAGACAATACTAAGAGGCTTGCACATTTTGTCTTTGACTGCCCGGATCTTAGACAGACCGTCTCTGGGATTCCTGCTCTAGGAAGGCCCTAAACAAGGGTGGCTGAGCCACGAAGAGTTGAGTGGTAAAGGAAAATCCACCTATTTCTGGAGGAAGTGTTAAAAGAGTGAAGAACTCATAGGTGGCACTTCTTTTATCATACTATCGCTTTTCGAAGGAAATTCCATGGTAGGTTTTACTCTGGATTCATCACTTTCTCTAGGTATTGTCAACCTCTAAGTCAAGCTGTAGATTGCTGGAGCATCAGAACTAAGTAATGTGTGTGAGGCCTTGATCCATCCTTTCCTAATTATTACTGACCTGGAAACTTCTAACATCCAAAAGACCTATCTTTTTAGGTTCAGAGCCTCTGTACTAGGGCACTAGTAAAGATACTACTTGTAAATCCCTTTGTAAATAGCAAACCATTGTAAACTTACACAGAAGTTAAGTTTACCTTCATGAATCAGGCCCACAGATCGGAGGAAGAGAAAGATGGTATAAACATTACAGAGAAAGCCGGAACCTGCAAGAGTGAGCTAAAGTGACAGGGAGTGTCTAGTAGTGGAATAAAGAGACTTGAGGTGCTTTAAGACTACAATCCTTGGTATTAGGTGTGAAGAAATTTAATGGCACTGGCCACAGGTCTCTGAGCATAGCTTCAGCACAGCACTCATTCTTTCACAAGTTAAGTATTATCCCTCTCTGTAATAATCTCATGCTCTATCCTTCTCTCCACTTAATCTTTCTTGACTTCATCTTTTCCTTGGCCTTTTTCCTGTCTCCTTTCTCAAACCCTCACTCCCTCCATGTCCTTATCCAGAAATATTTTCCTCCTCTCTATCCTCTTTTCCACTCGCCTCCACCTCAATTCTTTCTCCTTCTTTCTTCTCCCTCTCTTTGTTTGTTTCTATTCCCCACTCCATCTCTCATTTCCCTTTTGTCTTTCTCTCTTTTGCTTATCTCTCCTCTGCTCTCTCCTCTCATTTTTCTCCAAGAAATAGGGTAAATGTTTTTCACTGCAACATTGTCAAAAAATGATTACATATTTCTAGTCATATTTTTCTTGAAATGTAAAGTTATTTCACTTGATGGTGTTTCTTCAACGAAGTTCCGTGCTCTTGAGTTGTGCACAGCACTCTTCCCATTCCATAAATGGATGAAATGTATTTTGAATATAATTCCCAACCTCAACCTGGTATGTCAATGCACAGTTTTCAACACAAAAAGGCTGGTACTAGTCACCAGTAGCTTTTATATCTGATCTTTGTGGCCTGCTTCAAGGGGCTAAAGCCCACCTCCCCCACCAACACTTGCTTATTGCACTGCTCAAAAGCAGCAACTCCTCCTGACGCTTTGAACAGGTGAAGGTGCACTGCATGCTGTGTCTCTTCGGTTGGTCTATACTCTTTGGGTTCCTGAGTCACACCCAGGTAAGCTGCAACAGCCTTTTGGGTTGTGCGCCTACAGGAAAATCAGCCCAGGTATGTGGACCTGTTTTTCCACTATTGAATGGACTTGGGTGAGCCAGGATTTGTCTTGTGTGGGTCTGGCCCATCCTCTAAATCTGGGCCTGATCCCAGGTCACCTAAGCCCAGTAGGTATTTCTGTCCCTTCAGAGGCAGTGCAGGGCTTCCACTTACCAGACCAATACTGAAGCAAAAACAAACCTACTGCCTCTGTGTCTGTTTTGTTCTCCTTCAGGTCTCTGTCACTTTCTTCTATTACCTTAGTGTCTTTCATTTCTTTGTCCACGACATCAATTGTTCCTCATCATCTTTCATCTCTCTTTTTTATATCATAACCCTCAAAATAATCACACCAGCTCCTTTTCTTACATTTTCGTCTTTCTCTTAAAGTAGCTTTACTTCTCATTGTGTGCCCTGTCCCCACTACAATTATCACATTTTCTCTCATTGTTTTTACTTTGATCTTCAATTTCATTTACTCACCTTTCACTCTCTATTTGCCCTCTTTTACCATCAATTGTTGAGATTGTCTTAGCTACCTCTTCTCCTCCTCACCCTCTTCTTCCCTCTCATCTTCCTTTTCCACATTTCTCCTCAATTTCCTCTCTACCCTTGGCCAAGCACCTGCTCCATATTCCCATCACGCTTCACCTTGCTCCCTCAATCTTCCCTGTATCTGATCTCTCATAAATGTTAATGCCAGTCTGCTTTCTCCTACTTCTGCCTTTTGACCCTCCCTCCCGTCTTTGTAACTCAGCACACGCCCATTCCACCTTTCAGCTTCACACTCCACTTGCCAGGGGTGTAGCTTCCAATGATGCTGCAGGCGCAACGTCACCCGGGCCCAATGGCCTGAGGGTGATGTAAAGCAGTACTAGTGAAGCAACTGGTACGCATGTCCCAGGGACAACTGCATATGTCATGGGGGGAGGGGGTTCGCAGTATTATCCACTCTTTAGTGTGTTTGGTGCAGTCATGTGGGCCATGTATAATAAATATTGGCGTGGGCAGGCAGTATCAGGAAAACCACCTGCACCACGACCCAAATCACTCAACACTGCCTGTGTCTGTTTTTCTTGCAAAGGGCCCCTGGCCCAAGTAATCACGCACCCACACACCTGAACAGGATCTGCAGCTACCCACACGCTGATCCGACAACACAACACTGGCGAGGAAGGTGTGTTGCACACGTTTTCATAAGCGTGACCCAGGGCCACGAGTGTGGAGGCTGCATGCTTCCGCCGGAAGCCTGCGGTGCTTGTGCTGCTCATGCCCTCTTATGTTGTGGCATTGAACAATGCAGAACTGCTGCCCCTTCTGCTGCTCCTTTGCGGCCTCCAAGGAGGTGCCTGCAAGGACCCATGCACTGCAGATGGCTCACGATCGAGCTTGCATCTAGTGAGCGCAGGGCCCAGACTGCTGGTCTCCAAGATGCGTCGCTTCGATGGACATTCCAGGCTGGGTCCTGGGGGAAGAAATAAAGACTGTGTGACTATTGACCTCAGAGGTGGGTTGTCTCCATGAACATTGCTGGCCTGGCCCTGAGGGGAAAAGTAAAGACTTTGATACACCATAAGGGTCAAGCCCAGGATACATTCATTTAATAAAACAAAGACTGTGACATGCAATAAAGATCCCCCCAGTATACCCTCAACAACAAAAGGTCCATGCCAAATGCACGTTCACCAACGAGGCACCTGCTGCATGGACCCATAATTCCTGGGGGAAAATCACAAGGAGAGAACATCCTAGCTGCTCCAGAACCAGCTCTGTGACACTCTTAGAAGCCCGCCAGCCTGAGGAGCATGTAATAGGACTCTTGTTGTTTGAACGAGACTGCTGGATTCGGGGACGCCTGAGGATCATGTAGTAGAACTCTTGTTTTTTGAACGAGAGTGCTGGATTCGGGGACGCAGCACCACTTCTTGTGGGTGACTGAGTCATTCCCACACCAGTTGGCGGCTGCCGACCCAACCCTACTGGCTCGCTAGCAGCACTTCACTCAACCCAAGAAGGAAAGGTAACTTGTGGCAGCCTGTCGCATGACACTCTAGTGACCTCAGGGAAATTGCAGTGAACACATCTCACCCCTTTCTCTTGTTAACAAAAGGTCTCATTCACATACATAGGCATTGAAGAGATGCAGAATGTTTTCAATACATATATTGAAAGGACTACAATCTACGATAAAGTATATGAGCTGCAATTATTAAGATAATGAGGCAAAAAAAAATGAGGGTTGTGACAGCTAGTGAGGAAAAGATGAACAATCCCAAAATATTGCAATAAACATGTGATTAGAATTCCTACCTAACTCTTAGCATCTAGCCTTTTAACAAGAGCACAGCAGGGGTAGCCCAATCTGCCCATACTCAGTCCATGAGAGGAGCACCCACCCCCATTACCTTAGAATGAAGGTCTGCCCTTCGTCTCTTTAACTGGCTTGCAGAGGCAAGGCTGAGGTCTTGCTGTAAAATGGCATGCAGCATAGATTGAAATCCTGGTCGAAAGGACCACTCTTAACCCCCTTTTGGCCTACATGGTGTTTTATAGGAAAGCATGTTTTTGTTCTGCGAAATAGGCCTGACGTAGGCATGTGCCTAAGTGTTAGGCTGTGCTCGTGGTTCTTGTGGTGACAATGCGGAACATTATCTCATGTTGGTTTCATATTGTTCCTTGTCAGCCTTGGGTCAGGAACATGATAAGAAATGTTGTACATAATAATAATAAAAAAAGCTCTCACAGAATAGCAGCTGATTAGGAAAAATAAAACATCCCCACTGAAAAGCAAGCTATTCTAAAATTAATAAAATTAATATATGAGAGTAGAGCATATTATCTGGGTAAAAGGGCACAGGCTGCACTCCTAAGCTAAGCTAAAATATATCTACCCAAGCAGGGTACTAAAATGAACCCACAACAATCACTGCTGACATGGCCAATATTCCTGCTATTGCGTCATTCATAGTGGAAGGAACTACTTCCATACAAGCACCCAAGTGGAGAGACGGGGTGGAGAGGTGCAGCTATACTTTGAAGCCTCAGAAGTTGCAGATGAAAGGAAAAGAGTGATGATTCTCCATCTTGGGGGCAAAACCATCCACAAAATTATAAAGACAAATATCGAAGCAACCCCCAAGATGCACCCCATATGTATAGCAGCTCTCAACACATAGTTTGAAGCAATGGCCAATCAGGATTATGAAAGATTAATCTTTCGCCAGGTCTGGCAGCACGCGGATGAATCGACTGACACATTCTACACCCGATTGAAAGAACTGGCGAGCACCTGTGGGCTCATCAATGAAAGGGAGGAGATACGAGGCCAGATAATTCATGACTGTGTATCAGCGAAACTCAGAAAGCATATCCTGCAAGAATCAGGCAAGTTGTTAGCTGATTATCTGACTATGAGCTGGTCCAAGGAACTGTCAAAAGTCTGCTGCTCAAGCAACGGGCAGACACCTCGCATAACAATGTCATACCTGAAGAGAAGGAGAATAACAGCGACAAGGATGATGATGATGCTGCTGAACAGACAGTACACTCTGTCTTCACAGTATAGACTGCAGCGGACTTGCAGCGCCACCTACCCCAGTGTCAAATACAAGTGGGTGTGCATCCGCTGGTGGCTATTATAGACACAGGCGTGTCTATCAACATTATGTTGGGGGAAGCTTACAAAACTCTGCAACCATATCTGCTTCTTCAGAAGGCGGCAATATGAGTGTTCGCATATGGCCAAGACACGCCACTAAGCATGCTCAGAAAATTCCCAACACCAGTCACATACGGATCCAAGACTGTAGGCTCTCAGGTATATGTCACCGAACATGGACATGGCATGCTACTTGGCTGTCATATAGCAGAAGCCCTTGGAGTAGTCACTTTTGCATTCGGAGTCCACCACGGAGTTTCGCACATACGGGCAGAGTTCCCAAATGTGTTCAATGGCTTTGGGTGCCCTAAAGGGAATGAGGTAAAACTACACATTGACCAGTCGGTCCAACCAGTAGCTCTATGACACAGAAGAATCGCCTTTCACCTAAGGCCTCAGGTGGAGAAGCAATTAGAGAAGCTAGAAGCTGCTGGAATCATAGAGAAGGTGTCCGGGTATCACCCATCAAGGTACCACGCAAGAGAAACAACCAGTCGAGGTGCGCATATGTGTATAGGTGCCACAAAATGAAATTGACAGGGGATCGCCCGTGAGCAGGGCAACCCCCTGTGGGGGCAGCTATTAAAAAAAATATATATATATATATATATATATATATGTGTATAGATCTATACATAGATGATATACATATCTATATAGATAGATATATCTATATATATATATATATATATATATATATATATATATATATTTATATATATATATATCGAGAGAGATCACTTTTGTCAATGCGTGTGTGGTTTCCCTGGGGGCTGCAGTCGGCCCCCAGGAAAACCACTCACACATATAAAAGTTATATATATATATATATATTTTTTTTTTCACCACCAGTTCTCATGCAGTTGCAGCTTGCGTCTTCAAAGCAATGCACATAACATACTTCAACTGACCCGTTTCAACTATAGCTTTTAGGCAGCAATTAAAAAGTAAAGTAAGTCTTGTGATTATGTTTCTGCTACAAAAGGATCTGACTTTTGTCTAGTGGCAGTTTTGATGCCATAAAGTAGCACAGAAGGTTTATATGCCTACTGCAAAGATCAAATCAGTATTTTATGTGATTAGCTGTGTGGATTAGTAGAGCCAGCGATTACCTGCACTGTAATACAAATGCAATGTATGTGTGAGGGGGCTATGGAGAGATGAAGGGCACTTTTACTGGGTGGTACTGAGGGAATCCGAGGAGGAGGTCATTGGAGTGGGAGCACCAATAATGATTGTTGGACTGGGCGCTAGAGGCGCTAAAGACTGTGACGAATGGTAAGTGACAAGGTGAAGTAATGTGTCTTTTTTTGAGTGTCTTGCAAGAACGTGCTGATTGAGGGAAGGAGCAAAGGTAAGGTGAGCTCTACTGCTGCACGTATCACACACACACCCACTAGCAATTTTGTGATTGTCTATGTAGGCTAGTGTTTTAGGGCGACAGTTTAGCCAGTAGCAGAAATGGCATCTCGTTGGATGACTGCTGCTCAAGCCCTAACTCGGGTCATAGAGAACAGCTCTGACGTAGGATCAGAGACTGAGAATGCAGATACTGAGAGAGCATCTGAGGCATAAGACAATGGCCCAGACTCTGGAAGTGATTTTTCAGTCGGAGGAGTTCCATTCGATAACTCCTCTTGCAATGATTCTGAAGGAGGTGATGACGACAGTCCTGTTGTCCCTTCGCCAGCACAGTCTGCGCAGCGGGATAATAGTGGGTTAGCCCAATCAAGAGAGCAGGTGCATGCGGGGGCAAGCACAGAGAGTGCTCTCTTGGGAGCTCCCCAACTTAGTTCAGCCCCAAATTCCACCGCCCAAATCGTATTGTTGAGACATCAAAATTATCTATCACAAAACAACCTGGTTTTGTAAGGCAGGCACCTGCGTTTTTGGTCCTGGGCTCTGCGGCCATATAGGAAAACCTACCAAACCCAGACATTTCTGGAAACTAAACACCCAGGGGAGTCCACAGAGGTGTGACTTGTGTTGATTCCCCAAAGTTTCCTTACCCAGAATAACCTGCAAAGGTGAAATGCTGAATAAAAACTCTATTTGTTCTAGCATTTCTGTCACACAAACTACAGGAATATGCTGGGATCCACAAAATTCCTACAAGCCAGTGTTTCCCCACCTGTCCTGATAAAAACGCTCCCCCACTTGAGTGCCTGTACCTAGTGCCTGCGCCAGGAATGGATCAACCCAGGGTCAAAAGATGCCCTCATGTAAGGACCAACATTGACCATTGTGTGATCTATTCCTGACACGGGCTCTAAGCCTAACCACACAAGTGAGGTACCATTTTTTATGGGGAGTCTTGCGTGAATTGTGGGTGAAAGGAAATTTTTGCCTCCTTTCAGATTCCAGAACTTTCTATCACCAAAATGTGAGGAAAAAGTGTTTTTTTGCCAAATGTTGAGGTTTGCAAAGGATTCTGGGTAACAGAACCTGGTGAGAGCACCACACGTTGCCCCATCCTGGGTTCCCCTACGTGTCTAGTTTTGAAAAATGAACCGGTTTGGTAAGTCTTCCTAGCTACCGGCTGAGCTAGAGACCAAAATCCACAGCTAGGCACTTTCCCAAAAACACATCAGTTTTCAATGTAAAAATTTGATGTGTCCATGTTGTATTTTGGGGCGTGTCCTGTTGTTGCCACTAGGCCTACTAACACAAGTGAGGTACCTTTTTTATCAGGAGACTTTGGGGAATGCTGGGTGGAAGGAAGTTTGTGGCTTCTCTCAGATTCCAAAACTTTCCATCACTGAAACGTGAGGAAAAAGTGTTTTTTTGCCAAGTTTTGAGATTTGCAAAGGATTGTGGGTAACAGAACCTGATGAGAGCCCCACAAGTCACCCCATTCTGAATTTCTTTAGGTGTATAGTTTCCAAACATATATAGGTTTGCTTGGTTTCCCTTGGTGCCGGCCGAGCTAGAGGCCAAAATCCACAGCTAGGCACTTTGCAAAAAACAGGTCAGTTTTCTTTGGGAAAATGTGATAATTCCACGTTGTGTTTTGGGGTATTTCCTGTCGTGGGCAATAGGCATACCATCACAAGTGAGGTACTATTTTTATCGGAGAGACTTGGGGACTGCTGGGTGGAAGGAAGTTTGTTGCTCCTCTCAGATTCCAGAACTTTGCAGCACCGAAATCTGGGGGAAAAGTGTTTTTTTTTGGTCAAATTGTGAGGTGTGCAAAGGATTCTGGGTAAAAGAACCTGGTGAGAGCCCTACAGGGCATTCCATCCTGGATTCCCTTAGGTGTCTAGTTTTGAAAAATGCACAGGTTTGGTAGGTTACCCTAGGTGGCGGCTGAGCTAGAGGCCAAAATCCACAGCTAGGCACTTTCCCAAAAATACGTCAGATTTCAATGTAAAAATGTGATGTGTCCATGTTGCATTTCCTGTCGCTGGCAGTAGGCCTACCCACACAAGTGAGGTACCATTTTTATCAAGAGACTTGGGGGAACACAGAATAGCAGAACAAGTGTTATTGCCTCTTGTGTTTCTCTACATTTTTTCCTTCCAAATATAAGACAGTGTGTGAAAAAGAAATTGATTTGAGAAATGCCCTGTAATTCACATACTGGTATGTGGACCCCAGAATTCAGAGATGTACAAATAACCACTGCTTGTCAACACCTTATCTCGTGCCCAATTCAGAAATACAAATGTTTCCTTGATGTCTATTTTTCACTCTTTATATTTCACTAAATAAATTGCTTTATACCCGGTATACAGTAAAAACCCATTGTATAGAAGAAAACGTGGACAGAAATGGCTCTTTTTCTCACCTCAATTTCATTTTTTATTTTTATTTTAGCTGTTACTTTCTGTAGGAAAACCTTGAAGGGTCTACCTAAATGACCCCTTTCTGAATTTAGTATTTTGTCTACTTTTCTGAAATGTTTAGCTGTCTGAGATCCAGCATAGGTTTCACACCCATTTCTGTCACTAACTGGAAGGAGGCTGAAAGCACAACAAATAGTAAAAATGGGGTATGTCCCCAAATGCCAAAATTGTGTTGAGAAGTGTGGTTTCCTGATTCAAGTCTGCCTGTTCCTTAATGCTGGGAAGATGGTGATTTTAGCACTGCAAACCCTTTGTTGATGCCATTTTCAAGGAAAAAAACACATGCTCTCTTCTGCAGCCCTTTTTACCAATTTTTCTGAAAAAAAGGAAATTTTAGCTGTATTTTGGCCAATTTCTTGGTCTCCTCAAGGGGAACCCACAAACTCTGGATACCTTTAGAATCCCTAGGCTGTTGGAAAAAAAGGACGCAATTTTGGCGTGGATAGCTTATGTGGACAAAACGTTATGAAGCCCTAAGCGCGAACTGGCCCAAGTAGCCAAAAAAGGGCTCAGCACTGGAGAGGGGGAAGGCCCCGCAGCTAAGGGGGTAATCAACACAACCGGTATCCATGTGTTTTTGCCTGCCAGGGGCCCGACCCAATAAGTCA
This sequence comes from Pleurodeles waltl, assembly GCF_031143425.1. Classification (NCBI taxonomy): domain Eukaryota; kingdom Metazoa; phylum Chordata; class Amphibia; order Caudata; family Salamandridae; genus Pleurodeles; species Pleurodeles waltl. The sequence continues at coordinate 84,515,436 of NC_090443.1, read as the reverse complement.
CGCACCCACACACCTGAACACCTTAGGCAGCTACCCACAGGATGATCCCATGACACAACAGTTGGTTCTGAACCCTGATTATTATTCTATCTCAGAGTTCAAACTGCGGCCAGAGGGCCCATTTCCTTTCCATGCACCAGGTCCCAGGGCACACTCGCTGCACCACTGGGCCCCTTTTCCGCCTCGCCCTGGCCAACCTACACACACAAATTCTGCTTCCACGCGCCCCTCCGGCACCTCTTACTCCCTCCCATGTTTTACATTACAGAGCTCATTTTTCAGGCCTCGCGAACCGAATTATGAGGCACGTTATCTGTTTTTAATACACTAAAATAGCCGGGAAGAGAGAAAAGGTACAGTTCGTCCCTTTTGATCGCCTTTCATACATCAAACGGCCTGTAATGACCGCCGCTGGGCACGGTGCGTTAAACTTGTGCCTCACTACGCCGCCCCCGCCCCCTCTTATTATTATTAAGATTATTAGTTTCCGGTAGAGTTGCTCAGACGGTTGCGCCGGCTCAGTCGAGACCCCTTTAACGAGCACGCCAAAGAATTTTCAAATTAGATTCCAGCAAGGAAGCGTACGGACCCGTGTCGAGGCGCATGCCGAAAAATTACATGTAGGCTTTGGGCCTAGACAATTACCGAAACAGAGGAGGGGGGCAAAGCCATGCTCGGAGAATGGCTTTCCGGACGCCTGGACTGCCTCGGTCGCCTTCCTCTTCAAACAAAATGGAAAGAATTCATCTTCTGTGGCAGCACACAGGCACAAACAAGAGTCCTCAAGGGCCGCACAGAGGCAGGGTTTCAGTACAGCCAATGAATATGCAAACAGTCCCCAATTCAAATCTCTTGTATGGAAATGACTATAATGAATATACATAAAGATCCAGAATGCCGGACGGGATTTGTCCCTTGATTACCAAGATCAGAGAGTTCTTACGGTGAAAGCTGATGATCCCTACTTCAGAAAACAATTGCAGTGTTCTTGAATCTCTGTGCTGCACAAGATTATGTGTGATTTTAAACGTATGTGTGATTGGTTTTACTGTAAATTCTGTGTGCCCAGGAAGTCCCGATTCGTCCGCTTGACAGTGGGCAATAATTATGTCCCTGGGGCAGTGTGTAAAGTCAGAGACAGGATCGACTAATCCAAGTATATCATTAATACTTAAGGTATGTGTGGCATTTTCAGTGGTCCAGGAATGAACAGGACTGGGTGTCATTGTAGTGCGGGTCTCCAGTGGGAGCGAGCCTTCATGACACAGGTGCAGCAGGAACACCTACAGGTCAGTCTATGGTAAAGGTTGCTGTGGGGGTGATCAAACCGTCAGGGATTAGTGGATTTGGATTGCAAAAATCCTGCATTTCAGTGTCCAATCAAAACCCAGTTTTGTCTCAGAGAGTACAGTGTTGAAGATCTGTTCTCCAGGTTAATTGGCCCTGTCAACTTACCTCCTGAGGGTTTCGTGAACTTCAAAGGGCTTGAATTGAGTAACCCCTCAAAGCAGATGCAAGAATTCCTGTCTCCTGTGAGGCCTTTTTAGGACTCATGGGCAATCTATGCATGCTGTCAATTAGAAATAGAATCCCGAAGCCACCAGTGGCGATGCATTCCAGCTGGACAACCAGTTTACTTCCTTTGGGCACTGGATTCTGTAGGAGCAGAGAGGTGAAGCAATTAGGGCTTACCATAGGTGGTGGCCAAAAGCAGATATTCCAATACAGTAGGTCACAGTAACACATAATAAACTGAATGTCCAGTCAGTACCAGAGCTTCAAAGAAGAATAGGACTGTATTGACAAGTAAATTATTTATGGCAGGTACAAGAATACAAACAAAACAAGAGGCTAGCACCTTCTTGCTCAAAGATACAACCCCAAACGCCTTTATAGTGTTGCACTATCAGGCACTACATTTAGTTTAATATTGAACCTTGTCAAATAAATCTCTTGTACGTCTAGTTTGGAGTCTGAAGTGGTTTATGAACAAAAGAAAAAATAATAGTCTGTGAATCACAGTCAAATAACTAGGGGCGTCGTCAAATCGTTGCTGGAGACTAGCTTAATGAAGAAAAAGCAGGGTCAAATTTGTATCCCAATATGCCCCAGTTTCTATTGGCAGTCATATGACACAATTCTCACAGAGTAAGAGGAAGCGCCCAGTTCAGCTCGTGAGAACAGAACAACCTTCACAAGTAACAGACAAACAGTTTTCTGTGGCGCAAACTACCTCATTATTTTCACACCTTGAGAGTCAAAGTGCAAGCACCTCTTAGTCAGAAATGGGCACTTCCTATGGGAAAAGGTAACCCGAGCAAAGAAATATGGCTGAAGCAGGACACAGTTACTCAAATACAATACTGCAAGTGCAGTTTTGCGTTTTCCACAATCCATTTCTCTTGCACTGTTGGTGAAATTGAAGACGGTTTAATGCTCAACAATCAATACACTTCTTCCTCTATGCCATTTTCAAAATGTCCTAGGTTACAATAATCATATTTCCAATTATCACTATCATCGCTATTATCCTAAAGTGTCAATGGGTAGGATGGTGAAATACCATTGGCTATAGTAAATTTCAGCATAGAAGCAATACTGGCTCAGACAAGAATCTAAGCCAGTGAGAAAGCAACGAAAATGTTAAACAAAACTTTGAGTATTTTCATACCCCGATCCCCAAAAATAATTTCCAGCCATGAACAAAGTTGCCAGCCTTCATAACTCATCCCATCATACACAATGTGCACACCCTTAACCCTTTCACATGTTTTATCAATCTGTTCATGGACTGCAGCTGAAATGTTTGGGATAAATGTGCAACATTCAACTCCGAATTTAGCATAAAGGCCTCCCTTAGCAGCCTGGACAAAAATCAAGAGGTATTCTATTTTGCTGTATCACAGTTCACAGGGTTACCAATTGGGCAGTATTAACTAGTGCATTTGCAGAGGAATTTGCTAACTCCTCATCTAGTTTGGCAACTCGATGTATCTCTTAGATGGAGAGTCCCATTATTTAGCATCAAGATGTCAAAGCATTTGGAAGTCTCTGAAATGCCTCTTGTCCATCTTCCATGCGGAGTAGGAGGTCAAGCAACGAAATGTCTGATAGTGGGGATGACATTTGTAGGATAACAAAAACCAGATCATTCCTTGGACAGGTACACATAGGACCTGTTGCTGCAAACATATTATGTACCAGTCACTGCTGGTGATTAGTACACCAGAAGGAAAAACTGTGGAAATTCAAATTAGATAAAGGAATGTGGACAGTGCATTTAACGATGGACACATTGTAATCACTGTGCCCCATAAACATCATAATATTTCTGACCTCACAAACTAATCCTTGGGCAGCAGAAGCAAGATGTATAAAAGGGGGCAAATCCGTTGATTGGATAAGGCAACAGTAAATTGATTGGTGTAGTTTTCACATTCAGGAACAATGTTCCTTCAGTTTGTAAGTCACTACATTGCTCCTTACTGTAAAAAAGAAATGGGATCCTTGGTACACTCCCCAATGGAGTGAGTTGGCACAAGGGAGCATGGCCAGCACGAAGAAAGGTTCAGAAATGTGTAGATTGAGTATTTATCAAGGTTTGGGAAGTGGGCTCTACATAGTTGTCGTTTTCCAACCCACCACCCTCTTCCATCAGACCCAACCACACAATGATCCAACCAAACAAATCTGCAGCAAAGAGGGTTGATTCATCCCCTCAGATAGCTGAGGGGCTTCCTACTACTGGGGTCTTAGGCCATACAAGGAGCAGCTGCATCTTGATGACACCCTCGTGGCACAGATCACTTCAGGCAATGTGTCAAATTTCTTTCTGTTCAGTGGTCCGCATGCAGTGTGAGGCATGAATCCAAGTGGGCAGTCCATAAAACGTCACAGCAGTGTTGGTGAGGATATGGACCTTGACTGGAGTGCTGACTCCAGCTGGTGGATTTTGATTTGGATCCTGTGAGTGGGCTATGGCTCGTATCAGACTTCGGTTGTACTGATAGACATTGCAGCTTGAACTTGAGAACATAAGCTTTTGAGACTGTGAACCACTTGTTTGCAGCATTTTATAGATTTCTAAGCAAATTCAAATCAAGTAAAGGTGGAAACACAGGAGGGGTAGCAGTATGACTCATCAGTCAGCCTATCATATTTTCACACAAACTCAACTTAGTCCTGTGACTAGGGGTGGCTCTAATAGGTAGGTAAGGTGTCTGGCCACTTAAGCCTAGATTCCTTGCATATCTTAAATATTTCTTTTTTCAGTGTTCAGTTGTACAGCTCTACCTCTGTATTAATGGTGATAGGTACATTGGAATTTGTTTTTGGTCCATAAGGCCTTGCATAGTCCCTGAGTTACCTAGAGCACAAAAAGAGTTCCTTTATCACTTCCGATTTAATTCCCAAGCATAACAAACCTGGGAATAGACCCTCATAAAAGTATTTTGGCTACAGTAACAGTTTATTCTTGAGAAGAAGGGTAAGCCTTACTTCACCCAGAAACAATACACACTAGTACTCACACATAAGCATAAGGACAACACCAGGATGAAATCACCGCATAGGTAAAAAAAAAAAAGGACCCCGTAGAGCAGGGTGACAACTAGGGTGGTCTCGATATATTTGCCAGCACTGAGGGTTTAACAGCACACATATGGCAGTGTTGTTGAGCAATGGAAGAAAAGTAAGTCACAATCCAACTGGTGCTAGCAGCAAGGATCATACATTCTTGACTGACATGTGCAAGGCCATGGAATTAGTGGGCTAGATTCAGGAGTAATACCTGAGGAGTAGCCACTCTACCATGGTTGTCCATAATCCACCAGGAGGCACTCTTGACATTGGAACCCAGCCATGTGCTCTTTTTATGGGCGAGCACAAAGTGCTCTGTCCATTCTGTAATCTCTCTTTGGGATTGAAGCCACACCCATGCCACGTCAGTCACTTACATTGGTTCGTGGGCTTACCTTTTAAAATCCGCTTGCTTTCATTTGTGAATGGCATGCATATGTCATGCCTTTTCTGGTGTTTAGCCCACCTACACAGCACCGGTAAAGTACCAAAAATAGACAAGGCTCGATGTTTTCAGCCTGGAGTCCGGACCATTTTAGCTGTTTATTTTCCACGCAGCGCGATCGCGCTGCATTTTACATAGCGCAATCGTGCTGTGTTTTTTTTTGCTTTACAACGCTAATAGCTTTAACTCGAACAAATGCGAGACCCGTTGCATTGAAAATGCTTGTTATTTTCTGGGACCTGAGTCTGAAAATCTGTGAGATGCTGTTGGCTGGGAATGAGCCGGGAATGAGGGGTTTAATAATCTGGGTCACACACAAAATTACCTTAGAGTGGGGATATAAAGAAACCTGGTCAGCAAAAGTATTACTTTTGGACCACTTGTCTTGAGTGGTTTGGTGAACAGCACATTTAGCAATAGCTATGTTCAGGAGCAATGGGAGGAGTTCCTGCTGTAGTGAGACACACTCGCTTCATCCGGGGTAGGCCAAAATCACGGACTGCCCCACAAACGTTCTTTGAGTTAGTGTACATGGTTAGATTTTCTGTATGTCTGTCAGGATTGTTCCCGTTCGCGCGAAGGAGAGCCAGATTCTGAACTAAGACAATAGATAGTCAATCGCTCCGTATAGACTTTGAGAGAGGGGGGATGCTAAAACCGCTCAGATCACACTGCAACAGGAAAAGAGGGCTATAAGGCTAAAGGAAGGCAAGAAAGAAACACACCACATGAGCAAAGACCTGTCACAGGAGAAACCCTCTGCACACCCTGAGTGGATGGGATTGTATTAAGTGATCTCACAGTGGTGGCTAAAGGCTCTGTAAGAACAAGCAGCATTGACAATCAATAGATACATGAGGATCACACACGAAAGCGTACATAGGAAGCAAAGACAGTGGGACTTCCGGTGTACTGCAGAGGACATGACGGTAACAAGCCTCAGAGGCACCAGTAAAACTCAGAGGCCGTGAATCAACCAGAGGACAGTGAGGCGGAACAGTTGTAGCGAAGGAACCAAATAGACCACGGATCTTAAAGCACCGTGATTAGCAGGAAAGAAAGTACGACATACAGGGACCAGAAAAAAATTAACTGGGGAAGTAAACAGAACAACAAATCTGGAGGAAACAAAATACAGTGATGAACTGCAAGCGGGAGACATACAAAAAGCAGAAAGTTGCCAAGAACCATCTTGCTATTTCGTCGCATTTTTATACTGACCAGGAGGTGCTGTGCCCAGTGTACTGACCCAGACTTGGAGCTGCCTGTTCTTGGCCCTCTGTGTGTATGCCAGCCACCAAGAGTCAGCTCCAATTCTTCTCTATCTTACGTGAATCTCTCGGATGGAAACAAATTGACTTGTGTCTTTTTTTAAGTATGTCCCCATGACAATGATTAGAGTACAAGCATGCATGAGAGTGATCAGTTCAACTACTGAGCAGAGGGTACTTGGGGAAAGCAATGAGTGACAAGAGCTTCTTGTAAAGAACAAATAGCATAACCAGCAACTAATGCTCAGGCTCCCTTAGCATTTCTAAGGTGAAAAGTATTGCTGTAATACACAAGATCTGGTGGGCGGCGGTGAGACTATAGTCATGTGTTTCTCTATTAGGGAAACTGGAGAACAGGGAAGCAAGGTTTAGCAAGCACAGTACCAGAGTGATTTAGGAAGTGGAAAGAAATATTTCCCACTTTAATAACCTAAACATAGAAAGGTGTTCATTTAACATTGGTGGGTGACGCAAGTACAATACTATCAGACACTTCAACAATATGGGCTTCTTCAGTGATAGTACTCAGACGTGTAGGACACCCTGCCACCATGGCATCAACTGCAGAAGAATTGTAGGCAATATGTTCCTTTTTGCTAGTATGAGCTTGTGCCACCACCCTTAGGGCAAACCCCTCTTTCTCATGACCATATAGAATAAATGGTTAATATACTCTGTCAAACCGAAAGCAGGCACAGATGATAAAAAATGTTTAATGGACACAAAGGTTTGTTGCTTCTCCATGGGACACGGCAAGAGTTCTGGAGTATTTTCTTTCATGAAATCTCGTAAAGGTTTAACAATACTAGCATAACTTAAAATCCACAGCCTGCAGTAGCCATCCATTCCTAAAAGACTGCAAGCTTCAGAGACTGTAAAGGTTGAGGTAGCTTACATGTGGCTTTGACGCTGCTGATGAAGAGATGTCGTCTTCCGCTGAGATGTCACAACCTTGATTTTTGAACATGGCTAAAAAGAATTGCAACTTCTCCTTAAAAGTTTTATGCCTTTGCTTATCTTACTAAGTGGATAGGTGCAAGGAATCACTTTTCCATTGGTGCAGGGAGTCAAAGGCTACAGATACATTTTCTAAATGTTGACCCACGTTAGTCCCTACTGAAAAGACAAGAGTACCTAAAATTTTAAATGTTTGAGAATAGATGAAAGGAAACTGCATATAACCCTGTTGGAAATGAATCCAAATTAGCTGGGACATAGAGAAAAAAGGAACGGGGTGTCAGGATGCGCAGGGATTGAGAAGAATATAGACACAAGTCAATAGTGAACCATAGGGCTTTTGCGGGAATTCTAAAATCTGTGTGTCTCTTTATCAGGTTTAGTGAAATGTGGGATGGCGGTATCTCACTGCTTACAGTGGATACCAAAACTTCATCAGAGCAGGCATAACTGAACAGATTCCTGCTTCAGCCGCAGGGACAATAAATATTCAAGCATTGAAGGGAGTTTCTATGTTGGGTCTCCTTGGTTTCAATTGGTTCAACTGTTAAAATGCAATCTACATCACTAGCATGTCGAGGCCTCAAAGAAGACATCACTTCATCCAAAATACTGAACACTGTTTGAAGTTGAATTTATACAGCTTAAGCATTGTTAGAGGAATGATCATTTTCACATAGCACAGCTAAAACAGCCATTTTATTCTCAATAGGCATATTCAAATGGACACATTCACTTGTACATTATACAGTACAATTCGATCTACATAAGTGGTCCTTCCTCAGCAAGTTGCAGAAGAGTTGTGGTTCAGGAAAAAGCCTTATTGGTCTGTGATTGAACCTAAGGACAGAGAGAAAGGATCAACAATGAGGTGAAGAACCCATGTGCTAGGAAAGACAACTGCATCAATTGTTTTGCTCCAGAGAGGAAGAGTAGAACATTTAGAGTTTTTAGGGCTGATCGACAAGCACCTGTGTCAATGACAGCATCACTGTTAATAACAAATTGCACGTAAGGTCCTTTCTGAACTACAGGAATCAAAGTATGTTCAGAGCACAGCATGTACTATTCATATTTGAAAACCGGGGATATGCAGTTAGCACACCAATTGGTTTGGAATGTGAATGCAAAGTGCAAAGCGATCTGTGTACTGTTGGGTACTGTTGCAAATTGTCTTGATTAATGCATATTTATTATGCAGGCCACAATTCGTGATTCCCCTGTGAATCACTGCAAATGCAAGGCAAGGATAGGGGCCTGAAAGGAACAGCTGACCTGCTTCCCTGCATTTGCATCCACAAACTGGATTTAAACGCCAATAATGTCCATTAAAGAAGAGGTTCTTATTTTTCTTTTAGAAAAGTGTTTACTATTGGGGAATACATCGGGCCACTGCCTGCTCCCCCTCTGACTGCTGACACAATTCTCGAAGGAAGAGCTATCCAAGCTACCCAAAAGAGACAGCTTCCCATTGTGAACCCGTTACTACCCAGTTCAGCAGTCAGTAATTCATCAATAGCTTGCAAATGCACTTGTGGTCACAAACCATAGCTGCATCCTTCCTGACTTGTAGAACCCTCATATTTACAATTTGGAAAAGGCGCTGTACTTTTTTAAGAGCCATTTTGTTGGTGTGTACCCTTTAATTTTGAGAATTGCATGGTTTAAGACCACACAAGAGCTTTGTATGTCTGGCCCATAGCTGTTAATGTTCTCTGTCTCTTAGGTAACACTCCATGAACTAAAGCAGCTACTACTATTTCTTGAGTCTTTTTATCAGCACCCCCAGTACCAGAATATCGGTCAAATACATATTTTGAGGAAGTCAGTGATGATCCCCCTCTTGTTTACAAGTCTTAATATTATTCCAAACAGTTTATAGCAGGAAACGCTTCATAAACACTATTCATCAAAGCTTTTCTAAAAGTAATTTGAAAGTCACTATTTGCAGGTATTGAATAGGCCCCTGTTTTGATTACCAGTCGATCGTTTACCTCCCCTAATATGATAACACGTAGCAACTGATTAGCATCAACCCAGTTCGGATTAGAACATTCAGACACAGTTAACAATTCATCCTTGAAGTTCAGACAGGCGCCCTGTATCTTAGGAAACGGACAGATGGTATTCAGAAGGACAGGTGTGACCAAGGGAAATGAATACTGATGCAACCCTCAACCCTTTTCTGAGGCCAGGATATTCTTGTAAGGGTAAGAGGGTGTCGAGATGGACATGCAAGAGGTCACTAGAATTGTCACTGTCCTCGTCGCTGAGCAAATGGGCTTGTCTTTTGGGATGGAAATATTGTCATAATAGTTGGGCTGTGTATCTGACGGTTCCAAACTAACATTTTAGCCCTGTGGGGTAAGGATCGGGTTTGTATAAAAAGTGGTAAATATGGTTGTGACAACCTTCGTCTTGCTCTAGCACTTGTCACACTACTGTCAGATGTGCAGCTGCTTGCCAAGCTACTGCTTGTTGTACCACTGCACACACTTGTTCACCCTCTGCCTGTGGCCCACCAATGTGTCTATCAGCTGATGCTGCACTGTTTCTAGGTGTAATCGGTGGTACACCCCTCTGCATTTCCCGCCATAATGGGAAAGGTCAGAACATTTACTATGTCCTCCTCTTTTTTTCCTATTGTTTCAGGAATGTCATTAGTCATTTGGGCAACTGAAACTGGAGTAGGCTGTGCAGTAGGAGCTGGTCCCAATCTCTGTCTATCAAATGGCTATTTTCATGCCTCAGTTTCTCGTGGGTGTCATTAAGGCCCCACAACTGAGATTATTTCATGGCCTGCTCTTACCGATTTAGGAGAGCCAACCACTATTATAGACTACGTTTAATTTTGTTAGTTAAATCTTTTTCTTAAGGTTAATCAAGCGCTCAATATCTAAGGCATCTTCTTACACAAATGACTTTTCATCATCATCTTAAGCGGGCTTTAATCAAAGTTCGATATAACAGTTCATTACCGTACCATCCTAATGGTACATGACATGTGCTAGAGTCCCTTTATGTGGAGTCTTAATCTACTTAGTTTCTGAAGGCCTCATTTTCCTTACTGTTCCTCATTTACTGCTGGGAATACATTTATGTAGTTGGCCGCCTTGTGTTGCAACTTGTCACAAACGAGGAGGTGGAAAAGCTGGGTGAGGACCTAACAGCTCTTACAGATTGCTACCTAGTAGGGAGGTCAGGGCATGGACACTGGAGCCCTTGCAATCGCTTTCAGAAGGTACCAGATAGCTGAACGGGTATATGTCTGCTAACACATACTTCTACTAGTTTCTACACCAGTAATGTAGACAATCTTTGCCTTATCAATTCATGAGCTTCCTGCTCTTGTACTATGGACTTCATTCACCGATAGCTGCTCAACTGGTACCTACCCAAACCAGTCCGATAGTTTTGTCACCAGCCCAGATGACAATTCTTTAAAAAGAATTCTCACAAGGCTCACATTTCAAATTTGAATAGTACTAAGCTGTCTGTGATTTTCAAGCCTAAAACCGGTCCGTCCTCTGCCCAAGCTCCCCAAAAGACAATTCTCTGTCCTACCCTGGGCACCTGCTGCTGTTGTGTGAAGGTCCGGCCAAGCTCCGGTTTCAGTCTCGCCCTGTGCAGGTGGTTCTGACCAATAGTACCAGATTCTGTCAATTAAAACACCTTAGATGCACTGTTCAGAATCTGAAAGTTTTATTGCCAAAAGGAAAATGAATAGCCTGTGAATCACAGGGTCAAATGATCAAGGGAACCACTGTAATCAATGTTGGAGACAATCTCAGAGAGGAAAGGCAACTGTCAAATGTATATGCTAACATGCTCAAGTTTCTAGTAGTAGCCACATAATACAGTTCTCACAAAGAATACAGGCAGGGACCTAGCTGAGCGCATGAGAACAGAGCGTGAACTTCACTAGTACAATGAAGGCAGGTTTTGGCTGAGGAAGAAAACAAGACTGAAGCAGGTTGTAGTACCACTAATTCCAGCAAGAGCATTGTTAAGTTTTCGACAGCCCTAAAGACAATAATTTTTAGCCCTTCTGTGTTCATGTAATTATTTGGGTATCATTAGTTATTAATTTAGTTCCTTTACTTTCAACAGGTTAAACGGGCAGAGGTGCCAGACATTGAGAAATGTTATATCCCGGTGGATTTTATATGCATGGCTCCAGCCTAACATCTCTGCAGCTCTGCGTAGAAAGCTGGACACCTCATTGGGCTGGAAACCTTGCTTTTCTCTCCTAATCAAGGCTAAATACTGGCTGGGATAATCTAGAAGGCCAACGCAAATTAACTTCGGGTAGGGAAAAGGTAACTTTCTAAAAGTTACTTTTCCTTCATATTTATTAAAAATACAACTTCAATGTTGCACTATTAAAAATAGCTATTTAATTATTTTTCTAGCTGGTCCCTTCCCAAGATAGAGTATTAATATTTATTATCACTTCCCATGGGCCAGCTGCCTTCCTATAGCTAACATAGCTTTTGGGAGCTAGTCACTGTAAGGATATGTTAACATTAAATATCTGCATTTCCTACTTTTAAATGCTAAGCACCCTGCCTTGTTGGCTGCAATGCCTATATAGGGTGAGTTTTTAGTATTTTAATGGGAGGTCTTGACCTGTCAATGGGTTTATTTTGACAGATCGAATTGCACAGGTAGAATATTTGACAGGTAGAATATGTTTACACTGCTACACTCAGGCTAAAATATTCGGCCTGAGGCCATGTATGCACTGCCACTGTAGTGGATGGCATGTTAGGTGCTGTGCTGACCACTGGCGATATTTAGCATCCAGACCCTGGGCAAGTTAAATATAGCAATCAGGAATATCACAATTTGACCATCTTAAAGGGGGAGCACAGGCAGCACTTCACCACTAGTTACCAGTAAAGCCACCAAAAATGTAGGGTCCAGCAAAAGATTAAAAATCTGGGATGATAATGCAAACAAGGCAGATTTTTTACAAACCAAGTCCAAGATAAACAGTTTTTTCTGTGTACAGAAATGCTAATGTCACTAGTCCGGGAGACTTCAGAGGGTCTACTAGCTAGTGTCTAGTAGGACACATTTCATGGTAGAGATTAGTTCAGGTCCCGATTGATCACATGGTTTTTAAAAGGAACATGGTGCAACAAGGAGCCAAAAGGCTTTCTACCAGACACCAGTGGGTGGTATCTCAAAACACCTACAGTGAATAAAATTGGTTTGCGGGGCCCTCACTGGTCCAAGTGTACCAACTACAGTCTCTTGCCTGACTTGCTCTTGCTGGAAAGTAGAATTTAGAGTTAGGAGACACCCAGGGGTTGAAAAAACAGTCTTTCATGAGCCATAAGGAAGAGTGACTTGGCTCCAATGATTCTTGAATCATGCCTGGCTGCAGTCAGTAGGGCACATACTCACACATTGGACTGAAAAGAAATTCTTCTGTGTATCTCTGGCCTGAATGGAGGCAGGTACAGGCTCCTGGAGGGCACCAGCCTTTCAGTTCTGTAAAACATCCCTGCACCCTCAGGTTTTCTGCTTGTTGATTCTGCTGCGCTAGACTGCAAGGCCCTCTTGGTACCTTGGTGTCCACTCCCTATGATGACCTCCACACATACAAACAGTAAGTTGGTTCCTCTTTTGTCAGGAGGAGGATTCTCTCTTCAGTGAACAGTATATCTCTTAAATCAAGCCATTTACAGTTACAAAGGTTTCTCCAGAGTTAGAAGCCTGTCCCCAGCTTTATGGAAATACAGCAGTAGTGGGGGCCTGCCCCTGGTAAAACATCTAGCTGTGCTGTGGCAGACAGAGTCTCTTCTCAAGGTCCAGATAAATCCAAAGGCTTTGATCCTTTCTGTGTCCTCCACATAGGGCGCTGGTGGGAACTAAAGCCCACCAAACATGCAAGTGTTAATCTTCCTCCAGTCAATAGGAAGTATCTACTTCTTTAGTCATAGGGTTTTCTGGGCAGGCAAATAGAGGTAGGAACTGGTCAAGCTAGTGGGTGTATTCAAGCCAGGCAGGTTCAGTCAAATTTTTGTGGTTTCTAGGGGAGGGTGAGCACAGCACTGGAGAGGTGGGGTGGCAGGTAGCAGTGAAGCAGTAAGAATTTTGTTTGGCAGGGATCAAGATTATCTCCCAGGCCACCAGTCCACAACAGAACTAGAGAGAACACAGGACGACTAGCTGGCAATGAAAACCATGTGCAGGGAAATCAGCAGCCTGTCTTTAAAGGCAGAGCTCATCCACCTTTTTCTGATGCTGGAAGTGTATCTATCAGGCTGTGGGTGTGACCTCCTCAGCCCAACACTCTTCTGTGAGCCTCCCCCTCATGATGAGTGGGAGCATCACTGACAGATATGAACCTTTGCACTTCAGTTTAAGCCCTGAAGTGCCCAGGGCTGTGTCCATCAGTGACCCTCGTCACAGAGAGGGATGTGGTCAGCAGCTCTCACTGACTCTATCCCATTCTGTGCCAAGGTAAGGAGGGTCCTCCTCTCATTGGCTGACCTTTGACAAGGTCAGCTAGTGAGGGTAGACCAGGGGAATCTTACTTCCAAAGCCCCCAGGAATCACTAAGACTTCCTCACACTAGAGAACCGTTGTGGCCTGGTAATTGTCTTTTATTATTAGGTGCCTGCTCTTGCGTGTGTGTATGTAGAATTTGTATTTGTACATACTGTAAATGGGTATGTGCTAGGTGTGAGTGTGTGTGCGCCCGCCCCACCCCTGCTTCACATTATAGAACACCACTGGAAACCAGTATCTGGTGCAGAGGTCACAGGCAATCTTTTCAAATAACACCGGTCAACCTACACAATGTGTGATCCCACATATGTTAAACATGTACTCCAACTACTGCACACCATGCACAATCTATGTAAAGCAAGGACTACTGAGATGAGAAACTGCTTGGGATTTGCATTTCATAATACAGGTGCAGGCAAAAAATCATAGGATACTTCCACTGAGTCCTGTGGGAGAGGATATGAGGAAGGCCTAGAAAATGTTATTGGCAGTGCAGCATTAACAGTGCATGGGACTATTGTCCCTTCGGCTTTCTATGTCAAAGTAACATACTGCTGTGGCCTTCTCTGGCATTGGGGCACATTTTAGGGGTTAAATGAGCAAAACCTTCACCCCTTGGGGTGGCATCTAGAATGGTTTTGTACAGAAGAAGCTCTGCGACCTCTAGTGAACATATACAGTATTATGCTCAGAGGGGAGCCACACCATCCTCTTTTATGAAAGGGAAGCTGTGATTCCCTTATCAGTAATTGCTCAGGGCGTAGGCAAGGGTTGCACCCCTTCATTGAGTCCTCCCAATGCCCAGGATTCCTTTGTGTTTAAATCCCATAATTATGCGATTGTGCAGCTGATGCTTTTTTCGCATAATTATATATTTGCTGCAGTTGCCATATAATCAGTCCTATGCTGCATAATCTGCAAATGTTAACAAAAAATGTGTTTCTATGTCCAACGCTATAGAAGTTACTAAAAGTGCAGTGACACTTGTTGCTGCACAATGGAAGCCCATTTCCAAAGTTTGACTGGTCACCTTCCTGGTTGCTTGTTGCTGTATTTGAGAGTTTAACATGAACAAGTGAGGTGCAACGAACTTCCAGACAGCGTTAACAATCACCGTCATAAAATGTGCCGCATAACGCCGCATACTTTGCATTTTCTTTATACTCATATCTACCACATAATTTAGCCCTCTCCTGTCGCATAATTCCAGTGGCTCTGTCGATACGTGGGATCTCCGCTTTGCAGTGAAAGCACTTTTCATGAAATCATTATCAGAGGGAACAGACTTTCTGGTACCTTAACCAGTCCCCGAGAGACCTTCATAGCGATACCTGGAAAACGTTTCCCCTGTCAGCCAATGTTTATTCTCTCCACATCCCTTTCCACTGGACGTTACCTAAACATGAAAGAGGATTAGTCTGTCTCATGATGGGGATGCGAAGACGCCTCCTGGGTAGGGTGACCAGGTGCCCCCATTTGCTGAGACATTCCCAGTTTTCACCATGCCTCATCAAATTTGAGTATAGTTACACATGCCATGGTTTTCAGCGATGGTTGACTGAACAAAGAATGCAAGGAATTTTCACGGTTTCCATAGCAGAATTAGTTATCATCTCCTGTCTGAAAGAAATGTATTTAACACAACTAAAAAACTTGCATTTAATTCCTCCTAGCGCAGCATTGCCTTTGTTTTCTGTGTTGCTAAGAACTGTTAATTAACACATTATGTGTCCCTTGGTCTATGCAGAATTATAGACCTTCTTCTTATGTTTGTTGAATGGCCTGGTTTTTGGTTTTCAAAGTCGAGTCGCTTTGCTCCTGGTATGCGTAAAGTTAAAGGGGTTCATCAGAATCTCATATGAATGCTAACGTCATCTTTCTGTTTCAGGAGTGAGATACACCAACAGCGTTTAGAGGCCAATCTTTAAGAGACGGGCGGAAAGAATCTGCCACCCAGCACTCTTACTCTTTCTGAATGAAAAGCAGAATAATCCACTCGTCCAAAAAGTGAGTTGTTTTATGGGTCCATGAAGAGTCCAGCAGTGATTTTTAAGACCATCATTCCCACCTATTCGCCTCATTCCTGACCTGCAGCATCCTCTTTTGTTGAAGGATCAGCACAGTGCACACAGCTGTGTCCGTGCGTCTCAATCATGGCCTACAGCGTCCCTGCGCTTCCATTACCGGATCCTACACCGATCTCAACAAAGATGACACAATATCGACTGCGGCGTACTTGGCGTATTTACAATAGGCAGCTCTACCGCTTCTCCTGCATTCCTGTTGCCTTACTTTAGCATTCACACATACCTATCCCAATGCACCTTACTCCCGACCTGCAGCATCCTCTGTTGTTCACCGCCTGTGTACTTCACCCGCGGCCTGCAGCACGCATGGTGCTCTGTAAATGGTGTCTGTCCTTGGAGCACTGCCAACGCACTTCGGTCCTGACCTGTGACGCCTCCTTGCAGTTGCCTAACTTTAGCATTCACGCATGTCTCTGCCAACTCACGGCCACCCGGACCTGCAGCAGCCCCTGCTAGTGCGTCACTGAGGCCTTCTCACCCGGATCTGCCTCGCGGAGTCCTTCGCGCTGTCCTTGGCCAACACCTCCAGCTCTCTTGCGTTGCTGCCCATTTTATTCCACTCTTGAGAACGCACAAAGATCTGCCAGGTTCCGATTTCTGCCTGGCATATGGCATGCCGTGTCTTTCATGAGCTCGTCATCGGACAGACTGCCCACTGCGGTCTGCGGATCCAAATTGGGCTCCGGCGGCATCTCATAAAACCGACAGATGCTGAGGCCGTGGCATGCGGCGGCCTCGATCCTACCCAGCCCAGCCCTCATCTACAAGGGTATCGGCAGGTGGCATTGCCCTCTTCAGTTGAGGTGGCACTGATGTCACCGTTGATGTCTCGCCGGGGATTGGCACCAGCCTGTGCCACACGCGTCTAACTGACATGCGACGGCCGCGATCTGCCAGCTCTCGCTCTTGTGGCCGAGAATTACACTCACGGCGGGAGCTGCCTAGGCCACGTAGTCGGCGTAGTAGGCACGCAGCAGGACCACAGGTGTGCTGGTATGACCACCCAAACCCTGCTCAGCCAGAGGAGGAACCCGCGGCAGGAGGGTGGCATCTAGACTCAGTCTGTCAGAAGGACCATTCCAGGGGCACCAGCTTTGTACAGTGCGTGATTCCGGGGGTTCCCTGCGGTTTGACAATGGGGCTCACATCATGTAAAGGACCAGAATAGGGGCGGAGTGTGTTGTTGTGTGTGTGTCTATACGCTGTGATTCACACCACTGCTTTTAAGTGTGCATGTTTTTTTACACTGGCCCTTGAAGTCGTCAGTGTGGTGCTGCTGGTTTCTTAGTTATATTATATCATGGAACTCACGCTGCAAAAAAGTTCTGTCTTTCAGACACTGGCACAGAGGCAGTGGTGCCTTGAGTTGGAGAGAGTGCTATGGGTCTTTCTTTAACACTCTTCCTCCTGATTCCCTTTTGTGGTACAAGCACCAGCTCCCGGTGACATGAGAGGGTTTGCATTTGGCGGTCACATAGAGCCTGATTTAGAACTTGGCAGACGGGCTACTCCATCACAACGTGATAGATATCCGGTCTGCCGAAATCTAAATCCCATAGGCTATAATGGGATTTAGATTTTTGGGGACGAAATAGCCTTCACCATTGTGACGAGTAACGCATCCGCCAAGGTCTAAATCAGGTCCTTAGTTCTTCTTCCAAGTCTCTCCAGCTCTGAGGTCTGTAGGTAAATGCATCAATTAGGAGACGGGAGGACTGCCGGTAGCTGTAGCCTTGCAGTGCAGAGGTCTTACAGCACACCCACACCGTGACATGGAAGCGACCCTAACGATGCTAATGAGGACACGAGGAGGTAAGCAGTCCTCAGAATTAAGTTGTGGATGTTCCTGCTAGAAGGCTGGGTTACACAGTGCTCCGAAGGAACCTGGGACTGTATTATCCTTGGGGTGAACTGTCCCTGTTTGCTTCATGGAGCACCTTTAACCAGGTATGCTCGACGCAAGCAGGGGTCAGTGGGTCCAATTCCAGATAATGCCCTGCCCCTAGGGCAGCTGTAAACTCACAGCTGCCATGGGGGAGCGCATTAGTGAAAGGTAGAGCCACTGTTTGAAGTAGTTGCGCTATCTTTCACAAAGCAGGCAGCATCGGTGTGATCTACAGAGCGGTGTGTCTTCTGCCGAGTGGTGTAGTATGTGACTGCACCTGCTTCATGGGGGTGTCTGGAAGGTTTATGGGACACTTTTCCCTGCTTTCTGGGGTGCCTTCGGAGTGAGGGGAGCACTGACTGCAAACCTCCTCTCTTGTGATGCAATGTCAGTGCAGCCTTTTTGCTTCTCGCCCCGGTGTCTATAATACAACAGAGGTATATAGATTCTGTAATACCACTGTGCCTCAGGGGTGCAGAAGTTCGGCGCGCACACCTGTTAAGTCCACAGGGCCCTGGTGCCATGACACACATTTCAACAAATAATCCAGTTGCAAAACATGCATCCTCCATCACCACAGATTCGCCTGGGTTGGTGGTAATTTTTTAATATGAGATTTGCCAACCCCCACAGAGGCTTTGGTTATGAAATCTTACAACTAGATGGTAGCAGGCAAGAGTACAGCAACCACATGGAAAATGAGAATAGGAACACAGAACAACATGCAGCAACACCCTAAATATGAGTAGGAAGTACACGCTAGACTAATAGGGGCAAAATCTAAAGTGCCACCGTTGGGGCAGAAAAGTCCAGTTCATGGTAATAGCTATGCGCCCCTGCCCGAGTGCTCCAGCTGCAGTGATATCTCGATCCTTGGTACAGATTTTTTCATCGTGGGGAAACACACATCATATATGTGCTCCATGACTTGGACCTGTCTCATGATTTTGCGGTCTTTTAGACTAGGAGGCCTGTCTCACAGTTTGTGGCCTTGTTACCGTGCTAGTGGTAAAGGGCTACTGCCCTTACCAGAGTTAAGTAGCATAAGAGCAGTGGTTGCAGCATACCATTTTTGGTGACACTGAACTATAAAGTGAATAAGCCTTTTTTTACCTGTGTCACTGGAGTGAGGCCTACTGACCCACTTATGTAAAGTTCAGCAGATGTGTACCTAACTCACCATTGATCTACATCATATTACTATGTAGCCCTGTGCAGTACACTTGCGATTGCGTGTGTTTGCTGTGATGTATGTGTTCCTGTTTATGGTGCAGTAGATTAAGCCGTGGGCTTCAGAGAGACGTGTGAAGGAACCATTCCAGACAGATTGGTGGATTGCCTGCATTCCTGAGAGCTGGGTGGGACACACTGGATGAAGGGATAACCGGGCTTTCTTGTGCAATTCAAAAGGGTCCTTTGATTCTATAAAGCTTACTTATCAGGGGGATGGAGGCACATCTCAGGAAAGAAGTGATGCTGATCAGGGAATCATAAGGAATAGTGCTGCAGACTTTGTAACGTTTTCAGTGAGGATTACATCCAGGTGTGATCCTATAGTCACTCCCAAAGCCTGTGGATGAGGCTATCAAGTTTTGGGTCACTCCTGGTGTGACAAGCTACTTCCTGGGAATATGACAGGACAGTGGAGTCGGCTCTTCAAAGAGGCCAACCCCCACATAATGAACTTCAAAGCCTTAGACCCTATATCACATCTGTGTCTGGAAATGGATTATAAAAAGTGGAGCTTAAGTCTCTCAAAATTGTCATACTGGAGCTGCACATCAGTGTGGGGAAGCTCAGCACAACTTCTGCCTATTGGGACCAGTCTCTGTTGGAGACTGAGGTCTGCCAGTCTGTCAGCTGGGTGAGGGGATATTGCTCAGGAGAATCAAGACCACTCACCCGCGGACATCAGCATCAGCCTGCTGCCAAAACCACAGGACCCTAAGAGGAAGAGACCACCTGAAGGGAATGTAGTGCAGTGGGGATCCTGTCAAGTGGATCCCTAAAGCAGAGTATGAGATTCTGGGTCCACATTGAGGACCGTTGTACTGATACGCCCATTGCCTGAATGCTGCTGCTTGTGAACCCTGTAGCCAGTTTAGGGCTGTGGTGAAGATAATGGTCATCATCCTGATACAACGCTGTGGCAAGAAGCAGGCCATCGCCAGTGCAGTATTGTGGCCTAAAGTGCTGCCATCGTATGTGTGCTATCACAACCCCCATATGCCAGGTCGGTGCCACAGTGAAGATAAGGTCCATCACCCTGGTATAGCACTGGGACAAGGAAGAGGGCCATTTCCTGTACAATGTTGTGTCCCAAAGGGTTCATCGTCCGGATTGCACTGTTTGCAACCTCTCTATGCCAGATGGAGTTCACAGTGAAAATGAGGGCTATCGCCCCAATACAGCGCTGTGTCAAGGAAGAGGGCTCTTGCTCCTGTGCAGTGTTGTAACCTGAAGGGACCATCCAACCGGAGTGTGCTGTGCTACAGGATTTTAGGCATACGCAAGCTGATGTAAGCCAGACTACAACTCCAACATAATATCCAGTGACTTGCTGGAACCATCCAAACGCAGGAGCACCTGAGACTGGTAGCTGGACACTGGAAGCCTTACTGCATGATTGGAGGAGCTCTGTGGACTTAAAGCAGCAACCAGACTTCTGTTCACTGCCAGACTGCTAATGCATGCCTGGGTTTGCAACTCCAAGTGAGAGCAGGAAAGACTGATTACTGAGCCATCAACCCTGTGGGGGATCTTGCTGTAACTAAAAGCACTACTTTGCTAGGACACTTTGACTTTTAAGTCATGGTACTGCTATGCATTGTACTTTCTAACAGGGCCCAAACCGAATGATTGCCTCCCATGAATGGGGAATAACTACTATCCTTAGATAAGGGAGTGGGACTCAATGACGTACTCAGACCAGGCTAGAGTGCTGGCCTTATAAAGACTATGTATTATTTGTTGTGTGCTGTATTTCACTTATTGTTCATATATAAATACTCCTTTTTTGTCTTAAATAAAAGCAAGTCTCTGGTTGTATATTCATTTATTAGGATTGCTGAGCATGTTTTTAGTTGTGAGTCTGTGTACACCATGCACCCACCAACCCAACCCATCAAGAAGCGTTGGACTGTTCAAACCCGTACCTTCACTGGGAGCCAAATCCTGAAAGGATATTTGGCCCAGTTGCTCAGGGTTCATAGTAGGTCAGGCCCCACGACATGAGCAGTAAAAAGCTACAACCCCCATGGTTGGACCAAGTAGCTCCTGCTTGCCACATGGCCCTCAGAAAGGGGTTCAGACAGGCACAAACATAGAGACACAGGTTTAGGGCAAGGGATACAAGTCCTCATACCTGTAGAGCACCCTCCATTTTGGGGCTAGACCATCAGAGTGTTATAAACTCCAAACAGTGCCACAGTGTAGGTAGAAACCCTGATAAACGTATTCATATGAACTTTGGGATTGCTTTACCACGCTACCCAGAATTCATCGCAATACTCATTATTGTATTCTTGCCTTCATTTCTTCTTTAATTATTCAGTGACTAGTTCAATTGTGGTTTTAGTAAGTACCTTGCAGAATAACACATATGTTAAAGCATTGTGTAGTCTGTGGTGCAGCGTCATATTTTATGTTGGTTACAACATCCCACTCCTGCTATTTGTCTCAGTCTATGCACATCTCATTCACTGCTGGTCCTACCTCAGGAGCAAAGCTCATGAGGATTCAAATGCAAAAGTTCCTAGGTATGGCACAAGTCACCTCAATACCTACCTACTCAGAGGTTGCAGACGTGGAGGCTGCAATGGCTATGTCAGTGACATCCTGGGATACTGCTACAACCTATGGCACTATGTTCCTCATAACTAC
Source organism: Pleurodeles waltl (assembly GCF_031143425.1). NCBI lineage: Eukaryota > Metazoa > Chordata > Amphibia > Caudata > Salamandridae > Pleurodeles > Pleurodeles waltl. Next base: position 84,493,809 of record NC_090443.1, on the reverse strand, counting down.
ACCCGTCCCTTGGAAATCATATCCAGCGATTGGTGCTACCCTCTAAAGAAGTGTGTTGGTTCAGAGTGCAAGTGTAGCACAGAGAAACAAACATCAACAATCACAAATATATATTGCACCCCCAACAGGTTACCAAGTTAAGGAAAAACTTGTACACACATCATGTACTTATGTAATGTTTCCCAGATGAATAACATGTAGACTGTGTGCCATAGACCTGAAGTTTATTTACACATGGAGCCTTTATCACCACAGGGCATACAAAGCTTTGATCTTATTTACATGTTTTACCAGAGTTGCCTTCGTTCTTTTTTCTTTCCTTCCCGGCACCAGCATAGAATCTCGGTAGGCCTGAGCAAACTCATCCTTCAAACCCTATCTCTTAACCACAGGTTTCCTAAACTTTGACAGCCAACCAGTCACTTGATAGGACGTTGGAGTTGTACCCTGGCTTAGAGCCTGCTAGGTGTGCTGCTAAGGCATTAGCAGAGGAGGCAGTTGCTAAGTTGGGAGTAAGTCATTTCAGACACGCCCAGTTCAAAAGGAGTCATGGACAGAGCTAATGGTACATTAAAACAGGCTTTGACTGCGAGGGTTCTACATAAAGGTGGATCGAGCGTCTACGCCTTATGTAATGTACAGAGAGCTTTCAGAAATATGCCAAGATGTTTACTGTCAAACTGCACAACTTATGAGATGCTGTTTACAGTCAAAATGAATGTACAAGATCTTCCAGGATGGAGAGATCTGCACGATCATTGACAAGTTTGATGCAGAATTTGCTGCATACCCAGCATGGTCCAAGAGAGGTTACAACTCCAACAGCCTATCCAGTGACTGGCAGGGACCACCCAAACCTAGAAGCATCCAAGAATGGCTGTTTGATTCAGGAAGACTTACCACATGATAGGAGGTGAGCCGTGGATGATTGCCACCTCGTCGCAGCATCCAGACTTCTGCTCACAGCCGTACCTACTGAACAACAACTCCAAGTGAGAACGGGTAAGACTGTTTTCTGAGCCATCAAGCCTCTGAGGAACTTGTTCTGACTAAAATCACCACTGTTCTGGGACACTTTGACTTTTAAGACACCATTGTGGAACTTCTAAGACATGTACTTTTTAGCAAGGCCTTAACTGAATGTCTGCCTCCTATGAATAGGGAATATTCACTATCCTTAGATTAGGGAGTGGGACTCAGGGGCATACCCGGAAAACGATAGAGTGCTGGCCTTAAAATACTCTGTGTATTGTTGTGTGCTGTATACCACCTTGTGTTCATATATAAATACTACTTTTTTGATAAAACAAAGTATCTGGCTGGACATTCATTCATGGGCTGCTAAACATGTTTGAGTTGAGTTTGTGTACACTTTGCATTCTCCCTCCAAAGACGACCCCCCACATGAAGCCTTAGACTGCTTGACCCACACTACCACTGAGAGTTGAGTGCTCAAGGGGTAGTAGTTGGCCCAATTAATCAGGACCTACAGTCCTAAGTCATCAGGAGTAAAAGGCCACGACCCACACATTTGGGCCACATAGCTCCTGCTTGCCCCGTGGTCTTCTGAAAGGGGTTCTGATTGGCACAAACACACAGATGCAGGTTTACACTAAGGGATATGAGTCCTTATTCCTCGTAGAGCACCCTTCTTTTTGGGCCCAACCCCTCACAAGGCTTGTTAAATCTAACAGTGCCACAGAGTAACATGTCAGCACGAAGGAGCCAAGCACCAAACTGGTTTATTTTAAATTTTCCAAAGGAACATCCAAAGCAAGAAAATAAAAAAGATAATGCCTCCCTCCCCATGTGAGTTATTCCATGGCGAGGGGGGCATTTTTAGTTTTGTATGGCCCCTTACTGCCAGGGTTTGCCTCACAGTGACAGAGAGTAGGAAACGGCTGTATGTCCACCCATCCAAAATTGGCGGACAGATATATAGCCAATACTCCGACGGCCCTCACTCCATTGGGCCATCAGACAAGTTTGGCTATTGTGGTGACTGAGTAGTCACTGCCATAGCCAAACATACAGTCCACTTCCATATACGTCAGTCAGGCAGACCACTGTTTTGGTGGGAGGGAACTCCGTTGCCATTGCAATAGAGTTCCCCCTTTCCCAAAATATAAATCGATCCCTATGTTCTTCATAGTTATAATAACCTACTCCCCACATATTGGGGATTGTATCCCGAGATTGATGCTACACTGTACTAGTGCGGGTTCGGTGTGCAAGTGTAGCAAAATATATATTTTGTACCCCTAACTAGTTACTGGGTAAAGGGAAAACTTGTACACACATCATGCCCTTATTTCCTACATGGATAACAAGTAGGATAGGTGTCATATCCATGTAGTGTATTTACACGTGAAAGTCTCTATCACCACAGGGCATAAGTAGCCTGGATCTTAAATTTCAACACGTCTCTCCAGAGTTGTCATCATTCTTGTTGCTTTCACCCTCAGCACCATCAACATAATCTTGACAGACCCGACCAAATTCTTCCTTCAATCCCAATCTTTCTGTCACAAGTTTACCACCCTTCAGCAGTCAGCCAGTCACTGAATATGAAACTGGAGTTGTAGTCTGGCTTGGACCATGCTGGACATACTGCAAATCCTGTATCATAGACGAGATTGATCATGTGGCTTCCTTCAATTATGGAAGATCCAGTGGATACATTTTGACATTGTACAGCATATCATAAAGAGTGCAGTTTGACAGTACAGATATTGGCATATTATTTAAAGCTATCTGAAGCTCTCTCTGCATTATATAACTTGTAGACCATTGACCTACCATTATCTAGAACCCTTGCTGTTCAGACCTATTTTGACATACCATGAATTTTCTCTCCATGACCCCTTCTGAACTGGGCCTAAAGGGGTTTTAATTTAATTACTTCCACCTTAGTGTGTCGGCTAATGAGTTGGGGCTAAAAACTGTCTCTTGATCAGAGTGGAATCTATGAACTCCACATTTCCTACTAGGCTTAGCAAGTCTTTTGTGTCTGTGAGCAGTGACCTGGTGCTGGGAACAATCTCCCTATGAATGATGTGAACAAGTTCACTACTATCAGTATATACAGTATTTGCATTAATGCACTGGCTGAATCGGAACACTGTGGCCCAGGTGCACAATTTAAAAGGGATGTGATGATTCCTTTCTCCAGTGGAGTTTGTGGCGGTCTTACAATTGTGAACTACAGAGCATATTCCTTCGTGAGCAGTTTTTATTGGGTTCGATCGGTTAGACTTATTCGGTATGCAGTGTTCTCTTTAGGAATAGTGACTGTTGGGAGTACATCTTGTCCTTGGAAGTAATTATACCTCTCCAGAATGCCAGAAAGCAGGGCTTTTGTTCTTTGTAATGATTGGACTGCTAAGTGTATTTCCAAGTTGATTTTTGTGTTTTATTCCTGGGACATAACTGCTAAGGGGTAAAGCATGTTTATTATGTGATTAGTTAAAATTATTGGAAGTAAAAACACAAACCGGCATTGTACACTTTTATAGGTACACGATCCAGTATCATAGTCAATTAGTAGTACAGACCTCATGTGTCTCTAAAAAAAAACGATCAACCCAAAACATTTTTTTAAAATGACCAGTATGGCTAAGAAGTAATTCCAATTTATCTTGCTAAAGCCACTTCTCACCATTTTTGTAAGATTAAGCTTAAACACATTGGGGGTCATTACAACATTGGCGGTAAAAGCCGCTTACCGCCGTGCAGAAGACCGCCAATACACCGCCGCGGAATTCCGCCACAGCTATTATGACACACATCTCGGAATCCGCCGAAATTCAGACACCCACACAAGTCCGCCACACCAAAGGTCGGTGATAAACTGGTGAAAACAAATCCTCCACCGACACGCCAACAGAAACACGCCCATGCTATTACGACCCACGAATCCACACGGCGGTCTATCAACCGCAGTATTCCGTTGGGGGTACACACCGCCGCGCTAAAAATACACACACATCTCCAAAACACGCCACATTGGACAATTCAAAATACACACACCTGATACACATACAAACACCACTCCCACACACCCAACACAATATAAAACACACACCCACATCACCCACAAACCCCTACGACCAAAAATTAGAGACGAAGGTGACAGAGAGAGCACAGCAATAGACAACCCCACCACACAGAGGCACACGACACCATCACCCACACAACATCCACGCACAAAACACCCCACACCACTACACATCACCACACTCATTACCACATACACCACCCCACACATCACCTACACCACCCCATGGCACGCCAAAGACACCCCAGGTTTTTGGAGGAGGAGCTCAGGGTCATGTTGGAGGAAATCGTACGGGTAGAGCCACAGCTATTTGGTTCACAGGTGCAGCACACCTCTATAGCTAGGAAGATGGAGCTATGGCGAAGAATCGTGGACAGGGACAATGCAGTGGGACAGCACCCAAGAAATTGGGAGGACATCAGGAAGAGGTGGAACGACCTACGGGGGAAGGTGCGTTCCGTGGTCTCCAGGCACAACATCGCGGTTCAGCGGACTGGTGGCGGACCCCCACCTCCTCCCCCACAACTAACAACATGGGAGGAGCAGGTCTTGACCATTATGCATCCTGAGGGCCTCGGAGGAGTCGGTGGAGGAATGGACACTGGTAAGTCAAATCTTAACTATAATATCCCCCACCCTACCTGCATGCTATCACACACCCCCACCACCAACCCCTCCCCTATCACTCCAACTCCTCACTAATGTACTAATAACACAAACCACACATCCCAACACCAAGCCCTGCATGACACAACAAAGCATGGACACCCATCACTAAAGCATGCCTACTGCACATACCCATAACAACCCCTAACCATCATCACACAAGCCCCCACACAGGAATGCTAGCACTGGTGTACACGCCCACCCACCCATTGCACACCATGACACACACAGATGCAATAATCATGCTTTTATACCCCTGCAGGACCACTACCTAACGTCACCAGACAGGAGGGTCCAGACATCTCTACCCCACCCACAGAAGAGGCCCACAGTGATGACAGCAGCTCTGGCCAACTGGATCCAGATGACCAGCCGGGACCATCGTGGGCCTCTGGACAGTCGGTTCCCCTTGAACAGGCACAGCCCAACACTGACCTTCCACCCTCTGGAAACACCAGTACAGCACCCACCCACCCAGCGGGCCCACACCTCCGTCCCCAGGACACTTCAATCATCTGTGTGTCCACCACTACAGGGAACCCAGGATAACCCACCACCCCAACAACAACAGGGACCTGGGGGCAGTGCTAGTGGGCACACGGTCCAGGGGACGGAGGCCCAGGAACACAGGGGAACTGGGAGGGCTTCTGTGCGACAGGGGCGGACAGGCCAAGGGAACCCACTCTCCATGAGGCCCTCTCCTCCATCATGAGAGCATACCACCACTCCCAGGAGACGATGGCTACGGTCCTGGCCAAGTTTCAGGGGACCCAGCGCCTGCAGGAGGAAAGGTATTTGGGCTTCAGGGAGGAACTCAGAACCATCAGCTCCGCCCTGGGCACCATTGTAGGGGTGCTGAAGGACATACAGAACACCATGAGGGACACCGTGGCACTCCAAGGGGCCCCTGTCACTAGCCTGGACGATGAACTGCCCACTACCTCCGCCGGCGCTAGTGGACAGGACGCCCCGCCACAGGACCACCACACCAGCACCCCACCCCCTGCAGACGGAGAACCACCCCGCAAGCGGTCCCTGAGATCCAGGAACAGGACAGAGCACGATGGCAAGACCCCCGCCAAGAAATGAGACCACCCTGATTGTCATCCCACTGTCCCACTTTGTAACCCTGTCCATATTGGAACTGCCGCAGCTCCACTTCCTATGCCCATATGGGCAGTGCACCTGTGAGACTAATAGACTGGACTCTGCCATGGACATTCCTCCACCATCACCCATCACCATTTTACCACCCCCTCCAATAATTAGCACTTAAATAAACACCCTTGAACCACAAAACAATCTGGAGTCAGTCTGTGATTTTGAAAATGTGTATTAGCTATGACAATGACAAAATCCGTTCTCAATAGTAATGTCAACATACCTATGTCACACATCACAAGTCCATGAAGGATGCAAGCAGATGACACACGTTGGTAACCACACCTGTGAAACCGCAATGGAAATGTACAACTCAGTTACCAAATACTGCTTGAAATTGACAGACAGGATAGAGGTAGAAGTGTGAAAGTAAATGTATTAGTAAAGAAAGTGTTCTCACCTGTGTGTCACTGGAAATATTGCTGTATGACTGAGTCCCTGTTGTCAATGTCTTCTTCCTCTGCTTCCTCCTCATCACTGTCCACAGGTTCCACAGCTGCCACAACACCGTCATCTGGACCATCCTCCTGCAGAAGAGGCACCTGGCGTCGCAAAGCAAGATTGTGAAGCATAGAGCAGGCGATGATGATCTGGCACCCCTTCCTTGGTGAGTAGAATAGGGAACCACCTGTCATATGGAGGCACCTGAACCTGGCCTTCAGGAGGCCGAAGGTGAGTTTGAGCACCCTCCTAGTCTGCCTATGGGCCTCATTGCAGCGTTCCTCGCCCTGGTCCTGGGATTCCTCACTGGGGTCAATAGCCATGACAGGTTGGGGTAACCAGAGTCCCCTAATAGCCACACCCGGTGCCTCTGGAGTTGACCCATCACATAAGGGATGCTGCTATTCCGCAGGATGTAGGCGTCATGCACTGAGCCAGGGAACATAGCGTTTACCTGCGAGATGTACTGGTCTGCCAAACATACCATCTGTACGTTCATCGAATGATAACTCTTCTGGTTCCTGTACAACTGTTCACTCCTGTGGGGGGGGGACCAGAGCTACATGGGTCCCATCAATGGCACCGATGATGTTAGGGATATGTCCCAGGGCATAGAAGTCACCTTTAACTGTAGCCAAATCCACCACCTGAGGGAAAACGATGTAGCTCCTCATGTATTTCAGCAGGGCAGACAACACTCTGGACAACACGCTGGAAAACATAGGCTGGGACATCCCTGATGCCATGGCCACTGTTGTTTGAAATGACCCACTTGCTAGGAAATGGAGCACTGAGCGCACCTGTACTTGAGGGGGGATTCCTGTGGGATGGCGGATTGGTGACATAAGGTCTGGCTCCAACTGGGTACACAGTTCCTGGATTGTGGCACGGTCAAACCTGTAGGTGATGATTAAATGTCACTCCTCCATTGTCAACAGGTCCACCAGCGGTCGGTACACCGGAGGATTCCGCCATCTCCTCACATGTCCCAGCTGACGGTACCTAGGAAGGACAACAGCGACCACAGAGTCAAGCAATTCAGAGGAATGTACCCACAGCTACAATTAACACGAAACAAATTCCAAAAAGTTGTCTGTATGTGTGTTGAGTCCAGGCCTAGGTATGTGTGACACAGTTGAAAATGAAGCCATGTGGGCCCCTGAAATGGCGGATGCCTGACCTCTAAACTGGGACAATGGGATGTGAGGTAACTGCGCTGGCATTGTACACCGTCGCGGTAGGCGGTCGTAGACCGCGGCGCAATGCTGCATTGGTTAACATTGGACCCTATGGGTCCCAGGAGCAAATGACGAAGTGCGCCGGCAGTGATGATACGCACCGCCGCGGACGTCACCGCCACGGACGTGACCGCCATTTTCTGTCTGTTCAATCACTCGATACCTGATCTTCGACAGGAGAGGACCTACACTGCAAGTGCTGCTGTGACCTCGGTCTGGAAGAGACAATGGCACGTGCGTCTGGGGAAAGGGCCCCTGCCTTCACTGCACAGGAGTTGGAGAAGCTCGTGGACGGGGTCCTCCCCCAGTACACGCTACTCTACGGTCCTCCAGACCAACAGGTGAGTACATAGGGTGCAAGTTGTATGGGCTATGCCTGGGTGGAGAGGGCTGGATGTAAGAAGGAAGGGGGCAGAGTTCTGCGAGCATGAAGGAGTGTGAATGCATGTGCCACATGGCAAGGGCAGGGATGTGGGCCACTCACTTTGACGGTGCAGTTGGTAATGACTTCTCTTCTTCCCCTGTACATGTCATGTAGGTCAGCGCCCACCAGAAGAAGGATATTTGGCGTGCCATCGCCAAGGACGTCCGGACCCTGGGGGTCCACCAGAGACGGAGCACCCACTGCCGTAAAAGATGGGAGGACATTCGCCGCTGGAGCAAGAAGACGGCGGAGGCTCAGTTGGGGATGGCCTCCCAACGTGGGAGGGGTGCCCGTCGCACCATGACCCCCCTGATGTTCAGGATCTTGGCGGTGGCCTCCCCTGAGTTGGATGGGCGCATGAGGGCATCACAGCAGACACAAGGGGGTGAGTAGACTCTCCTTCTGCTGACTTTGCGCACAGTGGAAGGGTCTGGGTGGGGGAGGAGGGCTGTGGGTTTCCCTAGGCCAGGGCGAGTTCCGTAGGCTAGGCCCCTCCATAATGCAGGCCATGTGCCACTCCACCCCACCTCTGTAGAGTGCCAAGTACAGGTATACACGCCCCTGTGTCATCTATGTGTGCAGATGTCCACCATAGCCATGTAGGCCATATCCCAGGGACTGCATCTGTAGAGCCCAAGAGCGCGGCGTAGTGCAGGGGGCTGCTGTGTCTGTATTGTCCGCCAACAGTAGCGGTAAGCCATGCACTCAACCTGTCTTTCTTCTGTTTCCCCACCCCTTTTTGTGCTCTCCCTGTTCTTTTGTGCATCAGCATCATCAGGCGGAGGTACAGTGGCACCGGAGCACGAGGGGGCTGCATCCCACATGGCCATGGAGGGCCACACCACGGACTCTGAATACACCAGTGGGACGGAGGGCGAGGGGAGCTTCACGGCGGTCACCGGATCAGCAACCAGCGACACAGACTCGTCCACCGATGGGAGCTCCCTTGTGGTGGCGGCAACATCAGTGCCCCCCACTTCTATAGGTACAGCCGCCACCCCCCCACCAGCACCGCCCTCCCAGCAGACCCTCAGCCTTCGCCCCTTGCCCGCTCACCGAGGAGGGTGGGCATCACCTTCTCCCCAGGCACCTCAGCCCCTGCCCCTGTCACCCCTGCTGCCCTCAGTGAGGAGGCCATTGACCTCCTCAGGTCACTCACTGTTGGGCAGTCTACCATTGTGAATGCCATCCAGGGTGTAGAAAGGGAGTTGCAACACACTAATGCATTCCTGGAGGGCATTCATTCTGGTCAGGCTGCCCATCATCGAACCCTGCAATCTCTGCCCTCAGCACTGATGACAGCCATTGTCCCTGTGTCTAGCCTCCCCACTCCAACTTCCTCCACCCAGACCCAATCCCCTGTACCTCAGCCTATCCCAAGCACACCATCAGACCAGCCTGCACACACCCACCTCAATCCACAAGGGCAGCTCAGGCAAACATAGGCACCACACATCCCACAGGCACTCACACAAGCATCACCCACATAAAGACACAGCAACATCCACTGCCTCCACTGTGTCCCCCTCCTCGTCATCTCCCTCCTCCCTCCCAGTCTCGTCTACACTCTCACCTGCATGCACTACCACTACAGCCACTAGGACTCGCACCAGAACACCCAGCACCACACCCCGCTCACCTGCACTCACCACCCCCACTACCATTTACACGTCCCCTGTGTCCTCTCCCAGTGTGTCTGTGACGCCCCCTCCCAAAGTACACAAATGCGGGCACACACACACCCAACATCCATCCGCCTCACGACAGCCTCCAAAACATGCACCTGCACCCAAATCATCCAAAGTTACACCTCCTACAACCACCTCCTCTTCCTCCACTCCCAGACCCCCTCCAGCTACCCGTCCCAGTGTTCGTCAGAAACTTTTCCTGAGCAACGTTGACCTCTTTCCCACCACCACCACCCCCTCCAATTTATAGGTCCCGTAGTAGCACCTCAGCCAAAAAATGTCCGGTACCAGTGGTGCCTGTTAGAGGTATGTGGAGTGCACCGGGCACCAGGGCAGCCAGTGTGACACGGAGCCAGAGCACAGCCATTCCCCCACCCTGTGAAGCACCAGAAGTTGGACAGTGCCCGACGGGAGAGGGTGAAGACTCTTGCCGGCAAAGCCACTCACAATGGTCCCGGGGGGAGTGTCGAGTCAGCTATGACTTCTCCCAAGGTGGGGAAGGGGCAGAAGAAAGCGCCAAAGTCTGGGAAGAGCAGCACAGCGGAGAAGGCCGCCATCATCCCCGCTGCCCAGGACGCCACCACCAGCCCCATCGTCACTGGTCAGGAGACCACTGCCAGAGTCAGTGCCCAGGAGGGCAGCACAATCGTCACTGGTCAGGAGACCACCGCCAGAGTCAGTGCCCAGGAGGGCAGCACAATTGTCACTGGTCAGGAGACCACCGCCAGAGTCAGTGGCCCGGAGGGCCCCGGCAGCCACAGCCCCGCTGGGCAATGAGGGACCGCCATGGCACACACCACTGCACAGGTCAGAGACAGCAAAGTCAAGCACCGCTGAACAGGGCAAAGACCGCCATGGCAAGCACCGCTGAACAGGGCAAGCACCGCTGAACAGGTCAGAAACTTCAAAGTCAAGCACCGCTGAACAGGGCAAGCACCGCTGAACAGGGCAAGCCCCGCTGAACAGGGCAAAGACCGCCATGGCAAGCACCACTTAACAGGGCAAGCACCGCCAACTCAAGCATCGCTAGCCCATGTGCGGCATGGGCAGTGACGGAACTGGGACCGTAATGGGGAGAGTGATGCACTCTGGGCACCAGTCCCCCTCCAGAACCAGTGGAGAACAGCATCCACTACCTCAGTCCTTAACAGGATGAAGCACTCTGGGTACCAGTCCCCCTCCAGAACCAGTGGAGAACAGCATCCACTACCTCAGCCCTTAACAGGATGAAGCACTCTGGGCACCAGTCCCCCTCCAGAACCAGTGGAGAACAGCATCCACTACCTCAGTCATTAACAGGATGAAGCACTCTGGGCACTAGTCCCCCTCCAGAACCAGTGGAGACTGTTATCCACTTGAGAGTCTGTGGCTTTGCACTCTCCAGGATGGTACAGTGGGCAAACCACCCACTGCAAAGACTTGTGAGACTGTGGCTTTGCACTCCCCAGGATGGTACACTGGGCAAACCACCTACTGCAAAGACTTGTGAGACTGTGGCTTTGCACTCCCCAGGATGGTACAGTGGGCAAACCACCCACTGCAAAGACTGGTGAGACTGTGGCTTTGCACTCCCCAGGATACATCAATGGGCATGGATCCCCGTCGTGGATCTGGCGTGGTGCTGTCATCCGCCTGAGGTGCCCCCCCTTCCCTTCCCCCTGAGGTGCCTGTTGTATTTCTATCTGATGCCCCTGCAGTGTTCTCTCCGTTTCTGGACAGGTATCGTGTGTGGGCCTCGCCCATGCATTTTGGGCCGAATGGTCCACTGACTTTAAATGGTGCATACCTGCACTACTAATCGTGATGTATATTTTTGGAATGTGTATATATTTCTGTATATATTAGCTCACTGTATTTTGATACATTACAATGGGTGTACTCATTTCCTTTTGTCTTTGCATTCTTCCGGGGGGGTTGTTACTGTGATGTTTGGAATTGCATTGGTGTGTGTGTTGCAGTGTGCGAGGGTCGGGGTGAGGGTGTTGTGTGTGTGTGTGTCCGTGACTTTTGTCGCCCCCATCCCCTATGTCGTAGGTGCAGTTGTCTTCGGGGCCGGCGTTGCTGTTGTTCGTAGAGGAGCAGGAACACTAACGCAGGGAGTATTTGGAGTTCTGGCTCCATGGTGCCCTCCTTCCTCATGGAGTGTGTTAAGGTGAGCGTTTTCCCATTGAAATGGCTGTTTCCGCCGTGTTTTTATCCATGGTGAATCCGCCCCGGAAAAGGTGGCGGATTGGCCTGTTGTAATACTGTGGGCGGTACTTTGTCTTCCGCCTGTCTGTTGGCGGTGACCGCCGCGCTGCTTGTCTGTACCGCCGTGGCGGTTGGAGTGTTAAAATGGCTGTCTATGTTGGCGGTTTCAGCCACGGTCATAATTCCCTTTTTTTTACAGCCGGCCTGTTTGCGGTATTACCGCTGCTTTAACACCGTCCGCCAGGGTTGTAATGACCCCCATTGTCCTTAACAATTGTATTGCTTGGTTCTTGGAAATGCACAGTAAGCGATACAAAATATAAAATAATTCAGTTTAGGATAATAGGCAACTGTAAGCTACAGTACATCAGAGATAATCCTTCATGTAACATAATGATATGATTCAAGTAATGTCGTGGTGAAAGTTTTAGTTTGTTGTTTACTCTAGCTTCCGACATGCTAGGTCTACAAACTTTATTAATTTATTGATAAAGGAGATAGGGCCCTTTTTTAGATTTTGGCAGACGGGTTACTCCATCACAACCGTGACAGATATCCCGTCTGCCGAAATGTAAATCCCATAGGAAATAATGGAATTTTTATTTCAGCAGATGGGATATCCGTCACGGAGTAACCCGTCCACCAATATCTAAATCAGGCCCTAAGCCTTTAGAGTGAAAAAGAAGCTGAATGCTTCCCTGTTGGTTCATATATCTGCTTCCTTGAACAAACGTCACAAGTACTTTTTACACAAGTTTTGTGTAAATACATATTGTGTGCTCTAGTGATTCATTTTTCAGGTCACACAATTTGCAGAAGTTTGAGGTCTATGTTTGTGTTTTTCATGAGCTTTCATTGTGGCGTATTGGACTGTGTAGTAGGAAGAACTTTAAGTATTTCAGTTTTCTCTGCCTTCAGATTAGATTTTATGCATGGCTGTATTATTAGCTGATAGTGTCAAAGGATGGTTCCATGAGTTTACTCTGAAGTAGAGGTGTTAGATCTCTTGTTTTAAAATTCAATAGGATTTGTTTTTATGAAAAACATGAGATCAAAAAATAAATATTAGCCTTGTTATAAAATTCATCAGGATTTGCTTTTATGAAAACAGGGGATCTTAAAAGATATTAGCCTTGGTATACAATTCCAATCAATTTTTTACTTTAAAAATACCCTTGGTGATAAAACAAATGTAAGTAATATTACACAGAACTCATTAAGAAAAAATTACAAATTTGGATCTTTAAAAATCCAAAAAGTTAGTTTATTTCACAGTACATTTCTATAGTTATTTGTTTGCTCCATTAGTTTCTATTGGAGTGTGTTATGTATCTGTGATTGGCCCTGTGTGGTTCTGGACTTCCTCCAAGGCTGTTTTGGGTCCTTTCTGGCTACAGATACCTTAGAACACAGACACTTCACATCACTACATACTCCCAGTAAACTTAGGAGGTGGTGGCACTGATGTACTACTTTCCTTCTTCTGTGCTCCATGCAACAAAGCTCCCTCCTGTGGGATGTTGGTGATTTGGTGTAGTATTAAACCTGTTAGTTATGGAAGCTGGCAGATGTTGGGTTCCATCCCCCCCACCCTCTCAGCTTCAATCTCAGGCCTTATGGCACAATGATAGGAGTAGCTGGTATACTTCAGCGTTGCCTTCCACCATCCTCATTCATGAAGCTACCCGGTGGCATCAGGGGTGGCTGTGGACCTGCTTGAGTCACCTGTGCCTGGTGTGGGATCTTCAAAGGGCTGTGATGGTAAGGTCAGGTATTTGTTTCAGGGTTAGCTGGGCCTTCATCAGGACCCTGGATGAGCTCTATTGATCTATTTGATGTGACGTTGATGGACAATTTTGGCCTCTTGGACAGCTGTGCACTCTTTGTTGTCCAATTTGTTGTTTGTGCCCTCCCCTTTAACATGTCTCCTTGATGGAGTCAGGGGAAGCACTGTCATTGCTGTTAAATGAACTGTAGTGTCTATGCCTTGGTGGGAAGGGGATAGTGTCAGCTACTGCAGAAGCGGACACATGTTTGTGCATCAGTGTCATCGCACCCAGCTTTTTGTTGTGCGCTGAGCCACAGCACTTATCATTCCCACAGCAAATGTCTCACTTTACGCCAGTCCTCACCTTTTGCCAGACATTACATTGTATTGTGGGACTTTAAATGTTGCTGTTAACATTGTTAGCTATGGGCACAAAAACCCCAGCCATAAAGTACAGTTGGGTAAAAATCCAGGTTTAGCTGAAGGTATCACACATAACAATGAGACATCTTGGAGTGATAAATTGTGCTGGAATGTGGAAAGTCGTGCATCATGTTTTCATCACTATCCCATGCGCATGGTGACAGCGCTCTTTTCACAGGTACCTGTTACTCCACCTTGCATTAAATGTTTAAAGCCAGGGGTGTTTGGCAGTTGACATGCTATCAATAACTACTTGTTAGAAAAGGGGGGCTGGTGTATCAAAAGGGTTTACTCATTCTGTGTCTGTGGGTAAATGTGATGATACATACTGGCCAAGATTCTTAAGAGTTAGCCATTTCACTAAGAAGTAAAAAAAATTAAACACTGCCAAAAAGCTCAAATATCTTTTAAATATCACCAGTTTCTCTATAGTGTATAAAATAATTGGATCAGACTTAAAATGCTTCGAACCCCCTACAACTTTAATCCAAACACACAAAACTGGAGGAAACAAAGGGAAGAAGAAACAATATTTAAGTGACATCCCTAAACAACACAAATCAAGCACAATAATCTTAGACTAGTCTTTGTTGCTATTACCTTGTATAACAAAGTTTAATTGTATGGGCCCCTTCCAAAAGAAATACAAAATGACTCATTCATTCTCAATTTCCTTTCTTTGTAAGGTATTTTGGTTTGTGGTTATTCAGGTGCTTATCAGTGTTTATATGTTGACACTGATTAGGTCTGTCTCCCTTTCTGCTGTGTTTTAGCAGTTTTTTTAGGAGTAAATCTAAAATATCATGGCCTGGATATATTCACTGATTGGGTCTTTTTCAACACGGGCTTAAATCTTGAATGCATCATGATTGTTGTTCCTGTACACTTTTCTCCAGTTAGCATCATATTGGCAAATTCAGGAGAATTAGTTTCCTATTTTCTGAGTCTTTCTTCCACAACAGGATTTCTTAAGGGTTGATGTCCTGTTCCTCATTCAAGTCTGGGGCTGACTGTCTAGCACTGGAGTGTTGGTACTATCTACTACTTGATCCTCAGGAATTGGGGTATATGCAGCCTCTTCAAGGACCCTGGGTCTTCCTCTCTCTTTGAGATGCCCTGGGAGTGAGTGGGACCTACATAACAGCAAGGTAATGCAGCGTCTTGGGAAATCTGGGATAGGTACAGTGCACCCCATTCACAGTTCCTTTGCAGTACGTGCAGGCCATGTCGTGACATCCAAGGTACATGTTGCCATTCATGTCTTATCACACATTTCTTGCTTCTGTTGGTATTGGCAAATGGTAGTTTGTTTTTCCTTCTGGGGTTCTCTTCTTCTTGGTGACCTATTCCACTGTGTCTTGCTTGTACCACCCTTGGCTACCCACCTCTTCTTGCCTCAAAACCGGAGTATTTTAACTTTGCACTGTGAAGGTTGTGCACGCTGAGACCAATTGGCCCTGATACTCAGTCAGTGGAGAATTAGGTTTTCATATACATTGGCTGTGGCTTAATCTTGTGTTTCCTAGGCAGCAGGTTCAAGGTGCCACACCTTGGTTCGTTCCATTCAGGGGATGCTTGCTCACTGCCTTTCTGCTTTGAGAGTCAGCTTGTGGGGTGCATTTTGGGCCTGAGTTGCAAATGTTGTTTTACTTTTCCCCTGACTCCTCTGAGATGAGCCCATATTTGGTCTTCCACCCTGCCCTTTCATGCTGTATGTGTGCATTGACAGTTCTGAGACAGGGTTTTGAATACTGCAGGCAGAGCCACTGTGCGTTGTTCCCTGGTCCTTTTAGCACAAGTCTGTAGTGCCCCAGCTCTAGATGCTCTGGCCTGCTTAGTTATTGTTACCAGCATTGGTAGGGAGGGGGATGTTTCCCACTGGTTGGTTTTCGTAGTTCCTGATGGGTGTTTTGTTTTAGGTAGGGGGCCTTCAGTGGCAGCTTTACAGGCCCTGTGGTCGGTGGTCTACACTGCTGGAGCTTATGGGGATTCTCCATTCCACTGAGCTTGGCTGTTTAGTCCCTATGCCTTTTTCAGTGGTCTCCATTTCGAGTAATTCCGAATTTGCCCACTCCTGGTTCAGCGTTCTGCTGGCCTTTTGACTACATGCTGGTTTGTCAGGATCCCTTTCTGTCTTCTATCCTATATGCTAATTTCCTAAGTCCGATTTCCAGAAAGGGATACAGCACTCTACTCTGGCCAGGTTACTCACCTTTTTGTGCAGTAGCATTCCAGACTGAGTTATGGGTCCTCCCCTTTATCGTAACCAGCAGTCAGAGTTTGTTCCTGTCTGCCCTGTGTTACTCTCAGTTTTTGCTTAGTCTGCTATCTCTGGCTGTTTTGCATTTGTTTCCATGGATCTTTGTGCAGTGTTTGATTAATGCGTCCAGCGGTGGCCCATCCTTAAGGGTGGAATGGCACCAATCCCCCACCTTTTTCGCCATGTAAAGAGTGTGTCAGGCTGAGCAAAGGCCAACCTTACAGACACTCCTTTTGTTCAGGTCAGACAGCCAAGTACTGTACGTCCGCTAAATCCAAAGCCGAAAAAGACTTTCTGAGTTGAACTTTGCTGAGCTGAACATGTCACAGCCCAGTGGGAGTGATCCATTCAGCCCAACATAGCTCTTGGTGGTCATTCCCCGCATGACGAGATGCGGTGTCATGGATAGCTTTGGACCTGGGCGCTTC
Source organism: Pleurodeles waltl (assembly GCF_031143425.1). Lineage (NCBI taxonomy): Eukaryota > Metazoa > Chordata > Amphibia > Caudata > Salamandridae > Pleurodeles > Pleurodeles waltl. The sequence goes on along the minus strand of NC_090443.1, from coordinate 84,477,065 downwards.
AGTTTTAACACCCAATGTGCCCTGGGCTGAGTGTCCATCAGTGACGCTTGTCGTAGAGCGGAGTGGGATCAGCAGTCTCTCTGACCCATCCAGCTCTGTGGCGAGTAAGGGACTGCCGCCTCCTCTCATTGGCTGACCCATAACAAGGTCAGCCTTATATAAGGCAGCATTCCAAATCGTCAGGATCCACCAAGGCTTTTCTCCTGCCACCCAAGATCACTGTAGTAGACTGGTAAGTGTTATTTTTTTTATGTTTGATGTGTGTACGTATGAATGTAAGAGTATTTTTTTAGATTTGTGCTGCAAATCAGTGCTTGTGAATGCATGGGTTTGCGTCAGTGAGTGTGCGCATCCCTCCCACCCCACCTTGCCTTAATTACTGGCCCCCAGTGGATGCAACTAAGTCACATGACTTGGGTATTTCTTCATTGACTAAAGAATGGGATGAAGTAGGAGATGAGGGGGTAATTGATTGCTTTCCAGTAATCTCCAATGCCACAAATCTCCTTTTGCTGTTCCATACTTAGGTGCCCACCCTCCCACCTGGAGCATGTTCATCTTACTGTGGGCTTGAGTACTGACTTGAAACGTTGCAGGTGGAACTGCCCTTTATAGAGAGGTGGGCCAGTGTATTGGGCAGGAGAAAAAATCAAGGTTTTAGGAAAAGCAAAAGGTTTTTTGTAGCAGGTGTCTGCCTTGAAAAGGCACATTTTTCTCATGAAATATTGGAATGAGGAAGGAATAACTGGAATAATTGAGAATACTGGTAAATAATGTAACATTTTAAGCAGTGGCCTTACTGCCTAATAGCCTGTAGCACCACTGCTGTGTTGAGCTCCAAATGTACTGAACACAGACAATACACCGAGGATTAGGGAATCAACAGTAATATAGCACATGTCTAGAGGAATAGTGACATCAAAAACCATCTGCCAGGCCCATCTCACCTGAATGGTTGCAGTGGTTGCAGATGGTGGGCACTGCGCTCATTACTGGGCAGGGAAAAAAAAAAAATCACCATCAATCTTTGACTGAGAGCAAGATGGGGAAAAGTAGAAAAGAGAATAATGTGAAAACAACAGGAAACAGTGAAAAAGGGAGAAAGAAAGAAAGAAACAAATAAACGTGCACGAGAGATAAAGAGAGATCAAGTGTAAAGAAAGACACGAGCTGCAATTGAGATGAAGCGAACAGCCTTTGGCAGCGTTGATGGTAGGGTCCTAAGATAAAATTTAGGCCGCTTTACTAATATATATTTTTATAATAAATTAAACACAGTATTTCCCTATTTGCCTCCTGCAGCTGCCCCTTAAGACCATATGTAGCTTCAGGCTTTGCCTAGGATTGCACTCTCCCAACTTTCTTGGGCTCTTGCTAGCCAACCCTTATTCTTGTTCTGTAAATTCACATTCAGAATGAGTGCTTTGTCTTTTAGCTTTGTCAAGGCGAGGCTAGTAAACAGAGGTTCAGTGACCTCACTTCCTCCCTCATGTAGTGTTTACCAATGACTTAAATGGTAAACACCAAAGGACAGTGTTGGGGAAAGGGGGAAGTTGAAGCTCTTACCTGCTGGTGGTCGCTATAATGGAACGGAATGTCCCACCATGACATGGGGAAAATTAACAAAAGGCTAGACCGGGACGAGGCGGGGCAGAGATGCCACACCTGAACAAAGGTTAGCAACTTGTACACCAAGTGTCCTGTGTCATTCATTGCTGGCACTCGACCAACACATGACCTGGTGAAGCCTCTCTCAGGCACACTGCTGCATATGGTGACGAGGTAGGTGTGACCCGCACTTCCTCGTCCGCCGTGGTGGCCATGTCCTTAACTCCTGCAACAGCCATGTGGTTCTGGCAACACACCATGGTGGTCATGCCATACACGTGACTAGTAAGTGTGGCACATGGTGGAGAAGGTACTGGAGGGCAGCTCCCACAGCTAGGCCCCATGTACAGGCAATAAATGGAAAACCCTGTGAGTTTGTTCCTCTCCACAAGGCAGGGTTGATCTCCACTACTCGGCATTCCTTACGAAGTGTGGCCTGGCAGCACCTTCTAGCTGCAATACTGCACCACTGCACCAGGCATGGCTTTAAGCCCCTAGCTTTGCCACCCTTGCCTCGCAGCCGCCACATCATGGACCACCCCACTGAGTATACAGCCTGCCCAGTTAAACAGCATGGCCAATGTCCTGGCCACAGAGCCCTTCCTCATGAAAGGAGTCCCCCCTCCACACAGATGGCAAAATTGAAAGACTGGGTAGAGCCCCTTTAGCTCTATTTTTCAAATAACGGAGATCCAGGACAGGCTAAAAAGAGCACTGATCCTTCATTTAGGAGGGAAAATTATACACTAGATTTCAAAGACAATCACAGAAGCGACCACAAAGGCATATTCTACTTTAGTGGCCTCCTTCAAGCCTACATCGAACCAATGGCCAATCAGGATTATGAACACTTCATATGTCAACAAGCTAAGCAAGGCCCTGAGGAGTCGATACATGCATTCTATTTGAGACTCAAATGACTTGCTAGCACATGTGCATTCGCACATGAACGAGAGTAGATTCAAGGCCAAACCATTCAAGGTTGCACCTCCACAAAGCTAAGGGAAAACATATCACAAGAGTCAGGAAAATCGCTGAAGACATCCTGACATTGGACCCTTTCTAAAAGAACTGCCCAAGTCCTGAGTCTCTCACATTGAAGCAGTGCTGCAAAGAGGTGTGAAGACAGAACCAGTCAACACTGTGAACCCCAAACAAGGTCCTGAGAAGCCTAAAAAGGTCCTCAACACACCCCTAACCTGTGGTCACTGCAGAGGGGCTACCCAATGGCCGACAGGTTGCCCAGCACAAAGAAAGAAGTGTAGCAAGTACATCCTTTTTGTGTGAGTTTGCCGGTCTGGAAGAAGTAAAAAACCCCACCCAACAGTCAACGCCATACCCAGAACCATGGGGAAGATGGACAAAATGGATGAAGATGATGTCACAGAGTATACGGTACACTACGTCTTTACTGTTGGCAAGGCCATGGTGACAAAACGCCAGCTGCCATTAATGCCCAATACAGCTTGGATCACATTCTCTGAAAGCCATAGTAGATACAGGGGTCTCCATTGATATTATTCCTGCCGAAGTCTTCGTAACACTGACACCAGCATGACCCTCCAGACAGCAAATGTTTGATTATTTGCATACGGACAAGACAGATCATTGCCCCTGCTAGGTGTGTTCCAGACACCTGTGACGCCTGGAGAACTGATGGTAGACACCAACATATATGTTGCTCAAGGAGGGCAAGGCATGCTCCTGAGTTGTCACACAGCGGGAACCCTGGCCAGTGTCAGTTTTGCATTCACAGTGCACACTGAAGAACTTGCACGCATAATAACGAAATTTGTGGAATTGTTTGAGGGCCTCAGCTGCATGAAAGGAAAGGTCATCAAACTACACATTGACAAGTCCATTCAACCCGTCGCACTTTGACATTGACGCATTGCGTTCCACCTGCGGCCCCAAGTTGAACAGAGCTAGAGAAACTCAAAGCCACTGCATCATCGAAAAGGTATCTGGCCCCATCCCCTCTGTTTCGCCCATAGTAGTCACAAGAAAGCCGAAACAGCCAGACAAAATCAGCATCTCTGTGGACATCAGACTTCCAAATGCCACCATAAAAAGGGAATGACCCCTGACCCCGTAATTAATGATCTGATAGGAGAACAAAGTGGGGCTAGCTGGTTCTCCAAAGTCGATCTGTAGTCAGGATACCATCAACTAACCTTGGCTGAGGATTCCAGGTATGTAACAACTTTTTCCACCCATGTTTAGTTGCGACGATCCAAAAGACTAAACTTTGGAATTTCAAGCATTGTGGAGGTGTTCCAAAACACCATACAAGAGATATTAGCAGGGTTACCAGGAGTCGTGAGTGTGGGCAACAACATCTTGATATATGCAAAGTCAGTAAAGGAACACCATGGGAGACTGAGGGGACCCCTGCAGCACACAAAACAAGCCAGACTCGTGCTCCACAAGGACAAGTGTGGGTTTCTTAAACAGAAGATACATTTATTTGGGTACACTTTCTCTTCCAATGGAGTACCACCAGATCCTGAGAAGGTCCGTAATGTCAAAGATGCAACCTACCGTCCAATGTATCCGAAATAAAGAGTTTTCTCAGGATGGTGAATTACTGTGGCAATTTTATCAAAGACCTAACCACTCTGATGCAACTGCCGCGAGACCTGACCAAGTCATCAGTCACGTGGATGTGAGGGAAGACCACGAGCAGGTGTTTCAAGCCACCAAAGACCCCCTCTAGCCTGTTTCAGCCCTCAGTGCCAGATCCTTATAGCTGTGGATGCCAACCCAAAGGAACTGGGAGTTGTACTGACACAACAGCAGGAGTGTGGAGAGTGGGCCCCTGTGGTCTATGCGAGCTGCTCACTGACCCAAATGGAATAACACTATTCACGCATAGAAAAGGAATCCACGGTGGGTGCCGGCACTTCCATCTGTGTGTTTATGGGTGCCCCTTCGTGGCCACAACAGATCACAAACCCTTAATTCCCCTGTGTCAAGGCATGACGTCAAAACTGCGACCACACATTGAAAAATGCATCTATACAGCTGTCATTTGGAATACTGTCCTGAATCCATTAACCCCACTGACTAGCTGTCACACCACCCACAAGCTGCCACACCAGAGGAAGAGAATGAAGCTTCTGAAACCAAGGAGTACAAGCTGCTAGTGAGACAGAGCACAATGAATGAGAGTCAGACGCTGCAGGCAGTGTAAAGAGTAAGTTATCACAGTGGATGACCAGGTACTAATCAAGTACAGAATCACAGGGAACAAGTTCAGACTTCTGTTTGAATGTCTTTCGTGGGTAGTTACATGGAGGTGTGGCACCCTGGTTACTGCCAAAGGGAGCAATGAAGAAATCACCCGCAATGTTTCATACTTCTACTACCCGTCTACCCACGGTGCAGAGAGCAGGCAGACAGACCACTACTGAGCTGGAGAAAGAAGATAAAGAAAGAACTCGGCGAACACAGCAGGTACTTCTTGGTCATCTATAGCCATCACTGAAAGGCAAGTACCTCCTCCAGCAGCAGTCTTGGATTGAGCAAAGTGGAATAGGCCGACAGCAGGGGTTGACCCAAAAAGTCAGGACGATCAGACTCTGTACCATATTCGAGGGAAACCTACCCCATCAACAAAACTTAAAAACTAGGCTGTGTGATGATAGTACTACAACAAGTTGTGAAGAGACAGCCTGTATCCTTTCAGTTGAATGGTCATGTGTGCCAGTTAACCACAAGTGCCTAAGACATCTGTTTGTTTTGCCCTGGGTTTTATGATTTGTGTTCCGTTTGTGTTTTCTTGTAGGAGGGTTGGATGCAGTGTTTTCCAGTGATGTAACTGGTAAACACAGAAAGACATTGTTGGGGAAAGGGGGGATTTGAAGCTCTTACCTGTTGGTGGAGGCTATAATGGAATGTCCCATCATCATGTGGGGGAAAAGTAATATAAAATAAAATGGTCAGGATGAGGAGGGGCACAGGTAGCAACTCCTACGCCAAATGTCCCACGTCATTCACCAACACACGACGTGATGGTGCCTCGCTGAGGCATGCCACTGCTATTGAGTCTCTTTCAAGAGGCAGGTGAGCCGCAACTCTCAAACACATATTCATCTCTCTATCTGAAATATAATTCTCCACCCAGACCTGAATTAAAACCGATATGGGAAAGAGAGCGATTGGACATGGGAGATTACTTAGACATAGGACATAAAAAAAAAATCACCCAATATGGACTTTTAGAGAGTCCAGTGGGAATGCAATTGGGATTTTTCAAGGTGATGCTATGCCATATTTTTTCACAGGTCAGAGATGCTGCCACTTGTATTGGCAAGGTGCCCAGTGTTGTGTTACGTGGGTTTTTCCCCCTTGTTTTAGGTTTTTGTCCCCTGTTCCGGACAGGGCAGTGGAACGCCCCGGAAGTATAGGGTGTGGTAAATAAATGGCCCTCTGGTTTCACACCAAGGGGTGAATGCACTGAACTCTGAGTCCTGTGTGTGCGTGATATTTCTGCTGTTATTGCTGTTGCCTACCCAGGACATTACAAAATTGGCGTCAAAGGTGGGATGACTCACCTTCCCGTGCCTCGTTTCCTTACCACACTGACCGCTGAGTGTGGCCATTTGTGTTCCTGCGGTATACTGGGGGCCCCCTGCTTGACGTCTTCATGGTGGTTCCTGGCTGCCGGTGCCTTCCTCTGGCTTGCGGCATCTCAGAGCAGGTGGGCAGCTGACGGAGGGTGGGGCCCCGGCTTGTTCCCCCGAGTGCAACATGTCGTGGCTGGGTGCAGTGAGGAGAAGAGGCATGCTGCTGCAGGCGAGGCTGTGTCGCGGCAGCGGCTGTGCTGAGGACGGCCCCCTTGAGGCCCGGACTACCTTTGCCATATGGAGTGTTGGGGGAGCTGTGATTGGCTCCTCGTGCAGGAGGAGTGACGCGTGGTGCAGAGGATGCGTTCAGCAGGGGAATTCTCCATCCATAAAGGATACAGGCTGGGGAATGAGTGGGCCCCCTCCCTCTCTCATCGCAATGAGGGAATAATTTTAAAACAGGACAGGACAAATGCAGACAGATGCAATCCTTGGTTCTGCATAGTGGTTCTGTATATACATGAACTGAAGACAGAGGTGTAAGAACATTAATACGAACATGGAACAATGCATGGGACTTTCTGTGATTGAGTACACCTTCATTCGTACAGCGTGCTTGGCCTGAGTTCTTGGTGTGTTTTCAGAAACAGTGCCCCCACGTCCCCATGATGGATAATGTCATCCATACCGGCATTAGAACCCTTCATAATTGAGGGCCCACCGTCTGCCCAGGCTACCAGGTGGAACGACTCGGTTGATAGGCTGGAAATCTAATTTGCAGCTGTGGATCTGGACAATAATCGACGCCGTCCCATGCTTATACATCTAGGAGGGGAGGCTAGCCACAAAATTAGTAAGTCACTCATAGAGGAAGGGCCTCCATTCACGTATCAGTCATTAAAAAAGCCCTCACAGCCTATTTTGAGCCTTTAGCCAGTCCTGATTATGAGAAGTTTCTTCTCCGACAAGCCAGACAGCTCCCGGAGGAGTCGGTGGAAACATTCTATGCACGACTCCGGGAGTTAGCAAGCATGCCTGATGTGGAGGACAAGATATGGGTGCAATTTATCCAGTGCTGTTACTCTGTGAAGCTGCAGGAGAAAGTTTTACAGGCCCCTGGCATGTCAATGAAATCAAAGAATTTTTTTTTTATAGAGTGCGCTACTCACCCGTGAGGGTCTCAAGGCGCTGGGGGGGAGGAGGGCTACTGTTCGAACAGCCATGTCTTGAGGTTTTTTTCTGAAGAGCAGGAGGTCCTGGGTCTTGCCGAGGTTGGTGGGGAGGGAGTTCCAGGCCTTGGGGGCGAGGTAGGAGAAGAATCTGCCTCCTGTGGTGGCGCGTTGGATGCGGGGGACTGTGGCGAGTGCGAGGTCGGCAGACCGGAGGTGGTGAGTGGGAGTGTGGAAGTTCACTCTTTCGTTGAGGTAGGTTGGGCCGGTGTTGTGGAGGGATTTGTGTGCATGGATGAGGATTTTGAAGGTGATCCTCTTGTCGATGGGGAGCCAGTGAAGGGATTTGAGGTGTGACGAGATGTGTTCATGGCGAGGGAGGTCCAGGATGAGGCGGGCAGCTGTGTTCTGGAATCTCTGGAGTTTGCGTTTGAGTTTGAGTGTGGTGCCGGTGTAGAGGGCGTTTCCGTAGTCCAGCCTGCTGCTGATGAGTGCGTGGGTGATGGTCTTTCTGGTCTCTATGGGAATCCATTTGAAGGTTTTTCGCAGCATGTGGAGTGTGTTGAAACAGGAGGAGGTGACGGCGTTGGAGGATGATGCCGAGGTTGCGTGCGTGGTCTGCGGGTATAGGTGCGGGGCCTAGGGCGGTGGGACACCAGGAGTCGTCCCATATGGATTTGTTGGGGCCGAAAATTATTATTTCGGTTTTGTTGGAGTTGAGCTTGAGGTGGTATGCTGTCATCCATGTGGCGGTGTCAAGGAGTGCAGCGTGGAGGTTGGTTTTGGCGGTGGTAGGGTTACGGGTGAGGGAGATGATGAGTTGGGTGTCATCTGCATAGGATATGATGGTGATTCCGTGTGGTCGGAGGATGTTGGTTAGCGGGGTCATGTAAATGTTGAGGGAGGATCCTTGGGGGACTCCGCAGATGATTTTGGTGGCTGTTGAGTGGAAGGGAGGGAAGCGGACTTCTTGGGTTCTATCGGTGAGGAAGGAAGTGAGCCAGTCTAGGGCTTTGTGTCGAATCCCTGCGTTGTGGAGGCGTGTGCGGTGTGTATGATGGCAGACAGTGTCAAAGGCAGCGGAGAGGTCCAGGAGGATGACTGCGACGGTTTTGCCCTTGTCGACTCTGGTACTGATGTCGTCAGTACATGCGATGAGGGCGGTCTCAGTGCTGTGGTTCTTGCGGAATCCAGACTGGGAGGGGTCGAGTGTGTTGTTTTCCTCAAGGAAGTGGGACAGGCGGGTGTTCACTAGTTTCTCAGTGACCTTGGCGGGAAAAGGGAGGAGAGAGATAGGGCGGTAGTTGGTGAGGTCGTCAGGGTTAGCTTTGGGCTTTTTTAGGAGTGCAGTGACTTCTGCATGCTTCCAGGGGTCTGGGAAGGTGGCGGTGTCGAAGGAGCTGTTGATTATGTTGCGAAGCTTGGGGGAGATGGTTGGGCTGGCTTTGTTGTAAACGCGATGGGGGCAAGGGTCAGAGGGGGAGCCTGAGTGGATGGAATTCATCGTTTTTTCAGTTTCTTCATCGGTGGTCGGGGCCCAGGTGATTAGTAAGTTGGGGGGGGTGTGGAGGGTCTATGTTGGAAGAGTCGGAGGTGTGTGTGGCAGGTGTGAGTGGTTTGAAACTGTTGTGTATGTCTAAGATTTTGCTGTGGAAATGGTTTGAGAGGGAGTCGCAGAGGAGTTGTGTGCGTGGGGTCTATGTTGCTGGCTTTGGGTTTGGAGAGCTCTTTGACGATGGTAAAGAGTTCTTTGCTGTTGTGAGAGTTACTGTCTATGCGTTCCTTGTAGTATGCTTTTTTGGTGGTGCGTATGAGTTGGTGGTGATTGCGAATGGAGGTTTTGAGGGTGGAGGAGTTGGTGGTTGAGGGTTCCTGTCGCCAAGCTTTCTCTGCTTTGCGACATTTACGCTTGGAGTCTTGGAGTTCAGTGGTGTACCGGGGGGTTCTTGATGTTGCGGGTGGTGATGTTTCTTCTGAGGGGGGCGAGTGAGTCTGCGCAGGTTGTGATCCATTGTGCGAGGTTGAAAGCAGCAATTTTGGGGTCATTGGTGTGGGGGGGTTCTGCGCAAGTTGGGAGTTCAGGTGTTCTGTGGGGATCTTGTCCCACATGCGGTAGGGTGTGGTGTGTTGGTGGTGGTGTGTGGGAGGTTTGGAGAAGGAGAAGTGGATGCAGTGGTGGTCAGTCCAGTGGAGTTCGGTGGTGTGAGTGAATGTTATATGGTTGCTCGAGGTGAAGATTGCGTCTAGTGTGTGTCCTGTTGAGTGGGTGGGTGCTGTGACCAGTTGTTTGAGTCCGAGGTTGGTGAGGTTATCTAGAAGGGATGAGGAGTTGTGGTCGTGCTGGTTCTCCAGGTGAAAGTTAAAGTCACCGAGCAGGATGTAGTCTGTGGAGGTGAGGGCGTGGGGGCTGATGGTGTCAGCGATGGCGTCACAGAAGGGGGAGCGAGGCCCTGGTGGTCTGTATATGAGTGTTCCTCTGAGGGTGGTGTTGTTTCTGTGGATTAGGAAGTGCATGTGTTCTGCGCTGTCTAGGGTGTCGTGTGTGTTGGTGGTGACCTTAATGGTGTCTTTGTGTAGAATGGCGATGCCACCTCCTGGTTTGTTTAGGCGGTCTCTGCGATGGAGTTTGTACCCATCAGGAGTGGCTGTGGCTATGTCTTGTTCAGATGATTGGTTCGTCCAGGTTTCCGTGAGGAAGACGATGTCAGGTGAGTGTGATGTGATGAGGTCCCATAGTTCTATGGCATGCTTGTGTAAGGAGTGGGTGTTTAGGAGTAAGCAGTTGAGGTGGTTGTGGGGGCTGTTGTTGTTGTGGTGCGCAATGGTGTTGGTGTGGTTTTTTTTGGTGTTGCTGTGGGTTGTGATGGTGTTGTCATGTGTTCGGGTTGTGGGGCTTGTTGGGGTGGGGTCTCTTGGGGTGGGCGGGGGCTGTGTGGGAGTCTGCTGCATTGAGATTGTGGTGTTTGATGTGGGGAGCGTTGGGGTTGGTGTGGGGTGTGTGGGTGTTTCTGGTGCCTGCATCTCAAGCCTGTGGTGGCTCTAATAGATACAGGGGAGTCTATTAACATCATAGCTCTCCAAATGCTTAAGGCGCTCTAACTCCAACCAGTGATGCACACCACCACCACCAAAGCGTTTGGATTATCCACTCCGAATCCCCTGGCAGGGGTCGTCTACACAGACGTCAAGCATGAGGCCCAGAAGGTTGGTGCCAAGATCTACGTCACGGGGACTGGTGTTGGTATGCTGTTGAGTTGTCGGACTGCGTTGAAGTTGGGCCTTGTTTCCTTTGCATTCAGCGTACATCAGGAGGGTGTTGAGGAGGTGAGGCTGAATATTCCCAGCTGTTTACGGGAATTGGGTGCCTGAAAGGGAGGTTGATATACCTCCATATTGATAAATGTATTCAACCAGTTGCTCTGGAACATCGTTGTGTCGCTTTCCACCTGCACCCTAAGGTAGAGGAGGGACTGCGAAAGTTGGAGGCGGAGGATATCATTGAATGTGTTGAAGGACCCACCCCCTGGGTGTCTCCCATTGTAGTCACTCGGAAACCCAAGCAGCCAGGGGAGGTGAGGATCTGTGTGGATATGAGGTTATCCAATGCTGACATCCGTCGTGAACACCACCTAACCTCAACCATTGATGATATTGTGGTGGAAATAAGTGGATCTCTGTGGTTTTCAAAGATGGACTTGAGGGCAGGTTACCACCAACTTCTGCTTGATCCCTAGTCTAGTGCCATCACCACGTTTTCCACACATGTGGGGCTTACGAGGTATAAACGCCTCAGCTTTGGGATCTCCAGTGCTGCAGAGGTGTTTTAGGACATTCTCAGGGGAGTGCTGGCGGAGCTGGAGGGTGTCATCAATGTTAGTGATGATATCCTAGTGCATGCCCCCACAGTGGAGGTACATCTTGTGAGACTTTGTGCCACGTTTAAGCGCTTGCAAGATCATGGACTCACATTGCATCGTGAAAAGCATGTTTTTTTACAGGCTCACATATCATTTTTTGGATAAAATTTCTCTGACAAGGGGGTTATGCCGGATCCTGAAAAGTTTCAGGACATCCAGATTGCACCAGCCCCACCCTCTGTCACAGGTGTCCACAGTTTTCTGGGGATGGTTATGTACCTGGTAGATTTATTCAGAACTTAGCACCTCTTACTGCTCCCCTCAGAGAACTAACGAAGGCGAACACTGCTTGGGAGTGGGGATTTGCACAAGAAGAGGCCTTCTGTAATACTAAAGAGGCGCTATCAGTCCACACCACGTTGCGGTACTTCGATCCAGCGAAATAATCGGAATTGTCAGTGGATGCGAGCCCGGTGGGCCTAAGGGCTATTCTGTCTCAACGTGGTACTATGGGGGAATGGGCACCTGTGGCCTATGCCAGCCGAGAACTCACAGAGACGGAACAACGCTACTCACACATAGAAAAGGAGGCCATTGATGTTTACTGAGGTTGTCATCATTTCCACCTTTACCTGTATGGCCAGCCTTTCACCGTTTTTTATAGACCATAAACCCCTGATAACCCTTTTCAACTAGTCCACGTCCACCTCTCCTCCTAGGATAGAGAAGTGGATTATGCAGTTACAGGAATATCAATTCACTTTACTATAACGGCCAGGGTCCCAAAATCCAGCTGATTATTTATCATGGCATGCTAGGCCGGCGACAGTTCAGGAGGAAGTGGAGCCAGAAGGAGCGGAGGACCATGTATGGTTGGTGTTTGAATGGTGACAACTGCTACCTGTGTTGTTGCAAGAGTTTCAGAGTGCGGTCCAAGATGATGAAATCATTCATCTAGCCATAGCCAGTGTCCCTACCGGAAAATGGCATGAGATGATCCATGATTTGTCTAAGAGGACTGAAGTCGCCTTTAGTACACTGGCTGCGCTACATCATGTTCGACAAGATCTATCTGTGTCTCCTGAGGGGTGTTTGCTCAGGGGTGTGAGAAGTGGTGTTTAAAACCAAGGCCAGATTGGGATGCAAAGTGTGGTTTCCGGGGCTGGATTATCATGTGGAGCATGTGGTGCAGCAGTGTCACCTTTGTCAGGCTGTGGGCCCCTTTGAGATGCCTGCACCTATCATTACGGAGCCAATTCCATCCAGTTTGTGGCACAGGGCTAAAGCGGATTTGGGTACTCTGCCTGACGGCAGTCACGTGCTGGTGGTCATTGATGATTTTTCTAAGTATCCAGAGGTGAAGATACTGGACACAACCACGGCTGAACGTGTTATTCCTTGTTTTGAGAAGATAATGGCTAGTCATGGCATCTTTCAGGAGCTCCGCACTGATAATGGCCCACCGTTTTCCAGCCAGGAGTTTGCTGATTATCTGGCTCTTCATGGCATTGAACACCACAAAATAACCCCGTATTGGCGACAGGCTATTGGTGAGGCTGAGCGTTTCATGCGGACACTGAATAAAGTACTGAGAATCATGGTGGCAAAGTCGCATAACATTGATTGTGCTTTATATGCTTTCTTTGTGACATTGAAACATTTCTTTTTTTAGGCGCTACCACCAGGCGTCTGTCTTCTAGGAGGTTGGTGACCCCCTTGCTGTTCCTGGCCCAGATGGTGAATGCACTGCTGAGGACATTGTTTGCACGCCTGAGTCTGAGGGGTCTGAGAGTGTGACATCTCGGGGTACTCTCCAGGAGGAGAAGCTGGACAATTCTGGGAGTCCGACTGGGGGGCAGGGGAGTAGTGACCCACCGGAGAATACTGGTCAAGATATCTCTGATGAGGACCACTCCTTTGAGAGCCGGGGTTGAGCGATATGATCTTCGTCCTTGCATGATGCGTTCAAGTAAGCTACAAGACTTTATATTGTTATAATTGTGGATTTTGTGTGCTAGTACATATCCGGCTATGGGTAGTATCCCCTGTGATTGGACACTATGAGGACTGGGACTGTAAGGATGTTTGTAGTTGTTTTTTTTTGTTTTTAGGTTTTTGCTATTCACGGGTAAGGGAAAAATGTTATGTTGCGATGGTTTTTCCCCCTTGTTGTTTTGGGTTTTTGTCCCCTGCTCTGGACGGGGCAGTGGTACGCCCTGGAATTAAGGGGCGTGGTAAATAAATGGTCCTCTGGTTTTGCGCCAAGAGGTGAATGCACCACACTGAGTCCTGTGTGTGCTTGATATCACTGCCGTTATTGCTGTCACCAGTCCTTAATTTGTAAATAAAATGTGCTGGTGCTCAAAGCCCTCCTGTTACACACGAGGCTGCTGCAATTAAATATGGGAAGACAGAATACTGAGGCAGCGTGATCCTGAAGCCATCTCGGGCCTCTTCAATCAATTTAAAGTCACTCCCTGCCCTTCAAATTACTCTTGCAGCTTTCTGCTTTCTCCCACTGTGACGCTTTTTTGTTTTTCTCTTCCTCCGTCTTTCCCATATGTGTCTTTTGCTGGCAGCAAATGCTTGGGGCAGAAGAATAAGCGCCGGCCCTCAAAAATAAGTGCTGGTGCTCAGCACCGGAAACAACAAGCACAAATTAAGCACTGGCTGTCGCCCACCCAGGGCATTACAAAATGTAATGAACCTTGCCAATACCGGTGGCAGCATCTCTGACCTGTGAAAAAATATGGCATAGCATCACCTTGAAAAATCCCAATTGCATTCCCAGTGGACTCTCTAAAAGTCCATATTGTATATGCTCTGAGAAAATTAGGGTGATTTTTTTTTTTAAGTCCCAGTAATCTCCCATGTCCAATCGTTCTCGTTCCCATATCGGTTTTCATTGAGGTCTGGATAGAAAATTATATTTCAGAGAGAGAGAGAGAACATGTTCTGTGTGGGACTGAGGTTGGCCCAGCTTCTTCTGCTTCTGAGTAGTGGTGGGCAGATGTTTACTCCATAGAATTCTGTGAAGTTGCATAACAGCTCTGCGGCATTACGTGGAGTTCCGCCTCCCCACGTTGTTTACTTATCGACGGGCAGTCACGCAGAAAAAAGACAGGCCACAGCACCTGTGACGGCTGGATTGTAGCACTCAAGTGATTTGTATATGCACAAAAAAGTAAATACACAGTGCGCGTCATGAATTGTGGACATGCACGTTTACTACTGGCCAAGTGGATGAGAACTGCCAAATCAGGGAGAAGCACAAGGACTGAGATAATATTTACATGAGAACTCCCGCCTCTAAAGATAAAGCTTACGAGAAGCCGGTGAAGGTCCCTGCGTATCAGACAGACACTTGTCGGGTCGGCAAAGGATACGCAGACACGAGTGGTGGCATTAACACTTTTAATGCTCACTCTCAGGACCGCGGAGAATGACCTTTTCCCTCTTCCTGCTTTCACCTTTTAAAACACTTCCTTATGTCACCCAGGGTCTGCCCATCAATCCCGTTTACACCAGGGGTGGTCTGCAAACTCCCCCGTGGAGTATGGGCGGGATGGACCAGCCCTGGGTCTGACATTGGACACTACATCCCTCCCGAACTAAAAGATGAAACCCAAACGGAGCAATGAACGGCATAAGGTCAACCAGGGTAAAGACAATAACCTTCTGTTGAACATGTCCCCATGGCAGTAGTGATGCGTGGACGCCCACCCGAATGTTTCAGTTCAGCCAAGTGCAAAGTCTGCATACCACCTGGGCAGGCCAGGGTTGGACCTTAGCTGATAACGCTCACTTCCAGACCTTCTGGACGTTGGATTCTGGTATGGGTCTGGTCCGATGGCACCTGCTTCCATGGCTGTGTCTTCGGCAGGTGTTGGCGTTGTTGCGGATGCCAGTTCTAAGTGGTTCCTCAGGTCCCTTCTGTGACGGGGTCATCTGGTCTTTCCATAACCTCTGGAAAGGTTGGGCGTCTCTCCTGGCTGTTCTGGACCCTAGTTGTGGCGGCTCTATTGCTCCCACTGCTTCTGGGACTGGGGCAGGGTAGGCGTTTGAACTGGGCAGTGTTTCGGGTTACTTCTTCTGGCCCACGGCGTGCAGTTATCATGGTACCTTTCAGGGCAGTTACTGTCCAGGGCCGTGCCTCAAAAGGTAATCGAAACTTGCCTCCAGGGTGGCGGTCCTTCACTAAAACGGCGTCTCCCACTTGAATGGATACTTCGCGGGCCCTCCGCCTCCGAGATGCGTAGGCGTTGGTGCGGGACTTCCGTCTTTCCGACTGGCTCTGAGGTGGCTGCTGGACTGCCCATGACGGGTGATGCGGGATAGTGTCTGTCACTACTCGCTCGAAACACAGCTGACCTGGGGTCACACCCATGGTGGCGTGGGGGGTGACCTGGTACTCTCTGAGGAAAGCATAGAGGGTGCTTTCGAAGTTTCGGGACTCTGCCATGGCAATGCAAAGCACTTTGTTCAGTGTATCAATAAAACGCTCTACTTCCCCATTTGCTTAAGGCCACCGGTGTGTAATTCTGCGATGTTTTGTGTTGCTGGAGCACATGAAGTCTGCCCACTCACGGCTGTTGAACGGTGGTCCATTGTCTGTGCAGACTTCTTCAAATAGGCCATGTGTGGCCATCAGCTTCTCCATCTTCGGGATGACGGTGGATGCCGCTGTGGACTGGACTAGTTCCACCTCGGGGTATCTCGAGTAGTCGTCTACTACCAAAAGCATGTGGGAGCCGTCGGGCAGGCTCCCGAAGTCAGCGCTGACTCTTTGCCAGGGAGCTGAGGGGCCTTCCTCTGTGATGACTGGCGCTGGGGGATCCGGGGCTCCGCTGTCTTGGCAGACAAGGCACCCCTTGACAGTGTTCTCTACTAGCTGATCTAAACCAGGGAACCAGACTTTGCTCCGGAGCCGATTTTGGGATTTAACAATGCCTTGGTGGGTCCCATGGGCTAGTGACACGGCCCGGGTAGTCAGGCTGGCGGGAATTACTAGGCGGAGCCCCCTTAGCAGGCACCCCTCCCCGCTTACCGACAGTTCGTGCCTTACGTTGAAGAGGGCTTGCAGTCTGGCTTTGGCGTCGGCCATGTGGAAAGTTTGGGGGTGTTGGAGCGATTGCAAGTTTCCAGACCAGGTAGCCGTTCCGGCCATATGTAGGCACTCGTCCTGGCTCGTAGCTGCTACTACTTCCTCAAGCGGCATGGGTAGTGGTCTGGCTCGGTCGACGACATATCGAACATACTCTTCCATTTCTAGGGCTTCTGACACCTCCTGGGGTGCGGCCTGACAGGCATGGCGGGACAAGAAGTCTGCAGGGTTTAGTGTTCCCGGTTGGTATTCAACGGTGAAGTCAAACTCTTGCAGCTGTAAGATCCATTTTTCGATTCACGGAGGCGTTTTTGACAAAGACCCTGTGAAGAGGGGTAGTAGTGGCTTGTTGTCCGTCACCACTGAGAATGCCTTGCCGTACAGGCACAGTTGGAAGTGGCGACACCCCCAGTGGTTGGCAATGGCCTCTTGTTCTATTTGGGAGTATCGCTGATCGGTAGGCTTGAGTGTGCGGCTGGCAAAAGCGATGGGGGCCCATTCTCCTGAGTTTTGTCTTTGCACCAGGACGGCACCCAGGCATGTAGGGCTGGCATCGACAAATAGCTGCAATTCACGATGAGGGTCAAAAAAGGCTAACGTAGTGTCAGCCGAGAGGGCATTCTTGGTGTCTTGAAACGCCCGCTCCTGCTCTTCACCCCATACCCAGGGTTGGTCAGCTTGGGTGAGTACCCTCAGGGGGCCTGTGACGTCAGATGGGTTTTTCATGAATCGGCCACAATACGTGACCCTGCCCAGAAAACTCTGGACTCCTGATACGGATGTAGGGGCTGGGTCCTCTTGGATGTCCTTTACCTTGTGCGAGTCCGAGCAGATGCCTTGCTCTGAGAATCGGTAGCCGAATAAGCATATTTCTTGCTTGAGGAAATCACACTTCTCCCTGTGGACTGTCAGCCCGTGTTCTTGCAGTCGCACAAAGACTGCCCGTAGTCTTGCCATATGAGTTTCTAGGGCGGGAGCGTGCACCAAGATGTCGTCGCTCACATTGATGACTCCTGGGAGCCCTTGTAGGACCCCCTTTATGGTGTGCTGAAATACTTCCGCGGCACTAGAGATGCAAAAGTTTAGCCTGGTGTATCTCCAGAGGTCAATGTGCGTCAAGAATGTGGTTATCGGCCGGGACGCCGGGTGTAGCACAATTTGATGGTACCCTGATCGGAGGTCCATTTTGGAGAACCACTGGGATCCTGCCAATTCACCTACTATGTCATCTATAGTAGAGGTTAGATGTCTCTCCCTCTTGATTGCCTGATTAGGTAGGCTCATATCTACGCAAATTCAGACTGCCTCCAGTTGTTTTGGTTTTCGCGCGACCACATTGGGGACACCCATGGGGTGGGTCCTGTCACCCGTTCGATGATGCCTGCCTTCTCTAGGAGACGTAGTTCTTGCTCGACCTTCGGGCGTAGGTGAAAGGCTACCCTTCGGTGTCTGAGGGTGACTGGGGCCACGGATTCGTCAATGTGGAGTTTTAGGGGCGGTCCTTTCAGGCAACCAATCCCTGTGAAGAGTGAGTCGAATTCTTGTACCAGGTCTTCCAGATCGCTGGCATGGTTGCTAAATGCGAAGCGTACTAAATCAAGTTCTTGGGTGGCCTGGCAGCCCAACAGGAACCCTGACCCCTCTTTGGAGACGTAGATTTTGGCCACTACCATGGTGTCTTCATGGGCAACTTCTGCCATGAATACTCCTACCACTTCCATTGGACGAGCGTTGCCAAAAGCATAGACTTGAACTTGTGTTGGTTTGAGTTGGGGCGGCTTGGAACGTCTCTTTTATGCTTCTGCGGCCATAAGGTTTATTGAGGCCCCAGTGTCGACTAATGCAGGTACGGGTAGGCCTTGTAGCAGCACCTGGCATGTGGGTAGCCGCCATCCACCGATGGCGTGTTCCACATGGACTACGTGGTGGTCGTTGTCCATATCACTATCTGAATGCGGGGGTGGGGCGGCGTCCAGTGCTCTGACCATCTTCTTGGACATGGGTGCTACGGCTCTTGGCGCGGATCGGCAGACGTTTGTGAAATGGTTCAGCTTTCCGCACACGCTACATGTTTTCTCTCGTGCAGGGCAGCCTCTGGGGTGCGGTAGCGATACTCTACACTACTTGCAGTGCCTGTCCTTGAGTCTCCCTCTGTGGCTGTCTTCCTTCATCCGTGGTGCGCTCATGGGCACTGCATTTACTGGTTCTGTCTTGACCTGGGCCGTTGGCACCTGTTCCATGTGCGCGGCGTGCCTTTGACAGTTCCAGGGACCGTCTGAGTGTTAGGATGTCTTTCATCTGCATGTTAGGTTGCTGTAGCATGCGCTCTCTGAGCTTCGATGAGGAGCATGCCTGGATAAACTGCGCCCGGATTTCGTCGGGCAGTGTGCATGTGCTGGCTAGCTCCCTCAATCGCCCATAGAAGACGTCTACTGACTCGTCTGGTGTTTGGCGCGCTTGGCGGAGCAGGCAACACCCATAGTCAGGATTTGTGTAGGGCTCAAAATGCGCTGCGATGGCCCTCTTGAGAGTGTCATACGTATGAGGTAGTACTTCAATAACTGACTTGTACACTTTGTGGATTTCTGCCCCACCGAGATGAAGGAGGAGGGGTCTCTTGTGCTCTGCTTTAATGTCCATCGCCTCAAAGTAGGTTTCGAGGTGCTTCACCCACACCCTCCACCGTGCGGACTGCATGGGAGGGGCTCCCATGATGGTGAAAGGCTCCAGGGCGGGGATGCCAGCCATGTTGAGGGAAGGCTAGGGTAGTCTTTTGAGTGCGCGGGGAACACGTTGCGCAGACCGTGCTTTGGGGGCAGCGGCCTTCTCACCTCAAAATTGCAGAAAGGACCCTTGCAGGGGACACACTCGTTGCACACCGGTGCTGGTAGCCTGAGGTTGCAGCACGTGGGGCCTGGTTGTCGGGTAGCGGGTAGCAGGCTTCTTACCGTCGTGGGCCTCTGTAGAAAGGAGCTGGATGCGTCTCCCTCTCACTGGGGATCCGTGGTGGTGGCAGATAGGCCGCGTGTCTGGGGCCCAGCAAGGCGCTGCCGCTTTGTCCTGGGGAATGCCGAGTGAGGGCACAGCAGGAGGCCTGGACAGGAGCGGCTCAGGGGCGGGGCGCACAAGCACCTGCGGCATGTATGAAGGAGGCAGGCCGCAGGCTGCGCTCAGATGAGACGCGCCTCACCGCTTTTACGGAGGGGCCGGGCTGAGAGGCGGTCGCCGAGGCTTTGGGGCCGGTGGAGGGCGCGTTGCTGCGCACACGCGTCGAGGAGGCCTGGCTGGGCGAGACGCAGTGCAGGTGCACAGGGGTGCCACACCTAGAGTCTCTGATGCAGCAGGGGATCAGGTGGCCCACTCTCGTCACCAGTTGTCAGGTCGGCAAAGGATATGCAGCCACGACTTTGAATGGTGGCATTAACACTTTTTTTGCTCGCTCTCTGGACCGTGGAGAATTACTTTTTCCCGCTTCCCACATTCACCTTTTAAAACCTTTCCCTACGTCACCCAGGGCGTGCCCATCAATCCCGTTTACACCAGGGGTGGTCTGAAAACTCCCCCGTGGAGTATGGGCGGGATGGACCAGCCCTGGGTCTGACGTTGGACACTACAACACTGATCACACACAGCGAGGCTATACCAGACACCAACCCACCCCACCTGAAGGAATCAACTAATAATATCAGCCTGTCACTGAAGAATGGAACCCCAACCCGCAAACTAGCCAAGGTTGGGAGGAACCAGACTGGAAATGAAATTACTAGCACACTGCATCCGTGCTTGTGCAGTTAGTAATACAGAAATGGCAGATGGGCACCGTGCAGCTAGGGAAGACACACACAGACACTCAGCAATCAAGCATTCTGTTTAATGTCTACTTTACAGCCAGAGTAAACCCGCTGCAAAGATACCCACAAATTGCTACCACTGCTGTCAAAATAAGGGCGCACGCAAGCACAACCTGCTAGTACCACAGCCAGAGCACATGCTGCTAGTCCAGCATCCTTACTAACATACAGCTACACTTCAGCCGGGATAAGTACCTGGATTCAGGTACTCTCCCCCCCCCCCCCCCACCAGGCCTAAATCAAAGGTACAACAGCTAATCCCAAATTCAGATAATGATACTGGTGTAAAAGCCCCCAACTCACCGCTTACCATCAGGAACCAGTGGCTAATGGAGTGCAGCGGCACATAAAACACTGCAGAGCACATGACTGATCCTTTTCTTAAGCTGCACTATGGTACTGCCAAGGCAATCCCAGCCGTTGACACAGTCTGAATTAGAGCAATTACGCCTCGGGTCATACAGCTAATCAGTTATAGGTTGGAATCCGAAGCAGCCAATCGCATCGCAGCGTTTTAGAAGCAAATTGAATTGTGCTGACCTCGGGCGACAAAAAACATCTGTTGGCGCTAGCAAGCACAAGACAGAGACGCCATCATGAAAGAGGTTTTGGTTGACGCTCTGGGGTACAAGCCAAACCAGCAATGAAATTGCATTCATTTATTTAGCTGCTTTTCATTGATACATGATAAGCAATGATAAAAAAACCTTGAGGAAATGAAAAAGGAAATGTTTTATATACATAGTATTTCAGAAAAGACAAGAGGGAAGATTAAATGGCATGTATGTGATTTTTTTAAAAACGTATGTCTATTTTTTGTTGTTTCAGTGCATATTTTCTGTATATAATTAATAAACACATATTCACAAAGATTGCTGCAACAGCAAGTTTATGCTTGTTTATGATCGCACAGGACATAGGGCCACATGTACGGAGCATTTTGCACGTCGCAAATGGCGAATCGGGCCGTTTGCGACGTGCAAAATGCAATTTGGGATGTACAGACCCATTTTTGCGATTCGGTAAACTATTTACCGAATCGCAAAAAAAGGGTATTCGAGTCGCAATTAGGAAGGGGTGTTCCCTTCCTAATTGCGAGTCGCAGTCCCATGTATGATTGTTTTGTGACCGCAAATGCGGTCACAAAACAATCGCAGTTAGCACCAGTAACCCATTCACAAACGGTAAGGGGTCCCCATGTGACCCCTTCCCCTTTGTGAATGGCAGCGAAAACAGAAAAAATTAAAAGAAAACTTTTCATTTTTTGTTTTTGAAATCCATCTCGTTTTCCTTTAAGGAAAATGGTCTGCATTAAAAAAAAAAAAAAATGTTTTATTTAAAAGCAGTCACAGACATGGTGGTCTGCTGTGTCCAGCAGGCCACCATCCCTGTGAGGGCGGCCATTCCCAATGGGGTCGCAAATTGCGACCTACCTCATGAATATTCATAAGGTAGGTCATTTGCGACCCCCTTGCTAATTGCAAACAGTGTCATTGGCACTGTTGAACATAAGGTTTTGCGACTCGCAAATTGCGAGTCTCAAAACCTATATTTCATAGATGTGGCCCATAATATTTTAGTCCTTCATGTCCTGGCTCAAACAGCAGCTGGGCTGGGCTGAGGTTTGTAGACTTCCATCAACTGATAGATTTCTGCAGTCCAGTTTGTATGTGATTGGCACTGCCTTTCCTGTATGCCCAACACAGTCACAGGCCCACTTGCGCTTCTGGCAACGGGAGAGTTATGCCTGGTGAAATGGTGTACTATTGACTAGCCTAACAGTAAAAAAGGAGTCGAGTAAGTAGTACTGAATTTGCCTTAGGACATTCGGGGTGGGCGCCGGTAAACTCCACCATGCGGTGGTAGGCAGAGTTTTTGCAGAACTCTGTGCTCCAAGCGGAGTAGCAAAACTCTGTGAACTCCGCCGGCGGAATAGAGTTCACCGCCCACCCCTACTCTTGAGTGAACACGTGCAGCAACATAGAGGCCATGTTTGTGATTGTAAAGTCTGGTTCATCAGTTTCCAAGCCAAGGCCAGTTCAATCTCTCAATGTAAATTTCCAAAAAGTGCATTGTCGAGCATTGCTACCAAAAGATTTTTCAGCAGCTGCACTCGGGCCTGAAATCTTCCCAGCTCCAAGGTCATACAGCTCTGGGCGCACTGCCTAGAGATCTTCTTTCTTCTTGGCAGTGTCAACCTGAACTTCTTTAAAAAAACTGTGAACACAAAAATCAATAACAAAGCAGAACTTATTTCAAACATTCCCCACGCACTCGGCAATTTGTGAAAAAGATGGAACACATCCCTTGATGTTAGCTTTATTAAGCCTAGTTCACGATCATCACTGTCGAGCCCTACACAGAGCAACGTCAACAGCAGGAGTCACTCACACTGGCTACTCACAGGTATCTAGACATTCTGTGACAGACTTTTAAAACGGGTGCTTGAAATGGGGCATGGCCAAGGAGGAGACCAGCCAAGACGAGTCTCCCCTGAGCTCCACTTGAGAGCCCCATTTACCCCCTACAATGGAGTGATACCCAGCGGGTGTTTATTTATACCCAGTCCCCCACAGTCCTGCTGTCGAGACATACGGAAGCTGGGCATGAAATTCATTTAAAGGCTATTGAGGTATTTTATTGGTGACTCAGGCCATGTAAATTCACCCCATTGGATGGGGGGGTCACAAAGGTTGCCCTGAGGGTCTGCTACCCTTAGTCCCTGAGAGTTGGAGTAGTTAATCTTAAAGCCCAGTACCTGGGCAAAGTGGTCCAGCTCCTCCAACAATGCCTGGATTGTTGTTTCAGGATCAGTGACAAAGCACAGGATGTCTCTGTTGTCTCAGGGTCAGTGACAAAGCACAAGATACCATCGGCAAAGGGGGCTAGTATGTGCTGTCTGCCCTCTACCTTCATGCCGTGAATTGCAGTATTATTCTGGGTCTTGAACACTAAGGGTTCCGTGGACAGAGCAAAGATTATAGGGGATTGGGGGCACCCCTGTCTCATGTCCCTCGTCAGGAGGACATCTAACATGAAGGCGTCATTAATTTTAAGTTTGGCAGTCGGCTTCTGGTAGTTTGCCTGGATATAACTTTCATTTTTGGACCTAAGCAGACCATGATCAGCACCCTCAACAGTATGCCCTATCCACTCGGCCAAACATCTTCTCAATGTCTAAGTAGAGAAGGGCCATTGGTTAGCATTGATGCTGTGCCACCTATATTACGAGCCACCACCAGTCTCATTCACCTGTCTATTCCTGATAAAGCTAGGTTGCTGTGGAGCAATAAGGGTGGGCCAGATATTTTGGAATCAGGCCACGAGTAATGACACAAAGAGCTTAGGGCCATATGTACGAAAAGCTTTTTCCCATAGACACAGAATGGGTAAAATCCTTTCGTACATCTGGTCCTTAATGTCATTATTCAGTAACACAGCTGGTTTGTAGGATGAGCAGAGCGTCAGTGGCTTATCAGTTTTTAAAAGAGGAGTTAGATGAGACTCCAGCATCTGTCCTTTACCACCCCGGACGTCAGGAAATAGTTGAATACCTTTGTGAGGGGTTCTATCAGCAGGGAAGCATATGTCTTGTAAAAGGTGGTCGGAAACCCATCGGGCCTACGGCCTTTCGAAATAGAAGGCTGTTAATCACTGCCTGGACCTCTTGTGGTGCAATATCCTCTTCCAGTAAGTGTAAGCGAGCCGCACTATTCAGGGGCGCAAAGTCATGTAAATAGTAATCCTGAAATTCCCCTTTTAGATTTTGGGCCTAGATTAAGATAGCATAATATTGCTTAAATATGGCTCAAATCTGTCCTTTTTCTTGTTGCAGCATGCTTTCTGCATCCCTAATCTCCTTGATGTGGTTGCATGTCGCTATTGTACACAACATTTGTGGGCCAAGAGTCTGTCTGTCTTATTCGTAAAAAAAGATTGATTAACATAAAGCAGTTTCTTGGCTGCCTCCTTTATCAGTACCTGTTTGAGTTCCCTCCGAACCCTACGGAGTTCCCTCAGGGTCCTAACTGAACCCCTTTTCTTGTGTTGTGTCTCGGCTTGAGATATCTGAGTTTTTAATTCTTGTTTGCATAATTTAGCCAAGCACTCAAATTTCACTGTGTGGTAGATGAGTACTCAATCTCCCCCCGAAAGACTGCCTTAGCTGCATCCCAAAGGGTTGAGGGGGGCACCTCGCCATTATCATTCTCTGCAAAATAGTTTTCTAGCATATCTTTGATAAGGTCTCACAGGATTGGGTCCCTGAGCGCCACCTCATTCACAACCCATGGTTTTCGGGAATCGTTTGTTTGGGCCTGCAGGCCCTACCATCAGCCACACCAGGACATGATTGGAGAGGACTTTGTTATTAATTTTAGCGTCTATTAGTCTAGGTAGCAGGGATTTTTTTTCAAGGCTAGGGCCCTACGGGCATACGAAGAGTGGAACTGTGCCAGGTACCAATAGGAGCAGAGATGTTTGGTGTCTGTCTTTAAGAAGATGAGTCTACTGAAACAACGCCACAGCCACCTCCTTCTGCCTCAGCCAATTCAGTAAAGCTTAACGCTTCACCGGGGATTTTAAACCCAGTAGGTTAATTGACACTAAGGAGCATATTTCAAGCCCCATGCACCACTGGTGCGTCACTTTTTGAGACACACCGGCAGCGCATAGTGCAGGCCCGTATCTACATATGTAGATATGGTATAGGCATTGCAGCGCAAGACACTGCCTTGCCTTACACTGCATCAGGGAGGCATTCTATGGCCATTTTGGTGGGTTTTCTAATGCAACATCCAGGGGTTTTGATGTATTCCCAGATTTACAAGAATCTATAAACCACAGAATGCGTCAAACTGTATACTTCCCCAGGGCAGGTGTAACGAGGAGAAATATATTTATTTCTCCTCGTTGTTTCCTCTTTCTGTGTGTGCTGCTGAGTGCAGCACAGATAGAAAGAGGAAAAAATGCATTCCAGGATTGTCTTTTGGCAGGAAGGTGCCCCTTCCTGCATATGCATGGGCATCCCTGCCTGTTTGTAGGATATGCATGGTAGATTGTACATTATTCATGTCACCTCTCAAAGTGCCAATTGCGCGTGTCAACTGGGTTGTAAGTAAACAGAACAACTAAAAATAGACTATTAACTGGAAACCAGTAAAATATAGTAAACTGCCAGACCTCATCCAAGGGCCAGATCCCAGAACTCAATTCCAGAGGAAAGAGGGAAAAACTGGTAAACACCAGACATTGTCCACAAATAGGGATGGGCTTCTAGAAGGAACATGAGAGCCCACCCCCCCTTAGTTTTCAAGGAATTGAAACAGAGAGGAATGCAAGATATGCTGTTAGGTGTTTTCATGACCAGCCCGGTCAGGGCTAGAAATTCACTGAGCGTAGCTCAAGGTAAAGTTGTCCGGAAGGACCATCCTCTGCCCTTGTCCACTGGTGCAAGGCCTGTCTACGTACAGGGAGCCGGGGAAGGCATGCCCAATATATTGTGGGCCTCCTGTACAATGCCTACTGCGACCCGTTTCTCCTTAAAGGTGATTTGTAGGTGGAAAGGGAACTCCCCATTGATATTGGATTTTGTCCTTTTGCAAGTGTTTAGTAATTTCTCCGAATTCCCCCTCCTGGCCAACATTTGGGCTGAGACAACTTAAAAAAACGAAATGTTGTCCCTTTGGAACAAAATCGGTTCTGCTGCCCAGCCATTTGTAGGAATTTTTCTTTCACATGAGAGTAGTGAACCCTTGTGAGAGTATACATAGAACAATTATTTGGCTGCTGGAACGCAGAGAACATCCTGTGAGTTAGATCAAGGAGGATCGGTTGGCCCTCAATTTGTTGTAGTATGTGGGCAAAGCGGGCATGTATATGAGTTCCATAGGGGCGATTGTTGATACAATACCCTTGACCCATACATTATCCCTTCCTTGAGCGATTTACATGATCGAGTTTGTCGTGCATCACGTAGGACGAGAGGGGACCTAATTGAGAAATATGCATTGACTAGGAGCAATACATATAGGCTCACAAAGGCATTGCACTCTGCAGGGAAGGATCCTGCCTGTAGAGCCATGCAGCGAGAGGAATCACAGATCAAATATCTATACCTCAATAATATAAGACGCAAATGCATATCCTGGCTATACCGCTACATTTTAAATCTCGCACTCTTTAAGAGGCCTGCACACGTGGCTCAAGGAGAGTGAGAAATGGACATGAGCACTTCCAATGAGACTTGGAAGCCCTCTGCCAGATGGCCCTCCAAGATATAAGGAGAATTCCTACAAAATATTGACACATTGGTACTCCACTCATGTGCATTTACACAGGATGTTTAGGGGCTCACAGTTGTACTGGAAGAGGTGTGAGGATAGAGGCACTTTTCTACATACATGGTGGACATGCCCGCAGGTTCGTGAGTACTGCTACACAGTCCCCCTCATAATACATTGCGTCACTAATATCTCTTTGCCCCATGATCCACTATTGGTTCTTCTGGGAGACCTGGGGGAACACAGACAGTGCCCCAAGACGACCGCGCACGGGAAACTATTTTACCACCTTCTCCTGACCGCACGCTTGAGTGTGGCTCAAATGTGGAAGCAGCAGCAGGCACCTTCGCTCAATATGTGGTGGGTAAGGTGTGGTCAGTCTATGCTACGGAAAAAGTAGAGCATTCATTTGCGATAGATTCAAGAAATTTGGTAACATCTGGTGCCTCTCTACTAGATATGTGAAGTGAACACAAAGCAGAAGGGGGATACATGTGACAATGCCTGGGACTTTGTAAGTTTCAGGACTGTGTGTGAGATGCCCTTTTCTGAGGCGGAGAGCTGGTCACCTCCAGCAGGATAATCGGATTAAGTGTCATGATACTTAGAGACTCATGAATCAGGCGAATTACTGCAGCTCTCATGGGCCCGATCGCATCATGCTATAAGAAGTGCTTGCATTCTACTATACTATGCCACCCTGTAATGTTCAATCTATGCTCAGATTAACATTCTGTGTTGCAATACCAAAGTGTGTGTCTTCTATGCCCAACAAAACGTAAAATAAAGTTGTAACAAAAGAATGAGTGCTTGTGATGCTGGGATTAAATTAAGGTAAACAAACTGCAACTGTTACTGATTGATATACCGAAGTAAAATAATCTCACTTAACACTTCTGCAAATTTCATACCAGGCTAACTCACCGTATCACAATGTTTTATTACTTTTCATATGCTAACATTTGCTTTTGTTTACCTTCGTATTTCGTTGAATCTAGTGTTCAGCTCCTGCTACTCTTTGCCCATAGAACAGTATTGGGGGAATACAAAAACTAAGGACATTTTTCCTTCATTTAGGATTCGAAGATAAAGAAATAATAATAACCAGTGCTTTCAATGGGCCAGTGCTGTCAGGTGATTAGTATTTCCACTTGTTCATTTCAGGAAGGTGAGTATCTGCACTGCTCAACAGAGATACAATTCTTTCAATTGGAGAGCTCCGCCACTTCTCGGAAGCAAGCAAGTACTCTGGTATATGGTACCTGCATTTCAATTTCTCCGTGCCAAGCACCGATTATAACAAATAGTCACATTATAGACTCATACAATATCTGTGCCTTATAGTCTTCGCCACTGGAATTAATCGATTTTGCAGCGTTTTCTGAATAGTTATGGATTTACTGCATTTACCACGTAATCCGTCATTTGATGCATAATCTACAGATTTTATCAAAAACGTTGTTTCTAGCTCAAACGGATCAAAAGTTACAACACGTTGCCAAACAGTGGAAATTCCCATGCAAAAATAGAAAGGTGCATATTACTTGCTGTATTTGGGAATTAAACTGATAATAGTGAGGTAAAGCATTTACCCAGCCAGAGTTATCGTGTAAAAACTTCAAAATTTAGAAGTAATACTTTCACAAAAACCTGTCGCATTATGTATTGTATTGTATTGTAATCGTATTTATATAGCGCTTACTACCCCTGACGAGGCGTCGAAGTGCTTTTCGATGAGTTGCACGCTACTCCAGAACCCAACAAGAATTTGTGATGCATTAGTATCGTTAAATAATGAGTACAGTTTTAGTATTATTATGAGTTAATATGAGCCGCGGATATGAGAGTTTGTTAGTTAGATTGACTGGAGTAATGGAGGGGTGGAGGAGGAAAGAAATCCAGAAGTGTTAATTGGGAGTATATCCTTCATTTACTCAACCCAAAGGCTTGGGATGAGTAAAGGGGGTGGAGGGGGAAGAGTATGTGGAAGGGTTAGGGAGAGCATAGTAGCAGGGTGAGATGAATGCAGGAGAATTTAGTAGGGTTGTGTGGGAGGTCACAGAGGTAGAGTGAGGTTTGGTGAGTTAGATGTGGAGGTGGAGGGAAGAGCTTAGGCAGAGATATTTAGGAGATGAAAGTGGTAGAAGGGATTTGGGATGAGTCAGAGTGAGAATGGAGGATAGTTTGATAGAGACATGACATAAGAGTGATGAGTAGATAAGTGTGATAAGATGAGAGCAGGAATTCTTAGATATCTAGTATAAAAACCCAACCAGGAGCCATGCAATGATCCACGAACATGCCAAGCACAGAAACAACATATACACATACATACATATATATATATATATATATATACACACACACACACACACACACACATGAATACACACACATATGCATACACAATACAATTAGAATCATGGGTAAAAAATACTTAGTCAGACAGTTTTAAAGAGTATGTGTGTATTTTATTGTTATGACATAGTAGCAATACATATTTTCCAAAGAAACTATAAATAAATAGAAATATACATATAATCTGAAAAAAAATATTTATCCACATAGGCATATGCAGTTCATAGTTGTTTGTCACTTAATTTGTCTTTTCTTGCCACATAATCTTGTCAACCCTGTTGTATAATCTTATCCCCCAGTACCGCTTATTTCAAGTGGCCCCACTTCTAGTAAAATTACATCACCTTTGTTTTCTGCTCACACTGGTATCGGCTATTTTTTCAGAGGTAGGCAGCTAAAATTAGGTGAGTATTAGGGATGAAGCCTTCCTTCTCTTCCAATTTTCCCTGGCCATCTCCAGGTACCTGGGAGTGCGCTTTGCAGAGAAGGGGCGACAAAGGTACTAGGAGACAAACGACCCAAGTGCCAAGCAGTGACAAACTAACATCTGGCGACCCGGACGGGCTTTTTCTTAGGCCTTCGGCGCGCCGCTCGCGCACGCTCTGCACTCCAGTTCCGGATGAGCTACCTGAGACGGCGGCATGGACAGATGGTCATAGCCGGCGGTTCTCTGACGGCAAATTAAAACTGCGACAGAAAGAGCTCCGAACAAATAACCCATCTAGCAAGGTAGGGAGGATGACGGTAGTGCGTATAATGCACTCCTGGGCCTCCGCAGGCGGCGGAAGACAGACTGCTGTGCTCTAGCTCCAGAGCCATTCTCTCGCTCAAATGCTTTATCTCTGTATGAACATAGAGAACCATTTTTTTCTCTTAATTTCCGGTGTCTCTTTTATCTGTATTTCTCCCAAACCCCTCCTTTCCTTTTTCTTGCACCTACCAGTCTTTTCCATTGCCGCGTCTTTCTCTTCCTTTCAATTGTTCTCTGTCCATTCTTTCTTTTTAGATCTGGGTCCTTTTTCTTCTTCCTCACTTTTCATATTCATCATTTTTACATCCCTTTCCCCAACTTTAATTTCATTCTTTCTTTTCTCTTCGTATCCAGTGTTTGTTTCTGTATCAATTATATCCCCCTTATCCATACCAATATTTCTTTTTTCTTTTTATATGAATTCCCTTCCTTGTCGCTTAACCTTCTTGTCCCTTCTTTTTATAACCTTTGCTCGCCACGTGGTGTCATTTTCTAATTTCCTTTTTAGCAATCTGTTCTCACCCTACACATATTTATCAAGCTGTTCTCATTTTACACGTTTATATTTCCCCTTACTCTCCATCTCTTCTTTCCCCTTTCCCACGTTTCTTAGACCTCGTCTCTCCACTTGGTCATCTAATCTCTTTTAGGTCGAGTCCACCAGACTGTCTGGTTGCACAAGACCTATTGTGGCAGGGTTAGCAAAAACTTACAGGGGCTCATAGCCTGCTCATTGCTTATCGTTAGTTGGCGTTGTCATTCTCCTTCACTTGTTTCTTATTAGATAGCTTTCCTTATCCAGGCGTGTGTTTGTCCCTCACCTGGACCACAGCCTCGTTACCATCCTCTTGGCTGGCTGAACTTGTGCCCTTCCACTGTTCACTTCCACCACCTGCTTGGCCACCAATGCCATTAAAAAAAAAAAAATGTAAACCTTATTTTTTTGGAAAGGCAATTAGCAAATTGCTGCCAGCCCTCCATAAAGGCACTTTTGAACACTGATAATTTCTTTTTTTTTAATTGACCAGTCAAAGTGCTATCCACCATCTTATACAGATCAATAAAAAGGATGAAAGAAAATGGTGTCCACATCATTCTGTAGGTGTGTACATGCCTGATGATGCATGTGCGCAACTACAGAATGAAGTGAGTGCCAAGAGTGGGCACATCATCATATCTTTTGTTTTGCCAATACAAAAAGGCACCAGCAAAAACCATTGCTTTTTGTCGATGCGATTCAGCATTGACAAAGCCTGTAGGTCCCAAAGGTGATACCTATTTGATATACCACTGCTGGCTTTATTTTCTCACCTGCTTTCCCTTCTACTGCTTTCAGTTCCTAATGATTACTACCATTTTGATCCTTCCCTGCCTTCTATGCTTGCAACGATTCTTGCCCTCTAGCTTTCTGTTAATTCATCTGCACTACTTTCTCTCATCTTCTTTTTATCACTTGGTTACCTTTCAGTTCTTTCTCAATGTATTCATTTTTTCTATTCATTTCATTCTTCATCTGTGTGTTTTTAGGATTCAGAACACCTTAACACTGCTGACCAGTGCTTAAGTGCTTGTGTTCTTTCCTTTAAGCGCGGTATGATTGGCTTACACCTGTTTAGCACATTTAATTTAGCTATAACCCTCATTGTACAGAGGTTTCACACATACCCAGGGCCTGTAAATTAAATGCTACTAGTGGGCCTGCAGTGCAGCTTGAGCTACCCATAGAATTAGCCTTTCAAACCTATCTCATGCCTGCCACTGCAAGGCCTGAGTGCACAGTTTACTGCCATATTGACTTGGCATCTAAAATTAATTGCTAAGCCTAGAACTGCCCTTTTACTACATGTAGGTCACCCCTAAGGTAGGCCCTAGGTAGGCTTGTGGGTAGGATGCTGTGTAGGCAAAAAGCAGGGCATGTGCCTTCATTGTGTGGCATGTCCTGGTAGTGACAAACAGCCGATTTTGTTTCTCACTGCTGTGAGTGCTGCTCCTTTCATAGGTTTTAGGTTTGCATTAGGAATTCCATTATATATGTCTAAATGGTAATTTCTGACCCATGAGGAGTAGCATGGGCATGTTTGGAATGGTTGTGAGAAATCCTGCTTATTGGTGTAGGTGGATTTGTATTACTATTGTTGAAATGCCACTTTTAGAAAGTGGACATTTCACTGTGCTTATGACTCTTGTGCTTTGCAGCCTGACTCCAATCCACATCTGGGATAGAGTGATAGCTGGGCTTTGTACATACTTTCCAGACAGCCATCACAAAGTGAGGGTGGAGGTGTAACAGGATTACATCTGCATACTGAGTGGTCTTCCTGGGCTGGGAGAGTGGGCGGTGGGTGCACATACATTTGTATAGGCTATGTCCTGCTCTAACACAAAGGGCTTGTTTACCCCCTACTGATCTTTGGAGCCAGGGCTGGAGTTGAAAGGGGGTGTTGTGCACTTCTTAAGTTCCTTCAAAGTGTCCCCTAGATCAAAGAAAGTTTGAGTATAAGTACAGAGGTTGTAGCCCCATTTTTTTCATACAGGGCATGGACTTGTAACCAGATGCTGCTGGATCTACAGTTTGCAAATGCAAGAAGGAACTGACATGCTGCCAGGAGGAACCGCCATTGGACTGACTTGCTTGTTGTATTGACCGGTGGCTTGCTAGGCTATAAGGAAGATTGCCACTCTGCTCAAGAACCCTTATGTGCTGGCCTGCTGATAGTTCCATGCACCCTTGTGCTCCCCAGTTAGTTTCTGGGGGCTGGATGGTGTGTCCTCCTCCCAGTCTTGCTGTACAATTGACCCTCAGCGCATGGTGAGCACTGTATTGAGGGGAAAGCATGTGGTGAGCACTTCCCAGTCCCCTGGGCTTGTTAGGATTGAGGAGTAGTGGCATGAGGAAAGCACTGCTCTCAACTGTCAGGAAGCACATGGTGAGTGCTCCTGCTTTCCCAGTGGTTGTGCCCTTGATTGGCATTGACATCCCATTCACTGTGCTGACCCCTCACCCTCATCCAGGAGTGTCAGCGAGAAGAAGGAGTACGGTGGTGCAGCCGGCAGTGCCCAGGGAAGCGCGGACAAAGCAGGCATTTACTTTTAAAGTGGAGGTGCTGAGTGACGTGGCGCTCCTCTTCACTAGAATCACCGCTGCGACCCATGCCGCAGTGTGGGTATGAACTGAGGAGCCAGCTCCATCTCTGAGGCAGATGTGAGGAAGGGCCCCCGACCTGTGAGTGGACGCTCTGCAGAGAAGACGTGTGCAGTTACCCCGTGACTGTTGTATACGAGGGGATCCAGTGAGGTATCCCTGCTTCCCCTTACGGTGTGTGCTTTTCCCCCCTAGTGTGGAGACTTACCTTAGGGGCTATGGTTCAATCACACAAGGGTGCTCATCACTGGAGGACCATATGGTTGATAGTAGGTGCTTAGGGGATTACTGTGGCCTACGTTGCCTACTAGCCATTATTGCCTATGGAGCCTAACCTGTAATAGAAGTGCACGAACGCTGGAGCTGAGTGTTACTGGTACTTGTGAGTGACGTTTGGGGTATTTGGTGATGTTCTAGTAACATATATGTGTTCTACATCTAAGTACTGCATGTTGGGCACTAATATGATGATGTATGTCACGCACTGACAGGATAAAAAGCACTCTTTCAGGGATTGTACAGTAAGTGTAGGAATGGTGTTTTAATGACATGTGCAAAGTGGAAACATTGCTTTTATTTGCACTATGAGGGTTTGACAATTGCCTAGTTGGCAAAGTAATTATTGGTCTATATTTTATATACACAATACAGTTTATTTTCATATAATTTGGTGTGGAGTCTTTTTTGTGGTGTACCTATTGTGTCAGGGGTGTGTTGTGCAAACCCTTGACACATTGCCTCTGGGATAAGGCTCACTGCTGTGGCCAAGATACCCACCGAGTGAGCAGGGGTTATCTTGGGTGTGTAGCTCCCTTACCCTGACTAGAGTGGTGAGTTCTGCCTGGCTTAGGTGCATACCTTTGCCAACCAGAAACCCCATTTCTAACACCCTCCTTACCTCTTCTTTGTCTCATTCTCTCTATCCTTTGTTTCTCACACACGCTCTTTGTCATTATCTCTTTTTTGTCTCTCTTTTTGTTGCCCCTCCTTTCCCTGCGGGCATATTTTAGGATTGACAGGCTGTATTTCATTCCACCAGGTCAGCATAAGGATGTACTTTGTTGCTCTGGCAGACTACAGCCAGCCATATTTAGAGACCCTCTACTTCCTGGGGGAGATATCTGTTCCTTCAGAGAAGCTGAAGGCACTGAAGCTTTGCTGTGTGGGTGGCAAGTTTATTGCTCCCAAAGCAGGAGTTTGTTTTTGTAAAACAAAAGTCCCTGACAGGCTGGGAGTTTTTCCCTACCATGTACGTCATTTTCTTGTTTTCCTTTTCAGAAGCACCAGTATTTCCCTGGTCATCCCAAACAGGAAAATAGTGAAAAGGTCCAATTTGCCTTTGGGAGGTGGGCTATTCTGGAGTACTTTTAAGACGGAGGATCCTAGGTCTGTGAGGCAGTCAGTCTAAAACTTCCTCCAATGGAGTGGAGAATCCTTCGAAAGAGAGTTAAGGGTGCTAACGCGTCCCTTACTAACTAATTTACTTATACTGGGACTCATTTTAGGCGGATGAATCTTTTGACCCTGATTGGAGACACCCTAGAACGAGGCAGTTAATCAGCATGTCAATCAATAGATCAATAACGTCATCAATATTCACCATAACAAATCAATTCAATGACATTAATAAGAATCGGGACTCCCCATGACCTTTCAATCATGAATAACCACACCGAATTTTATGAGTATTTGAGTTTTATTCCCTATTCATTACAGTATACTAGCAGGTTTATTAGTCTCAAAACCATAAAACACATCAACACTGTTATAATATGGCAACTCGAATAAGATTTCATCAAAGCAAGAATCATAAACATTAGACCATAGCACGATGTCAGCATGGATTAATTTTAGCAGAGTATCATTAGCGCATTATTCAACAAAGCATTGATTCAGTCATTTGTCTATTTGCGTCCATTTAGTGAATACCTTAACCTACCCTCGAATTTGCATCAGCATGTTGGGCTTCATGCAAAACAATTTAGTAACACAAATTTAGAAAACATCTAGCTATGGTCTCTGTCAAAAGAAGCAGTTGGTACCTAGAAAGGAAAGGCAAACGGACAATTACAATTTCATCATCATATAGTTACCCTCCGTAATGGGTCAGCATACAAAGTTAATCTTCGTCCTCAGGACATCAGTTGATTCGCCATCAGCCAGGAAACACAGCAAAGTTCAGCAAGACGGGGCAAGAAGGGACACTTCCCTCATAAGGAGGAAAGTATAGAACGGGCAGAATAGGAATAGGGTGAGGATGGTTTAAGAATAAGGCAGCAAAGTCTTTAGGCAGAGTGACGTAGTGGCTGGGTAATAGCAAGAATGGCTCGCAATGGCATGATTTCTCCTTGTGTCATAGGGTTTTATCCCTTTTCTGTTGTACAGTCCCCTAATTTTCCATTGGGTAAAATTTGGCGCACCACTATCTCCATCCAATGCTTCACCAGTCATACTATCAAAATTGTCACCTCATAACAGTTCTCACGAAGTTTATTGGTTCTTGTGATTGACGTCTGCAACTGGTAGAATGTCCGGTATGATTTCATGTTCTCGTGGTCCTCTCACATACTCAGTCAGAAGTCCCATTGTCTATACCGGTTTGGGCGACCTTGTACCTGTTGCAAGTCTAAAATGTTGCATTCAGCAAAAATGTCTCCTTGAGCAAGTCGAGTTTAATGAGAACGGATTCACTACGGTTACATATATCCTCTAGGCTTCTGGAAAAAATACGATTACTTTGTCCTTCAGCAAGTCAGCACACTGCACGTTAGAAAAACACTTTTAATATGAAACCGGGCAGCTAGGCCTCGACTCATGCTAACTAAGGCCTAATGTTTAATTAGCAAAACCTTAACACATAACCCTTAATACTAATACCAAATCATACATTAATACTTTAATAATTAATTATTAGTCAATTTCATTAGTCATCGTATATCTTGGCGGCCACTCCCCGTGGGCACATTTCAAATGCACGTTTAGTAAAACACAGCAATACATTTTCTACCCGGCATTATTATGCATTAATTCGCAAACATTTCCTTGTTAATCTTGATTATAAGAGCTACGCTCACACAATCCCTCCTCTGATGACACTTGTCATCACACAAACCTTTCCCTTCACAACCTTTCACTTCCTTAATTCACGCATTTAAATTTCTTCCCCCTTTCTTGACTTTTTATAAATTTCTTTGAAAATGTTCTCCTTTTTCTTTTCTTGTTTCTTTTTATTGCTTTTTGCCAATTTTACCTTAATTATTTTACAAATTTTGCATGATAACCATAGTCCAAATAAACAAGCTAAAACAATCAATATTCCCTGTATTATTTTTGCAAGTATCCCATGCCAAATATTACTAAACCAGCTTCCCACTTTAGCAAATCCCTTTCCAACCTTTTCCCAAACTCCTGGTTCTTTCAGTTCCTTTATCTCTACACTATCTTGTGTTAGGTTAGTAAGCATACTTCTAATCTTATCACTATTATCAGGTATATAGACACAACAATGCCTTTCATTAAGCATCCTACAGACTCTGCCAGCTTTCGCTAAAAGAATGTCTAAAGCAAGCCTATTTTGAAGAGTCATAGCCCTCTCCATAGCAAGTTCAGTATCCATCAGGAGTATAGCCCCTGTGAAGTTCGTCAGCATGTTATCCACAATAGTAGACAACTTTTGCAACTTTATGGAGTTTAAGATAACCCCTACTGAAGGAATTATGGCTCCAAATATATCACCTACAACAGCAGCCGCTGTCTCTATCTTTTGTCTAGTATGATGTAATTCAGACACTTTAGGAAACTTCTTTAAGTCATCAAATTGGTAGATCTTTGGGAAAACTAACATGTCCCATACCATCCCTTTGGAAGATGGTAATAAGCATTAAGTCCACATGTGTAATAGGTCCCAGGGATTGCTGGATCCTGTCCATTTAACATGAACGTCCACTTACTCTGAAACAAAAACACGTCTGCACTCACTTGTTCCAACAAATAAAGTGTTATGTTCAGATTTTGGCCTATTTATACAAAGCTTTCATACGTGTAATGCATCTACAGCTAACTTGACCCGTGACTTTATTGCAGTATAAGCATAATCATTTGCAAGTGCCCGCTTCTCTATTCCCTTTTCTAGCTTCTCTTTTAATGCTTTTCTTCTATCATCAGTGTGATCTAAGAAGCTCTTCTCTACAGGCGTTAATAAGCAGGTCAGATTATTGCGATGCGCATCAGCTTTACCAAAGGTCAGTGTGGGCTCAAAGAAACCCCTAACTATTTTTATACTATTATCTCTAGCTATCTTGCTCAAATTTTCATTTATAGGCACAAAAGAAAACACTACATCTAAATTAGAATAGAAGTACTGAATGCATTCTTGATCATAAAGCCTTGTTAAAAGCAAACTACAGCTTATCCCGTAGGTTAATGGCAGACTATGATAAGTAACCCCTTCTTGTACTGACAAAGGAATTTTCGTGCACACATAACAATTCTTCGCATACATTGTTTCAACATATTCATTCAACAAGAGATAGAAAACGTTAGTAGATAGTTCCCCTTTCGTGTTAGTTCACTCATGCAGATATTTCGTATCCTGCTCAAATCTCTCCCATTGTGTTAGTGTAGCAGTCTCAGGAATTGAAGCATTGTTAGTCCCACTCTTATCCACCAATGGCATCCCCATAATCATAGCTATTATTACTATCGCACACACAACACCCACAGCAACACTCAAATATTTACAACGCATATTACTCTCAATGTTAAATCCTGATCTAGGCATGATCTGTAAAGAATCAGGAAGCAGAGCAATATAAAGGCAAACAATCAACTGAGGAAGATCTACAGCTCTTTTTTTTTTCTAAGCAAAGTCTCCCTTTTAGCAAGTATTTATAGCATTTCACTCCCTCCCAGGATCCTTGTCAAATCAGGTTAGCAGCTTGTCATTATCGGTTTTCAGAATCAATTCAGATTAACGGTGTCACATCCGGTAATTTATCAGTCTCTTTTTCTCAGATTTTCTCGCTTTTTTCAACTTCATCTTAACACAGTCTCTTATTTATGGGCAACTTCAAGTACCATAATATTGACGTGGAATTTCACGATCAAAACAAAATGGCAAGAATTCTTGTTGCCACTCTGCTGATGTCGCATAAGCCCATTCAGGACCTGTGTACCTCCTGTTTGCAAATCTCTTTCTTTTCAGTTTGTGATCACCCTGCAACTCTCCCTCACTGAGATCTTCCTTCCTTGTTGTATCAACTTCTTCCTCGATTGTTTCATTAATGACTACTTTCTCCTTTGCAGCTTGTAGCTCCGGCCAATTATCTCCTTTAAGTGGTTTCCTACCACTCGGCCTTTCAGGACAGTGGTCAACACCCTCCTCTTGTGCTATGGTGTTTTCTCTTGATGGATCTGCAAGCGGCTCAGGAGGAGTCAGAACACTTTGACTTCCTTCTGCCTCACCTCCTTCATCCTCAGGGTCTGTCAGGGGTTCAACTTCAAACCTGTATCCGTCTGCTTCTGGGAGAACCTCTCTTTGTGTCGGTCCTCCTGGGGCCTCAGTTGAGATAGGCTCACCGTCACCCCCTTGGATTTCGTTTGTTTTTTGAGTGACCAAGCCGTCCTCAACGGGCTCTCCTTCAGTCTCAGTTTCCCTTCGACTACTCTCCGGCCCTGAGACTTCCTTTTGTGCAGCTGTGGTTCTCGACAACTCAAGTTCCTCATCAGTTGGACACGTCACCTTCTTTGTGTGACTGGCATGGATCCAGTTTGGAAGTCCTGCACATTTCAAAGCAGTAGTAGTTGTCAGTATAACTTGATAAGGCCCCTTCCAACGTGGCTCCAAACACAACTTTTGCTCAATGTTCAATGCGGCACACAAGAGCTTGATCACCTCATTGTTGAAGTGACTTCCCCTATCAGATTCTAAAGAGATCGGAAACCCAAAACATTGTATCAATTCCCTAAGCAGCAGCTTTGCTACTGTGAGTTTGTCATTTCTACGTGTAGGGTATGCTTCAATCCAGTGACTGAAAATGCACACAATCACCAACACGTACCTCAAACCTCCACGCACAAGCATCTCAATAAAATCCATCTGCATCCTGCTAAATGGACCTCCTGCTCTCCCAATGTGGCTCAAATTCACCACAGTCCCTTTCCCTGCATTCATCTGCTGACAGATGATGCACCTGTGACAGATAACTCCGGCAGCTTGTCTGAATTTTGGATTGAACCAATCTATTTTGAACAATCTGATCATGGCGTCTCTCCCAACATGTGCTTGACCATGGTAGAACCTCGCAAACTGTGATAAAAGACTGTTTGGCAAAACCATTTTCCCCTCATCTGAAACCCACAAGTCGTCAGGTCTTTGTACACATTGCATTTTGAGCCAAGAGCGTATCTCTTCCCTGCTGGCACGTCCCTGTAATGATTTTAACTCATCCAATGTGTCAACCACCCTTAATGCATAACTTGAGCATGTCTCATTTTCAGTTTCCGGTAGCAATTCCCACTGATCTTGGAACGATATACAGTTCAATGCACAAAACCTTGCGACTTGATCTGCATATCAATTTCCCATTGACACAAAGTCTTGCGATTTAACATGAGCATTCCATTTCACCACGGCAATTTCAAGAGGTAACTGAATCGCGTGCAACAATTCCTTAATTCTTTCACCATTTTTCACTGGTGGACCAGAAGAGGTCAGGAAACCCCTCTGTGACCATAACTGGCCAAAATCATGGACAATTCCGAATCCGTATCTGCTGTCAGTATAGATAGTAACTTTCAAATGTTCAGCGGCATGGCATGCCCTAGTAAGAGCAACCAATTGGCCACTTGAGCAGACTACACTCTTTCGAGCCAGGATGCTTCCAGGATACCAGAGATTGTACATACGGCATATCCGTCTCTCAATACTCCTACTGAGTCTCTCAGACATGAAGCATCGACAAAGATAATGTAATCATTCTCTTCTAATTGAGTATCTTTAATGTTGGGTCTCGGTTTGGTGCACAGATCTGTTACCTCAAGACAATCATGTTCTACTTCCTCTGCATCATCAATATCTGTATTGTCATT
The DNA here is from genome assembly GCF_031143425.1 of Pleurodeles waltl. Taxonomy (NCBI): domain Eukaryota; kingdom Metazoa; phylum Chordata; class Amphibia; order Caudata; family Salamandridae; genus Pleurodeles; species Pleurodeles waltl. Next base: position 84,437,287 of record NC_090443.1, on the reverse strand, counting down.
GGGAAGCAAAGTTGCCGGGTTCAACACAGTACATCTCTTCAGAGACACATTAGGTGACCCCAGTATAATCGTTTCATACTTGGTCAAATGTGCATTTGTCATATGCTGAGTCTTGGTTCGGGTCAACAGAATTTCAACTGAATGTGGGACCATTACTGTTAAAGGATGTCCCATCACTATACCTTCACATTGAGTGAGGCTTTGACCAACTGCTGCAACTGCACGCAAACAACCCGGTAAGGCTGCTGCGACTGGGTCCAAAGTAGCTGAAAAATATGCTACAGGGCGGTTTGCACCTCCATGGACTTGTGTCAAGACAGACAAAGAACCAGCATCACGTTCATGACAAAACAGGACTAAAGGCTTTGTGTAGTCAGGCATACCTAAAGCTGGAGCCCTGCACATGCTCCCTCTTAGTTCCATGAATGCCTTCATTTCCTTTTCGGACATTGTTATGGCACCTGGGCCATCCGGAATCTCCTTGACAGTCAACCTCACCAAAGGCTTAGAGATAATCGAAAGGTAGGGAATCCACTGGCAACAGTAGTTCACCATTTCCAAAAACATCCTAACATCCCTCTTGGTTGTCGGGGATTCATCTGCAATATGGCTGTCACCCTTTCTTTGGATATTTTTCTCGACCCCTTCTCAATCAGGTGACCTAAGTATTTCACCTCTTTCTGATAGTACTATAGCTTCTTTGGGGATACTTTATGCCCATTCTTTCCCAAATGATTCAGTAAGGCAATAGTGTCGTACCTGCTTTCATCTTTTGTCTTGGACGCAATCAACAAATCATCAATGTACTGAAACAGAGTTGAACTAAAAGGCAATTCCAATGACTCCAAGTCCTTCAATATCTGATTGAAGATGGAAGGTGATTCTGAAAACTCTTAAGGAATTCGACACCAACTGTAAACCTTGTCCAGGAATTTGAAACTGGAGAGAAATTGGTTGTCCTCATGAAGAGGCACAGAAAAGAATGCTGGAGACAAGTCCACAACTGTGAACCATTCTGCATCGCATGGAACCTGAAACATGATCACGGCTGGATTTGGCACTATTGGGCAGCATTTTACCACAATTTCATTAACGTTTCTCAGGTCTTGGACAATTTGAACTTTCCCACAAGGCTTTTTCAGACCCATTATTGGTGAATTACATGGGCTGCGTCACTTCTTTTAGAACCCCTTGCTTCACAAAGTCTGCAATTAGCTGCGTCACTTGTATAAGGACATCTTGTGCCATGTGGTACTGCGGTACCTGGGGAAACACCGCATTCGGCTTCACCTCTACTTTGACTGGTTCTACTCCTTTTATCAGTCCCACTTCCTTTCCTGTCAAGTCCCACACTTTCTCCGTCACTGTTCCTTGCAATTCGGCTGGCAAATCAGTCATTGTAAACATCGGGTAGAAGGTTATTAAAGGGTACTCTTCGTCTATGGCTTCCGTCTCAGGTTCTGAGACCTGACCATCCTCCCCTTCATCATCACTGTTTATCTGCACCTCAATTCCCTCATTGGAACAGGTGATCGAACACCTGGTTTTACACAGCAAGTCTCTTCCCAGTAGGGACACAGGACTTGAGTCACAGACTATAAATCTGTGCAATCCCTGAAATGTACCAATCTCCACTTGGACCGGATCTGTAATCGGGTTTGTCAGAAGTTGATTTGCTACTCCTACCACCTTTATAGTATGCCCCGAAAGTGGCAATTTCGGAACTTCTGCACTTCTGACTGTAGAGCGTGTAGCTCCTGTATCAACCAGGAATGAAACTTTGTGGCCCATCACCTTTCCTTGCACATAAGGTCCCCTCTGATCTACTTCTAGGGACGCTGCAAGCCTACACTCCTCACTATCTGAGCAATCATCCAACCATTCATCGTTTATTCCATCCTCACCACGCAATGGGAACTGTTGTCTTGTGTTATTTTGACTCATTGTTTGGCCTGTGACCTGTTGCTGTCCCATCGGAGCTAAAGGCACTTGCATTTGCTGTCTAGGTACCATGGGAATCTGCTGCTGTACCTGCTGCATCTGTGCTGGTTGCACTTGTGGCATTTGTATTTGCTGCATGGGCTGGAGACCCTGCATCTGAACCATATTATTCTGGAAGTTCGGATTTTGACCCCTCGTTCTTGGACCCCTCACATTTTGAAATGTACCGACATCATTGCTTTGTTGAACAATACCATCCTGCACCATCACTGGGCACTCCCGCTTCCAGTGTCCCACGCCCCCGCATGCGTGACATGGTAACACCTTTTTCATCCCTTGCACATCATTTTGAACCACAACCGTATTCAAATCTGGAACGCGGTTCACAAAACCTCCTCAGCCTCGACCTCTCGGTTGCGCCTGAAACATCCCATTTCCTTGCGGTTGCTGCTGTACCATCTGCTGCACTCCATTTCCCTGCATCCCTGCCTGAGCTGCTCTGATTTGCATCACCATCACCTTTTCTTTCAGCTTTCTCTGCCTCAACTCAATCTCATCACTACAGTATTTTGCATACTGCAACACTTCATCAATCGGCTTCACTTGCCAACAAATCAAATGATTCTTAATCATCTGGCTAATCTCTAGCCTCAACCCTTCAACAAACCTGAAGACGAGGTGATTCATGTCTTTCGGCTGTATGACTTCTGTGCCACTGTAGTGTTAGAACGCTTTTAACAACCTCTCATAATAAGCATGTATTGACTCATTGCCTTCTTGTGCCGTTCGATCAATCTTTTGCCAATCAGTAACTTTCGGTGACACCTTTTGTTTCAAAAACTCAATCACCGTATGGTAGTACCTCATCACATCAAGAGACGGTGCTCCAGTAGCCTTGTCCCTTGTCGGCTCCTCTGTCAGCCAATCAACACCCCTCTTGCACTCAAGCCATAAATCAGCTGGAACTATAATTTCAAACAATGTAGTTAGGTCTTCCCAGAGACACTTTGCAAGCTTCACAAACCTATCTGTCTGCTGATACCACTCTATTGGCTTTTCTCTCAACCTGGGATAATCATTTGTGAATGACAGAATGTCACCTCTAGACCACGGTACATGGACTAGAACCCCTCCAGCTGTTTCTCTCATTGGTAACATTTTTATTGTACCCGTATCTGGCGCAGCTTTGCCTGTTGTGGTTCTATGCCGTCACCTTTACCTTTATCTCTCTTCTTTGCCCATCTGCCTTCCCACTTTTCTAATGCTCCCCAAATTTGGGCACTCTGTAATATCTCTTTGAGGTGTGCTTTCATTCCAGTGGATCTCATGTGTTCGAAATCTTTAGGTGCGAAGTCTAACCTATAACTCCTCTTCCTATTGTCTAAGTCTATGCCGTATTTATCTGCTAAGTTCGCCAACCCCTGGTGCACTTTGCTTACTTCTTTCGTTATTTTCGGGCTCAGAAACCTCAATTCTCCTTCAGAGTATGATTCTAACCTGTTCACCACCATAGTTCCTTCAACTAACTCTGCTGCTTCCACACCCAACCTCACAAAATTCAGGTACTCATCTCCTTCTGACCGCTCTGCTGTTGCAGGAGTAGTCTGCGGAGTGATAAGCTTGTCTAACCATTCGTTCAACTGTTGCGCTGTCAAGCCTTGCAACAAGACATTTCCAGAATGCATCATTGATGTCTGTGATGTATTTGTACTCATTACCTGTGGGGCCAGTGTACCCAAGCCTGCTTGCCTCATTGTCTCTAGAGGAACCCCAATCGGACTGAAGTCCAGCAATGATCTTGACCTTTCGGCTGTCTGTTCTCCCGGTGTCATCCCTTGGGAGCTTCCTGTGAACCCTCCTCTTATCACCTCTTGAGTCATTACTCCTTGATCGCATACTCCAGGCTTCGCTTGCGCATATAGCGGTACTGGAGGACCAACAGTAATTGGCAATGATATGGCAGCTGGTGTCTGCCCAGTTCCTAAACCCTGTGGAACATTAACTCCCATAGCTTGATTCATCATGGGTGCTGTGGCTGACTGCAGTTCTGCGACCAAAGTGGAATTCGGAACCATCTGTTGCTGCGGCTGGGGCAGCAAATGTGGAGTTGGCTCAATCTGCACTAACTTTGATCTTGTGTATACCGGATCAGGTGGTACCATCAAACTCGTGGTTGTCTCTAGTACTGGAACATCAGGATAAAGCCTCTGAATTGGTGGTGGCTGCAACTGTATCTGTGTGTCTGGTGCGGTAGATACACTAGCACCATTCTGTATCAAAACTGTATTACTTGTCTGCACTGTATCCATGATTCCCTTATTTTGTGTCGGATTTTCAGGACCTGTACTAGCACTCGGTCTGTTATCATTCATGGCATATGGTGGCGGTCGATCCTGTAACAACTGATTAAGGAACTCATCATCGTCTGAATCATCTGCATCTGCCCAAGATTTGTGAGTCTCCTTTGGCCTACTAGAGCCCTTGTCGGTTTTACAAGTGGCCTTCTTTCCCTGTGTTTCGGCTTCTTGAGTTATTGCCGGAAACATCCTAACTCCGTCTACTATTCCCCTCCTCCACATCTTAGTCTCATCATCCCATCTAGCCTCCGCTAGAGTCTTTTCTGCCCTTCTCATTCCCCTCATGAATTTCTGCTGCCTCTGTTGTATGGCCATTAGATCCCAAATTGTTAATGCCTCAAACTGAGCTGGTCTAGGAGGCGGTTTTTGCTCACTTAACACCCTCCGCAAATTTTCCAAAATTCTTATATTGAACGTTCCGTACTCTGGAAAGGCCAAACATCCCTCCTTTTCTGTCATTTTGCACCATTGCTTTAGCCAAAGACATGGCGCGACTCCCTTCTCCTTCATTACGGTATAAGCCGGAGTATCCTCAGGCGGTGTAGGCTCCCCCACACTCGCTGTAATGTATGTATCTCCCCTCAAAGCACTCTTTAGAGCCTTGAAAAACTTAATTTTGCATCTTTTAGTTTTCTTTTAGAATCTTATCAGGAAGTGACTTTAATTCCCAGAAAAACTCTTCGCCCACCTTCTCAACCAATTGCCTCTCATGGACGGCTGCCAATCCATGCGCGCCCCCTCTCGGCAACTGACCTATTCCAGCGGGGCTCCAATGACATCACACTCACACACACTGCGGCTGACAAAGTCTTGCGGCTTGTCCTCCTCACTCTAAATCCACACACAACTAATGCAATATATTGCGAGCACCTTAACAATAAAACTCAAATTTGCCGGTTTACTACAGGAAGGGTAACACAATCGCTTCAGACCTTTACATAGATTTCACTTGAAGCCTCTGCTGCTACTTTCTCCTTCTCAGATCCCGCATGCGCAAGCAGAATTCGACCCGCAAATCCTACTCTCGACTTGTCAATGGCTCATTCTAGTGCACTTTAGAACTTACCAAATCTCCATCGAAGGTTTCACTCACACACTTTGACTCAAACTTGACTTGTCAACCACACCCGATTGACCTATTAAACTGCACAAATTACAACATAAACAAAGTGTCTCATACACTTATCAATTTACTCTGGAGTCGCAGACCACACCTGGTCCGTACATCATCAACAACCATGTGGACAATTTTTTAGCACAAAGCGCCACATTCACATGAAGTTTGCCGACTTCCCTGCTCTCATACTGTGGAGTACACCCACTCCTACTAAAACATTACCTGGCCTAAAATCTCACAAACCTCACAATTCACCTGCGATATGCAAAAGCTGAGCAAGCGCAAATTCTACACCATACATACTATCACTAGAACGCCGAGAACATACCCAACTCACTTAGGCAAGCTCTGAGATTCCGGGAAAGTCATTGGGGACTTAGCGGCACATCATACCTCCAATTTGCATTATCTCAAAAACAAATTTTAAACAATGGTCCCTCGTCCTAGGGCCCCAAAGAGCCTAAACCGTCCTCAGCTACCAGAACTGCTAACGCGTCCCTTACTAACTAATTTACTTATACTGGGACTAGTTTTAGACCCTGATTGGAGACACCTTAGAACGAGGCAGTTAATCAGCATGTCAATCAATAGATCAATAACGTCATCAATATTCACCAAAACAAATCAATTCAATGACATTAATAAGAATCGGGACTCTCCATGACCTTTCAGTCATGAATAACCACACAGAATTTTATGAGTATTTGAGTTTTATTCCCTATTCATTACAATCTACTAGCAGGTTTATTAGTCTCAAAAACATAAAACACATCAACACTGATATAATATGGCAACTCGAATAAGATTTCATCAAAGCAAGAATCATAAACATTAGAACATAGCACGATGTCAGCATGGATTAATCTTAGCAGAGTATCATTAGCGCATTATTCAACAAAGCATTGATTCAGTCATTTGTCTATTTGCGTCCGTTTAGTGAATACCTTAACCTCCCCTCGAATTAGCATCAGCATGTTGGGCTTCGTGCAAAACAATTTAGTAAAACAAATTTAGAAAACATCTAGCTATGGTCTCTGTCAAAAGAAGCAGTTGGTACCTAGAAAGGAAAGGCAAACTGACAATTTCAATTTCCTCATCATATAGTTACCCTCCATAATGGGTCAGCATACAAAGTTAATCTTCGTCCTCAGGGCATCAGTTGATTCGCCATCTGCAAGGAAACACAGCAAAGTTCAGCAAGACGGGGCAAGAAGGGACACTTCCCTCATAAGGAGGAAAGTATAGAACGGACAGAATAGGTATAGGGTGAGGATGGTTTAAGAATAAGGCAGCAAAGTCTTTAGGCAGAGTGACGTAGTGGCTGGGTAATAGCAAGAATGGCTCGCAATGGCATGATTTCTCCTTGTGTCATAGGGTTTTATCCCTTTTCTGTTGTACAGTCCCCTCATTTTCCATTGGGCAAAATTTGGCGCACCACTATCTCCATCCAGTGGTTCACCAGTCATACTATCAAAATTGTCACCTCATGACAGTTCTCACGTAGTTTATTGGTTCTTGTGATTGACGCCTTCAACTGGTAGAATGTCCGGTATGATTTCATGTTCTCGTGGTCCTCCCACATACTCAGTCAGTAGTCCCATTGTCTATACCGGTTTGGGCGACCTTGTACCTGTTGCAAGTCTACACTGTTGCATTCGGCAAAAATGTCTCCTTGAGCAAGTCGAGTTTCATGAGAACGGATTCACTACGGTTACATACATCCTCTAGGCTTCTGGAAAAATACGATTACTTTGTCCTTCAGCAAGTCAGCACACTGCACGTTAGAAAAACACATTTAATATTAAACCGGGCAGCTAGGCCTCGACTCATGCTAACTATGGCCTAATGTTTAATTAGCAAAACCTTGACACATAACTCTTAATACTAATACAAAAACATACATTAATACTTTAATAATTCATTATTAGTCAATTTCACTAGTCATTGTATATGTTGGCGGTCACTCCACGTGGGCACATTTCAAATGCACGTTTAGTAAAACACAGCAATACATTTTCTACACGGCATTATTATGCATTAATTCGCAAACATTTCATTGTTAATCTTGATTATAAGAGCTACGCTCCCACAGGGGAACAGGGTACTCTCTAGCATCTGTGGAAGTGCACTCTGTCAGTCAACACTTAATATGCCAACTGACCTGCTTTCACTCCTTTTCCTTTATATCTACCTTTTTTTTCTTTTTCCTGCTCTTTACCACAACCATGTTTTTCATGTCATAAATATCCCTCCTCTTTTTTTCTCAGTTATACCTTCTTCTTCTCGCTAAACCTCATCCAGCTTTTCTTCATTTTTCCATTGCTAATCCTGTTTCTTTTCTGCTTTCTGTTTCCTCGGTTTATTTTTCTCCTTTTTATGTGACCTGTGTCCATTTTTCTATTGCTTTTTTGGCTTTGCAGAGTGCATTGCACAGGATGTAAACAAAGAATGGTTTGTTGTAAGCATTTATTTAGGCAGAGATGTTATTTGGCTCAAGTGCTTAATGTGGCTAGCGCAACTACACAAGTAGGGTGTAAATATTGCACCATTTGCAATGAGTGTTTTGTGCATCAGGGGCACACACTCAGGAAGGAGTATTAGGTCTGAGGAACTTCTGTTGTGTGAAATGTTTGATTTGTGGACTTTCTGCCGTATGCCTTACTGTACAGCAAAATTGTATTACTTTACCACCATCTACGGCACCGGGTGCTCTTTCTAAATAGACCAGTAGCAGCATAAGTATCAACAAATAGAGGAAGATTGTAGTAGCATGCTTGTGAAAGCCCCTGACCCACTCTAGTAGCTTCCAGCTGAAAAACTAGATTCAAAGAGAAACAACCATTCTCGGGTTTGCTTGAGTTAAAGCTATTAGCATTGTAAACTCCTAACCAGACTTTTCTTGCCACATAAACTGAAAATGAAAAGTAAAACAGATTCACATAAGCGAGCCGGCGGCCGCCATGAGCGCGAAGTAGACACACAAAAGAAAACTGAATTTTGCTTGCAGTGAAAAGTTTCGGCAAAAGTGCAATTATCCATGTAGCCAGCAAAAGAGTAAATATCCATGTAACAGGGTCGATGTCATGCAAAGCGCTCGACTACTGCCCAGCGAGATCGCGCTGCCTACGAAAAAAAAAAAAAAAGTAGTCCAGATACCATACACAAAACATGGAGCCTCGTATGCTTTCTGTAGTGTACCCGTGCGATCAAGGAGGGCTAAACACCAGAAAAGGCATGACGTATTCATGCCTTTCACTAATGAAATCAATCGAATTTTAAAAGGCAAGCCCACGAAGTAACAAAACTGGGCGTGTTTAAAAGTCCACAGAGAGATTACTACAGGGACAGAGCGCTTTGTGCGCTTGACTCTTAAAATGGCAATGCCCTCAGAGTTTTACAGACATTGGCCTGAACCATCCATGCGGTACTTGGGACACTTAATTTTCAAACTTCAGTTTATCACAGACAGAATATAATAATCAAACCAGGAAGAGTTTGGTAGTACCAAAAAGCACACCATGGCAAACTGGGGTAAGAAAAGGGACTGACTGAGAAACACTTCTTCTTGACTCTTAGGTGAGAGATGCATTGTATATTCCAAAACAGTGGAAGATGCACAAAATAGCCCCTGCTTAAAATCATCGTAATTCGTAATGCAGTAGAAAAAGATTTTGAATCCTAGATCATCAGTTGGTATCTTAAACCTATCTGAATAGCCAGGAGTCCACTTTGTATGACCAAACCTATAAGGCTAATTAAAGCAACTTCTCAGAGACTTTCTTCCTAGTCCTAGATATTCACTAGAAAGCATGGGATAAATCTTTGGAAGGGCAAGAATTTCTGTAAACAAAGACGATACAACCCATGACCGAAACAACTAGCAAGCAGAACTGGAACTTTCTTTTAATTGTGCTTTCGGTGTTCAAGAATAACCCTCAAGGCCGAATGGAAAGTAAGATGATTAATGATAAATGTATATGTTTCTCCTTTGGTTCTTACTTGAGGCACACAACCATAAAGAGCCAATCATAAAACTGACATGCTTAAATACATGTGGATAAATAACAATTCACTAGTAAAAAATCCTTAGACGTACTCCTTTTTTATGTATTCATTTTTTCTGTCTGAATATGAAGCCAATTTCTCAGTAAACAGGCTTCAGAAGGTGGAAAAAACGTAAATGGAGAAAAATCCAGCACTTAAACTGACTCATTTAATTTTGATGTCCATAGAAAAAATCATTGGGAACTACAACTTCATACCAAAAACAGAATGCTTATTCTACTTGTGTGGAAGAGTTCCACACCAGTTAATAGCCCTTCTTATATCAAAAGTAAGCAGTGTGCACATGGTTAATGAGCAACGTGCCAACAACATGATAAAGGCAATTTTAATTTCTAGCTAAAAGAAATGCACGGTGTTTCTGAAACTTGCTAAAAGCAAGGCACTTTTACTATAGCAAGCTGAAGTGTTTGAAAAAGTGATGTGCCCTATGTTCTGTTAAACCTTTAACCACCAGTTATTTCGGAAAGTCTGTATTATAGGTGCAGTCATGCAAGTGATGTCCAAAACATCACTCCTTTTTAAGAAATGTAAACTGGTTGCAGAAAGATTTCAAGAAAACATCACACTAGCCATGGCTACCATCATTAAAAAAAACTGCCTTTATAGAACCTACGAAAGGAATAAGGTTTATAATTTGGCCGTGAATTTATGAAACTCATTAATTTGCCGGTTGTGCTTTGCAGGAACCATGATAATATTCCTTGTATGATTCCAGTCTTAGTATATGTGCTGCTGAAGTGAGCACCTGAGAGGAAATGGTAATAGTAACTGGACCTAAACATTATAATTTGATGGAAAAGCATGGAATTAGATACTGTTTTTTAAACATTATCCTCTTGAGACGATGCATGATAAAGTTAAGTACTAATAAAGGCTACTTCAGAATTAACTTTTGATATCATTTTTTTTATGCAGGAAAATCAGGTCTGTGTCCCATTGATACACGAGACCTCAGAACACTTGTCTTTACACCGTCAAACAAGTGTTTGGTGATGTCCTACAGGTGATGACTCCTGTAGGTTGATTTAGTCTACTTCTGATGCAGCCACCGAATGATAGCTTAGGATGGGTGACAGAATGTAAAACGCTTAGGCCTCAAACACCTAGACAGTGACCAAATGTGTAACACAAAGAAAAGACTGTGAGGCATATTTACAAGGAATTGGCATAGGGCAGAACCGCAAACCTTTCTGCTGCCCTGCCTTACGCCAATTCGAAAGGGCAGAAATGCACTGTATTTATGAGATATGGTGCATTTTTTGTCCTTCTCCCCCTGCACTGGCTCACAAATTGCTGCCTAGCGCCAATGCAGGCACCCTTGCACCATGGTGCAAAGGTGTCTGAATTGTTGACAGGATTGTTCTTGTGCAGGAAGGGACACCTTCCTGCAGAAAAACAATCCAAAAATGCATTTTTCTCTTTCTATGTGTGCTGTGGAATACAGCATACATAGAAAGAGGAAACAAAGGTAAGAAATAAAGATATTTCTCCTTGTTGCACCTGCCCTGGGGGTGCATACAGTTTTAACATGTTTATAGATTTGTGTAAATCGAGCGATGCGTCAAAACCCGTGAGCTTTAACACCCACCACAACTCATCACGGTACACCTCCCTGACGCAGTGTAAGGCAATGCAGCCACTTGAGCTGCATTGCCTTACACCATATCTACAAGTCTGTGAAAAGCCACACAAAGTGGCTTAGCGTAGCCTTGTAGATATGCGTCTGCAATATGTACCGCCAGTGCATCACTAGAAGTGACGAACCGGCGGCGCACAGGGCTTGCAAATATGCCCCTGGGTATAGATGGACTAAACTGTGTACTACAACTTATTGTGGGAGTGGAGCAACAACAAGACACTAAAACCATGCTCTATCTTATGTTGTGGAAAACTGAAAGACTGCCAGTATTTATGATTGTTGACTGTAGCTTTACAAGGAATAGTATCTTTGAAATAGCAAGTGTTCCCAAAGTTATTGGAAACCCACCCCAGGACGTTGATGGCCTCCCCATGACTGTGAGGGTGCTAAGGAAAAGGTAGGAGCACACCTTTGAGGAATATTTTCTGTGGTATTAGAAAGAGGATCAGAAAGAGTTGGGTAGGAGCATAGCTCCTCCATCGCCCCTCTTCTGCTCTGACCTTTCAAATGGCTGCCCAGGTCTGACAAAAGACAGTTTACTGGTGTGGGTGTACTCTAGCGGAGATTGGTCCATTGGTATTGAAACACAAAGCCACTCGATCTGTCACTGACCCGCTCTGACCTTTACAGCCAATAAAGTGGAAAGGTGCACTCAGAGAAGAACCAGTTGGTCCTCAAACTGGTGTCTCCTTAAAGTTCCCCAAATCGGGTTTGCCTTTTTCATTCATTAAGGTGAATTTAATGGGAACTTTTCTGTGCAGTCTGGTCTGTTGTGTGTTGGCCATCTAGAGGAAAGATGTACATTTACCATTACCCTGATCTTAAATTTTCATGATCAACTTTACTAGATTTCTACTCTGGTCCTCCGCCTCTCTCTCCGCTTCACCGGTAGTTCAGCACACAGAGAAACTGGCTCGCAAATGTAGAAAAGTGCCACCCCAATGGAGAGCCTAATTGTGCACAAATATTACCAGATCAACCAATCTGGGAATCATTTTCACAGTGAGATCGCACATGGAGTAAGAACGGGGCCTTCGAGAGGGGCAGAGCCATGAAGAGTGGGTGGAGACATGGAGATTGGTGGTTTAGGTCCCCGTGCTACTCAGTCTCATCTACCCTTCCCCACAGGAAGAATAAACTCATCTGCGGCCACCTACTATGTCGTGGGGACATATTTAAATGGAGCCCAGCTTCGCAGTTGTTCAACCTCAGCTTGATACGTTCCGTGCAGGGATTTCTAGCTCACCCTGGGAAAGTGGCTTTTCAACAGTTCTCCATGTGATGGGAGAGTTACCGTGCCTCACATGGTGGCGGAAACGTGTGAGGTGGCAGGCCTATGTAAAGCACCGGCAACAGAGATTCAGAAGACAGGCTCTTGGCTGCCTGAGGCAGAGAACTTGATAGAGCGGTCCGTAGTAATAATTTACCTGCGTTTGGACGCTCTTTAGGCCGATGAATCTTTTGACTAAGTGGGAACTCTCTGTACTCTCATATTGATCAGTCGCATCAAATCAATAATCAATAACGAACATAAGCAACACCTTGAACGACATAACACTTTACAATTAATCCAGAATACATTTCGGCGAACCCTGACCTTTCAGTCAGGAAGAACCACACCAGTTTATTGCAAAGTTAGTGAATTTATTTCCCTATATTAACAAAGCTAGCACAATATAAATGTGTCTCAACACCAAATGCTAAACATATATGAACATTAATAGCTGTCCATAACGTCGAAACAAGTGCAATCTATGAAGCATTTGAATCACAAGGCATTCGATAATGGCAATGCAAAGCACTAATACGATAATCTGTAATGAACTAATGGCATACATTTAGTCAGCATAACAAGATCTCAAATTGCATCGTGCGATATATGGAATCCTCATCTAACCTCAAATTAGCATCTGCATGTGGGACTTCATGCAAAAACAATTTAGCAACATTAATTTAGAAAACTCCTAGCTAGGGCCCTTATAAAAATCAGCAGTTGGTTACCTAAAAGAAACACAATGCAATTTTACAATTTCTTTTCATATTTACCAATTACGATCAGCATACAAGGAAGCCTTCGTCTCACAGGTACCGTTCTTCGGTCAGCATGGGTACCGTTTCTCAATCAGCATGGGACGGGACAAAGGGGCAGGGGTGGACGGGGCAAATGCCTCACGGCGGCAAGATAAAACTACTACTTCATGCAAAGGGATCAAATCAAAGTTACAGTCTCTAGGGCAAGAATCATTTAAAGTCTCTTTCTCTCGATTAGAGAAAGAATCAAAGTCTCTCAAGATGGCGTCGCAGCAAAGTGGGCCATAATAGCTACGAAGTCAAAATGGCGTAGTGTCCGGGTAATGGCCGATAATAGCTCCCTTCTTCTCGTGCACCTGGTTTTTATAGACAACAGTTCAAGTCCTGTAGGGTCTCCATTGGAGGGTTCATAGGTTAGCTTCAAATTGACCAATCAAAAACGACAGTTCTCAAGCTTTTACTTAAGCATACATTATCCTTGGAGATGGGTACGCAAGTTGCAACATTGTCTCCCAATTAGCTTACTCTCAGAGCCTCCATTGTCCGCACCTGCAAGTCGACCTTGAATTAAAGAGAAAATATGCCAGGCTGGCACTAACTTTAAGATAAGCATGTGAACAGTTTCTGTGGAAAAGTACAGCTTCAAGCAAAAATACACGTTTAATAGCACAGTGGAAAAATACGAGCATCTAAACCGTGAGACCGGGCAACTAGGCCAAAGCCTCCGCTAAAGTAATGCTAAGCTAAAACATTTCAAACAAGCAAATCGTAGCACACGTTTATGATTATGTCGGATTAGTGCAATTCTAATTCACCACGTTATATAAAGCACGCGTATAAATGATGGCAAACTACTCTGAGGGCACATTTTGTCCCCGTACAATCTTTATTAGTTCGGTTAATGTCACACATGATTATTTCAGCACTACGTTTAAGCGTTAATAAATCAAAACCTTCATTTTCTGCTTCATCAATCCCTCCTCTGATGACTACTTGTCATCACACCAAACCACGCCCACAAATTTTATTCCATTAAAATTCTGTCAGTTCCCTTTTCCTTTTAGTACCCCTAGTTTGCGCTTTGTATTCTTCTGCCATTCTTTTCATAATTTTCTCTTCTTTTCTTCTTTTAATTCTTTCCAAAATCATTATTATTCCCCTTTTTATTCCCCAAATTCCAAATACACAAATTATTACTATTAATATTCCTTCTATTATTTTCAATAATATTCCATTCCAAATTCCCCCAATCCAATGTCCCACTGAAGCAAGTCCCTTTCCAACCTTCTCCCACACTCCTGGTTCTTTCAATTCCTTCAAATCTGCACTTTCTTTTGTTAGATTAGCAAGCATAGTTTTAATCTTCACACTATTATCAGGTATATAGGTACAGCAGTGACGTGCACCAATCATTTTGCAAACGCCTCCATCCTTTGCTAAAAGAATGTCTAAAGCAAGCCTATTTTGAAGAGTCGTAGCTCTTTCCGCTGCAAGCTCAGCATCTATCAGGATTATAGCACCTGAAAACTTTGTCAGCATGTTATCCACTATAGTAGACAACTTTCGTATCTTGATGGAATTCAGCACAACTCCCAATGAAGGAATCATGGCTCCAAATATATCACCTACCACAGCAGCTGCGGTCTCTCTTTTCTGGATACAATGGGATCCAGATGTCTTTTGAATCATCGATATGTCATCCAGTTGATAAACCTTTGGGAACACTATACCCAAATAACATCTCCCCCACCATCCCTTTGGAAGACGATAATAAGCATTATGCCCACAAATGTAATATACCCCTGGAATGACAGGGTCAAGTCCGTTCATCATGAATGTCCATTTGGCCTTAAAAATAAACGTATGTTTGCATTCACTCGCTCCTACAAAAATGTTGTCATAATAAGATTCCCCTCTATATATACAAAATTTCCCTACATGCCAAGCATCTAAAGCTATTTTCCCCTGCGTCTTTATAGCAGCAAAATCATAATTATCTACTGAAGTCCTCTTACTTAGCTCCTTTTCTAATTTCGCATTCATTTGTGCCCTTCTATCATCTGTGCGATCTAAAAAGCTTATTTCTACAGCAGAGACTGAGCAAGTAAGGTTCTCCCTATGAGCATGAGCCGTTTCAAAAGGTTGCATTGGCTCGAAAAATTCCCTCATTATTTTAGCATCCCAATCTTTCGCCGTCTGGCTTAGCTGCGCTATTACAGGAACATAAGCAAAGGTAACATCGTAATTCGAGTAAAAATACTGTATGTTAGTTTGACCATAAAACCTAGACATTACTATACTACATGTAATCCCATATGTAAGAGGCATGTGGTGATAAGTCACCCCTTCCTTTACTGATGTCGGTATCTGTGTACACACATAACAATCCTTCGCATCCATAGTCTCAACATACTCTGTTAGTAAGCGATAGAAAACGTTATACGAAAGCTCTTTCTTATCGTGCAAGAGCCTCTCATCCAATGCTAGTCTTTTCAATGGGGTTAGTTCAGTGACAGTAACAGGAGCAATAGTAGAAGCCTCGATATTCTCACTTTCACCCTTTCCATGCATTCCAATCACAATTGCCATTATTATTATTACACATGTAATTACCAAGCCTATACACACATATTTACAATATTTCTTTCTGTTATTTTGCGTAGCGTACCTAGTCATGATCTGTATAGAATCAGAGAGCTAGAAGCACTTATAAATGAAACTATTTAGCAATTCAGTTACAGAGCTGAACAAGCGCAATGTTCACACCGTCTTCTTCAAAAGGCCAGTCACTTATCGGTTAGCAGTATTTGTCTCAATCCGGCAATAACTCAGTCTTTATCAGTTTAGCAAGTCTCATCCGGTTTAGCAATGTCTCAGCTGGTTGTTTCTTTCACGCTAGATTGTAGCGAACAATATCATTTACTCTTTCAATCGACAGAGTCTATGAAACTTTTCTTTTCTATTGGTATCTCTTCTTCTTCTTCGTTCTCGATGCTTAGAGATACAAACTCGTCAGTCCAATCATCATTGACTGCATATGCCCATTCAGGACCGGAATACCTCCTGTTTGGTATCCTTTTTCTTTTCAATTTTGCTTCTCTTTTCGACTCTGCCTCGCTGGTACTTTCCTCTTTTGTCAAGTCTTTTTCCTCACTTGACGATTGTTCCACAACAGTCACTTCCTTTCTTTTCTCTTTCACTTTCGGCCTTCCTCCCTCGTTCAAACTTCCTTTACCCTTTTCTTTTATTGGTGAGATACTCAGTCTTCTCTTTGCACCATGTCCATTTGATGGACCTGCGATCTTTTCTGTGGAAGCTTGAACCTTTTCGTTCTTTTCTCCCTTATCCCCTTCTTCCGGGGAATCGATCACGTTCTCCTTTTCTTTTTCTGTGTCGTCTGCTTCTGGGAAAGCCCTCCTCTGATCAGGCTCTCCTGCTTTTTCACCTTTTTCGAGCCCTTCGTCACCGTTACTTTCTTCAGGCTCTTTATCACTTTCAGCTGCTTCAGGCTCCTTGTCACCTTCAGCTGCTTCAGGCTTTTTGCTACCTTCAGCTGCTTCAGGTTCTTTGTCACCTGCAGCTTCTTCGTCGCTATCTGAACTTTCTCCTTGGTCTCCCCCAAGTGAGTTGGTGTCTTTGTTGTCGGAGAATATCTCTTTCTCTCCTGCTTCTGCCTGTTCGCTTTCAGTTCGCTTTTGTTCTTTCTCAGCTCTCGGCACTGCTTTATCAGGCACTGGTAGTTTCAGCGCTTCAACTTCCTCATCTGTGGGACACAACACCTTCTTTGTGTGACTGGCGTGAATCCAATTGGGAACCCCCGCACACTTCACAGCGGTAGTTGTCGTCAGGATCACTTGGAAAGGGCCTTTCCAACGGGGTTCCAGACACGACTTTCTCACGTGCTTCTTTACCACGACCCAGTCACCTGCTTTCAGTGCGTGTCCTGGACCTTGGATCGGTGGCAAGGTGGTCGCTTCCACCTGGTGAGAGAAAGAGCGAACCACGTCAGCCAGTCCTTTGCAGTAGTCTAACACCATATCATCTGTAATATTCAAAAGCATGTTTGCGGGAACTGCAGGAAGTCTCATAGCCCTGCCCATGAGTATTTCATGCGGAGACAATCCAGTCTTTCTATCAGGAGTGTTTCTCATTGACATTAGCACTAAGGGCAATGCGTCAGGCCATTTCAAATTTGTCGATGCACATATTTTTGCCATTCTCGATTTCAGCGTACCATTCATCTGCTCCACCAATCCTGAGGCTTCAGGGCGATAGCTACAGTGCAGCTTTTGCTCAATGTTCAGCGCTTCGCAAAGTAACTTTATCACCTCGTTATTGAAGTGACTTCCCCTATCTGATTCTAAAGAGATCGGGAATCCGAAACGTGGTATCAACTCCCTCAACAATAGCTTGGCAACTGTAAGGCTGTCGTTTCTACGTGTGGGGTATGCCTCAATCCAGTGACTAAAAATGCACACAATCACCAGCACATATTTCAGACCCCCATGCACAGGCATCTCAATGAAGTCCATCTGCATTCGACTAAAAGGTCCGCTTGCCCTACCAATGTGACTCGCGTTCACGACTGTTCCCTTTCCTGGGTTCATCTGCTGGCAAGTGACACATCGATGGCAAACTGCTTCTGCGGCTTGGCGAAATCTGGGGTTAAACCAATCAGTTTTTAACAATCTTATCATGGCATCCCTCCCTAGGTGAGCTTGCCCATGATAGAACCGCGCAAGCTGTGATAAGAGACTATTTGGCAAAACATATTTTCCCTCATGTGAAACCCATAACTCGTCTTGTCTCTTTATACATTGTGATTTAATCCAGGAATCTCTTTCATCCTCCCTGACATTATTTTGCAATGCTTTTAGTTCCTCTATTGTATCTACGACCTTCAAGGCAAATGCTTCAGCTGGTTCGAGTTCTGGTTCACTTATTGAATTCCATTCATCTCTGAGTAATATACAGTTCAAGGCACAAAATCTTGCGACTTGATCCGCATATGCATTTCCCAGAGACACATAGTCCTGTCCTTTCGTGCGAGCACTACACTTTACCACTGCAACTTCAGCTGGTACTTGAATGGCATGTAACAATTCCCTTATCCTCTCCCCGTTCTTCACTGGGGATCCTGAAGAAGTCAGGAAACCTCTCTGCGACCATAGTTGTCCAAAGTCATGCACAATCCCAAACCCGTATTGACTATCAGTGTAAATGGTGACTTTCATCAATGCAGACAGTTGACATGCTCTGGTAAGGGCCACAAGTTCTGCTACTTGTGCAGAATAGACTCCTTGAAGCCATCCCGCTTCCAAGACCCCTGTTACAGTACATACATCATATCCTGCTTTCAAAATCCCCATCCCATCTCTTAGACATGAACCATCAACAAAAAGAATTTGGTCATTTTCATCAAGCTTGGTATCCTTGATGTCTGGTCGAGGCTTTGTGCAAAATTCAGGCACCTGAAGGCAGTCATGCTCGACGTCTTCAGCGTTCTCAATTTCGGCATTTTCTCCAGGAAGCAAGGTTGCTGGATTCAACGTAGTGCACCTTTTCAGCTGCACATTCGGTGAGCCCAGAATTATCGTTTCATACCTTGTGAGTCTTGCTCCAGTCATGTGTTGTGTTCGGGAGCGGGTCAAAAGTATCTCGACTGAGTGAGGGACCATGACTGTTACTGGGTGTCCCATCACTATTCCTTCACTCTGAGTGAGGCTGATACCAACTGCTGCTACGGCGCGCAAACACCCTGGGAGTGCTGCTGCAACCGATCCAAAGTAGCTGAAAAATACGCTACTGGTCTGTTTACGCCACCATGGGCTTGGGTCAAGACAGACAAAGAACATGCATCACGTTCATGACAAAACAATGTAAAAGGCTTCGTATAATCAGGCATACCTAAAGCTGGAGCCCTGCACATGCATTCTTTCAATTCAACAAAAGCATCCATCTCGTCTCCTTTCAGCTCAATTTCATCCAAGGCCTCCTTTTGGGTCAATTTCAGTAGGGGCTTTGCTAGAGACGAGAAGTTGGGAATCCGCTGGCGACAATATCCCACCATTCCCAAAAACTTCCTCACCTTCTTCCTTGTCTTTGGTGGACTCATTTGGAGTATACTTGTAATTCTTTCCTTCATTATTCTCCGTGACCCTTTCTCTATTTGATGACCCAAGTATTTCACTTTCTTCTGACAAAACTGTAATTTGGAAGGAGACACCTTATGTCCATTCCTTCCCAAATGGTTCAACAGAGCAATGGTATCGGCTGTGCAGCCACTTTCTGTCTTTGATGCAACCAGTAAGTCATCAATGTACTGTACTAGGGTTGACTCGAACGGCAACTCTAAATTTTCCAAATCTTTCTTTAGGATCTGATTGAATATTGACGGTGATTCAGAAAACCCTTGAGGAATTCGACACCAACTGTACACTCTGTCTAGGAATTTGAAACAAAAGAGGAATTGGCTGTCCTCATGAAGAGGCACAGAAAAAAATGCCTGTGACAAATCGATGACTGAAAACCATTCAGCATCGCAAGGAACTTGAAACATTATCACAGCTGGATTCAGTACGACAGGGCAGCATTTGACTATGATGTCATTTATTTTCCTCAAATCCTGTCGGACCTTTCCACTCGGCTTTATTAGTCCCATTATTGGTGAATTACATGGGCTGCTTAACACTTCTTTCAGTACCCCCTGCTTTACAAATTCGTCAATGAGTTGAGCAACTTTCATGAGGGTATCTTGTGGCATGTGGTATTGTGGGGTCTGGGGAAAGATTGCATTGGGCTTTACAGTCACTTTCACTAGTTCCACTCCTTTCATCAATCCCACCTCTTTCCCTGTCATATCCCACACTTCCTTTCCGACTGTTTCTCGTAATTCGGCTGGAATATCTTCTTCAGTTATCATCGGGAAGAGACAAATCAGAGGATACTCTTCATCTACCGTTTCCATCTCATCCCCCTCTACACTGTCCTCTTCTTCCCCATCACTGCTCGTCTGGATTGTTATTCCTTCGTTTGAACACATGATCGAGCAACCCAATTTGCACAACAGGTCTCTCCCTAACAGTGCTATCGGGCTTGAGTCACATACCACAAACTGATGCACCCCTTGATAGTTACCGATGCTGACTGGAACTGGATCTGTAATTGGGTTCGTCAGGTGTCGGTTTGCTACTCCCACCACTTGAACTGTCCTCCCTGAGAGTGGCAAATTTGGTACTTCACTGCTCTTAACTGTTGAACGTGTGGCTCCCGTGTCAACCAAGAATGAGATTCGATGACCCATTACTTTTCCCTCTACGTACGGACCCCTTTGATCAACTTCCAAGGATGCCGCAAGCACACAATCTCCTTCTTCTCCTGAACTTTCACTCTCCCATACGTTGTTTATTCCACTCTCACTGTGTAATGGGAACTGTTGTACGGTGCCATTTGTACTCATTACCTGACCCGTTACCTGTGGAGGAACCATCACTTGCTGCTGACTCATTGGTGCCAATGGTATTTGCATTTGCTGATTAGGTACCATAGGTAACTGCTGTTGCATTGGCTGCATTTGTGTCATCTGCATACGAGGCATCTGCATCTGCTGCGGCTGCATAGGTTGCAATCCCTGCAATTGATTTACAGTCTGAAAATTTGGGCTTGGACCTCTCATTTTCGGTCCCCTCATTGTCTGAAATGCATTGACATCATTGTTTTGCTGACCAACACCTACACCTGCACCTGCACCTACACCTGCACCTACACCTGCACCTTCCTGCACCACCATCGGGCACTCGCGTTTCCAATGACCGACGATTCCGCACACGTGACACGGCATCACCTTCTTCATTGCCTGCACACCCGTCACAACAGTGTTCAAATCCGGACCATTATTTACAAAACCTCCTCTGCCTCTACCTCTGGCCTGTGGCTGAAACGCCATGTTTCCCTGCAACTGCAACTGCTGTTGCGGTACCGGCTGTTGGAACCCTTGCATCCCTTGCAAGCCTTGCAGACCTTGCAGACCTTGCAAACCTGTTTGAGCTGCCTTAAGCTGCATCATCATCACCTTCTCTTTCAGCCTTTTCTGTTTCACCTCAATTTCGTCGCTACAGTATTTCGCATAAGTCAAGACTTCGTCAATCGGTTTAGACTGCCAACAAATCAAATGCGACTTTATCATTTGGCTTATTTCTGGTCTCAGCCCTTCCACAAATCTGAACACAAAATGGAGCATGTCCTTCGCCTCTATTGTTTCCGTGCCACTGTAATTCTTGAACGCCTTCAACAACCTCTCATAGTAACTATGAATCGACTCCTTAGTCTCTTGGGCAGTTCGATCAATCTTCTGCCAATCCACGTTCTTCGCGGGTACCTTCGTCTTCAAATGCTCAATCACCTTATAGTACAAGCTCATCACCAAAGGTGACGGTGCACCTGTCTCCCTGTCCCTCTCTGGTTCACTTGTCGGCCAACCTACAGCTCTTTTGCAATCCTCCCACAAATCTGCCGGAACCACAATCTCAAAGAGAGTATTCAGGTCTTCCCAGAGACATTTTGCAAGCTTCACAAATCTATCAGTCTGCTGATACCATTCAATCGGTTTCTCTCTCAGTTTAGGAAAATCGTCCGTAAAGGACTGAATGTCGCTTCTGTGCCATGGTACATGTACTAATTTTCCTCCTGCTGTCTCCCTCATTGGTAGCATTGTTACTGTATCACTACTCTGCGGTCTTTTCTCATTGTGCTCTGTAGCACTGTCCCTCCTCTTGTCCTTCCTCTTTACCCACCTGCTTTCCCATTTGTCTAAGCACCTCCACACTTGTGCACTCTGCAGCAATTCTCTAAGGTGTGTCTTCATGCCTGCTGACCTCATGTGTTCAAAATCTGTGGTCCCAAAATCTAGCCTGTAGCTCCTGCTCAAGTGTTTCGTCTTGTCTATGTCAACCCCGTTTCTGTCAGCTGCTTCCTGCAAGCTCTTATGTATCTTGTTCACTTCCTTCATAATCCTGGGACATAGATACCTCAGCTCTTCTCCGTGTAGGACTCTAACCTGTTCACACCCATAGTCCCTTCCACCAATTCTTGTGCTTCCATGTTCAACCTGACCCTATTCATGTAGTCTTCTCCTTTCCCACTAGCTGAACTTTGGGTAGAATTCAGACTGTTGAACCACTGTGTCAGCTGTTGCGCATTCACCCCCATCAGGGTAGCGTTCACATCGACTGCCATCGATGGCTGCGGCAGCTTTTCAGTGTTCGATGTGAGAGGTATTATCAGTGGGGGGCTCGACCTCACCAGTGTTGACTGAGCACATATGGGACTAAACTCCATCAAGGACCCAGACCCAGTTGGCTGAGCCGCTATCGGAGTCATCCCTGGAGTGTTTTCTATGCACCTTCTTTCTGTCCCATTCTGCAGCATCGATCCCTGACTGTTCAGACCCGAATTAGGCTGACTATACAGAGGTACCACTGGACCTACAGTAATGGGTAAGGATATCGCGTCTGGGTTCTGTCCATTCCCCATGTTCTGTGGCATGTTCATTCCCACACCATGGGTCATCATTGCCGGCATGCCCATCTGGCTCCCCGTCATTTGAGCATATGCGTTTCCTCCCTGCATCTGCTTTTGAGGCATCAAAAACTGAGTTGATTCAGCTTGTGCCATTGTTTGGTTGTAACCATTCTGTACTCCCCTTACGGTTGGATCTAGAATCATTCCTGCACTGTTTTCAAACTGACTTCTGGCGCTAATAGCGAGCAAGTCAGCTTCTAAGATGGTCAACAGACCTGGCAGAAAAGCAAACTGTGATAAATAACAAAGGAATTTATATAAAATGCTAACAGGAAGTGTTTGTACCCAAGTGAAAAGTACTAATTTCATAGAGCTAGGAAGGCGCAAGGTTGAGTTACCCATCCTAGTATTCAGACTTGTGACTGGCAGAGGGCGTCCTTTGAGTGGCCAAAAGGAAGATCAGGGCCACTGATATCATTTTAGTGCACTATTTCATTGGACTGCGAGCTAGCTCCCTGGCCCAGACAGAGCCAGGCAGCAATGCTGTAATACCTGTAATGTGACAGGCAGCAGATTTCCACTATCATTTTGCTGTAAAGCGAAGCTTTGCCAGATCCGTGTCACCGCCGGCCTGTGCTCCACAGCGTCGCTGCCATTACACTCACCGCAGGTAGGTCTGCAACAAAAGAAAGCACAGATGAAAAAAATAAATACAGCTCGGTAAGCCACCTGCCTGCCAGCAGGAGTCGAAACGCGGCTGACAGATCTGGAATTTGGCAAGCAAAGGAAAGTAACCCACCTGGTCCCTGAAGTAATGCACGTCCAAACCGGTGCCAACTTTCCTTAATTACCTTCTTGCTGAAATTATTTAACTGAGACAGACCCATCTTTCCCTCTAAGGACACATCCCTTTATTTTTCCTGCCCTTGGCGATGGTATTGTTTGGACAAATGTGTAGCCTAATCGATTGTAAAAGAACGGCCAGCGTGTCTATGGTATAGATTCGTGCATGTCTGTGAAGTAGTCACTATGTGCAACAGGGCAGGAATTGAGACATGGTATGCATCTCTTTTTGCAGTAAGACGGAATTTTCAATCTTGCCAAAAAAGTAATGGCGTGGCCTTTCCTTGTGAAAGGGGCAGGGCCTTGTGGGATGATCCATGCACTAGGGTGACCAGACGTCCCTGATTTCCCCGGAACTGTCCCCGTGTCCCGACGCTTCTCTTAATTTTAAATAAATGTCCCGGTTTTTGAGACAAAGGTCAGATCTATAAATGTCCCGGTTTTTGGGACAAAAGTCAGATCGCCTAGGGAAGCATCATTTGAAAACGCCTACAGAGTATGAAATTATTAAAGTAATTTATCTGTTACTGTCAGGCAACACAGTCCCTTGTCTGCTCCCAGCAGAGAGACAGAGTGGGGAGCAGAGAGAGGTGGGTGGGGGCGGGTTGGGGTTGCAGGGTGGGAGGTCAAGCCAAAGCTAATTTTATATATGTAAGTCTTTTACATGTGTGTAATATATATATATATATATATATATATATATACATATATATATATATATATATATATATATATATATAACATGATCCTGTATAGGCACACATTCACAAAGCTACGCAAGAAAACCGGTAGAGCCCAGATATAAAAGTGAGAGTAAAGTCTTTAGTCCTTCTTTTATGTCTGACCTGTCCCGGTTTTTGCTCCTTAAGATCTGGTCACCCTACTATGCACTCCCCTCAGAGCGCATGTGTGTTTGGCTGGCTGTCTCGGGCTGGCCAAACACACATGCGCAATAGGCTGTCTCCAGCCCAACAACTGTGTTGCTGGGCTTGCTGGGATGGAGAGAGCCTGCACAGGCTCCCTGTCTGCCTGTGAACGCCCTGGTTGGGCACTCCCAGCCAATCTTGACGCTGCACTAAGTAGTGTCAGGATTGGCACAGGGCAGGCTGGGAGCCTGTACCTGCAGCAACATCGAGGGAGAGGAGCAGCACGTCGCTGCAACAGAGGAGGTAGGTGTAATTATTTTTTATTTTATTAATTCCCCCCCACCCCGAGCTACGGCCGTGAGCCACGACTGCTCAGATATTTGCCTTTTAATACTAGAGACACTTGGGGCCATATTTACTAACACTTTACGTCATGACTATGCCACAAAACTGGTGCAACCACGACGCAAAATGCTTGTAGATATTTACAAAGCCACAAAAGGGGTGATATGCGCTGCCCTGCTTGGCTCTGTAAAGAAATTTAACACAGGTCACTGCTTGCACTACACTGCATTACATTTCATTCTTGGAGGCGTTCCATGCATGGACTTTAGGGGTCATCATGGGACGCAGCTGTGACCCGTGGCGTGCCCCTTGCGTCCCCTGACACTTCCTTTGAGACCACTGGCCTCAAAGGTGGCAAAATAAGTGCCTGGAATACAGGGGCAGCTTGTCCTCATGGCTAGGGACCAATTTTTCTGGTTTTACGTCATATTTACTATCCTAATAGTGAACAACATTATTCACTATTTGTGTGATGAAAAATGGAGTACAGTCAGCTGGGATATTACCCTATCTGACAGCTAAGTTATTAAAAAAAGGTTTTCAAATGTATCTTGCATGCATACTTGCAGGTGAGAGTGTGTTAATGGGAATGAGAGTGTGTGAATATGTGTGCAAGTGTAAGAATGTGTGTGTGAGAGTCAAAGTAAAGGTCAAATGGCATGGAGAGTGATGTCACTTCCGTTACCCATGGCAATTTGGTGAATTGACGCCCATCATTCCATGGGTGCTGTATGGGTGTTCTCGTGCATTCACCCAAACATTTTACGCACTTCCAGATTTACAAAGGTTTGTAAACCCAGGATTGTGTGAAATCGGTACGGCTACCAGAGGATGGCATAATAAGGAGGAAAATATTTTTTATTTTCTCTTTCTAAATGTGCTACATCTTGCAGCACACATAGAAAAGGGAAATGCCTCAATGAATTGTTTTTGTGCAGGAAGGTATTCATTCCTGAACAAAAATAATCCTGCTTGTAACGCAAGCACCCTTGCGGAATGGTGCAAGGGTGCGCATGTTGGCTAAAAGCTTCAAACTGTGAGAGAACAGAAGTGTGCCATATTTGAATAGGTATGGCACATTTCTGAACTCTTTTTTTCACACAATGCCTCTCTGAACCTTTGCTTGCTTCTCTGTGTTGCTTTAAAGTTTAGTAAATATACCCCTAGATTTGCCAGAGTCGTTTCTATGTAACCCCAGCACAGCACTAATGAGAGAAGGAACCGAGATGAGAAACATATTGATGCCTTCCTAAATGCTAGTTTTCTCCTTGAGGGACTACTTGCCTCCTCCCTGCGGAGACAGCTTGCCCTACTTCGCAATGTCAATTTATACTTCAAAATTATGTTGATAAGGGGGCACTTTGTGGGCCTGGGAAAGGGTGGGTATTTGTTGTACAGTGATACAACCTAGGAATGGTTCCCGGGTGGAAAGTTGGGGAGACATAGAAGCGTGAAGTACCCATAAGCAGCACTTGTGGTCTTCTTTTGTGATCCTCACCGCAAGGAGTGGATATTTGCGAGTCACCACACCTGTATGTCAGGTACTTGAGAAGAAAGGTGGACTATGAGCTGTTCAAATGAAGTCCAGCCATTTGTATGATGTTGATGCTGCTGTTAATTATTTAATTTAATTCAAACCAGGCAATTTATAAGGGGGGGCAATAAGCCACCTTCTTCCAACATCCACCTCTTCAATTTAAGACATCCGGGGCCTGATTACAACCTTGGCGGATAGGATACTCCATCACAAACGTGACGAATATCCCGTCCACCGTATTACAAGTTCAATTATATCCTATGGAACTTGAAACAATGGCGGGCAGGATATCCATCACGTTTGTGACGGAGCATACCATCCACCAAGGTTGTAATCAGGCCCCCTGTCTTGTATGTAAGAGATGTTATTCAATAATAGTTCATAAGAGCAACTAATAAACAACAGTATCAATAGTTATACAAATGGCTATTCTGTGAGAAGTGTTATAATTCTCTTTTCTTCTCTGGTATACTTGAACTTGTACCTTTTACTACTGGTGGCCCCAGCTACTGCTGAGCACACTTCCCTCTGTGTTGCTTCATGTGACAGTATTTACCGGTTCACAAGTGCTTTGAGAGCAAAGAATGAACAGCAGAGATGATGGACAGTGACATGGCTCCTTCTGTAGATTGAAACTATTATTTAAATTACTGTGATGTGTGTTTGGGACTGGCTTGGGGTAAAGGTTGGCATGCTGGTATTTTCATGTGCTGGGAAGCTTGTGAGGTGGCTCTCCCTGCTGTTTGGTGTCAATGGGTATATGCTTGGCTCTGACGCAGTGTCAAGTATTGAGATGATAATGCACATGATGTTGCAATGAACAGACATGATACCATACATGATGCGCATCATTTGAATTTTGTTACTTGGATGCATATACGTTTATTGTGCACAAGTTTACGTTTCCAGTGGTTTTCCTGGCACTTCTCAGGTGTTTGGTTTGGAACTGAGCTAAAGTACAGCAATGTTATAATCCAGCAGTGGTCCTCTCTTCGTATTTATAGAGTATTACCAGTCTTGCAGATTATGGGGGTTATTACAACTTTGGTGGAGGTGTTAATCTCTCCCAAAAGTGACGGTAAAGTGACGGATATACCACCAGCTGTATTACGAGTCCATTATATCCTATGGAACTCGTAATCCGGCTGGTGGTATATCCGTCACTTTACCGTCACTTTTGGGACGGATTAACACCTCCTCCAAAGTTGTAATAACCCCCTATGTGTCCAGGTATGACCTTCCCCACGCAGCCGGTGCATTGGGATTACATGCTAATTTCTACGCACATTTTGTGTACTGCAGTTGTATATGGTGCTTTGAACAGAGTAGCATTTGCAGATGCAAATATCTTTCATGCGTTTGTGAAACTCCTGCTCATCACAATACTGCCGCTTTCAGCGCAGGTGCACTGGGTCCCTCGGGGTACCAACTCTGTGATGTGACCTCCAAAACAGCAGACTGTGGTCCAACTTGATTTACAAAGTGTAATTTGTAATTCCCTATTAAACCTCCAAACCTGGATGCCATAATCCCCCCTCACACCTTTCTCCTGTACTGCTACTCGGGCGTTCTGTCACCTCAGAGCATGACTTTCCATTTGGCTGCATTGAACATCAGCAAGCTGTCTCCTCTAACCTGTGTTTCTTTGTGTTCCAAAGTCCTTTCCCGCTCTTTCCAAAAACGAACACTGGAAGAAATCCACATCTTACCTGTACCAGATATGCGCTTCAGCTCTGGCCATACCTTGTAGGATACTGCTAGATACACATTTCTAAATCCAGAGTAAATAACCGTTCGTGAAGCTAAGACTGCAGAATGACATTCCCGGAGACTGCCCTTTTTCAGTCTCACTTTACTGTCATTCGTTTCTTGCCCATCTTTGAATGATAGTCACATCACTGTGGTGCATGTAAAGTTTCAGTAGCCTTTGCAAAACTCTGGCTTCTTGCAAAACTTTACCTTCATTAAATACTTGAAAATAATCAGTGTGGTGGTGTTTGTGAGTAGGTTGAATACTGGTGTATATGTATGTGATAGTACAGGGTTTTGGTGGTCCATGGTACAACACCTCCTTACAGATACAGTAGGGGTGGTAGTGCAGGTGAAGAATTAGGATGTTAGTGGGAATGAAGACTTGTGCAAATCTGATGCTTTGTACTTATAAGGTGGTGGTGGCATTGAGAGAATGAGTGAAAGAGAAGAAGTAACATATATGTAGTGTTTATAATTGGATTTGCGTATAGTTTCTGATGTAAACTATCGGTGGTATAGCTATTATAAGATGTGTTGCAGAGTCTTGTAGTAGTGTAGGGGGTTGTGTAGGTGTATTTGTGAAGTGATGGTGTATGTGAAGAGTCTAAGGCCCATATTTATACTCTGTTTGCGCCTGATTTGCGTAATTTTTATTTTATTTACCCAAATTTGACACAAAGTTAACTCCATGTTTATACTTTGATGCTAGACCCATCCAGCGTCAAAGTTTTGGAGTTTAAGTAATTTTTTGTACGTGAAAACCTACCTGGCGCTAATGACATGCAAGGTAGGCGTTCCCATGCAAAAAATGACTCTAAGGCATGTGCGCCTTATTTATCCTCCCTTGTCATTTTGACGCACAGGAGGAGGCGGGCCTTAAAAAAAGGCGCCCAGCCGGATTTGCGCCGTTTTATAACGCCTATGTCAGGGCAGGCATTAAGGGAACTCTGGGCTCAGTTCCATGGTTTCCGACCATGGAAGCAGTCCACAGGTGCCCTTCCCTGCCCCCAGGGACATCCCCTGCTCCCTCGCCCACCCCTGGAGGACACCCATAGATGGGGGGACCCATCGTAAGTGGAGGTAAGTAATTTTTTTATTTTTTTTAGGTGGCATGGGGGCGCTAACTTGTGCCCTCCTACATGCCACTGTGCCCAATGGCCATGCCCAGGGGACAAATGGCCATTGGGCAGGGGGGCATGACTCCTGTCTTTGCGAAGACAGGAGTCAATTCCATGGGGGCTGTGCATAAAAAAATGACACTAGTCAGGTTAGAGTCATTTTTTTTTACTCTAACCTGACTTGCACCATTCTTTGACGCACAACCCCCAGTCTTCCCTACGCCTCCGCTGCCCGGTTAGAGTCATTTATTTTGACACTAACCAGGCTGCAGCGCCGGCTACCGTCATTCCTTAAATATGACGCCCGGCTGGCGCGTTGGAATGGTGGCAGCCAGCAGTAAACGTTTTGATGCAAACCTGCGCTGGTGCAGGTTTGCGTCAAAAAGTATAAATATGGGCCTAAGTGTACTTTAGGGGAGTGAAAGGTAGGAAGCATTGTGTGGTGGGGAACTGCTTTAGCCGGCTGTCACTGCTGACATGAGTAACATGCGATAGTGAAAGGAAGGAAGCCAGAGGTGGAGGAGCCATGCATGAAGTCCTGCTGGGAGAGGTGCACGAGTGACCTGGGTGATTAAAAAGTGGGTAACAACATGTACTAAGGGTCTATTGAGCAGTGTACAGCGTAACTGGTAGTGTGGAATGTATGTCAGGATGTAAAGAGTATGTAGAGTAGGTGTAAGGAAGTGATGTGAAGATACCATCTCTCTGCCAATGCCCTTCCCCGGGTGTATGGTAGTCATACGAGACCGCCCTCCATTTTCCTAGAAGTGAATCAGTGTACCACAGTTACATCAATGTACACAATGCAGCATGATGAACGACAATGGACAAAGACTTATAAAGGGAGAAGGTACATAGGGAAGAGCCCAATGCACCAACAGAGCTTCACTTTTTTTGATGCTCTGATGGCACAGAATACAAAATCATATCTAGGAAGCCACGCAAAACCTCTTTTCTTGGCTTTGCATGGCCTCATAGATATGGAGCAAGGTAGCGCAAGTTGCTGCGTTGTCTTACTCTGCACCAGGGAGGTGTTCCATGGGCATTGCGTGGGTTTTCCCACGCAACACCCATGAATTTTGATGCTGCCCCAGGTTTACAAAATCACGTAATCCTGGGTAAGCTCCAAAACCTTATGCCTCCCGAGGTGAGGCATAACAAGGAGAAATATTTGTATTTCTCCCCATTTTTTTCCCCTCTTTATGTGTGTGCTGCATTCTGTAGCACACATAGAAAGAGAGAAACACCTCTCGGGTTTGGTTTTGTGCAGGAAGGGGTCCCTTCCTGCACAAAAACAACCCTACATGCAACAGGGGCACCCTTACACTATGGTACAAGGGTGCCTGCACTGGCGCTAGGCTGCCAAAACGGCACCAGTGCAGGGGGAAAGGACAAGAATGCACTGCATTGCATAAATACGGTGCATTTCTGCCCTTTCACTTTGGCGTAATGCAGAGCACCAGGAAGACTTGCTGCGCTGCCCTATGCCAAAACCCCCATAAATATGCCCCTTAGTATACTGTAGCTTTCTGGCCCACTCCTCTAAAGTTCCTTTATGTTTATACTAGTAAACAAAACATTACTAGTGTCTTAAGAGGGAGGTTATACACTGGACAATTAGTTCTCCCCATCCCTCATTTAAAGTGCCTTTATGTTTATATTCATTGAAGAGAAGGTATACTCCCAGCAACGACTGCTGAAGAACTCAAGGGGAGGGGTGCATGGAGAGGTATGGGGTGGGGGGAGCACAAATAAAAAAATATAAAATTAAAACATTTTTTTTTTTACCTTTTTCCCTTCGTCGCTGCTGCCGCCTCCTGCTGCGTTGCTCCTCTGGTCTTCTTGTGGTGTCCCAGCATTCTCCGGGACACCAGCACAGGCTCCCCAGCAATCCTGGCACTGCTTTCATGCTAAACATAGCATGTAAGCAGCATTAAGATTGATATGAGCAGCTCGGAGTGCCGCTCAGACACAATCCTGGGGTCTGTGCTGTTTCTCCAGCTTGGCTGTGTTTACAGCTGGGTTGGAGAAACCTAAGTGCGCTGTGTGTTTGGCCAGCCTCAGATGGCCGGCCAAACACACATGCGCAATTAGTGCACTCTTCCCTCCTCCCCCCCACCTCCTACAGCCCAGACCCACCCTGAACACACTGCTGGCTAAGTCGTTAGATGAAAGCTAAAACGATAATGGCAGATCACACACAAGTTAATGATATGAATATATTAACATTCAAGTGTTTGTAAATATTTGCATAAACTACCAATATCAGAAAGAACTCTTCAGCTCAGTGGACACAGATCAAACCCACTACAGATTCATCAAACTTTAGCGCCAGCGTAATGATTGCTACATTGATTTTTGATACTATGAATTTCTATAAGTCTTAAGAAGTCCAAAAACTCTTTTTCAACATGCTTCCCTGACTAATATAGAATTTGGTCGAACAGAGCAGGGGGTGGTGGTATACATGGGGTGACCACCTCCGCGGTCCCAGGTCATTACACACAGTTTTCAGACCTGGACCTCGGTGTGATAGCTTTATGCATTCTGGATAATGTAGTCTTGTTTTGCACCCATTGAAGTAGGTACATTAAGATACCTGAATTCAATGACTAATGTTTAGGCAGGGTTCACAAATACCTAATGTGAGGAGGTCACTTTAACTGTAGGCCCGCACTTGAGCAAAGGATGACAGAAACATGGAGTACGAGTGGTAAATGAATAAAAGGCAAGAGCACCCAGTTCCTTTTTACTTTTAGCATCATCCGAATGGTGCCGCCTGTGCAGGATTTTGTGATGGCCAATGTAGTGGCAAGCCCTCTAGGAGAGGGAGGGTCTCCTTTGACGTGTCCTGATGCACTCTGTAGGTACTATTTCTGTCTTTGTGGTAGCTTGACTGCTACCTTTGGCATTCTACATTAAGGCTACTTAGATGGTGCCACTGAAACCATTGAGTGCCGTGGAACAACAGGGAGATGCGTTGTTAGAGCTTTGTGTGGTTCCTAGTACTTTAAACTCACATTGTGCAGGTCAGGACCCTGGAGCCCTTGGAAAGCTGCATCTGATGCCTGCTGGAAGTCAGAGTTCTAGTGCACGAGTGTGTGTATAAGCTGCAGCGATGAAATGCCTCTGCAGTGCAGCAGAGCCCCATTTCACCCCACGACCAATGAATATCTATGAGATTTGAGAGACTCACATCTGTCCCCTCTGTCCTGGGGCCCAATCATTTTATGTTATGTCACTGCATAGCTGTTTATTAGCCCTGTACCATGAGGGCGACTTGAACTGGTCCTGATTTTGCTGCCAGCATTACTGAAGCAGACCAGGCCTGTGTTTTTCAACATTGTAAGTGCAGAACTGCATGTCACAGCATATTGCCTGAAATCTTGAGACTGGCTAAAGTATCAGAAGGGCATAGCTTGTTAATCTGTGGGGTCTCTGATTGGCCCTGTGTGTTCAGGGAACCATCACAAGTGTAACTTGTTACCCACAGTGAGTTTGATTGGCTTAAAGATGATCAGGTGATTGGCTGAAGAGTGACAAAGTGGGGTCGTCACTGAAGTGTTAGCTGAAGTGGGGTCCGGTGGCCATAACATGTGTGGCTTATGTTAGCGCATCAGTCCTTAAAAAGTAAACTTACAAGGGGACGCGTATAGGTCGATTAACCTTTTGATTCGTTTAAGGTGTTCTTACCATAGTTCCAGTACAGAGACAATAATCAATGGAGTCAGTAATTTCATACACCATGACTCTACAGCCATGAATAACCACACCTTTAGTAAAAGTTTAGTAAGTTTATTTCCCTTATATTAACCATACTAAAGTCATGAATCTTAATGACCAACTCAAATCAAACAAAATTAATAATTGGGGAAGAAGGATACCACACCGGCTTGTTGTTGTGTGAAAAAGGCCGCTTTATTGGAAACAGGTGCACTCACATTTTTATACCCTAGGCCTTACGCCTCACAAAACTAAAAACCTCACTATACATAAAACTTCCTGTAACCTCTCACCCCCACCCCTACCCATCCCACCCCCTCCCCCCCATTTGAACCGCATGTCCTGTAAACCTTTGGCTGTAAACCCCCTTGTCATCAACGAAACGTCCACGTTACTATTCTTAAAGTCGAACTATCTGTCCTTATTTGTCCTGTTCTTCACTCCCTTTTTCCCGCGAGTATGTTGTCGGCCCTGTCTCCCTTCTCTGTTGTCACATTCCTGATCCGTCCCAACCCCCCGCCACCAGAAAAAGGCACGCCCGCCTTTTTCTGCCCCCCACCTAAGTCTCCCTGAAAAGCAACCTCAAACTCTCTTTTAGTTGCAAAAGGTATAGCTCCATGCTATAAACGACAGGTGCACTCCGTCATCTCGAAAAAATTCTTTGTCCTCAAACCTCAAATCGCTATGTTCAATACACGTGATGCCCTGCGATGTACAAAAAAGTTTCATTTCCTTGTTCACCTTCCTCCTTGCCTTTTCGATTGCTGCCGGCTTCCTGGCCCCTCTCCAAACCCTACGTGGCACAAAAGCTGTCCACACAATATGGCAACCATGCCAAAACCTCAGTATCTGTAACAAGTCGCCCTTCATGTCCTTAATTAAGTCCAACCCCGTCTGCCTCACCAGGTCATTTTCCCCTACATGCAACATCAATACATCAGGACAAAACCCTTGACCTTTCATCTCCTTCAAAGTCCTTAATAACTGACCCCACTGCATGCCCCCCTTTCCTTGCCACCTCACCCTATATCTGTCCCTGTCTAAACCTAAATTGTCGCCCAAAACTGTTGCCCGAGCTTGACGCTGCGCCCACTTCACGAAAGAATGGCCCACGACCCATATCTGGAGAAACTGCACCGCAGGACCTGGGACAGAACCTGTGGCAAAACAAAAGTAAGCCTGTTACTGCGCGCCGCCTAAACCCGGTCCCGCTTGCGGCACGTAGCGCTTGTACGCATTCGATTGCCATCGCCCCAAAGCCATTATACGCGCATCTGACCATCCTCTGCACCCTGCCTCTGTAGCCATCCCGATCCGAAAAGAATGGGTGCCGAATAGCACCTCACTCTGACCTACTCTTCTCAAACCCACGCGCAGCACTCGAAGCAAATGGTAGGACGTCACCCCCTCCTTCGAAACATGTCTAAAAACAGGTTGCCCTGCTTCATAAGAGGCCGCACGCCACTCCCGTGCCCATCTCAAGGGACACACCGCTTGATCCGGATAAGACGCCAAAATAATCCTCGACCCAAAACCCTTCTGGTCCGCTTTTGTCCTCCCAAGCTGTAAAACCAAGTGATCCCCCCCGAACAACACATCGTCCCATATCACCGCCCCAGACCCTCGGGCTCCCAGCAATTCTGATACTCGAAAAGCCCCGAAAAACGTTAAAGGTCGTCTCCTCACCCCTTGTCTACCCCCTTCCTCTCCCACCCTTCCAAAATGCGCTGACCCAACTCCCCCGCCGAAGGTGGGTAACCCCAGAGTAACTTGCCCATGAAAGCAATACCTGCCAATTTACCCGCAATGGTAACCCTGTACTGACGTCTTTCGACTAAGTCCAAAATAAAGCATACCACGTCTTCAACTCTATCCCGCTCGTCGATCCTACGGCGTGCTCCCAACCTCGTGAACTCTCGCCATGCCCGCAGATAAGCCCTATGTGTAGATGGCGCCAGGGAATTCAGCAGCAGCTGAAGCATTCTGTGTCGCCCGCAGCCCAAAGCACGTCGGGCATCCACGTCCTGCATAATTCTTCACCCGCAACCAGCCCATGGAACCTCTCCCACTGTGAAGGAGACAAAGCATCCGCAATGTCATTGTTCACTCCCGGCACGTGTCGCGCGGTAAAGTGAATATCATGTCGTAGGCAATGCAAAACAAAAAGGCGCAGCAATCAGAGAACCTGCACATCCCGCGCGGACTGGTTATTCACTATATGCACAACGGCTAAATTGTCAACTCGAAACAGAACCCGCTGATGGGTCAAAAATCTCCCCCACACACATGCTGCCACGACGAGGGGAAACAATTCTAGAAACGCGATGCTGCGACCGCCCCCCCTCCAAGACACCGGCCAAGACTCCGCACAATACTTACCGTGCCAGTACAAACCAAACCCCGACCCTCCAGCTGCGTCAGAAAAAATTTGAACGTCCCAATCCACCACCTGCCAAGACTGCAAAGGGATGTCATTAAAGTGTTCCAAAAAGACCGTCCACATCCTTAAATCCGCTTTTACTCCCGCACTCAACCGCACATGATGGTGTGGGAGCTTACCTCCTGCCAGGGCAAAACCAAGCCTTCTACAAAAAGTCAGCCCGGCTCTAACCACCCGACACGCAAAGTTGAGGTGGCCCAGCAAAACTTGAATGTCTCTCACTGTTGCCTTTTTACTCCGTAAAACCGCCATCAAGGTTTTTAACATGACCTCTTTCTTTTCAACAGGTAGCCTCGCCACCATGGTTATGGTGTCCAATTCAATGCCTAAGAAGGTTAGTGCCGCACAGGGCCCAACCGTTTTCTCAGGGGCCAGGGGCACACCCAGGTCCGCCATGAGCTCTTGAAAACGCCGCAGCGCGACCGCACATAGGTCCGTGGCTTGCGGCCCAACAAAGAAAAAATCGTCCAGGTAATGCGTCACAGCCCTGTGCCCCGACACCCGCACAAAAATCCACTGAAGGAAGGTGCTGAAGCACTCAAACAGGGCGCATGATGTGGAGCATCACATCGGCAGCGCTTTGTCAACATACCAGTGGCCGCCAAACTGAATACCCAGCAAACTGAAATCGTCAGGATGGACTGGTAGTAACCGGAAAGCTGACTTAATGTCAGTTTTTGCCATCAATGCTCCCGGCCCGATACCTTGTATCAACTCTATGGCCACATCCACCGAAGCATAGGACACCTTGGTCCGCTCCACCGGAATGAAATCATTAACTGACGAGCCCTCAGGCCAAGATAAATGATGTATCAACCTATACTGGCCCGGCTCCTTCTTGGGCACCACGCCGATAGGCGAAACCATAAGATTTTCAATTGGTCACTCCACGAAAGGACCTTCCATGCGGCCCTCATCCAATTCCTTCCATAGCTTTTCCCGAACAATGGCCTCTTTCCCCTGCACCGACCGCAAGTTCTCTGCCCAACGTCGCTCCTGAGGCCCCTCGTAACCCAAAGAAAACCCGTCTGAAAAACCGCGGTACAACGTCGCAGCCACATCCCTGTCATCATAAAGGCACAACCATGGAACCAACTTGTCCAACTTAACTGGCGTACGAGCTTTTGCCCAATGGCCCTTGTCCTCCCCTGTACCGACCGTTCTGTTGATTAGTCCCTCCGCCGGCTTGCTGCCCCTGGGTAACTGCCCCGACTCCTTGGGCAGCAGAGACATTACAATGCACGACCCAGTGGCGTCCCGCACAGCGGGAGCACTCATGTCGAAACTTACAATATTCTCGGGAGCATAACCCTTTATTGTAGTCCCAACAGGCCCCCGTTTTCGAGGGCAGGGCCCCAGCTGAGTACCCTCCCTTAGACGTACCGCTTGCCCCACCCTGCGTGGGGCAGTCCCGAAAGGGCCGATAAGTAATCAGTAGTCCGCTGGCTGTATACACAGTCTTACCAAATTTTGCGGGCCCCATGGTGTGCTGCCACAGGTCCGCATCAATTTCTCCCCACTTCACCTCCTCATCTACCGCCAATCGGGCCCGAAACTCCTCGTCATACTGTACCCATGCGTAACCTCCGTAATTAAGGTACGCCTTCCGAATAACGTCCATGTACTTAAAAAGCACCACCGCCCTTTCGGGAAAGCGCTCACAATAGACACTGGCATAAATTTGAAAGGCCGCCGTCCAATTCTCGATCGTAACTGGTACCCTGGGCCGTTTTGCCAATTCATTTTCCTCCTCTTTTGAGCCCTCCTTAGCTCTAATCTCCCTGTGTAATAACTTCAACATCTATACGTATTCGCCCTTCCAAATTTTCTCCTTCGTCGCCTGCATTAAATGGGCGCCCAAAGGCTTTGCCGTCCCCATATAAGGCAATTTCTTAACCTTCTCTCCTTCCCGCTTCCCTGACCCTTCACATGACGCCTTCTCCTCTTTCGCCTCAGCCTGAGCCGCCTGCTTCGCCTGCTCCCCTTTACCAATCTCCGGGTCAGGCCCAACCCCGATATCGCTTACATATACCCCTTTATAAAGCCGCTCCTGCCCTTCCCCCACCTTCGCCTCCACTGCTACCGAAACCGCCCCCACTCGTTCCTTACCTGGAATCAAAACCTGCTGCCTCTCCCGAATACCCCTACGCAGGGGGACCTGCGACCGTCGCTCCTGTACGGGAACCTGAAACGACTGAAAAACATTGTTAGACTCCCCCCCCTCGCTTTCCACCACGCCCCCTCCTCCCCGTCTCGTAACTCCCCCTCCTCCAGACTGTCCTCGTCGTAGTCCAACTCACCCAGCATCTCCATCTCCTCGTCTAAGACTTCATGAAAATCCCCAAGCCCCTCCCCTGTTGAACAGACATACTATGGCATCCCTCCCAATGTGTGCCTGACCATGTAACTCGCCATCTGAGACAACAGGCTATTTGGCAAAACCATCTGACCCTCCTCAGATATCCACAACTAATCTTGTCTTTGAAAACAATTCATTTTGCTCCAGAAACGTTTCTCTTCTTTGTCAACATTATTCGGCAAAGTTTTTAACTCTTCTAAAGTATCAACTACTTTTAATGCAAAACTAGTACATGTTGCGTACTCTTCAGGTAACAATTCCCACTTGTCTTTGAACGATATACAGTTCAACGTGTAAAACCTTGCGACTTGATCCGCATATCCATTCCCTAGTGACACGTAGTCTTGTGACTTTAGATGTGCACTGCATTTCACCATGGCAATTTCTTCAGGCAGTTAAATCGCATATACCAACTCCTTTATTCTCTCACCATTTATCACTGGTGATCCAGTAGAGCTCAGAAAACCTCTCTGCGACCACAATTGACCAAAATCATGAGCTATTCTGAATCCATATTGGCTATCCATGTAGATGGTGACTCTCAATCGGGCAGAAACATAGCATGCCCTAGTAAGAGCAACCAATTCTGCTACCTGAGCAGAATACACTACTCGAAGCCAGGAAGCTTCTAAGGTACCTGTAATTGTGCACACTGCATATCCTGCTGTCAGTGTCCCTGTGCTGTCTCTCCGATAAGAACCATCAACGAAAATAATTTGGTCATTTTCTTCCAATCGGGTATCTCTAATGTCAGGTCTCGGTTTTGAGCATAATTCAGTTACTTCGAGACAAGCATTTTGAGCATCTTCCTCTTTCTCAATTTCAGTAGTATCACTTGGAAGTAAAGTTGCCAGGTTCAGCACTGTACATCTTTTCAGTGACACGTTTGGAGCACCCAAGATACACGTTTCATATCTAGTCAACCTAGCACCAATCAAGTATTGGGTTTTCGTCCTGGTCAGTAAAATCTCAATCAAGTGAGGGACCATTACAGTCAGGGGATATTCCATCACTACTATTTCACACTGTGAAAGACTCTGACCAACTGCGGCAACTGCACACAAAAAACCTGGTAATGCTGCTGTAACTGGGTCCAAAGTAGCTGAAAAATATGCTACTGGGCAATGAGCACCTCCATGGACCTGCATCAAGATAGACACTGAACATGCATCACGCTCATGACAAAACAATGTAAATGGCTTTGTGTAATCAGGCATACCCAACGCAGGAGCTCTGCACAAATTCTCTCTCAACTCAGTGAACACTTTCAAATGATCCTGATCTAGCACTTTGGGGTCTGTGACATCCTTATGGGTTAACTTCTGTAATGGTTTTGAGATTTCTGAAAAATTCAGAATCCATTGGCGACAATAGCCCACCATTCCCAGGAATATTCTAACATCTCTCTGTGAAGTCGGGGGATTTATTTGCAGTATCATTGTGATCCTTTCTCTGGATATTTTCCTCAACCCTTTCTCAAGCTGGTGACCCAAATACTTCACTACCTTCTGACAATACTGAAACTTCAATGGTGCACTTTATGGCCATACTTTCCCAAATGAGTCAACAGGGCAATCGAGTAATACTTACACTCGTCCCTTGTCCTGGATGCAATCAACATGTCATCAATGTATTGCACCAGAGACAATTGGAAAGGCGATTCTAATGTTTCCAAATTATTTTTCAAAATCTGATTAAACAAGGAAGGTGACTCTGTGTATCCTTGAGGAAGTCTGCACCAGCAGTAAATTCTATCTAAGAATTTGAAACTGAAGAGAAATGGACTATTCTCATGAAGAGGCATATAAAGGACACTTGTGACAAATCAACCACTGTGAACCACTCTGCATCACATGGAATCTGGAACATTATTACAGCTGTGTTGGGCACTACGGGACAACACTTAACCACATGTCATTTATCTTTCTCAAATCCTGAACAATTCGGGCCTTCCCACATGGATTCTTCAAACCCATTTCGGTGAATTGCATGGGCTGCTCAACACCTCCTTCAAAACTCCCTGCTTCACAAAATCGGCAATTATCTGAGCTACTTTCATCAGGACATCTTGTGTCATAGTACACTGGGGAAGCTGCGGAAACACTGCATTCAGCTTCAAGGTAACCTTAATCGGCTCCACTCCTTTGATTAAACCCACTTCTTTCCCTGTCAGATCCCACACGTTTTCTTGCACAGTTCCCTGCAATTCAGAATGAAGCTCTTTCACTGTGAATATCGGGAAAAACTCAATCAATGGGTACTCCTCATTGGTAGTTTCACACTCAGTTTCAGGTGCTGGGTCGTCCTCATTGTCACTATTTGTCTGGATCTCAATTCCATCATTTGAACAAGTAATCAGACACCTTGTCTTACACACCAAGTCCCTTCCCAGTAGGGATACCATACTTGAATCACAAACTACAAACTTATGCAGTCCCTGAAAATTGCCAATTTCAACTTGCACTGGATCTGTAATTGGGTTTGTCAAATAATGATTCGCTACTCCCACAACCTGAACTGTTCGACTTGAAAGGGGCAAATTGGGAACTTCTGCACTTCTCACTGTAGAGCGTGTAGCTCCTGTGTCCACCAAAAATGAGACTCTGTGACCCATTACCTTTCCCCTCACATAGGGACCCCTTTGATCTACTTCTAATGAAGTCGCAAGCACACATGGCTCCTCATCGGAACTATCATTCATCCATTCACCATTTATTTCATTCTCACCGTGTAATGGGAATTGGTGCACAGCATTACTACTTCTGTCTTGTCCCTGACCTGTGACCTGTTGAGAAAGCATCATCTGTTGCTGCTCCATCGGGGCTTGAGGTATCTGCATTTGCTGTCTAGGTACCATGGGAACCTACTGCTGCATTGGCTGCAACTGCGACACTTGTGCATGGGGCAATTGTAACTGTTGCATGGACTGAAAATTCTACATTTGATTCACATTATTCTGGAAATTTGGACTTGGACCTCTCATTCTCGGTCCTCTCACGTTTTGAAATGTTTTGATGTTGTTACCTTGCTGAACAACACCCTCCTGCACCATCATCGGACACTCCTCTTCCAGTGTCCCATGGCCCCGCAAATGTGACACAGCAATAGCTTCTTCATTCCCTGCACATCATTCTGAACCACTACAGTATCCAAATCCGGAGCACGATTTATATTGCCTCCACGACCTCTACCTCTTATCTGAGGTTGAAACATAACACTTCCCTGCTGCTGTGGCATCTGTTGCACAAAGGTCCCCTGCACTCCTGTTTGAGCTGCCTTAATCTGCATCACTATCGCCTTCTCTTTCAACTTTTTCTGTTTCAACTCAATTTCATCACTACAGTATTTCACACACTGCAACACCTCATTGATCGGCGTTGGCTTGCCAGCAAATCAAATGACTCTTAATCATCTGACCTATCTCGGGTCTCAGTCCCTCCACAAACCTAAACACAAAATGCACCATGTCCTTCGGCGCAATTGCTTCTTTGCCACTGTACTCCTTGAAAACCTTCAACAATCTCTCATAATACGCATGTCTCGATTCCTTCACCTCCTGCACCGGCCTGTCAATTCTCTGCCAATCAATATTTT
Organism: Pleurodeles waltl; assembly: GCF_031143425.1. Lineage (NCBI taxonomy): Eukaryota > Metazoa > Chordata > Amphibia > Caudata > Salamandridae > Pleurodeles > Pleurodeles waltl. The sequence goes on along the minus strand of NC_090443.1, from coordinate 84,396,041 downwards.
TGAGCGAAAATCTCGTCTTTAGGAACTCAATCACCTTATAGTAATGTTTCATTACCTCAGGAGATGGTGCACCTGTACTCTTATCTCTTTCCAGCTCACTTGTCGGCCAATTTACAGCTCTTTTACATTCAACCCACAGATCAGCTGGAACCACTATTTCCAGTAAGGTATTTAAGTCTTCCCACAGACATTTCGAGAGCTTCACAAATCTGTCCGTCTGCTGATACCACTCTACCGTCTTTTCCCTCAGCTTTGGATAATCGTTTGTGAATGACAGAATATCACTCCTACTCCAAGGGACATGAACAAAATTTCCCCCTGGAATTTCTCTCATTGGTAAAATCTTTACTGGATCCTTGTCCTGTTGTACACTTTCAGGCACCTCTAAAGAATCTCATTTCTTTTTGTGTCTTTTCTTTACCCATCTGCCTTCCCACTTTTCTAATGCTCCCCAAACTTGGGCACTCTGCAGCAATTCCTTAAGGTGCACTTTTATTCCGTCTGACCTCATGTGTTCAAAATCTTTTGCCTCAAAATCGAATCTATAACTCCTCTTCAATTGCTTCATTTTCTCGATTTCTATGCCATGCTTCTCTGCCAAATCTGATAATCTCTGATGTACCTTGCTCACCTCTCTTGTGATTCTCGGGCACAAGTATCTCAACTCTGCCTCCATGTAGGACTCTAATCTATTCACCCCCATTGTTCCCTCAACCAGTTCGCCTGCTTCCATGCTCAATCTGACACAGTTTATCTGGTCCTCCTTAGAAGTATTCTGTGGGGTATTAGCTTGTCTAGCCATTTGGTCAACTGCTGAGCTGTTAGTCCCTGTAACTAAATGTTACTCGCGTTCACAGTTGTGCCACTGCATTTGATGTCTGCAGTGTCAATAATTTCAGGCTCTGACCTGCACTAGGTAAATACACAGCATCTGGAAGTGTAACGAGTGTGTCAGGAATAAGGCCATGCGCGGTCCAGGTCCCGCCCGAAACTCCACTGCGAGGCTCTGCGGCGCTTTATGCGCACCACTTGTCATCCCCTCTTGTTCCAAAGGTGGTCATCAGCGTCGTCTGCCCTGTGGCAAAGCTCATAGAGCTGCAGGTTCAGGACATTGGTGGACAAGATGCACTTATCAGTGCTATTCCATGAAGGGACTACAATTCTCATGTTTTTAGAGGCAGCAGCCATCTTGGGGTGTGGCAGACCTATAAAGCCCAGCCACACCCAAGCACGTTGCTCACTATTTTGAAGACTTCGATGCAGTCAGACCTCGTGGGGGGTTTTCTGAAGAAGAGCAGAGTTCCTGCATGGCAGAGTGACATCCAATCGAAGTATCCTTGTTTCCATAGTGAATTAAAAAACGAGTAGGTTGTACTCGTAGCGGTAAGGCCTTGATGAATCCAATTGGAGGAAGTCATTACTTCCAGAAGTAAAGCGCCCCTTAGCACAACGAGCAAAGCGTTTTCAGTTTCCAGAGTACAGCGGCGTTGGCGCAATGATCAAAGGCGTTTCAGTTCACAGATGTAAAGCACTCTTGGCACGGCAATTTAAGTGCTTCAGTCCACAGATGTAAAGCGCTCTTGGCACGGCAAATCAAGCGCTTCAGTCCACAGGTGTAAAGCGCTCTTTGCACGGCAATTCAAGCGCTTCAGTCCACAGGTGTAAAGCGCTCTTGGCACGGCAATTCAAGTGCTTCAGTCCACAGGTTTAAAGCGCTCTTGGCATGGCAATTCAAGCACTGAAGTCCACAGATGAAAAGCGCTCTTGGCACGGCAATCAAAGCACTTCAATCCACAGGAGTAAAAGCCTCTTGGCACAACAATCAAAGTGATTCAGGCCACATGAGTAAAGCGCCCCTTAGCATAACGAGCGTAGCGCTTCAGGCAAGACAAGTAAAAGCCTTTCCTGGTATTATAAGTAAAGCACTTCAAGTTCAATGAGTAAAAACTTTTCGGCCTTTATAGTTGTGAATGTGAAAGTATTTTTGGAGATAAGCAAATTATAGTTTTCATTGTTTTTTGGAAAGCATAATATGTGGAAAGCATATTTAATTCTTTGAGATTTTCTAGGTCATGATCAAAGGTTTATGTTATGAATGCATGGATGTTACAGGATTGATATTCTGAGTATGATCATAGTCCAAAGCTCTTGCCATCTCTTGGTTCTGAGGTCGTGGTTTATTCTTGTTCCATGATGATCATAGTCCAAAGCTCTTGCCATCTCTTGGTTCTGAGGTCGTAGTTTATTCTTGTTCCATGATTCAAAGAAGGGGCTTTGCCCTCATTTCAAAAGGGGTCTCCATTTGATATCGGAGATGCATTTAGTCAAGAGTCTATTGATGAGTTATATTTCTATGAATGAGTAAGTGCATATTTGTTCTAACCTTTTCTTTTCAGATCTCTCTCCCTGCTGTTCCCTACCATAATTCCCTTCCCTCTGACTGGCTTCATCATAACTCTGTGCTATAATACCTTTCTGAGATGGTGACGTCGGAAGGTGGGCCATTTGTTCAGCAATGTGTAGATCCAGAGGAAAGGACACTGTGACAGAGTGGACTGAGATCTAACAAGGATCTTGACCCATCAAAGGTCTGGCTCATAGAAGAGACTACCTGAAATTGCTCATTTGGTTCCCTCCTCACTAGACTCTGGGACATCTCTCCTTGTTCACTCATGCTTGGTTTCTTCTGCGCAAATAATGGTACGGCTGGACCAACAGTAATCAGCAGCAATATTGCATCTGGGGCTGCTCTAGCACCTGAACACTGTGGGAGAGTAACCCCCATGCTCTGATTCATAATTGGGGTCAAGTCTGACTGTGTCCCTGTCATTGGCGTAATTCTCTGCATCCCCTGCGGCTGTCCCTAGGGTAACAAAACAGTAGTCGGCTCAGTCTGAACCAACAGTGGTCTTGGAACCACTTGCTCCGTAGGTACCACTAAGTTCTAAGTCGTCTCCAAGACAGGCACATCAGGGTAGATTCTCTGTATGGGTGGCGGATGCATCTGTGCCTGAACCACAGGAGTAGTTAACACATTTGGTCTTTGCACCACACCCTGTGTCTGGCTAGTATTAACCTGCTCTGCACTCACTGTTTCCATTGCCTGTGCCGGGGCTGTTGCGTACTAGTATTCGGACCATCGTCGTGCACCGCGTACGGTGGTGGTCTGTCTCTCAGTATCTATGTAACAAGATCTTCAGCATCAAAGTCCTCCTCCACTATGGAAGACTTTCTTGCTTCCTTACTCTCAGACAGACTTTCATTAGACTTTCTAGTTGCTTTCTTTCCTTCCGTCTCGTCTTACTGCGTAATTGCCAGAAACAACTTAATTCCCTGCAATGTCTCTGCTCTCCACCTTTTCTGCTCGCAGTCCCATTAAGCCTCTGCTAAGGACTTCTCTACCTTTCTTACTCTCCTCTCGAATTACAATTGCTGTTGCTGTATAGCTACCAGCTCCCAAACGTCTAATGCCTCAAACTGTGCTGGTCTCGGAAGGGGCTTTGATTCATATAGCGCCATCTGCAATTGCTCCAAAATTCTCAAATAGAACGTCCCATTCTCAGGAAATGCTAAGCTCCCATTTTTCTTTGTCAACTTGCACCTCTGCTTTAACCAAAGACATGGTGCAACACCTCGCTCCTCCATTACAATGTAAGCCGTTGTATTCTCTGGCGGTGTAGGCTCTCCTACATTTGCTCTAATGTACATATCTCCCCTTAGGGCACTCTTCAATGCCTTGAAGAACGTCATCTTTTCTACTTTTTATTTATTCAAAATCAAATCAGGAAATGACTTTTACTCGCAAGATTCCTTTCACCCACTTTCTCAACTTATTGCCTCTCACGGGCAGCTGCCAATCCGTCATGCTGACGTCACGGCCCCTTCCTGCTCTGGTGGGGAAAAAGGGCCCAAACGGGCCTCCCCGACATTCAGGAGGGCTTGGTATGAATGGGGAGATTCTTTCTGCGACCGAGGGCCAGGACACCCCACAAGACACCAGGGATTTCACTTGGGGGGGTCGGCGCCCTTGGAAAACTGGCTCCCCCCTTCCCGGGGGGTGGAGGGAACATGTTTTAAAATTGAAGAAAAAAAAATGTGGGGGCAATATTTTTTTTAATAGTCCTATGGTTTCCCTGGGGGGCGCTATGGCCCCCAAGGAAACCATGCAGCTATTGAAAAAATATATAGCTCTATATATAGACATATCTATGTAGATATATCTATCTATATATGTGTATATATATATGTAGATGTCTATATATATATAGCGATCACTTTTGTTAACTGCTTCTGTGGTTTCCCTGTGGGCTGCGATCTGCCCCCAGGAAAACCACACCCACATATAAAAGTGATCTATCTATATATATATGTATATATATTCGCCACCAGTTCTCTTGCAGTTGCAGCTTGCGTCTTCAAAACAATGCACATACTTCAACTGATGCATTTCAACTGTAGCTTTTAGGCAGCAATAAAGAAGTCAAGTAAGTCTTGTGACTACTGTTACAAAAGGATCTGACTTTTATCTAGTGGCAGTTTTGATGCCATAAAGTAGTGCAGAAGGTTTATATGCCTACTGCAAAGATCACATCTGTATTTTATATAAATAGCTGAGTAGATTAGTAAAGCCAGCCTTTACCAGTGCTATAATACAAATGAAATGTATGTGCAAGGTGGGCTATGGAGAGATGAAGGCCACTTTTGCTGGGTGGCAGTGAGAGAATCTGAGGAGGAGGTAATGGGTGTTGGGAGCACCAATATTGATTGTTGGACTGGGCGCTAGAGGCGCTAAAGACTGTGACGATTGGTATGCGACAAGGTGAAGTAAAATTGTGTCTTTTTTTGAGTGTCTTGAGAGAACGTGCTGATTGAGGGAAGAAGTGAAGGTAAGGTGACCTCTACTGTTGCACGTATCACTCACACACCCACCAGCAATTTTGTGACTGTCTACTTAGGCTAGTGTTTTAGAGCGACAGTTTAGCCAATGGCAGAGATCGCATCTTGTTGGATGACTGCTGCTCAAGCCCTCACTCAGATTATAGAGGACAGCTCTGACGTAGGATCCGAGACTGAGACAGCAGATACTGAGACAGCATCTGAGGGATAGGTCAATGGCACAGACTCTGGGAGTGATTTTTCAACCGGAGGAGTCCCATTCGATAACTCCTCTTCCACTGATTATGAGGGAGGTGATGTGGACAGTCATGTTGTCCCTTCGCAAGCACAGTCTGTGCAGTGGGACAATAGCAGGTTAGCCCAACCCAGAGAGCAGGTGCATGCAGCGGCAATCACAGAGAGAGTGCTCTCTTGGAAGCTCCCCAATTTAGTTCAGCCCCAAATTCCAACACCCAAATCGTATTGGGGAGACATCAAAATGATCTATCACAAAAGAACCTGGTTTTGTGAGGCAGGCACCTGCGTTTTTGGTCCTGGGCTCGGTGGCCATATAGGGAAACCTACCAAACCCAGACATTTCTGGAAATTAGACACAGAGGTGTGACTTGTGTGGATTTCCCAAAGTGTTCTTAACCAGAAGACCCTGCAAAGGTGAAATCTTGAATAAAAACACAAACCACAGGAATATGCTGGGATCCACAAAAATCCTACCAGCCAGTGTTTCCCCACCTGTCCCTATAAAAATGCTACCCCACTTGAGTGGCTGTACTTAATGCCTGCGTCAGGAATGGATCACCCCAGGGTCAACAGTTACCCTCATGTAAGGACCAACATTGACCGTTGTGTGATCAATTCCTGACACGGGCACTAGGCCTACTCACACAAGTGAGGTACAATTTTCATCCGGAGACTTGGGGGAATGCTGGGTGGAAGGAAATTAGTGGCTCCACTCAGATTCCAGATCTTTCTATCACCGAAATGTGAGGAAAAAGTGTTTTTCTTTGTCAAAAATTAAGGTTTGCTAAGGATTCTGGGTAACACAACCTGACGAGAGCGCCACAAGTTACCCCATCCTCGGTTCCCCTAGGTGTCTAGTTTTGAAAAATGCACAGGTTTGGTAGATTTTCCTAAGTACCGGCTGAGCTAGAGACCAAAATCCAGAGCTAGGCACTTCCAAAAAACACATCAGTTTTCAATGTAAAAACTTGATGTGTCCATGTTGCATTTTGGGGCGTTTCCTGTCATGGGTACTAGGCCTACCAACACAAGTGAGGCCCCATTTTTATCAGGAAGCTTGGGTAAATGCTGGGTGGAAGGAAATTTGTGGCTCCTCTCAGATTCCAGAACTTTCCATCACCGAAATGTGAGGAAAAAGTGTTTTTTTGCCAAAGGTTGAGGTTTGCAAAGGATTCTGAGTAACAGAACCTGGTGAGAGAGCCACGAGTCACCCCATTATGAAATCCCCTAGGTATCTAGTTTCTAAAAATGTATAGGTTTGCTAGGTTTCCCTAGGTGCTGGCTGAGCTAGAGGCCAAAATCGGCAGCTAGGCACTTTGCAAAAAACACGTCCATTTTCATTGGAAAAACGTGATGTGTCCACGTTGTGTTTTGGGGCATTTCCTGTCGCGGGCACTAGCCTTACCCACACAAGTTAGGTACCATTTCTATCGGGAGAATTGGGGGAATGCTAGGTGGAAGGAAGTTTGTGGTTCCTCTCAGATTCCAGATCTTTGCAGCACTGAAATCTGAGGGAAAAGGTTTTTTTTTAACCAAATGTTGAGGTTTGCAAAGGATTCTGGGTAACAGAACCCGGTGAGAGCCCCACAAGTCTCCCCATCCTGGATTCCCCTAGGTGTATAGTTTTCAATCATGCACAGGTTTGGTAGGTTTCCCTAGGCGCCGGCTGAGCTAGAGGCCAAAATCCACAGCTAGGCACTTTCCACAAAAAAACACATCAGATTTCAATGTAAAAATGTGATGTGCCCATGTTGCCTTTCCTGTTGCGGGCATTAGGCCTACCTACACAGGTGAGGGACCAATTTTTATTGGGAGACTTGGGGAAAGACAGGATAGCAGAACAATTATTGCCCTTGTCTTTCTCTACATTTTTTCCTTCCAAATGTAGGACAGGGTGTAAAAAAGACGTCTATTTGAGAAATTGCCTGTAATTCACATGCTAATATGGCCACCCTGGAATTCAGAGATGTGCAAATAACCACTGCTTCTCAACACCTTGGGGGTCATTCTAACTCTGACGGGCGGCGGAGGCCGCCCGCCAGAGTTCCCCCCTCCAGAACACCGCTCCGCGGTCATAAGACCGCTGCGGTGATTCTGGGTTTCCCACTGGGCTGGCGGGCGACCGCCAAAAGGCCGCCCGCCAGCCCAGTGGGAAACACCCCTCCATGAGGATGCCGGCTCCGAATGGAGCCGGCGGAGTGGAGGATGTGCGACGGGTGCAGTTGCACCCGTCGCGAATTTCAGTGTCTGCTCAGCAGACACTGAAATTCTTTGTGGGGCCCTCTTACGGGGGCCCCACGACACCCCATACCGCCATCCTGTTCCTGGCGGGCGACCCGCCAGGAACAGGATGGCGGTATGGGGTGTCAGAATCCCCATGCGCCACCATGGAGGATTCTGCAGGACAGCGGAAAACCGGCAGGAGACCAACGGTTTTCCTGCTCTGACCGCAGCTGAACCGCCGCGGTCAGAATGTCCTGAGGAGCACCGCCAGCCTGTTGGGGGTGCTCCCGCCGACCCTGGCCCCGGCAGTCCGTGACCGCCGGTGTCAGAATCAGGCCCCTTATCTTGTGCCCATTTTGGAAATACAAAGGTTTCCTTGATACCTTTTTTTCACTCTTTATATTTCACCAAATGAATTTCTGTACACCCGGTATGCAATGAAAACACATTGCAAGGTCTAGCTCCTTTATTGTCTCTGGGTACCTAGGGTTCTTGATGAACCTACAAGCCCTATATATCCCCGCAACCAGAAGAGTACAGCAGACGTAACTGTATATTACTTTTTAAAAATATGGCATTGTAGGAAAAAGTTACAGAGTAAAACGTGAAGAAAAATGGCTGTTTTTTAACCTCAATTTCAATAGTTTTTATTTCAGCTGTTGTGTTCTGTAAGAAAACCTTGTAGGATCTACACAAATGACCCCTTGCTGAATTCAGAATTTGGCCTACTTTTTAGAAATTGTTAGCTGTCTGGGATTCAGCATTGGTTTCACACCTATTTCCATCACTGGAAGGAGGCTAAAATCACAAACAATTGTAAAAATGGGATATGTCCCAGTTAAATGCCAAAATTGTGTTAAAAAATGTGTTTTTCTGATTCAAGTCTGCCTGTTCCTGAAAGCTGGGAAGATGGTGATTTTAGCACCGCAAACTCTTCGTTGATGCCATTTTCAGGGGAAAAACACATGATTTCTTCTGCAGGCCTTTCTTCTCATTTTTCTGAAAAAAACAAATTTTTGGCTGTATTTTGGCTAATTTCTTGGTCTCCTCAAGGAGAACCCACAAACTCTGGCTACCCTTAGAATCCTTAGGATGTTGGAAAATAAGGACACAAATTTGGCGAGGATAGCTTATGTGGGCAAAAAGTTATTAAGGCCTAAGCACGAACCACCCCAAATAGCCAAAAAAGGGCTCAGCACTGGGGTGCGGGAAAGGCCTAGCAGCTAATGGGTTAAGAAGGGTAGGGCGAGCATAGGGGATTTTATGCTATTTGTTTGTTGTTGTTACAATTTGTTTGGTTTGTGTGCCGATTGTTTTAAGTGCACTAGTTATTTTGTATTTTTTTCTTGTAGTAATTATAAATCTCACTGGCTGTTTTTTCGGTGGGGCCTGAGGGTCAACACTTCTTTTTAATCTTGTTAGTGCAGTTTGATATTCTGGTATCTTTTTCAATTTTGTTTTCAATACATTCATAGTCTTCTAGTTCGTCAAATTTTAGTGCACACTTGACCTTGTATCTTGAAATTGTACTGCTCGGGTATTTTTTATATGCTAGTGCAGTTTATTATCTTGAAATTAGTTTAAGTGCAGAACTGGGATACACAAATTGGTGGGAGCTACAGGGACTGCACTTCCGTCAGTACTTTTGTTACGGAGGAACATTTATTCTAATTGTTTCAATTACAGTGTTATGCACAGGTGATTCTGTTACCAGGAAAGCCTCCCCTCTAATGGACATCATGTAAGGGTCGCAGCTGCAAACCCTGGCTTGCCCCTTGCGACCCACGGCACTGCCTTTGCGACTCCTGGCCTAAGAGGTGGCAAAATCAGTGCCACGAACAAAGGGACAGCTCGTCCTTATGGATGTTGCTTGGGGCTCTTCTTCCTTGTTTTCAATAATTGTTTCCATTACGTTAATATTAAATAATAATAATACATTTTTCACTAATAGTGTAATAAAAAATGCAGTACAGTTAGCTGGAATATGACCCTTCTTTGTGGCTGAGGTAAGTAAAAACACATTTCAATGTATGTTGCGTGCATGCTTGCGGGTGAGTGTGTGCTTATGAGCGAGTGTATGTGTATTGTGTAAGCATGAGTGTGTGATTAAAAGTAAAGATTAAATGGCGTACGATGTCAGTTCCGCTACCCCTGGCATTTTGGTGAATTCAAGAATTGTGTACAAGAAAAGGGTGGGATAGGAGCATAGCTGGAGGCATTTAGGCCCATATTTATACTTTTTGACGCAAATCAGCGCTTGGGCAGATTTTCATCAAAAAGATTACCGCCGGCTAGCGCAATTCCAATTAGCCAGCAGGGCGCCTTATTTATGGAATTACATTAGCCAGCGCTGCGGCCTGGTTTGCGTCAAAATAAATGACTCAAATCAGGCAGCGGAGGAGTAGGGAATAATGGGGGTTGTGCGTCAAAGAATGGTGCAAGTCAGGTTAGAGTAAAAACAAAATGACTCTAACCTGATGAGCGTCATTTTTTGACGCACAACCCCCATGGAAATGACTCCTGTCTTAGCAAAGACAGGAGTCGTGCCCCCCTGCCCAATGGCCATGCCCAGGGGACCTCTGTCCCCTGGGCATGGCATTTGGACACAGTGGCATGTAAGGGGGCCCAAGTTAGGCCCCCCTATGCTACTTAAAATAAATAAATAAAAATACTTACCTGCACTTACCTGCACTCACCATAGATGGTTCCCCCATCCATGGGTGTCCTCCAGGGGTGGGCTAGGGTGGCAGGGAAGGGCACCCGTGGACTGTTCCCATGGTCTTCCACCATGGAAAAGAGCCCACAGGTCCCTTAATTAAACAACGGCTTACATCGGAATTTACGTCATTTTCCGGCTCCGCCTCCCAGCCGTGTGCCATTTTTGTCCAGTTGTATAAATATGGCGCACGGCTGTTTAAGTCATTTTTTTATACAGGAACGCCTACCTTGCATGTCATTAACGCAAGGCAGGTTCACGCATCCAGAAAATGACGCACACTGAGAAATTTTGACATTCGCGGGGTCGGGCGTCAAAGTATAAATATGGTGTTAGGTTTGCGCCAAATTTGTGTTAAAAAAATGGACGCAAATCCTGCACAAGCAGAGTATAAGTATGCCCCTTACTGTTTCTTGGTGTTGGGGAGCCATGGTTAGGTAAGGTAGATTTTTTGGAGTACTGGCAATAGGGAGTTTTATTGGGGGGAGTTCTCCCAGTTTCCCCTAGAGACCACGGCTGAAGGGATTAAAACCCCACTCTTCTCCGCCCCCCAATTCTGAGAATCAGCTTGTCTCAGTCTATTTATGGGCAGTGGGATGGTTGTGTCTGCCATTAGCAGGAGGTGATTGTTTGAGATGTTTCTTGGGCTTAAAATAAAGTGAGGTTGTGTGTGTGAGTGTGTTTTTTTAAAAGTTTGAAACTGTTTTTTGTTCTAAGAGGATTTACTATTACTTGGTGAAATCTGAATGCAATTTATTTTAACAGCGTATGCCTTTGCACATGACGAAATTCCTGTGCAGTGCTTTGCTGCCTTCTGTTATTTAGGACCAGATGTACAAAGCTTGTTTCTTATTGCAAACGGCCCGATTCAGAGAATCGGGCCGTTTGCGACAAGAAAAAAGGGTTTGCGAGTCACAGTTAGGAAGGGGCGTTCCCTTCCTAATTGCGAATCGCAGTACGATGTATGGTTGTTTTGTGACCGTGAATGCGGTCACAAAACAATTGCACTTAGCACCAATTTCAAACTGATGCTACTCCATTTGCAAAACGGGAAAGGGTCTCCACGGGACCCCTTCCCATTTGTGAATGCATGCGAAAATGCACTCCCTGCTCTGAGAAAATGAAAAAAAACTCTATTTTTTTTTTTAAATGCAGCCCGTTTTCCTTTATGGAAAACGGGCTGCATTTAAAAAAAAAAACACTGCTTTATTTAAAAGCAGTCACAGACATGGTGGTCTGATGCCCCCAACAGGCCACCATCCCTGTGAGTGCGGCCATTCTCAATGGGGTTACAAATTGCAACCTACCTCATGAATATTTGTGAGGTAGGTCATTTGCGACCCCACTGGGAATGGCAAATGGTGTCACTGACACTGCTATACATCAGGTTTTGCGACTCGAAAATTGCGAGTCGCCAGACTCATAATTTGCGAGTCGGAATACCTGATATTTGTACATGTGGCCCTTGGTCCACTAGAAGTATCTGAATACCACAAGCCCTTGTTACTGAGTACTGAGATGTGGGAATATCAGTTTGGGAGTTTCTAAATAGGATTCACATTATTGACAACCTGCTTTCTAGGTCCCAACTAAGAGTCTTGCAACCACCACCTGCATCACTGCTACTCATATGCCATTTGGACTGAGATTGACCTACTCTGATATCTGCTACTCTATCCATTAAATATTCCCCACTTAGCTGGATTTAAGTGAGCCAGATTTAACAAGAGGTAAATGTGCAAGTGTGCTTGGATGTGTGTGCCATCTTACTGAACACTAGATTTCATTTATCCACGCTGTCCATAACACTGTCCACTTCCAAAGGCATTAATTGATGCTTAAGATTGAACTTTTAGGATCGTCACCTGAATGTCAAATTTCTTCCCTCTTGGGCTGTAGTACCTTGTGCACTCAGAAGTCCATTACTCTAGGCCTACTGCCAGCTTATGCATCCACAGACTTTCTTTGAGGCTAGATGTGTTAGTAGCGGTTGCAGATTGTGGAGAATCTTCTTGAACAATGTTATGGATGTTGCTGATGAAGCCCTTCACTCACCCACACACACAGCACAGTGGTTGCTTGTTTCACTGACACTGGTAAGTTGATGGTAGTAATGGGCCTCAGCCTTCCCCTCTTTGTGTAGTGCTACACATTACACTCTTCCACCCTTATTTGTTTATGTGGAGGAAAGCTATAGTTGAATGTGGCTCTTAAAATTGGCTCTTAAAGTGTTCATCTACTCTGTAAGCTGGAGTTCCACCAACATGAGGTGACATGTTGGCTTGCAAATAAGTCTAATGACCAGGCTGGATTAAAAGTTTGTATTGGACCAAAGCAGTTATGCTGATTGCTATTGGTTGGGTTCCATGATTGGGCCTGGTCTGGGTTTTGTTTTCTAGAGCTGGTCTGGTTATGACTTTTCTGCAGCAGTATCACCCTGCATTCTAGCATCCAATAATCTGCTGATGAGTGGTCAGTGAAGGGACCACTAAAGACTACAGTTCCATTCCTGCCTTCGTTCTGGTTTGAATCATTCTATGTAACTGTAAAACATTGTGGGTGCATGGGTAAAATATCGCCATACCAGACGTGATGTGCATACACTGTCTTGCACAATGCAGTCCAGAGGTTTCAAACTTACTTTTATTGAATGTTGGTCTCTTGGTATTTTCATCCTTGAACGTGGCTTTGGTGTATCCTTATGTATTGTTGGACCTTACAATGGTGTGCAGAGACGAGTGCCATGTCTTGCTCGCCAGCCCCTTTTTATCCTGTTGATAGCTGTGTGGGCAGCACTCTTGCATTACTCTGTCCAAACTTTATATTACTAGGAGTGCCAGTCTTTCCTTTATTCATACAAAACTTCTGTCTTGTGAGTATGAGTAATCTCAAGGTTCATGACGCCAGAGATTTTTGTATCTTTAAGTCATTTCCCTCCTCCTTCCACACTCTCCCTTCAACTGTTGCTGCTCTCCAGGCATGGTATGCTTTGGTGCTTCCACTGGGGGAAAGAGTTCCATTTGTTGCAGGATGGTAGGCTTGCAGTTTGTTTCTGGCTTGAACGTCTCAGTGGACTTATGCTGACATCCTGTCTCTGTATGAGGTGGATTCCAGGTCAGTAAATTCCAGTTATCAAGGGCTAACAGAAGATCAAACTATTTTAAGGTGTTCTTATGCACTGGTCTGAACCCTGCCTAGTAGGAGGGAAATGACTTAAAGATACGAAAATCTCAGGCATCATGAACCTTGGCCAGAGGAGATTATCCTTATCCTCATTCCCGCCCCTGCCTTCTGTTTCATCTTTAGCCCCAGTCTTGTCACGGGGATTAGCGACGGAGAGTCTAGAAGAAGGCATCTCTCAAGTAACTCAGTCTGCTCAATCCGTAGTCCCACTTTCCCCCATTGTGGTACGTGAGGATCCTTCTGCAGACTGCACTACCCGCTGTTAACACCATCTCTCCCTAGAAGAGAGGGAATGACTTTCAAATCTCATACTGGGAAAAGAAAAAGAGGCGAGATCATCACAAGATCTAAGAGACAAATTTACTCCTTTTTATTAATAATGCTCCCAGCTAACAGAAGGAGGTAGCTATAGAGGGGTCTGAGTCAGTCGGTGGGGGGTGCTCTTCCCCCAGGGGGATTTGTTATCAAGTATTGGGAATCTTATTACTGATCCATTAGACCCGATCAACTGAATTCCCTGAGGAAGATTGAGAGCCATCTTGAGTCACTAGTAAATTCCCCCGGCAGAGGGTATTTCCCAGGATTAAGTCAGGGAGGCGCCCAGGCCTTTAATCAACCTCAGGTCCCATCAGCTACTGGATGTGACAATATGGCTCTATCGCTAGCTGTCAAGTTCACTCCTATAGAGGATTTCTCTAGCAGTCAAAGCCCCAGCATTGACATTAGCAGTAGAGTTGGGAATTGCCTGTTGCCTCAGAAGGCGCATCTCACCCAGCAGAACAGGGTAAAGTCCTTGCCGGACCATCTGCAACCTGTTGTTCAGGCAAAATGTAAAGGGGCACCTGATCATTTACATCTTCCCCCAGGAAGCACTTGTACACTTTGGTGTAAGCTGGGGTTTTTCCTCTGGCTGATGATACACACGAGGTCCCTTGGAGCTTGATGAATAAAGCTGCTTTTTGGTGCAGGAAACATTCTGATGCCCACCAAGATCTACCGAACAAACTCATTATGGCACATACAGTAAGATGGATGGTGCATATGAAAACATCCATTGATGGGGATTGTGTTTTGCTGAGCTTTAGTGATCCTCAGTGTGTCCAATTTCTACTTTCTCGCCTGAACATGACAAATGCGAACCATAGCACAACAGTGGCAAGACCTTTGTGCTTTTTTTATCCACCATCACGGATCAAGTTCTGTAAAGTAAGGAAGATTAATTCCTTGAAGATTAGTAGTGGATAATATAGGCCAGCATCTTTATCATCATGAGCCCATCTTAATCGTTTTTAGACTCTGTCAGGTTTATCGGATAATTGGTGATCTACCCTGCCAATGTCACAGGAGAAGGGGGTTTTCGTGGCTCAGGTGGAGAATCCTCGCTTTGGCCCATCCCTCAAGTTTCCTGCAGCACACCCCCTTATAGTACGCATGATGTGAAGGGCGTAGACTGTGGGCAGTGCCTGCAAGTTCTATCATGGAACATTGCTGAGATTCGTGATAAACTGCTCAATGAGGATTGGCTTAACTACGTCTCTAAATATGCCATAATTTGTTGTCAAGAAACATGGGCTGTAAATCCTGTTTTTTAAAATTGGTATACAGCCTATTGTTCAGCCGCCATACCTTCAGTAGCTGTGAGAGGGAAGGGGGGGTTGGCAGTTTTTGTCACTTTTGCATGGAGTAATTATAAGGTGGTGGTTGTAGCAGTCACCCCTTAGTTTCTAATCTTATACTTAAGAAAGGATAATGGCCCTCATTCCAACCCTGGCGGTCTATGACCGCCAGGGTGGAGGGCAACGGAAGCACCGCCAACAGGCTGGCGGTGCTTCCAGGGCCATTCTGACCGCGGCGGTAAAGCCGCGGTCAGAAAAGGGGAACCGGCGGTTTCCCGCCGGTTTTCCCCTGGCCCAGGCTATGGGGATTCCGACCCCCTTCCCGCCAGCCTGTTTCTGGTGGTTTACACCGCCAGAACCAGGATGGCGGGAACGGGTGTCGTGGGGCCCCTGCACTGCCCATGCCACTGGCATGGGCAGTGCAGGGGCCCCCTAACAGGGCCCCATGAAGATTTTTACTGTCTGCTTTGCAGACAGTGAAAATCGCGACGGGTGCTACTGCACCCGTCGCACCCCTGCAACACCACCGGCTCCATTCGGAGCCGGCTTCTATGTTGCAGGGGCTTTCCCGCTGGGCCGGCGGATGGCCTTTTGGCAGTCGCCCGCCGGCCCAGCGGGAAAGCCAGAATGGCATCCGCGGTCTCCTGACCGCGGAGCGGCCATTTGGCGGTGACCGCATGGCGGGCGGCAACCGCCGCCCGCCGCGGTCAGAATGACCGCCAATGTGTTGAATCTGATCTTAATTATTTTTGTTATAATCATTTTGCAAAATGGGCGGCTGAGGTAGTCCAGGATCTGGGGTAAGTCACTTTTTGCATTTCATAATAGGCTGAAGAATTTCTCGCCTTCAATTATCAGGGCAGGCGATTTTAATATCACTAAATGCCAGTACAGTGCTGAACGCATATGTGGGTTCTCGGATGGGGAAGGGCCTATTAAGGGGCACTTCTCACATACTCTTTACGGGAAAGATATAAATAAACTAATTTTGTCTTACAACCTGGTTGATGGAGCAGACATATTGGGGAAAAATAATATTGCCCCCCCCTACGTTTGTAGGAAGTGGAAAGGGTAGTACTATTGACTTCTTGCTTTTAACTTCAGATGTGGCAAACTGTCTGGGTTTCTTTAGAGTAAATCCCCTACCTTTCAGTGATCACTGTCCTATTCATGCTTGTTTTATTGCCTACCACTATGAGGAAACAAAGGTGGCAAATAATTTTCCTACAGAGCATAGGGTTAATAGTGGCGTTCATGTAAAGTGGAGTAGAATTAATCCTCAAGATTTCACTAACAACCTCATTAACACAATGTCTGATGATTTCACTTGCTGCTTGTCAATGGATAGGATGCCCTGAGAGATCCTGGAAAGTTTTAGTAATATTTTCTTCACTGTTGCACGTAATTTAACCTCAAATAAACCAGTAAAGGAGCACCCAGTGAAATCTTGCTTTAGCCATGAGTGCACAACAGCGCCTAAGGCACTAAAAAAGACCACTTGCTATACTCTGTGCAACCCCATAGGTATAAGAAAAGCTAGAGAAGTTTACAAGCAAGCCCTATTTAAAAAGTAAACAAGAATTGCAGATTAAGGCCTGGGAGGACTTAGCTCAGCCTTAAGGGATAGCAAATCCTTTTGGGAGGTTGTTAATCGACCCCTTTTTAGCAATGATTTATTCTATGGAATTGAGTGTCGCATTAGTGCCCTGGACTGGACTGATCATTTTACGGCTATTTTGTAACTCTGAGGATGTTTTAGTAACTCAAAGAGATGTTTCAGGTCCTGCCTCTCCTGTGGTTAATGAACAATGGCTAGCTAACCTTATGTACTATACAGCATTTATTAAAGCAATCCAGGGAGCAGTCAATGGAAAAGCCCGAGGTCCAGATGGGGTACATATTGACCAGCCTAAACACAAAATAGATTTTTGGGCGCCCATGCTGACTAATGTATTGAGGGCCACGGTTAAAGGAAATCTAAAGGATTCATGGAGAGAGGCCATCATAGTTTCAATTGTTTTAAAAAGGTAACAGAAGTATGCCCTCCTGTTGCCACCCTATTTCTTTGTTGGAGTCTAAATTAAAGATTCAGGGAAGGGTCATTTTACAAAAACTAGAGCCAGGGCTTAGACATCATCCTTTTTCCCCCCACTACAATATGGGTTTAGACCCAGGCCTTAAACATGACTCTCATTTGGGGTAAATATGTCAAGGCTAGGACAGGTCCTTCACATGGCTTTTATAGACCTCTCCTGTGCTTTTGACTTAGTAGACTGTGGAATATTGTGGGACTTAATGGGCCAGGTGGGAATTGATCCCACACTGGTGACCCTGGTTCATCGTCTATATACAAATACATCTCCTGAGGTGCGTTACACTCTTCCTGGAGAGTGTACTAAATCTATTGGGGTATTAAGAGGTGTAAGACAGGGATGTCTTTTATTCCCATTTCTGTTTTTATTATATATCAATTCTCTAGGCACCTTTCTAGAATCCTACAGTAAAGACATTCAATAAGTTGGTGTGCATGCAGTGCCAGTCCTCCTCTATGCAGATGACGCTGTTCTTCTGGCACTAACTGCAAATGGTGTTCAAAATCTTTCAACTGGTTTTAATGATTTTATGAGTAAATTAAACCTTAAGGTCAATCATCAGAAATAATTTGTTCTAACCTGTGGCCCTAAATCAACTAAGACCAAAATATTTACGTAGGAGGAACCCATGTTTTGAAAGTTCAGTTTTTTAGCTATCTAGGTATTTTATTTGATGCATGTGGTTCATGGGAGAGGCTAATTGCTCAAAGAGCATCACAAATGAGGGTAGCCTGTGATGTGCTGTTTAGATTTGCAAATCAGTTGGGCTGTAAACCAATTAAGGAATTGATCTAGTTGTATAAGAGCAAATGCTTATCATTGGGTGTTTATGGAGCAGCTGTATGGGGATGTGTTGTGCCAGGTGAACTGCATGTAATTGAGAATAAGTTCCTTAGTCACCTTTTAGCAATACTACAAACTACAGCAACCTTTATTTCCCACTTTGAACTCAGAATCGATTACTTGGAAGATTGTGTGGGCATGGCTCCTCTGTTGCTTGGGGCCAAACTTTGGAGTACTCCTAAGGTGTCATTCTCTCAGAAAGTAATTGTGGATTGCCTGAATTTGGATAATTGGCACACTATCCTGTGGCTAGCCTACGTTAAAAGTTTGTGTACCCTGGGGATGAAGCAACATTTTTATCTCCCCGAAGGGACACTGCCTCAAATTAAGGAAAATGTTATTTGTCCCACAAAGAGGAAGGTTGCATCGTAAGGTCCCTTAAGATGGTATCTGTTCTAAATTGTATGCAGCTCACTAATAGCTTTGGCATGAATGGGTACCTGACATTGTTAACTAATTCTCAATATAGATTTTACCTCACAAGGCTAAGGTTGGATTTGATCGTTGCCTTTCCGATAACGGACTCGAGAGTAGCCTTTTTTTCACGCTGCCCACGTGATGGGGTATCAACACAGTCAACTATGCACTTTATGATTTTTTGCAAACTGTATTCAGTGTCCTGGGATGACCTTCTTTGCCCTATATTAAATCAAGCACACTTTAAACTTTACAGAGATGGTTTAAGATTTTTGCAATCTGCTAGAAATTTGTTTCTCCATTGTGAGTTACATCAGGGCTGCTATCAAACTTAGGAAAACATATGGTACCTAGATCTGTATTTCTGTGGATGCTTTGCTTGAAATTATTTTGAATATCATATTTTTAAAAGGTTTGTTTATTGGTGTATATTGTGAGTGCAGTAATGATTGTTGTATTTTATGTGCTTTTATGGTCACATGATGGTCCGAATTAAGTTTTATGAACTGAACTGATCCTAAACCTGGTGTCAACTGTGTGTTCTCTAGTGACCTCGGTATTGCCTGTAAGCCTTTGACTAAATGGGTCCTTGTTTAACTCCTCAAATCTGTGCTTAGCCAGAAGCTCCCTGCTTGGGCCAGTTATGTTTGCACCCCTCTACTGTAGCATGCCTAGGTGTAATTTGTGAAGGCTCAATACATCTGGATATACAAACTATTTTAAAGATGGCATAGACTGAAAATTGTAAAGGTTACTCTAGCTGGTCTCCTACAAAGTGAATTGCTAAGTAACTATGCTGACTAGTGCCCTAGTAAGCATTCTTGTAAGGCATGCAGGGCCTACAGAAGCAAGTTCTTGGATGTTCAAAGGGATAGTCTATAATTGTTTTTGAGGCAGTGTCCTGACTATATTTAACTTGCTCGCTGGTACTAACATTTTTATTCCAAGTCTCATTTGGGAAATGCTTCTATCCTTTACAACTACTTCCTCACTAGTGCAAGCCCTTTTGACGGTATTCATGTGTGCTGCCAATAGATCAAATGGCTGTGGCTCACAAAACCATGGTTCCTTGTTCATCAGGGCATTTTCTTCCACTGTAACAGTATTAATGTGGGAAGCAACCTCAACAACGACTCGGGAACAATGAGGTGCATTGTCCACGAAAGCGGAACAACGCTTCAGTGAACAACAAACTTGTTTTCCTCTGCCTTAACCATGCATGTCTGGAACAACGAACACCTGTGGTTAAGCCAGAGGAAAACAGACTCTGGATCGGAGATGATGTGTCAGGTAAGTGGAGATGGGGTAGGGTTGGTGGGTAGTTTTAGGGCCACGGGTGAGGTTAATTTTAGTTTTTAGGGGCAGGGTGGGGGGTCGGGTGGTTTAAGGATTTAGGGGCAGGTGTGGGGGGTCAGGGTGGTTTTAGGGACGGGTGTGCGGGGTCACAGTAGAATTAGGGGTGGGGGTGGGAGTTGAGGTAATTTAGGTTTTAGGGGCTGGGGTCAGGGTAGTTTTAGGCTTTACGGACAGGGTGGGGTGTCGGGCTAGTTGTAGGGGCTGGGTGGGGGGTTAGGGTAGCTTAGGTTTTAGGGGTGGGATGCGGGGGTCGGGGTAGTTTTAAGTTTTAGGGGTGGGTGCGGGTCGTGGTAGTTTTAGGTTTTAGGGGCAGGGATTGCGGTAGTTTTAGGGGTGGGGGGTCGGTTAGTTTTAGGTTTTTGGGGCAGGGGTAAGGGTTGGGGTAGTTTTAGGTTTTAGGGTTAGGGTGTGGGTATCGGGTAATTTTAGGGTTGGGGTTGGGGTAGATTAGGTTTTAGGGGCAGGGATGGGGGGGTCGGGGTAGTTTTAGGGGCAGGGGTGGGGGGTTGGGGTAGTTTAGGTTTTAGTGGCGGGGTGGGGGTAGGGGTAGTTTATGTTTTGGGGGTGGGGGTAGGGTAGTTTTAGGTTTTAGGGGCAGGGGCAGGGTGGGGAGTCACAGTAGTTTTAGGAGTGGGGTGGGGGTTTAGAGGGGTCACATGCTGGAACCATGTATGCCATTCCACTCATGCCTTTACCAGGAATGCCTTTAAAACGAAAAATCATTGTTAAGACATTCGTGGTAAAGGCATTAGAGGTAACAATGCGGCTGTTGGTCTGACTGCATTGTTTAGGCATGTGTGGTTTCAGCATGCGTTGTTCTAACATATATTCTACTAATGTTGATCAGCTCCTGCTAGACTGCTAAGTATTGGGTGGAACAAACTTAGGACCTGGTTTAAGGAAAGAGATGCTGGACCCAGTACAGCGCCAATTTTCTTGCGCCCCTTAGCGCGCCCCCTAACGCCACTATGTGTGCGCCGTATCTAAGATACGGCGCACCAAGGCGGTAGTTAGGGAAACTAGAGTCAACATTTTTGACGCAAGTTCGGAGCTTTGCAGGACTAACATCAAAAATGTTGACGCTAATTGCAAAGCCCATTGAAAACAAAAGGTGTACCTCCTTTTAACGCCTGCTGTGAGCAGGCATTAAAAGTGCCGAAAAAGATTATGCAAAGAAAGATCTTAGATTTCTTTGCGCCATTTTTCGGCCCCCCCTAACGAGGGAATGCCCCCTTTACATACATTATGACTGGCGCAGACATAATGTAGCGCAAAGGATTACACAGTGGCACAATGCATGCATTGCGCCACTTTGTAAATCTGGCGCGGTGATTTTGGCCTCAGTGAGCCACATTAGCTAAAAATAAAATTACGCTAATGTGGTGCAAGGAGGCACTAGGTTATCTTAAATCAGCCCCTTAGTTTAGTATGCAGCAGTTTTGCAACACCTTGTGGTTGCATGATCGTATTGTTGCGTTCATTTCAGAAGTCGCACGCCAAAGAAGCAAACAGCTCAGTGTTCTGTTCAGGTTGAATGTTTGCCATTCACGGGCACAAAAGAACTAGCATCTCGACTCGCATGGTCTGCATGCAGTCAGGATTCCAGCATAAATTTACACTGCTGGAAAGGTGCAACCTATGTCTTCCTCGTTATACATACATATAAAAACTCTTACTGGACGGCGTTAAGTAACTCTGTGCACCCAGCCTTTGAAGAGCTCACATGTGGGTCACTCTGCTGTTTAGTACTACCATATTTAGGCCGTGCTATAACCCAACTGCTGTTTTATCTTCACTGTTCTTTTGCTAGTTGAGACTGTAGGCAGCATGTATCATGCACAGTAATATATTTGCAATATACCAAGACCAAAGCATGACTTTGATGTTTGATCTCAGAGCTGATCTTCATGTAGCCATTTATTTAACGTTGCCAAAATCCATATTACATCATATGGCTACTAATTCTAATCTATTCCACGTTTTCTAAAATAAACCCTGTATTCTGTGGGCCCAGCTGGGTTCCCTTAATTTAAGTGAGCTGGTTGGCTCGGGTAAGTACTCTACAGGTTGAAGTATAATTAAGTAACCTCCTACTCCACCTTGAATCTGATGGTCCTTGGGAATGCCCAAACAGCATGCACCTGCAAGGAGGGGTGCTGTCTAAGCCCAACTCTTCCTGAGACTGAACTACTCAGTGGTAGAATTGTAGGACAACAGTCATTCAATGGTCTGAAGGAACTGAAAGCTACTCCAGCACGTCTGAAGCTGTGGTTTGATCTATCTGTTAGCCACAACATTCCAATTGTGGTTAAAAACCAACTTTTACGGATGTTTTCAGAAAAGGATCCAGATCCTGCTCCAGTGGACTCACTAAAAGTAATTAATTTGTCTTTGTGATGATTTTGCATGACTATATTGTCTAGGGTTTGTAAGGTCATGGGATTTCTCTGGCCCTGCGTAGATGGACATCTATACTGCTTCAAACTTAAAGTGGAGCATATTCTCCTGACTTTCAAAACTCTTACCTGGCTCCAGTTGGCTCGAAACTGAGCTTAGCATCTTTTATGGTTGTCAGGGTAGAGGATGGCTGGGTGCAAAAAATACTGGCGGTGAAATAGAAATAGTCTGCAGTTGCAGGACTAAGCACACTGGCCCAGTTCAAATGCAGTCATTCAGAGGTGGGTTGATAGGTGATGGGAGCTCTGGAGTTAACTGTTCATGGAAATGTGTGCTCCCCAGATAATTAAAAATGTCTCTTCAGAGACCCTAATTTTCCATCATGACACTGCAGAAACTTCCCTCTCTTCCATTCCAAAGAGGGCCAAGGGCCTGTAATGATATTTGTGTTTTGACCACTGACTCCACGTTGCACTTAGCCTAGCAGCACACCGTCACATTGGTGACCACTAGCTTTATTTTGCCTATTGACTTTATTTTAGCGTTAGCCACTGCCACGTTAGAGGTGCAGATGTTAGAAGTGCAGAAGCTGCAAGTATTTTTCCATGCCCATGTTATGCAATGTGCCTTTTGTTCATGTTTTTATTCTACGTGTCTGCGTGTTCTTTCTCACCAGGGGCTTAGAGAGAAAAGAAAGTGCTAGGATGATGTTTATGGTATGGCAGGGAATGGTTTTGTTTTGAGAGAGCACCTTGGGAACTTGGCCAGTTCCAATGTGTTCCTTTCAAAACTGACCTGAAGTAGCCAGCATTTTTGAATAACAGTTTGTGGAGCGGGAGGAGCTTTCTAGAAATCTCCTCTCTGACTTGTTTAAGGTATATAAGAGACCAAAGATTGATGGCAAAGTGATTCAGAGACCTCTGGCAGGGTCGGGATGCGAATGCCTGTCATCCTTTCCGTGAGGGTAGATCTCTTTCTTCTCACAGTCGTAATTCCTATTATCTGCTTTGCATTGTGCCTCTGTTCCCCAGGTTATTGATGTGTGCTGGACTCTGATTTTACTGTTTTTATTACTCTGGGCACTTTACCACTGCTAACCAGTGCTAAAGTGCAAGTGATCCTGTTTAAAATGTGTATGTCATTGATTCTCGATGATTGGCATATTTGTTTTACTGTTAAGTCCCTAGTAAAGTGCACTAGAGGTGCCCAGGGCCTGTAAATCAAATGTTACTAGTGGGCCTGCAGCACTGGTTGTGCCACCCACACAAGTAACCCTGTAATCATGTCTCAGACCTGCCACTGCAGTGTCTGTGTGTGTATTTTCACACTGTAAATTCGACTTGGCAAGTGTACCCACTTGCCAGGCCTAAACCTTCCCTTTTCTTACATGTAAGGCACCCCTAAGGTAGGCCCTAGGTAGCCCCAAGGGCAGGGTGCAGTGTATGGATAAGGTAGGACATATAGTAATGTGGTTTATATGTCCTGGCAGTGAAATACTGCCAATTTCGTTTTTCACTGTTGCAAGGCCTGTCTCTCTCATAGGATAATATGGGGGCTACCTTTAAATATGATTAAAGTGTAGATTCCCGTAGAGAGTAGATGGACATGTGGAGTTTGGGGTCCCTAAACTCACAATTTAAAAATACATCTTTTAGTAAAGTTGGTTTTGAGATTGTGTGTTTGAAAATGACACTTTTAGAAAGTGAGCATTTTCTTGCTTAAACTATTCCGTGACTCTGCCTTGTTTGTGGATTCCCTGTCTGGGTCAGTTTGACAGTTGGGTTGTTTTTCACCTCACACTAGACAGTGACACAAAGGGACCTGGGGTGTAGCCTGCATTTCCTAATTAGCCATCTCTGCTAGGAGGGAGGGGTGGAGTGGTCACTCTCATCTGAAAAGACTGTGCCTGCCTCTGACAATGCAGACTCCAACCCCCTGGTGTGTGGCTAAGGCAGGATTTCACAAGTAGGTGTGAGTCCCCTTTGAAGAAAGGTGACTTCAAATACTAAAATGGGTATAAGAAGGGCACCCAAATCTACAGACTTTAGAAACACTTCTGGAACCAAGAGGAACCTCTGCCTGGAGAAGAGCTGAATAGCTGAGGAAGAAGTGCTGCCCTGCCTGTGACTGTGCTTTGTGGAGCTTTCCTGCAGTGCTGCTTCTGCCAGAGTAAGAAGGCAAAGACTGGACTTTGTGTGCCTTCCATCTTGTGAAGAAATCTCCAAGGGCTTGATCTAGAGCTTGCCTCCTGTTGTTTGAAGTCTCAGGGATATCAAAGACTTCTCTCTGCCAGCACCTGGAGTCTCTGGAGAGACTCCTACTCTGCCCTGTGGTGCCCATTCAGTTCCTGGGACCCTGAAAGGAGAAGCTGGCAGCCTAAAGACAAGAAAATCCACGCACAGAGAGCCGTGCGGGGAAAAGATTGACGCAAATCTCACCTGCGGCTGAAAAAACGACGCGCCGCCGGCTCCACAGCTGAGAAACGACGCTCGCAGGAAACGTGACCGAAAAAACGACGCACGGAGCAGGAGGAACGACACGCAGCATCGCTGACGGAGGCTGGGAGATCACAACCTGCGCTGCAGGATTTTCGGATTATCGTGCGGCTGGATTTTTGACTCAAGTACCGCCGTGCGGAGTTACTTTTGACGCACATCCGCTTGTGCAGGGTTATTTTTGACGCACACCAGGTACATTTTCACTCTCGCAGCGCTAGTGTGTTTTTAAAACTACTTAAAGACTCTTTTTGATTTTTAATTTATAACTTGACATGTGTATGGTGGATTTTTGTTGTTTAGGTCTTGTTTTGTTTAGATAAATATTTCCTATTTTTCTTAACCTATACAAATACTTTACACCTAGCACTCTGAAGTTAAGCCTACTGCTTTGCAAAGCTGCCAAGGGGGTAAACAGGGGTTAGCTGTGAGTGATTCTCTTTTACCCTGACTAGAATGAGGGTCCTTGCTTGAACACGGAGTAACCTGACTGTCAACCAAAGACCCCATTTCTAACATTGGTGATCAGCGGATGGGATTTGGACTTGTATTTGTACTTGAAATACAGTAATTAAGTGTACACTACTGTTTGAGTTCAGACCACTACGTGACCACATACTACTAGTCTTGTTATTTGTGTTTTTTTTTCTATTTGGACTATTTTTGCTCTGCATTCACTTTCTTTTTTCGCTGATCCTGTGATCTGGAACTTCATTTGAGAACTTGCTTTTCTGTTTTTGGAACTTTGCACTTTTTTTTTAACCTCTCATCATGTCTCAGTCTGGAGATGCCTTAACTGGAGCTGCTTTTGATTTGGAGAAACTGGAGAGCTACACAGTGGCTCAGTTGAAGCAGTTTTGTAGTAATGTTGGCTGTCCCATTAAGAGCTCATACAGGAAGGATGAGCTGCAAAAGGCGCTGAGGGCCTGGGTGACAGCCAAAGCAGCTGAGGGGCACACAGATGAAGAGCCAGAGGGGGAGGAGGAGTTGCAAGTCACTCAGACTGATGTAGTGGGTGGGCCTGTTATGTCTCAGGAGAGAGTCTCCAGGGCAGGTAGCAGTGTGTCCTCCAAGGGTTACAGGACAGACAGGCAGAGAGGGAATACCAATTGGAGCTGAAAAAGCTCAGTCTAGAGATGGAACAGAGAAGGCTGGCCATTGAGGAAAGGAAGTTAGCAATGGTTCATGAGCTCAGTTTAAAAGAGATAGATCAGAGGAGTCAGTCCAGTAGGGATGGTGGCAGCAATCCTACAGTGCAGCCTGAGAGAAGGGCACATCCCAAAAGACCTTGTGAGGGATTATAAGAGGGAGGATGATATCTACTTGTGGTTCAAGGGTTATGAGTCAGCTCTCCACATGAACCTGGTCCCTGAAGCTCATTGGGGGGCAGCCCTGTGGAAGCATTTTGAGGCAGAGGGGAGGGACACACTGACAGCCTTAGGGGATGCTCAGAGTCTCACCTACCCTGTCATGAAGGAGGCCTTACTCACCAGGTATGGTCTCACCCCTGAGCAGTACAAGGAGAAGTTTAGATCCTACAAGAGAAAGGAATCCCAAACATGGTTGGAATGTGTTGATTCTTTTTGCAGGTCACTGGATGGTTGGGTGAAGGGCAGTAAGGTAAACACGTATGCGGAGCTTTACAATTTAATTGCTTGGGAGCACTTGTACAGTTTATGTTTTCCAGAGCTGCGCCAGCACCTCATTGACAGCAAGCTGACTGACCTCAGGAAGCTTGCACAGGAAGCGGACCACTGGGAGAGCACCAGGGTCCAAAAGAGATATGGGGGAGACCACCCCAAGGGTGGGCAGGGTCCCTCTCAGAAGAAAGGGGGAGGTAAGGGCAAACAGGGAGAGTTCTCTAAAGGGCCCCAAACTGATTCCCAGGGTAAGGATTCCCAACCCCCCAGTGAAAAGAAGCCATGGTTCTCCAAAGGGAAGCCAGTGGCAGGTGGTCCCCCACGTAAGTGTTATGCATGTGACCAGGTGGGTCATGTGAGGGGGGACCCCAAATGCCCCAAAAGTACACCAGCACCCACTGGTGCACCGTCCCAGGGTTTGGCCAGTGTAGCGCTTGGGGAGGCGTTGGTTTCAGGTGGGTGGGAACCAGCAGAAATTACCCTTGTCTCACTAGGGGACAGTGAGATGGTCCAGAGAAACCTAGTGCCTGATAACACTAAGAAGTACAGGCAGTGGGTGACCATCAATGGACAGAGGGTGGAGGCCCTGAGAGACACAGGAGCCAGTGTGACTACAGTGAGGAGTCACCTGGTGTCTGAAGAGCAGATTGATCCCTGGGTACTTCACCAAGTAGTTACGGTAGACAACTCTGAGCACCTCTGCAGAGTGGCGCAGGTTCCCTTTGAATGGTGGGGGGGTCTCAGGTTCCTGGAAGGTAGCTGTGAGTCTAACCATGCCTGTTGATTGTTTGCTAGGCAACGACCTGGAGGATTCCCCTTGGAAGGAGGTGGAACACAGGTCTCACTTGGAGATGTTGGGTCTGCCTGGGTGGGTATGCGTATCCACCCAGTCTATGGCAGCCAATCAGGGTAGTCAAGAGCCCCTGGAGCCTGAAACAGTGGCCCAGGGGACCACCAAGAAGAGGAAGGACAGGGGGCACGGGAAACCGGCCCCAGAAGTTCCCACGGTCCGGGAGGAGGCGGAGCCTGAGGGTGACGCCCCAGAACCTACAGGGGAGCAGGTGGCTGAACTGGGGGAGGTCCCTGAGCTGTCACAGTGGCAGCAGGAAGGGGGACCCACCAGGGAAGCATTCTGCACAGCGCAGCAGGAGTGCCCTACTCTTGAAGGGCTGCGGCAGCAGGCTGCAGCCCAGGCGGCTGGCGAGGCGCCAGGTACTCACCTGATATATTGGGAGGATGGCCTCCTGTATAGTGAGCCTAAGGTTCCTGAGCCTGGGTCAGCTCGTATGCTGGTGGTACCCCAGTGCTTCAGGGCCTTCCTACTGGGTTTGGCTCATAATGTGCCTTTGGCAGGATATCTAGGGCAGGACAAGACCTATCAGAGGCTTGTCTCCCACTTTTACTGGCCCTTGATGCACAAGCAGTCAGCTGCTTATTGTAGGTCATGTCAGACTTGTCAGGCAAGTGGCAAGAGTGGGGGGAAATGCAAAGCTCCCCTCCAACCTTTACCTATAGTCAGTACCCCCTTGGAACGGGTAGGAATTGACATTGTGGGGCCTGTGGACCCCAAGACAGCCATGGGCAACAGGTTCATCCTGGTCTTGGTGGACCATGCCACACAGTACCCAGAAGCCATTCCTCTAAGGACGGTTACTGCCCCCGTGGTGGGATGTGCCTTGATGGGAGTTTTTACCCGCATGGGGTTCCCCAAGGAAGTGGTATCTGATAGAGGTACAAACTTCATATCCACTTATATGAAGTCTCTGTGGAAGGTGTGTGGGGTACCCTACAAGTTCACCACACCTTACCACCCCCAAAGTAATGGTCTGGTTAAGAGATTCAACCGCACCTTAAAAGGCATGATTCAGGGCCAAGAGACCTTGAGGCGTAAGTGGGACGTCCTCTTGCCATGCCTTCTGTTCGTTTACAGGGAGGTGCCTCAAAAGGGACTTGGCTTTAGCCCCTTTGAGCTCATCTATGGCCACCCTGTGAGGGGACCGTTCAGTCTTGTGTAGGAGGCTTTGGAGAAAGCTCCTAGAAAACCACCCCAGGATGTATTTAGCTACATGCTGGCACTAAGAAACCAGACTGCCCGCTTCAGGAGTCTCGCTCAGGAGAACCTGGAAGCAAGCCAGGAGGATATGAAACAGTGGTACGACCAGAATGCCACTCTGGTTGAGTTTCAGCCTGGACAGAAAGTGTGGCTCATGGCGCCAGTGGAGCCTAGGGCGCTCCAAGATAAGTGGACTGGGCCATTTGAGGTGGTGGAAAGAAAGAGTGAAGTCACCTATCTGGTGGACTTACAATCCCCCAGGAACCACTTGAGGGTCCTACATGTCAACCGCCTCAAACCACACTTTGAGCGAACTGAGCTGTCAATGCTCCTAGCAACAGATGACGGGGTTGAGGAGGAGAGTGAGCCTCTTCCTGACCTCCTGTCTGCAGGAGAGAAAGATTCGTCTGTGGAGGGAGTGATCCTCTCCCCCTCCCTGACTGAGGAATAGCAGAGGGACTGTCGCCACGTGTTGGGACAGTTCGCCTCGCTGTTTTCCCTGATCCCAGGAGTCACACACCTGTGCACACATGATGTGGACACTGGGGACAGTACACCTGTTAAACATAAGGTTTACAGGGTGACTGACAGGGTCCTTGGGCCAGCCCAGTGGTATTGGTCCCAAAGGCTGCTGCTCCTCGTGCCACTCCGGAACTTAGGTTCTGTGTGGACCACCGGGGTCTCAATGCGGTCAGCAAGACTGACGCACACCCCATCCCCCGAGCTGATGAGCTCATTGATCGGTTAGGAGCTGCCAAGTACCTCAGTACGTTTGATTTAACATCTGGGTACTGGCAGATTGCCTTAACTGAGGGGGCAAAGGAGAGGTCAGCATTCTCTACCCCAGATGGGCCCTTCCACTTCAATGTGATGCCCTTTGGGATGAAGAATGCCCCTGCCACCTTTCAGAGGTTGGTCAACCAGGTGTTGGCAGGACTGGATGAGTTCAGTGCCGCCTACCTTGATGACATTGCTGTGTTTAGTTCCACATGGGAGGAACACCTGCAACACCTCTGGAGAGTGTTAGAGGCCCTGCAAAAGGCAGGCCTCACTATTAAGGCGAGCAAGTGCCAAATAGGGCAGGGTTCTGTGGTGTACTTAGGACACCAGGTGGGGAGTGCCCAGGTGGCACCCCTACAGCCTAAGATTGACACGATTCTGGCTTGGGAGCCTCCCAAGACCCAGACTGAAGTGAGAGCCTTTTTAGGTCTCACAGGATATTACAGGAGGTTTGTTAAGGGATATGGTACCATTGTTACCCCCTTAACTGAGTTGACTTCTAAGAAGCAACCCAAGAAAGTGATCTGGACAGAGGCTTGCCAGAACGCTTTTGATGCCCTGAAGGCTGCCATGTGCACAGCACCTGTGCTGAAAGCACCTGACTACTCCAAGGAGTTTGTTGTGCAAACAGACGCCTCAGAGCATGGTATTGGAGCAGCACTCTCACAGCTTAATGAAGAGGGCCTAGATCAACCCGTAGCCTTAATTAGCAGGAGGTTACTACCCAGGGAACATAGGTGGAGTGCCATAGAACGCGAAGCGTTAGCTGTGGTCTGGGCACTGAAGAAGCTAAGACCCTACTTGTTTGGGACTCACTTCCGAGTTCAGACCGACCACAGGCCCCTCAGATGGTTAATGCAGATGAGGAGTGAGAATCCAAAACTGTTGAGGTGGTCCATTTCCCTACAGGGGATGGACTTTACAGTGGAACATCGTCCTGGTACAGAACACGCCAATGCTGATGGTCTGTCCAGATTCTTCCGCCTTAGTGATGAGAACTCCCATGAGGTTGGGTAGTTGCTCCCCACTTTTAGCTGGGGGGGACACGTGTTAGACTTTTCATCCTTGGCGTGGTCTCCTTTAACGTTTTGCCTCTGTTCCCCAGGTAATTGATGTGTGCTGGACTCTGATTTTGCTGTTTTTATTACTCTGGGCACTTTACCACTGCTAACCAGTGCTAAAGTGCAAGTGCTCCTGTTTAAAATGTGTATGTCATTGGTTCTCCATGATTGGCATATTTGTTTTACTGTTAAGTCCCTAGTAAAGTGCACTAGAGGTGCCCAGGGCCTGTAATTCAAATGTTACTAGTGGGTCTGCAGCACTGGTTGTGCCACCCACACAAGTAACCCTGTAATCATGTCTCAGACCTGCCACTGCAGTGTCTGTGTGTGTATTTTTACACTGTAAATTCGACTTGGCAAGTGTACCCACTTGCCAGGCCTAAACCTTCCCTTTTCTTACATGTAAGGCACCCCTAAGGTAGGCCCTAGGTAGCCCCAAAGGCAGGGTGCAGTGTATGGATAAGGTAGGACATATAGTAATGTGGTTTGTATGTCCTGACAGTGAAATACTGCCAATTTCGGTTTTCACTGTTGCAAGGCCTGTCTCTCTCATAGGATAATATGGGGGCTACCTTTAAATATGATTAAAGTGTAGATTCCCCTAGAGAGTAGATGGACATGTGGAGTTTGGGGTCCCTGAACTCACAATTTAAAAATACATCTTTTAGTAAAGTTGGTTTTGAGATTGTGTGTTTGAAAATGACACTTTTAGAAAGTGAGCATTTTCTTGCTTAAACCATTCTGTGACTCTGCCTTGTTTGTGGATTCCCTGTCTGGGTCAATTTGACAGTTGGGTTGTTTTTCACCTCACACTAGACAGTGACACAAAGGGAGCTGGGGTGTAGCCTGCATTTCCTAATTAGCCATCTCTGCTAGGAGGGAGGGGTGGAGTGGTCACTCTCATCTGAAAGGATTGTGCCTGCCTCTGACAATGCAGACTCCAACCCCCTAGTGTGTGTCTGAGGCCTTGCCTGGGCAAGGCAGGATTTCACAAGTAGGTGTGAGTCCCCTTTGAAGAAAGGTGACTTCAAAGACTAAAATGGGTATAAGAAGGGCACCCAAATCTACAGACTTTAGAAACACTTCTGGAACCAAGAGGAACCTCTGCCTGGAGAAGAGCTGAATAGCTGAGGAAGAAGTGCTGCCCTGCCTGTGACTGTGCTTTGTGGAGCTTTCCTGCAGTGCTGCTTCTGCCAGAGTAAGAGGGCAAAGACTGGACTTTGTGTGCCTTCCATCTTGTGAAGAAATCTCCAAGGGCTTGATCTAGAGCTTGCCTCCTGTTGTTTGAAGTCTCAGGGACAGCGAAGACTTCTCTCTGCCAGCACCTGGAGTCTCTGGAGAGACTCCTACTCTGCCCTGTGGTACCCATCCAGTTCCTGGGACCCTGAAAGGAGAAGCTGGCAGCCTAAAGACAAGAAAATCCACGCACAGAGCGCCGTGCTGGGAAAAGATTGACGCAAATCCGATCTGCGGCTGAAAAAACGACGCACCGCCAGCTCCGCAGCTGAGAAACGACGCTCGCAGGAAACGCGACAGAAAAAAGCAACGCACGGAGCAGGAGAAACGACGCGCAGCATCGCTGACGGAGGCTGGGAGATCACAACCTGCGCTGTGGGATTTTCGGATTATCGTGCGGCTGGATTTTTGACTCAAGTACCGCCGTGAGGAGTTCCTTTTGACGCACACCCGCCCATGCAGGGTTATTTTTGACGCACACCAGGTACATTTTCATGTTACATGTTTTTAAAACTACTTAAAGACTCTTTTTGATTTTTAATTGATAACTTGACTTGTGTATGGTGGATTTTTGTCGTTTTGGTCTTGTTTTGTTTAGATAAATATTTCCTATTTTTTAAAACCTGTGTTGTGTCATTTTGTAGTGTTTTCATTAAGTTACTGTGTGTGTTGGTGCAAATACTTTACATCTAGCACTCTGAAGTTAAGCCTACTGCTCTGCCAAGCTACCAAGGGGGTAAGCAGGGGTTAGCTGAGGGTGATTCTCTTTTTCCGTGACTAGAGTGAGGGTCCTTGCTTGAACACGGGGTAACCTGACTGTCAACCAAAGACCCAATTTCTAACAGCATGTTTATGTATATATCTGTGTCTTTGCATATATATTTGCTGTTTATAGATTGAAGATTCCTTGTACATGTTTTCATTTCATTATTGCGCACATTTTAAACGTGCACTTTTGGTTGTACTGACCTTCCTTTACGAGCAGAGTGATTTAATAAACGTATTTCCTAGACTAAGAGTTGCATACCAGAGATTCTTTTTCAGTGTGTGTGTAGTTCAGTTCGGTCAGCAGTGAAGCAAAACAGGGCCCTACGAAGTCTAGCTTGATCAGTTGTTTTCCTTGTCTGTGCAACCACAAGATCATTGAAGCCTCATGGAAATGGCTTCCACAAAATGCAAGAAGCTGTCCCATCCACTTAAGTACGGAACCAACTGCACCACCTGTACTAAAATGTGGTGATAGCCACCAGGCAGCATTATATATTTGGTGTTTCTGTGGAGAGGGAGAAGTGTAACTACTTCCAAGTGATCCAGAGTGGCAGTTGTCATTTGGGGCAAGGATGTAGTTTTCAGCAGGAATGTTATCAGCTGGAAACTTTCTATTGGCAGACAATGAATCACACAAACTATAGAGTGGTGATTACTGCTGATCCTGGACTTGGGTTGCAAATAAAATGTAAGACGTAGAGTTTTGGAAGCTGCTGGTCTGTCACTGCTTGGTTCTTAAGTCTTAAGGGCCAATATTATAGCAATTTTAGCACCAACAAGAGGTAAATTAACTTTACATATCCAGATGTATATGGGCCCCACTCCACCCTACGTCTTCTTTTTGAGCATTGACCTGGACTGAAACATTGTTTCAAGATTGTAAGTTGCACATGATTACTGCAGTTTCTATATTCTGAATACTGTTGATTAGAGTGGAGATCAACAGATTCTAGGATCCATCTACAGTAGTACTTTGGGAAGCCCCTGTTGAAATCTGCCTCACTGGTGTCTCCAAATTGTGGCTCGTTACACCTCAATCTCAAATGATAAAAGTCACTGGCATGACTAGTGTGCACATTTGGTTGGATTGGATACAACTCCTGAAACTAATGAAGCAAACTTGTGACTAATGTATATACATGTCTAAGGATCACTACTGATAGGATGTTAAGTTTACTCACTGGAAGCTCGAACATCGAACAAATAGAATGTATAGTGATCAACCCTGATGGCAGGAATGGCAAATTTCCCCAAGCAATTATTGATAGCCTGGAATTTGAAAAGGAGAGCACCTGTCATCTTAACAAAGACAGCATATAACAATTGGGATGTTGGATCTTCAGTTTTCTTTACTGGTACAGTCTTTTCAGTCCTCCCCCAATCCACGCTAAGTTGGCATAAGGCATGACGTTTCAGCCACCAGCTTGTGGCAACATTTCCTTTGTCTGTCAGTAGGCAGACCAGCAACTTAACCCCCCCCCAAAAAAAATATATATCTGTACTAAGTAGTAGTGCCTTAAAGGCGGTTGGCAGCTTTGATTGTGATGTACCTGGACCGTTATGTTGTGAGGGCCCTTTAGTTTAGTCTCCCATTTCATGACACATTTCTGGGAAAAACTTAGGGGCTTATTTACAAGCCCTGTGTGCCACCAGTTTGTCAATTTTTGTGACGCATCGGTGTTGCTTAGTGCAGGCCCATATCTACAAGATCAGGCAAGGCCACTTCACGTGGCTTTTCATGGCCTTGTAGATATGGTGTAAGGCAACACAGTGCAATTCACTGCGTTGCCTTACACTGCATTAGGGAGGCATTCATGGGCATTGCAGTGGGGTGTTTCACACAACACCCACGGGTTTTGATCCATTCCTAGATTTCCAAGTTTCTTTAAACCAGGGAATGCGTCTAAATCACATGCCTCCCCAGAGGAAGCTCAACAAGGAGATATATTTTTATTTCTACTCGTCTTTTCCTCCTAGCAAGAGCAAAAACTTCCATGGATTGTTTTTCTGCCAGAAGGTGCCCCTTCCTGCGCAAAACAATCCTGTCTGAACAATCCTGTCTATGACACAGGCATCCTTGCACCATGGTGAAAGGGTGCCTGTGTCGGCTCTAGGCAGCCCATTGTGAGCCAGCACAGGGCTGTTTTTAAAAAACAAATTAAAAAGCCCCTACGTTTCCAGGATTGGTCTGAGATGTAAATAATTATGAAAACGAACAAAGATGCCTCCCTCCCCCACACATAGGAAACATCTAATCATGCTGACCTTTGATCCCACAGCAGGAGAACCTGTTGCTAGCATCTCAGTCCTTCTTTTGAAGGACTACATGTTATCCTAGTTTATAAGAATTGCAAACGTGAACTGTGTTCTTTCTCCCTATCGATTCACTAGCTAATTTTCTAATGATATGAGTAATAAAATATGCAAATGGCTTAATTTAAGCCAGTCATGCAGCCCCATGTGGGCAACTGTGTTTTTTGGGGGTGTTCCCAGTGGGTGATCCGGCTGTAGTGCTGATGGCAGTAAGAGGTTGACGGAGCGGGGTTCTGTCTGTCATCTCTCGAGATAGCCTGAGAGCTGGCTCCAAAGAGCGCCCCGTCCAATGCCACTACAGGCATCTACTCCATTTTGGAATTTTGCTATGAAATATTACTAAAACAACGCAGCCTTCAGGATGGTCAAGAAGCTGATTTAAGCTGCGGTGATGTAAATTCAAGAAGAGCGCATTCTTCTGGTGGGTAGAGATTATTGTAATATTGCTCATCCTTGTATACTTAATGTAGGAACATGCCTACGAGATGCATTTTATTTTCACTGTTTGGTATCAATTGCTTATTTTGAAGAGATTACATAGGTCCTCAGAGGGTCCTCTGCATTGACTCCTGGCTTAGTGAAACTTCAGTGAGGCTTCTTCCATGACTCCTGGTTGCTGGGGTGTAGCTTGAAAGCTATGTGTACCCACAATGTAAGTAAACCTGTTTTGTTAACTGCTTGTTTAATGCTACTACTAGAGTGGGTGCACAGGGAGTGTGTAATTTAACACTCGCTAAAGGTTGGTTAAGGTTAAAGATGTAAGGTTGGGAGTGTGAGCAAGTGTGTTGTAAATGCTGCGGGTTCTAAGCACTGTAGGAGGGTTGAAAAAAATCGTCGGTTTAACAATGTTTGAACTACACCGGTTGTCAATGGGATACATTAGTAGGGCTTGGTTACATCCAATGGAGTGCTTGATTGATATGCTAGTAATTTGAGCATTTAGTATCGGGTACAAGGCTCCTTCTTCGTGCCTTGGGCCTGGCTTACAGCCACTACTTTTGTATAGAAGGATGAAGCATTCAACTTCTGCTCGTTTCTCTGACACTTTCTTTCGAACAAATACCGGTGCTGCCTCAACTTGCATTCCATGACCCTTAAGATTTTTTTGTTTATTTTACAATAATTAAAGTCCTCTGTCTCTCCCTTTTGAGTTCCCAAAGGAACGTTGTTAGTGGTTGTGAAAATGAAAAATTGCCATCCATGTCATCTTGGTGGCTGATTCTGAAAGATGTAATACATTAACAGCACCACCCTGACGTTAATTCATAAATAAGCTTTCTAGTCTCAGAAAGTAGAAGGGGGCAGACATACTGATTGAGAATCAGATCAAGGATGTCGACAAGTGCTTTACCTATGATTTCCGTTCTTCTTAGAAGCAGAGAAGAGGATATATAGAGCAGACATCTGATTGACTCTCTCAAAGGATGTGACCTCATCCTATGGTACTTCTTTGGAGATGAGGCTTAATACATGACCTTCAGCTTAGATGTTTATTCCGAAAGGTTAATCAGCAAGGTTTACTGAAAGTCAGAGTATATCATCAAGTTACATCTTTCTACGCTTTATCTCCTTCAGCCTCCTAGTTTGCCACCAGTCTTCTGTTATGCTGCTGGGACACCGTGTGGAACATGTTCTGAGGTACCAGAGCAGGATCTGTCACTCTGAAACAAATTTTCTTAGGAACTATTTCAGTATTGCAGAAACCAGAGCAGATATAGTGGACAATGGGAATTGTTGGGACCTTTCCTGCTGGCACCCAGATAAGGAGGTACCTTTATCGTATCGAGTGCAACATGTGACATGCGATGCTAGTCTCTGGGGATGGTAGGCAGCTAACTCTACCTTATCAAGGGACAATCTCTCCCACTCTTTCCTTTTCAGAAGAGTAGAAAGGAAGCAGTCAGGAACCGTATGTATCAAGACCTTAATCCTCCTTATCAATGGATTGTCACTATCTGAAATCTAATGTGCTGCAGCTGCAGAAACTTGAGGCTGACACCATAGATGTAAAAATCTAACTAGAATTTGGCCCGAAACACCAGAACAGGCTCAGTGTTTCACTGGCTGCACTTTCAGTAGCCAAAGTACGTACTGGGCCCTTTGCCTTTCTTCCTCCGACAAACTGAGGATGTCAGTTCAATAGTCAAGTTCACACTTTTATGTTACTATTAAATAGCAATTTTTAAAAGTATTTTTGATGGTGGGCAGAAAACCACTTTGCCTACCTTGGCATTCGGGTGAAGATGTTTCAAAAGGCTTAAGAGTCTGGTGTGGGAATGGTGCTTTGTGTGTCCTGAAGGAGGCCGGCTTAGTGCAGCTCTGATGGTGGAAGGAAGGCACGAGCTGCAGCTTCTGGGAAGTGGCAGCGTGGATGGTTCACTCAGTAAAAGGAAGCACAAGACTAAACTTGGTGATGCTTTTCTGCAGGTTAATGTTCTATGGTTGCCTTAAAAACAGGATTATGCAGTTGAACGTGATAATGCCACACACAATAAGATTGTAAAATAATGTAAATCCTAGACTTTTCTACAGGGTGTTGTTCTTCAGGTCTAGGCTGCTGCTTCTGGTGGCATACGTGTACACGTGGAAGAGCACAACATGTTCTTAATCTGTATTCTACATTAGTTCTGTTCAAGCTCCTAGCAATTCTGGGTTCTTTTGTTAGAAATGTGTCCAGTTGTAACAGGCGGACTGTAGTTGCTCAATAGCTGCAATAATGTTTATTATCTACATTAAAGTAGGTTTTCTGCTCCTTAGGTTGGCTTATTCCTTGGTGGACTCGCTTGTTGTGCTTGCCTTGTACCTGAACCTTTGTTATAGGGTAAGCATGCTTTAAATTGTTGGCTGCACTTCTTGATGATGGGCACAAGTAGACTGAAGAGGGGCACTCCTGATGTGGCTTGTTGTGGCTGTATGTCTAGACTTAATGCTCAAAAGGTGTGAAAAACAGGAGAATAGAACAGATTTTAACATGGGACATGATGTGCATCTTGGTTTAGTGAAAAGGAAAAAGCCCAGCAGCAACACTGCCTTTGTCCACTAAAAAAGTAGTACTGTCTAGGAATGGTAAGCATTCTGGATTGTGTGTAGGAAAAAATACCTCTATACAAATCCACCAGGACATCAGGGTGGTGGGGGTCTGCTTGAAATATTATAAATCACTGGCAGTGGCTTTGGGTAGAATTCAGACCTGACTGCTACAGTTCAACTTTAGGCAGAGCCTGACCATGTTCCATCCCGAGCTGCATGTTTGTCTCCAGATTTTGGATCTATCAATGTGTTAAGTTGCAAGGGCTTGCGTACCTTTACTTACCTCACCCACCACTCCGGTGTCTTATTTTAAGCAGATGATGTGCAACATTCTTAATCATTTCGGAGAATTGTTGCTTTGTGGACACATTTCTTTGGCTGTTTTGTAATATCAATAAATGCAGTTTAACCTAAACCTGTGTCTGCCCTTTTCTAACGCCTGCTGCCAGGGATGGGATTTATAATTGCTTGTGGACCTAGATTAGAAACACAGGACGGGACAATTATGTGACAAAAATATGCGATCTGCATTTCCAGTTGAGAATAGATAGAATTGATTTCTCCTGTTAATGAGATCTCTTGTATTTAGCGTAGGAACTATGAAGTGCAACACTCTTCTTTGCTGCTTATACTGAGTCTGTGGACATGTTGGTTCGTCTTCCAACTGGATACCTTTTAGATGACACCCAAACTTGCTTTGGAAACCTTATATCCTTGATGCTCTTATTGAAATAACGTATTCAGTTGAGTTTCAGTGCAGGTCACTCTATACAGCTGAGGATTATGCCGGAGGACACTTAGGCCCTCATTACAACCCTGGCGGTCGGTGCTAAAGCGGCGGAAATACCGCTAACAGGCCGGCGGAAAAAAATGGGATTTTGAGCATGGCGGTTACTCCCATGCAAAACCACCACTTTCACACATTGACCGAATGGGTGGTAACGACTGCTGGGCTGGAGACTTCGGTCTACAGCCCGTTGGCTGTCACTAGACCGCCGACGGTATCAGGACCCCGCTTACCGCCATGGATTTTGTGGGGTTGTGTACCGCCACAAAATCCATGGCAGTAGGCACTATCAGTGCCAGGGAATTCGTTCCCTGGCACTGATTGGGGTCTCCCCCTCCCCCTCCACTAAGTCCTCCCCCAACACCCACAACCCAGCTACCACCCCCCAAAAGTGGTAGGACCCCCTGCCCACCCCGTCCCTCACCCCCCACACCCACAGAAACCCCCCATACACACCCCGACACGCACGCTCACCCCACTCACACACATACACGCACACCCCCAGCACGCATACATGCATACATGCACACATACATACACATCACATTTCCCATACACACATTACACCCCCGCATGCATACACGCACTCACACACCCACTCTACACACTCACACGCACACCCCATGCACGCACACACCACACAACAATTCCTCCACCCCCTCCCCTAATGGACGATCACCTTACCTGTTCCGGTGATCCTCCGGGAGGGAACGAGATCCATAGGGGTTGCTCCGCCGCCAGCACCCCGTCACCAGAACACCGCCACGCCGAATACTGGGACGTTATTCGGTGGGCGGTGTTCTGATGACGTGGCAGTGACGGTGGAGCAGCCTCCACTTCACCGCCGACCGCCAGTATGGCTGCTGGCGGCTCTCCGTCAGAAAAAGGGCAGAGAGCTGCCAGCAGTCATGATATGGTTGGCGGAAGACCTCCATCACTGGCGGTCTTCGGCCTGGAGGAACCTCGGCGGTCTTGGGAAAAGACTGCTGAGGTTAAAATGAGGACCTTAGTATTGGAAATATTGTACACATCTCAGCCTCACTAGTGGGATACTTAGGGGCCGATTTAAGGAAAGTGGAGCTGTACCCAGTGCAACACCACTTTCCTTGCACCCCTTAGCAACCCCCTAACGCCACCATGTGTGTACTGTATTTAATATATGGCGCACCATGGTAGTAGTTAGGGAAACTAGTGTCAATTTTTGATGCTAGTTCCGAACTTTGCAGGACTAGCATCAAAAATGTTGATGCTAATCCTGCAAAGCCCATTGAGGCCCATTGGAAACAATGGGCCTCAATGGGCTTTGCAGGATTAGCCTCCTTCTAATGCTTGCTCTTAGCAGGCATTAAAAGTGCCGAAAAAAATGACGCAAGGAAATCTGTTGCTCAGAGCAGGTGTTAAAAGGGGGCACACCATTATTTACAATTGGCCCCTATGTACTCTGCAGGAGTAGTGCCAAAATGTTGGCGCTACTACTGCAGAGTACAATAATAGCGTAAAAAAAAAATTACACTATTGCCCCCTACCCTGCGCCATGGTGCACTGTATTTTAAATACGGCGCACACGTGGTAGCAGTAGGGGGGCACTAAGGGGTGCAATAAAAGTGGTGCTGCACTAGGTGCAGCTCTACTTTTCTTAAATATGCTGCTTAGTATTTACTAGTGGCACACTTAGTATTGAAAATACCTTAAACAGCTGAGCTTCAATAGTGGTACACTTAATATTACAAATACTGTATACAGCTGAGCTTCAATAGTGGTACACTTAATATTACAAATACTGTATACAGCTGAGCTTCAATAGTGGTACACTTAGTATTGCAAATACTGTATGCAGCTGAGCTTCAATAGCGGTATTCTTGGTTTTGCATAGACAGCGGAGCTTCAATAGTGGTACACCTGGTATTGCATATACAGCGGAGCTTCAATAGTGGCTCACTTAGTAATGCAAATACAGCTGAGCGTCAATAGTGGCACACTTGGAGCCTGATTTCAATCTTGAAAGAATACCTGCGGTGGCGGTCCCAAGTACTCTGTCAAGCTTACAGCGGGCTGCCCATCAATGGCGGGTCAGTCATTGTCGACAGAGTGTACTCTGTTGCCCCAGCTGTGTCCCGCAGCCGGCGCTGCGGACTCCAGTGCTGGTGGATGAGCACTCTGTTGCTGCCCTGATGGTGAGATCCCTCAACCATATTTATATAAGTAGTGCTGGTGGTGTATCAGTAGTGGTCTCATGATTGCGGGAGTCAGTTGCAGAACCCGTTCAGTATTGAACTATGGCAGTGACTTCTTGTTGGCTGTTAGCAGCCCACACTTGATATATCTTGGACAACTGTAAACACCTGCACCATATCACAGAAAAGGGAAATGTGGACCAAAATAGTGAACAGAGTTAATGCTGTAACTAACAATCTGCACACAAAGGAGGAAATTAGAACTAGGTGGAACGACCTGCGGGGGAGAGTACGTTCCCTGCCTCAAAGCATCACCTGGAGGCCCAGAGGACTGGTATTGGTTCTCCCAGCACCACCCCACCCCCAACTCTTTCCCTAGGGACGACAAGGTCTTGCAGATCCTGAAGGCTTGACTGGAATCCTTGGTGGAGTGGAGACTGGTACATTGCATTTAGCAATGTCTCAGCAATCACAAATTAAGTTCTTGCCCTTAAGTTAGCTGTTTAGAATATTTCATCACCCTTATCAAAACATATATTTAAACTTGAGTCCACAAAATTTAGTTTGATCCCAATTACTAGCATCATGGTTGTATCTCTTATTAACAAAGAGCAATGCTCTGTCAGGTTGTGTTGTTTCCCATGGATCTTCCTTTCATTTGCCTAGTCCCTTGCTTTCTCTCAATGTATGTTGTTTGACTCCAAAAAATGGGTTAAAAAAGCCATGGATCTGCACCAGAAGGTATAGTGTTTGTAAGTGGTATTTTCACCTATTCACATCATACCAATTTGTTCATCTCCACTATTGTCATTAAAATAGGTATGCGTAACTCACTTTTTAACAAGGATTGTCAATGGTGTGAACAGATGACTAAAACTACCATGATGCCCTGTTTTTGTATCTGCAACAAAATAGCGTAGTGTAATGTTGCCCACTTCCCTTTACTTTCGTGTCTGCACACATCAAAGTTGTGCATTTGTCATTCACTATGTCATGCTATGTATAAAGATACCAGTTGTGTTGATCAACAATGTTGACACCTTCTTTTTAGTGTTGAGCCTGTGAGTGCATGCATCTTGCTTGCAAGAAGATTGTGTACAGTAAAGGGCTTGGAGCCCACCTGTCACTTACCACTTGTTGGCTTGCATGGCACTCTACATCTGATGGAGACTTAGTTGCAGATTCCTAACCTTAGAATTTCCCCAAGGCATCAGTCTGGATCCAGAGCTTTTTCGTGAGCAGTACCCCTGCACGCCGTCAGGTAGCGTCAGTGGACTCCACGTTCATTGCGGTCAGATGTGACATCACAGGTCGTATATAGGCGCCACCCCGGCGCACTGTCATCAGTTCTTTTCTTTCTGCACCAGCCTATGCATAGATCCGAAGAGCTACCCCTACAGTCACTTTTCGACTGGACTTTTCAACTTTTGTCAAAGCTTTTGACTTCTTGGTGCGTCAAGGATGCCGTCACGTAAGACCGGATTCAAGCCCTGCGACTCCTGGCACCGGATGATATCTGTGACCAATCCAGACCTCGTGTGTCTGTGGTGTTTGGAGCATGACCATGACCCGAAGTCATGCTCCGAGTGCCGGGCCATGAACCCGAAGGCTTTGAGGTAGCGGTCCCTAAAGCTATTAGTGGCTCAGCGCTCAGCCTTGCTCACAGTCTCGGTTGAGAGGAAGATCCTGAGACCTCTTGTGGAGCCCTCACCACTCGTCATCCCATTCAAGATCATCGGGACGCTCGGGTAAGTCTAAGAAGAACAAACGTTCTTCTACTTCGCCCTGTTGGTCACATGACGCAACGCAGGAGAATGAGCATTGACACTCTAGGCCCCCTTCCTCAAAGCCGACTATTGGGTTGGCTCTGCACCTCCCCAAGCTTCTGGGAACTGGGACCACCCCTGCCCAATTGTGAGAATTTTATGAGGCCATGAGCCTATGGGAAGTCCCAAACTGCTGGAGCGCCTTAAGGGCCACACGGGGTCAGCGGGGGCCCCCTTGGGAGTCTGTGCTGGCAGCTTCTGCCCCAGCAGGCTCCCAGGGATCCACTTCTGGATCCGAACCAGTGCCTGTCATGCCACTCCAACCTTTCCTGATGACAGTGCCCGGGCCCATGGTTGGCGTAGATCACTTACTCATCACCGACACTGAGAACACCAATTCTGACTTTAGGTCGGATCCTGAACCTTATTTTTATGGATATGGGTTCGATGAGAGTATGGAGAGGTCACTGGAACCTTTAGAATACCAAATATCCTATGAACTGGGCTCAGGAACTGGGTGAAGACCTCCCTTGACACTGGCACGCTTTCTCCCCTTACCATGACAACAGAGGAGGAAGACTCTTATTCCACAGTGGTGCGTACAGTGGCTGAGGTCCTAGGCCTCGAGCTGCCTTTGGTGGCTGTCAGAATGAACCTCTCCCCCCTCCCAAGCCCTTACAGAGGTGCTTCAAACCAGGGCTGCCATCTCTGAATTCCTTTTGCCCTTCAATGAAGCCCTCACTGATGTCCTGCTGGGGACCTGGACCAAACCCAGCACAGAGACTCCTGGGAACAGGACAGCTGCTTGTCACCAATGGGCCTGCAACTAATGACCCAGCATTCGTTACCCAGCACCCTACCCCTGAGACCTTGGTTATCCGAGCCTCTACTTCACATGCCACATTCACTTCCGTACCCCCAGATTGGGAATCCAAGAGGCTGGATCATCTTGGGAAGAAGTTTCGTCTTCCAGCCTAGCATTGCGGTCTGTGAACACCACATGCCTTTTGGGCCATTACAACAGGGTTGCGCAGGTGCTGCCACAGGTCCTGGAGGCCGCCCCAGCCATTCTCTCCCAAGCTGATGCTAATGGGAGAGGCACAGTCATGTTCACAATATGATTGACTAGTTGGGCAGATCGGTTGCTACAACAGTGGCCTTGAGGCGCCATGCCTGGTCGAGGACATCTGGCTTTTCGGGGGATGTCCAATCAACCCTGATGGAAATGCCCTTTCATGGCACCCATCTCTTCAGAGACAAGGCAGACTGTGCTCAAGCGCTTTAAGGAGTCTCAATCTATGGCCCAGTCCTTAGGCCTTACTACTGCTCCTCGTCCCCCCTCAGTCTACTTTTCACCTCTTTCGTGGCTACGGAAGGGACAACCAGTCACATCCGTTCCCTTCCAATCACTGTGCGATGCATGCTGCCCAGTCTCTGCATGGCCAGGGATGTGGGAATTCAGAATCTGCATGGATCAGGGAGCCAGCCATCTAGCCAGTCTACCGCCCCCCCTTCTGCTGCAGCCTCTAAACCTTCCTAGTCTGACGCACTCCCAACAAGGACCAGTCTGAGGCAGGATTCGTCATCACCTGCCCCGCTGGCAGATGATCATGTCAGACAGGTGGGTTAGTCTGAAGGGGCTACTCCCTCCCCTCCAAGACTACCCCGTGGCCCATGCCACCATCTTGCGATCGCATGAAGGAGGATAACTTCCCAATTCTCCACAAGGAGGTTTCACTTCTCATGGCCAAGGGAGCCATAGAGAGGGTCCCTGCGCCAGAAGTAGGTTGTGGTTGTTGCTCCAGCTACTTTATGGTACCCAAAAAGGACAAGTGCCTCCGCCCTATTCTAGACCTCTGGCCCTTCAATCTCTTCCTCAGAAAAGAGAAGTTTAAGATGCTCACTATGGCTCAGGTTTCATCTGCCCTGGACCCAGGAGAATGGATGGTAGTGTTGGACTTGCAGGACAAGTATTTTCATATCCCTGTCCTGCCGGCCCACGGGTGTTACTTGCAGTTCACGGTGGGCCACAAGCACTTTCAGTTCACTGTGATCCCCTTTGGTCTCACCAGTGCCCCTCAGGTGTTCCCTAAGGTGATGCCGGTGGTTGCAGCTCATCTGCGCAGGTCAGGTGTTTCTGTCTACCCCTAATTCAACGACTGGCTGTTGAAGGCAGGCTCGTCCCAGGCTGTCGTCTCCCACCTCCAGAGTTCAGCAGAGCTCCTGAATTCGCTGGGGTCTACTATAAACATGACGGAGTCACACCTGACTCCCTCTCAGATGCTCCCTTTCATCAGAGCTGTTCTAGATAGAGTGCTGTTTAGGGCCCATTCCCCTCTGCAAGCGGTGAGTCCAGGATATTCAGGCTATGATATCGATGTTTCAACTTCTATCCTGGATTTCGGTTAGAATGACCGAGGCTGCTGCGCCTCATGACCTCTTGCGTCCTGCTGGTGTCTCATGCCAGATGGCATATGCAAATTCTGCAGAAGGACCAGAAGTTCCAGTGGACACAGCATCAGGCTAATCTCTGTGACACGGTCCAGATCTTGGAAGGAACTGCACAGGATCTGCAGTGGTGGTTAACAAACCGTGGTTGGGTCAGATGCAGATCCCTCTCCCTTCCCCAACCAGATCTGACAGTAGTGATTGATGCAACACTCCTAGGATGGGCGACCACGTGCAAGAGGTGGAGAT
Organism: Pleurodeles waltl; assembly: GCF_031143425.1. Lineage (NCBI taxonomy): Eukaryota > Metazoa > Chordata > Amphibia > Caudata > Salamandridae > Pleurodeles > Pleurodeles waltl. Next base: position 84,351,264 of record NC_090443.1, on the reverse strand, counting down.
CAGAGGTGTCTGGTCTCTGGGAGAGTCTAAGATCCACATCAACCTGTTGGAGCTTCAGGCGATCAGACTGGCATTGAAAGTATTCCTTGCCCCTCTCAAAAGGAAAGTGGTGCAGGTGTTCACAGACAACACCACTGCCATGTGGTACTGCAACAAGCAGGGCAGGGTGGGGACATGGACCCTTTGTCATGAGGCTCTGCACCTCTGGACATGGCTGGAACAGCAGGGCATATCCCTGGTCATTCTACATCTGACAGGCTGGCTGAATGCTAGAGCGGACAAACTCAGCTGTCGCTGCCTAGTCAATCAAAAATGGCGTCCCCATCCAGAGGTGGCACAAGATCCTTCAGCACTGGAGAAAGCCTTGGTTAGATCTGTTTGCTTCCGTAGAGAATAAGCAATGTCAGCAGTTTTGCACATTGGAGTTTCCAAGGTAGCACTTGCTTGACAACGCTTTTTGTCTAGAGTGGAGCTCAGGCCTCCTGGCCCAGGTATTCCTTGTGGTTCTGGACAGGGCATAAAGAGTCTTGTATCCTGAGCTACTGAGCATGGCAATTGATCCTTGTATCCGACTGCCCCTTTGGGAGGATCTTCTGTTGCAGCAGCAGGGGAGGGTGCTCCACCTGAACCTGTTCACTCTGTATTCTTGCATGGAGATTGAGAGGCGGCAGTTGACAGCTTTGGACCTTCAGCTCGAAGTCTGTGACGTTGTCTTGGTAGCTAGGCCAGGCGTCCCTCCACCAAAACGTTTACGTCTGTAGATGGAACAAATTTGTGGTATGGTGCACAGCCAAGTCTGACCCCCATTCTGCCCCTCTTTCAGAGGTCCTCTTGTTCCTAATGTTTCTTTGGCCCAACAGGGCTCTGCTTTGGGCACCCTTAAAGGTTATTTGTCTGCTATCTCTGCTTTTCTGAGATTACCTGACCAACCCACTTTATGTCTCCTATTGTCAATAGGGGGCATATTTGAGTGGAGCACCACTTTCTTTGCATCCCTTAATGCCCTCCTACCACCACCATGTGTGCACTGTGTCTAACATACGGCGCATCATGGCGCAGGGTAGGGGGCAATAGCGTCATTTTTATTGATGGTATTGATGTACTCTGCAGGAATAGCGCCAAAATATTAACGCTACTCCTGCAGAGTACATTGGGGCCCATTATAAATAATAGAATCCCCCTTTTAACGCCACTTTGTAAATATGGTGCAAGGATTTTGGCCTCGTTGGGCCACATTAGCATAAAAAAATGATGCTGATGTGGCGCCAGGTAGCGCTAGGGGCTTATAAACATGCCCCTAGGTTCCTTAAGGGTCTTACCCACATGTTTCCTCCTTCACCATTTATCATGCCCCATGATTCTGACATTCTTTATGTCTGCTCCCTTTGAGCTACTTCACCATTGTTCTCTCAAGCTTGTGACATTTAAAACTGCCTTCCTGGTGGCCATTACATCTTCCTGCAGGGTCAGTAAGCTGCAGACTCTTTCATCAAAGCCACCCTTCATTTCCATCCATCCTGAGAAGGCGGGGCTTTGTACTAGGGGTTCCATTTTACCTAAAGTGGATATGCCCTATCATGTAGGCCAATCTATCATCTTGCCTACTTTCTATGCACCCCCACATCCTTCTAAGGAAGGGGAGAGACTCAACAGCATGGATCCAAAAACAGTGTTGGCATTCTATTGTGATCGTACTAAAGAGTTCCGGGTGGATGATCAACTCTTTGTGGGTTATGTAGTTGCAGCTTCCTTACCGACCCACCCATCCTCCCCACTCTGCAAACTGATTTCTAGGCACAGGAACTTCCCTTTCAGGGCCCTAGTTCGGGAGCACAAGGGCCAGTGTTCTTCATGGCTCCACACTTCTTGTGAGGAAAGTCGTGAAAAGAAACTGACGTCCGCGTGCCGGGGTAACTTCTATATATGACCTGCGATGTCCCATCTGACTACCACAATGCCTATGAATAATGCAGACTTGACCAATGGTAGGCAGGGGTACTACGCAAGAAAAATCTCTGGATCCAGGCTCACTCCTGGGGGAAATTCTAAGGTTAGAAGTCTCCAACTAGAATATGTCTCTACCAGATAATTTGTTACCAAAGTTAAGTAATTTGTTCTGTACAGCCTCTTAATTTGTCACTGCAGGCCTGGCATAATTTCTGTTCCTCTGTGTGGAGCAGGGACCAAGCACTGATTGCTGTATCTTAATCAGAGCCAGTCTACAGCTTACAATGTGATCAAGGTACTATTTTGTTCTTTTTAACTTTTAGGGGCTAAGGCGGCACTAAAGTGGCATTTTCCCTGCGCCATATTTATAAAGTGGCACAATGCATGCATTGCGCCACTTTGCACACCCTTGCGCCACATTATGTCTGCACTAGGCATAATGTATGCAAAGGGGTGTTTGTCCATTAAGGGGGCCGAAAAAATGGCGCAAGGAAATCTAAGAGATTTCCTTGTGCCATTTTTTCTGTACTTTTAACGCCAGCTCAGAGCAGGCGTTAAAAGGGGGCATACCATTATTTATAATGGGCCCCTATGTACACTGCAGGAGTAGCACCAACATTTTGGCGCTACTCCTGCAGAGTACATCAATAAATTATGCTATTGCCTCCTACCCTGTGCCATGGTGTAATGATATTTGTGTTTTGACCACTGACTCCACGTTGCACTTAGCTTGTCTACCGTCACATTAGCGGTCACTAGCTACAGACTCCATTTTCTATTTTGCTTAGCCTTAGCTTCACCACCACGTTAAAAGCTGCAAGAATTTTTCCATGCCCATGTTATGCAATGTGCTTTTTGCTCATGTTTTTATTCTACATGCCTGCGTGTTCTTTCTCATGAAGGGCTAAGGCATAACATGGGGGAGGCAGGAAGATAAGAATGTACTAGGATGATGATTATGGTCCATCAGGGAACGGTTTGGTTCTGAGAGAGGGCACCTTGGGATCTTGGCCAGTTCCAATGTGTTCCTTTCAAAAACTGACCTGAAGTAGCCAGCATTTTTTAACAACAACTTGCGGAGATGAGGCAACTGTGGTCCATGGTGATGAATTTTGAATTCCTATTATTTGCTTTGCATTGTGTATGTTTATATATATATTTGTGTCTTTGCATATGTATTTGCTGTTTATAGATTGAAAACTCCTTGTATATGTTCTCATTCCATTGTTGCGCACATTTTAAACATGCACTTTCTGTTGTACTGAACTTCCTTTACAAGCCTTGCAGAATGATTTATTAAATGTATTCTCTAGACTAAGAGGTGCATTCAAGAGATTCTTTTCACTGTGTGTGTGTATTTCAGCTCTGTCAGCATTGAAGCAAAACACATGGTGCACCGTATTTTAAATACAGCACAAACATGGTGGAGGTGGGGGGAGCTAAGGGGTGCAGGAAAAGTGGCGCTGCTAACTTTTATTTTGTTAGTCATCTTTTCTCACTTTGCACTCGTGTGTTCTTTTCGGTTTTGCTTGTGGGTGATGTTCTCAAAAGATTACTTTTATCTTGTTCTAAATATTGCAAAGCAGCATTGTTTCTTTTTTGTGGACTTTCTGAAATTATGCTTTACACATAATCATGCAGTACCACTGCAAAACAATCTGCCCCACTCCAACACGGCCTACTCAATCCCAAACAACCCATTCCAACCCAATTCACCCCACCCCCTTCAGTCCACCCCACCTCAATGCACCCCATTCCAGTTCAATCCACTGCACTCCACTCCATCTAGCCTACCCCAATGCACCCCACTGCAGTTCACTCCAACCAACCCCACTCCAATCCAGCCCACCACTACCCTTACCACCCCAGTCCAATCCAGTGACTCCAATCCACCCCAGCTCTATCACTCCAATCTAATCCACCCCACCCCATGACAGTCTGCCACTGAACTCTATCCCCATCTACTCAACCTCACAGGACTGTACTCCCCCACTCCATTACATTCTACACCACTAACTGAACAGCAGCCTCACTGGTGTACAGCCTGGCAAAACACATGCTTAAGCCAATAGCTCTTGTACAGGCAAGACCTATTGGCTTTGCCAGTGCTTTTTACTACATTTAAGTGATGTAGTGATTTACATAAATCATAGTCTGTGTAATCCAAAATTTGTGATCATGTTATGTGGCATGCTGAATAGAAGTAGTATCAACACAAGATTTACGTTGCAGTGTCAACATGATGACCAATGCCACTATTGCCATTAAGTTGTACTACATTTTGTCTAATGTTTTTTAAGCCTGCTAGCCTTGGAATGGTTTACTACTTGAATCTCCTCAATAATGTGTTGGGTTGAAAGTCTGGTACATCTAATGTAAACTTCATAAATAATGTTTTGCATTTCAGGACATCTCCAACATTACTGGAGTTTTCATCTGTGAATATTAGCCTGCGTGTGTAAAATAATGAAAATCACACAAAGACCTAATCATGCTAGGAATCTGAATTTACATTTCTAGGTTTCCTCATTTGTAGTTCAGACACATTTGAGGTGCAATGCAGATTTGTATTTTGAATTGTCTGTTTTCTTTTCAGTTCCAACACCCAGGGCCAGTGGGCCACCATCTGCTCCGAAAGATACCTCCACCTCAGAGCAGGATCAACCCTTCAGCAAAGACTCTTCTCCTGCAAGTCCAGATGATAGGGAGTTGCCTGGTCCGTCTAGGTGCACACCTACACATCCCAGCCCAGTTGCAACCATGCCTCAGGATACCTCCACTCCCTGTGTACGGAGGAACTTTGCACCAATCTTGTGCCCCCTCAGCCCTGGCTGCTGTGGAGAAAACCCCGATGCAGCAAAGTGAGGCCACTGGCATCATTTTCACCCAGACCACCATTACAGTCTTGGGAGCACAAAACACTCCTAAAATGTGATAGGGAAAGCCTTAACAGAGCTCCAGGATATTAAGCAGGGGCAGATTGAGCTTATATTAGAAATACGTAATTACAACAAGAAAATGAGCTCCCTGACTGGGGTGCTGTTTTAAATCTACTATCATATGTGAAGGACTTTAATGCACATCCTAATTTCCTCTAGTGTGTGTCTACCATTCACTCTGTGGACTACTTAAGGGACATATTTATTTTTTTGATAGTTGTATTTTGTACCTTGAACTTCAAACAATTTTGCCTCTACTACTATACTTTAATCCACCATGTAGACTCATTTTTTTAGGGGGGTTTATTTTGAAACACTTTAGTTCATTTGTATCATGAAAATGAAGGCTAATGACACATAGTCAAAGACTGTTGTATTTATTGTGGTATTTCCTTTGTCATGGCCACCATCACTAAATTAAAAAACGAAATAATGACAAATAGGTAATGTTACCCATTGAATTCAAATATATGTCTGTGCCATTTAGAAACTGACATCCTAGAACCTTGACACCATGAAAGAAAGGGAATATTTCATAAAGCCAAATTTAATAGGCAAACTATTATTGATTCAGGACCTCAGCTGGACCCATGAATCCTACATCAATAACACCAATAGTGTACAAAATGGCAGTAACAAAAATGGAGGGCCACATTAACTTTTTTAAGACACTGTGGCAGTATCTGGTGCAATGTCACATCCACTGTTCAGCAATGTGCCAAAAAGCAAGTTCTTTCAACTTTGAGGAGACACATCAACAGCTTCCTAAACTGAATGCAAATTGAAGATTTAGCCTCTGTGAAGGGAGACCAGTATGCTATGGCTCCACATATACATGAAGACTGAGCATGTTAGGCAGCATAAATTGCCTTGGTGGCAATATCCAACAGTAAACTGGTCTGATAGTCTCCTGAACTTCCATTCTATCAGAGTGCTAGTTGCCTCTGTACACAATCAGTACATCCAAAGCGGGTGTTTGTCCCTCGATCAACCCTTGTTCCCTTTGAACTTTCCAACCACAACATCTCACTGGTAATGTAACAACTTAGAAATGTCCAAATGAAAATGACATTATGAAGGATCCTAAACAGAACAACAAGGGGAAATTAATGATTTCACATATTTCACTCATAAGTTAAGAGGACACATACTTAGCACAATCAATGGTAATCAATAAACACAGGAGTCAATATAGGGAAACTTTGATTCACAAATATCTTTGCCTTGGACTTTCCTGAACTAACCATTCCTACAAAATTATCTTCAAAGACTGATATGTGTTCAGGATGTCACAAGTTGTTCTGACACTGGATGCCACAATATGTAAGGATACACTTACACTCAGCTGAAGACGCGATCAATTCCATCATCTTCACTGGGCATTTCAACAGCCTCACCTCGTGGCTCTTCACGCTCTCCAACCTCTGTGATGATTGATTGGGATATTCCATTGCAGGGTGATTTTGTGCACCAGGCAACCATGATTTGGCACACCTTATCTGGTGAGTAGAGGAACGCCCCACCTGTCTTGTCAAGACACCGAAATCTGGCCTTCAGGAGCCCAAAAGCCTGCTCCAAGGGCATCATTGAAGCAGATGCCAACTGGTGGTGTTGGATTTTTCAGCAGTGTCAACAACCATGGTCAGGTATGATACACTAAATCTCCAAACTGGAAGCGATAAATTGATGATTTTAATCTATCAGGCCATTGTATATTCCTAAACTAGGATTAAAGCAAATTATCCTCAACTCAAATTGTACTTAACAGCAAGCCAGGCCCTGTCAGGTCCAAGTAGTGACATTTGCAGGAGTATTATGCTGTTCTGTAATACAAAAGATCATGGGGGTGATTCTGATTCTGGCGGGCGGCGGAAAAAGACCGCCCGCCAGCCCAGGGAAAAACTCCCTTCCCACGAGGATGCCGGCTCGTAATCGAGCCGGCGGAGTGGGAAGGTGCGACGGGTGCAGTGGCACCCGTCGCGTATTTCAGTGTCTGCAAGGCAGACACTGAAATACTTTGCGGGGCCCTCTTACGGGGGCCCCGCGACCCCCCCTACCGCCATCCTGTTCATGGCGGCTTTCCCGCCATGAACAGGATGGCGGAAGGGGGGGTCAGAATCCTCATGGCGGCGGAGCGCGCTCCGCCGCCATGAAGGATTCCCCCGAGCAGCGGTAAGTCGGCGGGAGCCCGCCGACTTGCCGCTTCTGACCGCGGCTGAACCGCCGCGGTCAGAATGCTCGTGGGAGCACCGCTAGCCTGTTGGCGGTGCTCCCGTGGTCGGTGGCCCTGGCGGCCACCGGCCGCCAGGGTCAGAATGACCCCCCATGTGTTGACCCAGGAAAGTGGGCACACACTCTCGAGATGTATAAATCCAGTAAACAGACAACTTGCACATTGATGGACTGGAAGTTCTTTCGACTCTCTGTAGATCTGTTCCCTGGCATGTGGTGGCACTAGGGCAATATGTGTGCCATCAATTGTTCCAACCACATGTGGTAGACCACCAAAATCATAAAAATCTCCCTTCACATTGGCCAAATACTGAGCTCTTGGAAACTGGATAAAGCTATTGATGTCTTATCATTGACGCAAGGACTTCTTGTAGCACACCACTGAAAATGTGCTATGGCACCTCCAGATATGGCCACAGTGCATTGGAAAGATCCTGTGGCTACAAACAAAATGAAGTACTGTCATGAGTTTCACTACTGGTGTTATTGCTGTTGTATTCCTATTGTAAGGCATGAGATCATTCTCCAGCTCCTGACACAAATCCAGTATAGTTTGCCTATTTGATCTGAGCTTTTTGATTATTTCCCTTTCCTCCATGGTGACAAGGCCTGGGGACTGTCTGAAGACCTGAGGGTGCCTTCTACCCATCCCTAGGTTCATCTGACTGCCTGTAAAGGAAACATCAATAAAAATTGTCACACAAGACTTACACGTCTTACATCTTTGTAAAATTAGTGATCTCATTGTGTCATATGTTACTGTCATCTTTAAACATTTTTGCTACTTCAAATCTAGTTTTTTTTCACGTCTGGCATTTTTTTCAAATGTGTGTATAATGCATTTTAAATGTTTTTTCAATTATTGTCAACAGAAGTATAACATACACTGCGGCAATATCTATGTAAAACACAGTAACAGTTCACATTTTTATGTGTCATATTTTGGCAAAACAGTATTATAAGTATCTGAAATTTGTATACAAAAAAGCCACCATTTTGAGTGATGGTGATGCAAAAACAATTGAAAAAATACACAGCTTCACATCCTAAAATGGTAGACGCTTTACCCTGCTGTCAGGGATTGGCTACCCTTCAGCAGAAGTTGACTGCATAGTAGGTAGAATACTCCACAACTGACGCTGCCTTAGGTTAACGTGTTTGACTGCCACACAAAAGCCAATGACTGTGTCCCCTGCGTAGCGCTTACGTGGTGCAAGCCATAGTATCTGGCTCTTTGAATATTAGACGTGAAGCCAATGTGGCTGTCGATGGGGTTATGTGCAAATAATGTACAGGTTGTTTGGCCTTTAGTAGCTCAAAATGATATGGACTAATCAGGGTAGGACCTCACTACAGGAAAGATTTCCCAGTCTAGATGACGTTTGTGGCCAGCTTGGGTAACATGATGAGATAGAAAGTGTTGAGGGTACTCAACAGATCACTTCCAATTAGTATTCCCTACATTTTAAATGTTGAAGACAATCTGTACTGACTGTTTTAAGAATGCATATGCGACATGCAAAAAAATTGTATCATACCACTACAGACAAACAACCACTCAAAACCTCTTGTTTTTTAGTTCTCTTTCAAACAGGTCAACACCCATCAAAAGCAGGACATATGGAAGGTCATCACAAAGAAGGTGTGGACCCTGGGGGTCCATAAGTGATGCAGCCTATATTGCAGGAAGAGGTGGAAGAACCGCCTATGGTGGACCAGAAAGTCATACGAAGTCCAGCCTGGCCAGGCCTCCCAACGAAGCAAGTGCATGTGCCGCACACGGACCCTGCTAATGGCCTGCATCCTTGCAGTTGGTACCCAGAACGTGATGGGCCGTTGAGGGCCCAACAACAGCATCACAGAGATGAGCTTCTGTATGTAACTATTCTTGTTATTTAACATTTTTAATTTACAGCAATTTTGTTTGGCATCAACATGACCTTTGACACCTAGTCAACACAGACAAGGATTTCTGGAGATGTAAGGTTTTTTAGATGGTGTCTGATGCTGTGTATTGGTTTTTGGGAAATATTTTGACTAGCATCCTCATCACAAGCCAAGCACTGCTTTAAGTAGACACTTGGCGGCATGTGAAAAAGGGGTACCTTCATTTTCTCCATGTTATGAGGGATAGTTCTGCCAAACGTGCCCCATTTGCGGCTTCGGCCAGGTGTACTGCTCCATTATAAATGTGAGTAGGTAATCTAGGTCCTATTACTTCTGAAATGGCATAGTAAGCAATTTTTAGACAGTCCATGTTTCAGACTTTACAGTGGTAAGTTGGTACACTGACAATATGATCATCTGCTCCAAAAGAACTGGAAACTTGTACAATGGAATCATTCTTTATCGGAATTATGTTTTAACAGCAAGATTTAAGTCAGTTCATGTAGACAGTAACAGATTGTCATGAACCCTTAATCCTTCTCGAATGTGCTTGTAAGCCAGTCTTTATCAACCAACTTGAATTCTTATGCTAAACTGTATTGACTGAAACAGACAGGAATGTGTCCACATTGGGGACAGTTACATGTACCACAAATGACAACTAAGGACACACAAATATGTCCAATGAGAAAGCAATAATGGTGAGAAAAGTGATACTTAAATGACATTTTCAGATGTATGGCTTCATAACAGATGTAGAAGTATCCCATCTTAATGAGTTATTATCAGGCCCAAACATGTCTCATTTGGAAATGTGGGTATGTTTTTGCTCTGTAAAGAATGGGTTAGGAACCTATCAAGGCCTATGTATTTGCTAATGCTGTTGATGCCATGCAGAGAGACAAAAGGCATAGATGATATGGGAGCTAGCATGGGGAATTTGTAGTCTGTGACCAGATGGTTTGTGGAATTCTTGCATGAGATGCTGTAGATAAAGAAGCCAAGTTTGAGAGCCTTGAAGCTGGTTTAATATGGAGACTTGGCAAATGTTTTGTGAGGAACGTTCATGCTCCAATCTGTTCACCCAGATACCCTCAAACTGTTGTATTGTATGTGTTTTCAGCATCATCTGGGCAAGGTGAAGGTGACAGCAACCATGTCAACGAGGAAGAAGCTGGCCACTTTGGAACAGACACCAAGGGACCCAGTGGCGGTGAGGGGACTGGCACAGAGGCCACCAGGGACTTGGCTTCATAAGAAGCCTCCAAAGAAGACCAGTCCCTATTGTGACGATTTCACCTGCATAGTTGTCCACCACTCGCATTTCCATCTCCACCCTCCTGCTTCCCCACCCCCCATACTGATGCCACCATTACTGTAGGTACCACATTCCCCCACCCCCCCACCAATCCCCTGAGGAGGCTATTGACCTATTGCAGACTATCTCTGTATGCCAGACTGCACTACTGAGCGCCATCTTGGGGTTTAGTGGACAGATGATAGTTTATCTGGATTGCATTCACAGTGCCATGTCTGGCCTACAGAGGACATTCAAGGGTTTAACCTCCTCATTGCCTGCAGCCACCCACCCATCCTAAATCCCTCTTCCTAGCCCTATCCAAAGCACATTCACACATTTGCATACACCCACTCAAACACACACAGCACATCAAGAAACACAAACATGCAGACACACCCACACACATTGCACAATGTACACAAAGGCCCACTCTCACCCATACAGCATACACCCAGTAAAAGACTCAAACCAAAATATACACATCAGACACTACCAGTCCATCACCTTGCTGACCACCCTACCCATTTCCCCATGGAAGAACTTTTTGCCCTGGCCCTGAACCTTTCAACCTCCCAACCTACTTACTACTTCCCCCTCCACTCTGTAAGATCATTAAGTTGCCTCCTCTCTGCCCAATTGATGCCCCTTCCAGAGGAAGTTGATTCTGGTAGTGCGAATAGGAGGCAAGTACTGGGCATGCATAAAGGCTTTGGACATCTCGTAATTTTGAGAGTCTTATCTCATTTACATTTTTAAAAAAAATGTGAGAATACCTTTGTCCTAGCCTTATGTTTGGCGTGTCTCCAATTGTTTACTGATGTGTTTGCCATGCACTTAGTCTTATTTGTGAGAAGTATGTTTTAGATATTTCTGGAATGCGTACATGTGGGATTGACATGTTACTGGGCACTTACACCAAAAACTGTGTTTCTGTTTTTATGATTGGAGAATGCATGTGTGTTTAACATAGGGTGTCAACAGTATGCATTACACAGAGAACTTTACATTTAAATGACATCTAAAGTTTGTCATAAGTTGCACAAACGGGGACATACGACCTTCTGACATGTTTGCATTTTAAAGATTGTTTTACATTCTGTGCACACCCTATAATGGATTTATTTAGTTCCTATTGGGTATACGATAGTTTAGGGAAAAGTATTGGACACACTTCAAGATGTCATTGATGTGATTTTTTGGGTAGGTGTCTATTAGTGCGTGTATTTATAACTATGACATGACAGACATGATCATTGCACTACTGCTTGCAAGTATTTGTTAAATGTGCTAATGCACACAGACAATTCTGAGGACAACAGGTAATCCAGTGACAATGGGTTTTATTTTCATCTTGGTCCAGTTCCAGGAGCAGCAACGGCAGGACTTGTACGATCAGATTCATGGCGGCAGAAAATGAGGAAAGGTGAGTTTTGTCCTTTTATCCCTTCAAATCCACCAACTGAAGGATGTGGAGGTTTAGCTGCATGAGATCCACAGCGTTTAAAGCTATTTTTGAAATATGTCTGTTTGGCAGACTGGTGCGAAATCCGAGTTGGGATAGCACATTATACCTTTATAGTACAATAAACTGTGTTCTGTGATTGCAATGCAATATACCTGACACAGTTAAAAATGCAATTAGTGTTGTGTTCTTCTGAAAAGTGCACTGCACGGCGATGGATGTACACCCCTTCCCAGAGTGCCCTAGCTGGATCCTTGGTACTGATTTTCGTCATGAGTGAACACTGATCCTGCGTGTGTGCCATGCCCAAGGCCTGACTCACAGTAATGCAATTCGGTTAAATCTAGAGGGTTGCACCAAGCACTACCCTTGTATAGCTAGAGGGCTAATATGCTTAGCTGGATTTAAGTGACAAGCACGGTAATGGCAGCATCCCATTTTCTGTTCAGAAGAATCAGTAATGAGAGCATGTCTTGTGTCACTGGAGTGGGGCCTACTTGTGCACTCATGTAAAGTTCTCTACCTGCGTATTTAACTCACCTTGGGACTGCGGGTTGCACAGAACACAATGCTGGTGGGAGGTACATAACATGGAGGCCTGCTCATCCCCTTTGGAAGCCCTGGGACTGGACAGATGAAGACTGCATTCCCAGACGGAAGGTGTATTGCTGACATTCCGGAGGGCTGGGGTGGAAGACACACCTTTAGGGAGAAATGCAGGGCATCCTCTGTGCATATCAAAAGGATATTAGATTCAAGGAAGTAGTAGTAGTATAATGAGGCCTATTCATGGACTCACCATAGTTATCTCTCATTGTAGAAAAGCACCCTTTTTGGCATGGTTAGTCCCCACGTTTTGCCTGGTTTTTAAAGTAACTTTGACAGTTAGTAAACTGGGTCCCTGCTAATCAGGTCCCCAGTGCCATCTCTTTCCCCAAAACTGCTCAGTTGTTTTTCACAATTAGCAAACTCTTTAGCTACCAGTTTAAGTCCCTAGTAAATGGTACCCCCCCTCCACTGCCTAGGGCCTGGAGGTATTAAGGAAGGTCTCTGAGGGCTGCAGCACCAGTTGTGTCACCTCCCGGGGACCCCTTACCAAACCCACACAGTGCTGCCATTGCAGTCTGCGTGTGTTAGTGCATGCTAAATTGAAAACACGACCTGTCACACACCCCTGTGTGCCTTATCACTGCATGTGCCAGGTGTAAGTCACCCCTAAAGCAGGGTGCATCAAGGCACATGTGAGATCATATCTGCATGAGCAGATATGCCCCTGCTATGTCTCTGTCGATTCTGAGACATAGTAAGTGAACATGGGAGCCATTTTTAAAACATGTGCTGGACACTGGTCATTACGAGTTCCCCCAGCTACATGATGGCTTCTGAGAATGTAGGGATGTTTGGTATCAAACATCTCAGAATAATACACCCTCACTGATCCCAGTGATGGATTTATTATTAACTACATGCAGAGGACAACTTAGAGCTGCCCCTGTAAACCTACCAACCACTAGTGTGCTGACTGACTGGTCCTGACCAGTTCAGCCACCACAGACCCATTTATGCTCCCTCTCCAAGGTTACAGCCAGCGCTCTCGAGGGCCAGAGACAAAAGCCTACACTAGGCGGAGGTGATACCACCCCACCCATACAGGATGGACATTCCTGGGCGGGAAGCTTCAAAGGCCTTGCCACCTTTGAAAAGCGACCCTGGTCTCTCCAAATGCGGTATATGACCAACCCCCATGTCCTGACCCTATTTTTGGAGTCAGCAGAGGCAGGAAAATTAGTTAAATTAGGAGGATTGTCCAATTCATACCAGCCCTACCCCTAATGTGGACAAGCTGAAGTGGACGCTACTTTTTAAATGTCTCCATCTTGCTTGGAAGGAATTAGGCCACTAGGGTTAGGGCTATGCCCCCTTCCCAGTAGAAGGGATCAAAGGAAGGGTGTAGTCACCCTTAAGGTGGTCAGCCCATTGGCTACCGCCTGGCACTCCCTGTAATGCCCCTAAATTGAGTATTTAGATGACACCCCGGAAACCCGAGAACTCAGATCCCTGCTGACCTGAAGGAACACACTTCAGAGACAAAGAAGACAAGAACTGAAGATCCTTGACTGTCTCAGCCCCAAGACTGCCTGTGGGTTTCGACAATTGTGAGAAAGACGCCTCATCCTCCAGCTGGTGGACCTTCCAAAAGCTCAGAAAGATTTCCAGCCTTCACCCTAGTACCAGGAACTCCCGTGTAGTAGCAGAGCTGCTCCCCTACATCCTTGCAAGCACCTCGGACTGTGAAAAAATAACTACTGCTGGACAGCACCACTGCACCGAGCCTCCCAGCCCATGTGGAAGTAGGCCAGTGGTGTCAACCTGGGTCCCAGTTATCCCCAAAAGAAAAGTCCATTGTGGGTTTCTCCACTACGACCTCCACACAGTTGCCTGCAGCCTTTGTGTGCAGGCCCCTCTTAACCGCAACCGGGGATGGTAACCACGACGGTCCACTGCACCTCTGCACCCGGACATCCCAGAACAAGAAGAAGAGGACCATTGGTGTCACTGCATCCCCCAGACTTGAGTCTTGAGCCCACTTGTTGGTCCGCTCAGACTGGTCCCCCAGTCCACACCTGCAGCCTGTTCTGTAGGCACCCCCTCTAATGCCAACAGTGACAGACACCCAACGGTCCAAGAAACCACTGCACCTGGATGGCCCAGAACAAGGAGAGAAGGACCACTGGAGTCCCTAATTCCCCACGCATTGCAAGACCTGATCCCACTTGGTGGCACCTGATGCTGTTTTGCATCCGGCCACCCCCATGACACTGAGGGTGTATTGTGGGTGCTGCTTTGGACCTTGCCCACTACTCACCTTAAACCCAGGAGATTGCTCTTGTAAGTCAATGTACACTACCTGCTTGCTGACTGTTTCCCCCCCATAGGTTAACATTGAAGAACTCAAAAATTGCACTAAGGCCATCATTATGACTTTGCCGGTCTTTTTCAAAGACTGCTGAAGCCACGGGCGCCATAAGACCACCCACCATATTATGGGCACTGCTGGATTTCCGGCACATTTTGGGCTGAAATCCAGCAGTAGTGGTGCTGGCGGGCGAAGGCACTGGAGCAGTTCCACCACCGGCGCTGCCCCACCAGAAGGATGACGATAATACGGCCTGGTGGTGTCCTGCTGGCAGGGCACTGCCAGAGGTGGAAGGGCCCGTTCCCTGCCGGACGACCTCCTCCCCGGACCAGGTAAGTCGATCATCTGACAGGCGAAGGGGTGGTGTGTGTGCGTGTGTGAGTGGGTGTTGTCTGTGTGTGTGCATGAATGTATGTATGTGTGGTTGTATGCGTGGATGGATGTAGAAGCGAGTGTGTGTATGAATGTAAGTGTGTATGCCTGTGTGAATGTGAGTATGAGTGTTGTGGTGAATGCGAGTATGAGTGTGTTGAATGCATGTATGGATGCATGTGAGTGAATGCGTGTATGTCAGTGTTGGTGAATGAGTGTATGCAGGCTGTGTGTGGGTGTCTGCGTGCATGTGCATGTATGAGGGGAGGGGGGTGGTCAGAGGGGGCAATCTACCTAAGGTGGGGTGGGGGAGTGGGTTTGGGGGTGGCTTGTGCTTGCGGGGGTGTACTGCTATTTGATGGAGTTTGTTTTGACCAATGACTTTGTGTTTCACCACTGCGCATATTAGTTGCTCAATGTTCACCAGTAGCACATGGTATGTTTTGTTCAGTTTAGCCGCCTATGGGCTTTGACATTGCATTAGCCATTACATTCTGTATTCTGCCTATTGGCTTTGACATGCTGTATCCAGTCTAGCCGCCTATTGGCTTTGACATTGCATGCCTATTGACTTTGACATGATGTATTCAGTTTAGCTGCCTATTGACTTTGACATGCTATTAGATATTCTGCCTATTGGCTTTGACATGATATCATATATTATTCAGCTCCGCTGCCTATTGGCTTTGACATGATATCATATGTTACACTTTGTATTCAGCTCCGCTGCCTATTGGCTTTGACATGATATTATACATTGCATTTCATATTCAGCTCCGCTGCCTATTGGCTTTGACATGATATTATACATTGCATTTTGTATTCAGCTCGGCTGCCTATGGGCTTTGACATGATATAAGACATTGCATTTTGTATTCAGCTTAGATGCCTATTGGCTTTGACATGACACTAGACATTGCATTTGATATTTAGGTTAGCTGCCTATTGCCTTTAACATGACATTGCATTTGATATTTAGGTTAGCTGCCCATTGCCTTTAACGTGGAGTTAGACATTGCAGTTGAGAATCCAAGCTGTATTTTTCCAAGCTGTGTTTTTGCACCAGAGAACCAAGATGTTTTTCTCACAGTAGACTAGACATGATAAGAGAGAGTACATGGGTGTTGTTTTTCCTTCGCTTGAGCTTGGGAACAGGAGTAGTCTTGGAGACCTGGCCAGTCTCCAAAAGGCTTGCTCAGTTTCCCAGGTCTGAGAGGAGGGGGCACACCTTTGTAACAAATGTAACAGGCTGCAGAGAGTCAGATTCGAATCTGCCGGACCTCGTGCTGGAGCTTGGCGCCAGCTGCCAGCATCCCGTGTGGGTAGATGAAACTCTTTCTCGCGGCTGACAGGGGTCATCAGCTTGCAGACCTTAGAAAGATGTAGCTGTAAATAGTTCCTACACGGTGAAGTATTTGTTTTGCTTTGCATTCAATATCTTATAAATATAACCTGCTGTGTATATTGCAAACTGATATATTTTGTTTGATTAACGCGGACTGGAAAGCTACTAATTCGTCATTCATATAACAACAATAAAAGTCTTCTTTGACCTCAGAAGTGCATTTCTGTTGTGTTATGTTAGTGCTTAGAAACTAAATAAGAGGAAAGCACTACAATTGGTACCAGGAGTGGGGTCGGTCATTAAGAGGTGATTAAGAAGGGGTTTGACGAGTTAGTAGATTTCTAAGTGCACACTTTAAAAGTGTAATTGTTTTTTTGTTGTTTGGAGAGTTACAGAAATTGTTTTCTGTTTGGAGAATCACAGTAGCACGGCAGACCATGTCATGTGTTGTTAAACTGCCTGATGGTGCTAAGAAAAACTGTGAATTGTTTTCTGTTTGGGGAATTACAGAAGAAAATGCATGTGTAGCTAAAATGCCTGATGTAGAAAACGTGTGTTTTGGAAGTAATGATGACAGAAAGGTCTGGATACCTTTATCTGCTTACAGAGAAAAGCAGGAGAAATGTAGGAAGTTGGAACATGAAAATAGGAATTTACGTGAGCAAATTAGCCCGACTGAAAGTTATAAAAAGGCTGTTTTTGAAGAATCTTTCTTTTCCTATTCCAGTAATGAGGGGGTTAAGACAGCTCCGAGCTGCACTGAGTTTTCGTGTGAGCCAGGGTTTTTGGCAGACAAAATGCATTCCTTAACTGATAACATGGACGAGAAAGACCGGAATGTGATTTACGAGTTACCGTTGCAAAATGCACAAGTAAAACGAAGGATTTTAGAGCAAGACACCCCGAGTTTCATTAGCTTGTTTGATTTTTGGAAAAAGAATAGCCCTCATTTGAGAGAAATCCTAACACTTTTGTATATGGTCACTGTGAAAAATTATATGCAGCTGCGCGCTTGTGATTTGGCAAATGAAATAATGCAGACTTTAGGTTTTTGCGCAGTGCAAGAAGGAAATACTTATGTACATTTAAATCAAGAACAAGGAAAGAAAATAGTGCCCCTAGCTAGAATCATACAATGGATCTGGTACTTGCAAGACAGGGCTAGAGTACCACAGGTAAAAGAATTACCGGTGAAATTGTGTGCACCATTTGAATTCGTGTCCACTGAAGATAAAAAGCATGTTTGTTTTACTAATGATTCATTGACTGAAATGTTGTTTTCTGGCACAGTAGAAGGAACAGCGTTGTATAATGTGTGTCAGATTTTAAAGCAAGAGCTACGTGAGATGTGTCATTTTTGCGCTGATTTTTGGTTCTTTGATAATGTTTTAGCCACATGGCTTGTACCTAACTGGTTCAATTACCTTGCAGATGTTAATGAGAAAAATTCAGAGAGAGAAGTGTACACCCAGAATTCTGCCTTAGTGGGGATGGCTAAGTGGGTGCCCCAGAAATGTGAACAGCTGAGAGAAAAAGCCACTTACAGGTGGGCAGAGATGAGAGAGATGCACATTCCCCTAGATTTGATAAAAACTGTGCAGCACGCACAAA
The DNA here is from genome assembly GCF_031143425.1 of Pleurodeles waltl. Classification (NCBI taxonomy): domain Eukaryota; kingdom Metazoa; phylum Chordata; class Amphibia; order Caudata; family Salamandridae; genus Pleurodeles; species Pleurodeles waltl. The sequence goes on along the minus strand of NC_090443.1, from coordinate 84,333,252 downwards.
AGCAATCTGTCATGCAAGCAGTCACAGAGCAGTTGGGGAGAGGAAAGTTACCAGAACAGAAATGGCAAATTGATCAGGTTTTAGGGAGAGTGATTGCTGCAAATTACCAAGGAAAAATCGAAATTATGCTGATACCTAGAAAAGAATCTGATTCATTCATACAAATTGGAGACAGAATGGCCCAAATTGGCAAAAGTGCAGTGAATGGAGGTTTGTTAAAGAAGGAGTCTGCCCCAGCCCTTCTGACAGTGCAAGAAAAGGGAAGCTGTGGCGCAGCAGATAAAAACCTCAGTACTGATGTGTGGGCTGAAGCCCCAAGTGATCCTCCAGAACCTGCAGAAAATATAACAAAGGGCCCCAAAAACGTCCTGCTGATTATAAAACAGGGAAAGAAAGAGGAAGGGTGCAGTTTAAATGAAAAATGTTATTTGCAAGAAAAGTCATACTTGTTTCTTTTGCAGATCCTACCACGTTTCGCCACTGTCCCTGAGTGTGCTGTGTGGTCCCCCTTCCGGTGTGTGCGTGTGGGGTCGGGGAAGGGACCGAATCCCCAACCTGAACCTGGCTGAGTAAAGTGCCAGCACCATGGATCCATTTTGCGCAAACTGTGCCTTCAGTTCAAGTTCAACTTGTTTGATTGCATTCTTCCAATGGAACTAAGCTGTGTTTTTTTTTTTTTCCCCTTCTCGTATGGAACTCTGACTTTTGCTTACCTTCCAGCAAACCTTTCAAGTGGACCGTGCACCTTTACATGAGCAGAACTCATGCCACATCAAATTGCTAACACTGTTGAATTAGAGACTCATTCAGAGTATAAAAATTGCCCAGTCTTTTCTATGTAGATGTATCTGATGTGAAAGGTTATGAAATCAATGTGTTAATTCACTTCTATTGCTTTACAGGGATTGCTTTGATCATAATGTTTTTTTGTTTGTGCTGATGTTTTTTGTTTTTGTTTGAAACAAGAGATATGTGAAACAAAAATTCATTGGTCAAAGGGCGGAATGTACTGCTATTTGATGGAGTTTGTTTTGACCAATGACTTTGTGTTTCACCACTGCGCATATTAGTTGCTCAATGTTCACCAGTAGCACATGGTATGTTTTGTTCAGTTTAGCCGCCTATGGGCTTTGACATTGCATTAGCCATTACATTCTGTATTCTGCCTATTGGCTTTGACATGCTGTATCCAGTCTAGCCGCCTATTGGCTTTGACATTGCATGCCTATTGACTTTGACATGATGTATTCAGTTTAGCTGCCTATTGACTTTGACATGCTATTAGATATTCTGCCTATTGGCTTTGACATGATATCATATATTATTCAGCTCCGCTGCCTATTGGCTTTGACATGATATCATATGTTACACTTTGTATTCAGCTCCGCTGCCTATTGGCTTTGACATGATATTATACATTGCATTTCATATTCAGCTCCGCTGCCTATTGGCTTTGACATGATATTATACATTGCATTTTGTATTCAGCTCAGCTGCCTATGGGCTTTGACATGATATAAGACATTGCATTTTGTATTCAGCTTAGATGCCTATTGGCTTTGACATGACACTAGACATTGCATTTGATATTTAGGTTAGCTGCCTATTGCCTTTAACATGACATTGCATTTGATATTTAGGTTAGCTGCCCATTGCCTTTAACGTGGAGTTAGACATTGCAGTTGAGAATCCAAGCTGTATTTTTCCAAGCTGTGTTTTTGCACCAGAGAACCAAGATGTTTTTCTCACAGTAGACTAGACATGATAAGAGAGAGTACATGGGTGTTGTTTTTCCTTCGCTTGAGCTTGGGAACAGGAGTAGTCTTGGAGACCTGGCCAGTCTCCAAAAGGCTTGCTCAGTTTCCCAGGTCTGAGAGGAGGGGGCACACCTTTGTAACAAATGTAACAGGCTGCAGAGAGTCAGATTCGAATCTGCCGGACCTCGTGCTGGAGCTTGGCGCCAGCTGCCAGCATCCCGTGTGGGTAGATGAAACTCTTTCTCGCGGCTGACAGGGGTCATCAGCTTGCAGACCTTAGAAAGATGTAGCTGTAAATAGTTCCTACACGGTGAAGTATTTGTTTTGCTTTGCATTCAATATCTTATAAATATAACCTGCTGTGTATATTGCAAACTGATATATTTTGTTTGATTAACGCGGACTGGAAAGCTACTAATTCGTCATTCATATAACAACAATAAAAGTCTTCTTTGACCTCAGAAGTGCATTTCTGTTGTGTTATGTTAGTGCTTAGAAACTAAATAAGAGGAAAGCACTACAGGGGGTGGGGGTGTCTTCTGCCAGTGACAGTGTAGAGATTCCCTGTCACCAGCAGCCTTTACGCCAGGGTTTTCGTGGCAGTGCTACCGCAATGGAAACCCTGGTGGAAAGGTGGCTCCTTATACCGCCGGCAGTCTTCTTGGACTGTTGGGTCGGAGATGCTCATCTCTGGCCCAGCGGGTCCGACCACCCTTGCAGTATGAGTGGAGATGTGGCTGGTTGGCAGACCAACCCACCACACTCATAATGTGGTGGTCTTCACCACCAGCCTGTAGGTGGTGAAACCGCCACCGTGGCCCTAGAAGTCAGTAGACCGCCAGGGTCATAATAAGGGCCTATGTGTCCATTCTTGCAAGTGAAAAGTATTTATGCTTGAGAACGTGCTTACCTTATAATGAAGTTCTTGGTTTCAAAGTGTGTGTGTGTGTGTATATATATATATATATATATATATATATATATATATATATATATATATAAAGAAGTGTTATGTTTCTAAATTAGTCTCAGATTTATTCTTTGAGTGTGTGTCTCATTTATTGCCTCTGTGAGTACAAGTGCTTAACACAACTCTCTGATAAGCATAACTGCTCGCCCATACTATCACACAAATAGAGCTTTGGCACTATCTACTTAGGCTCTGCAAACCAATTAGGGATCCACTGGACTCTCTGGACAGTGTACTTCTTTTTAGTGACCATATAAAGACAGCTTCCTATACTAATTTCTTAGAAATCACAATGTCTTTGCTTTGCACTTTCGTACATTGCACACTTTTTTCTTTCATGCCATTGTTTTGAAACACACTGTAATGTCACTTGTTGTGCACCCACTTCCCTGAGATTCTGTCTGTACATTCTCCGACTGCTCAGTGGGCACAACAAGTGCCAGGTGTTGTTTTCTGTCTGTCTATCAATCGTTCCCAGGCTCCTATAGACATACACAGTAGCTTTTCACTGTATCAAGCTAACGTTATAAATTAGGTCCCACTGTGTTTATTTTTTAGAGAGGAGGATTGTAGCATAGTTGACTTGTCTATGGAACAGATGCCCTCCAGGCCATGCAGCCTGTGTAAACTGGGTTTACTGTCCCCTATGAGTACTGCTTGACAACGCAAACAGAGGTTTGGGGTTCTCCACTCCCAAACATCACAAATAATATTGGATGTCCTGTGCATACACTTACAGGGTAGGCTCAGGTTGCTTGATTTGAATTATGGTAGCACTATTTGTGTTACAAAGTTTTTTAACTGCTATAATGATTTTAATAATTATTAGCAGTATTGTAATCACAGCTAATTTGCTTTATAATAGACTACATTAGTTGCAATAAATATATTGTGTACTTTCATTGTGTCTTTTTTTACTGTTGCTATGGATTTGTATGACTGAGATAATGTATGAAAAGGACAGACCTGTTTTTCCACTGTTCCCTGACAGGGGCTAGAGTGTTGTGCGTTTTGGGTTGCCAAACTTACTTGTCACTCTGTAAGGTTAGGAGGGCAAATAAGGCACTGGGAGCTATTTCAGGTATTTTGGTATGACAGTACTGATTTGGCAGAAGTAGCGCAGCCCCTGCATTCTGACATTCTGTTGTCCCAAGCCACAGTTCTGCAAAAGCAGATTCCCCGAGACAGTAGGACCTAGGTTTACTGTCAGGGAGATGGTGGGACTGATAAGGTTAAAAGTACCAAGGAATCTCAATAGTGAGGAAGGCTTGGCCCTTTTCAATTTTATGCAGCATATTTCAGTGTAGGCTAACAGCCAAGTACGGTTCCTAGCTACTCCCTTGGCCTGTGTTGTGGGTCATACATAATTTGCGACATTCCTGTTGTGGTAGACTGTCCCTTTGACAAAGGGCTGTGCAGATGAGCACTCTCAAAAGCTGACACCTCACACACAAATTTCAAAGACGGACAATAATTCACATAAGTATGAATTTGGACTATAGGTGGTAGCTTGAGTGCCATACTTGGTTGGGCAGCACTTTCTCATCAGGCGTAGGAATATTACTGAGATTTCTTGCTGCTTGAGCCAGGACTAGGGATTAAGGACTGCTATCCCAGCAGCTGGGTTAAAGGCCATCAACCAAGAACGCTTGCCCTGTGCCTGGAGTACCAGCTTTCCCCCTGCCGAATCAGTCTTTCCTGTGAAGGGGAGGAGCAAGGCCCAGCATGGATCAGTGGATTCCAGTGAGCAGAGTGCCAGGTACCCAAGACTCGTTTGCCCTCTTGCAAAGGTCAGCAACCCCTTTCTGATGGATACAACTACCTGTGGATTCCTCACCTAATGAATACTCCCATGGCGCCAGCATTCGACGGAAATCTTCTTACTAGTCTCTGCACGTCGACGAGGACGTCACTCTAGCCCACGCGACGCCGTCTGACGTCATACAGGCAATAAGAGGTCCTCGACGACGTGCGGACGTCAGTTCCCTTTTTTCCGTGCATTCGAAACGGTTATCTTCGAGGGAGCAACTGTTACTTTTGTGGTTACAGTGTATTTTTGCTGCGTAGTCTTTCGCTGTGGTAATAATGTCGCAGAGAAAGTCTGGATTCAAGCCTTGTCGTGAGTGTGGAGGCAAGATGTCGGTGACGGATCCTCATTCCGATTGCCTTTGGTGTTTGAGCTCCGACCATGACGTCTCGACTTGTGATTCATGCCAGCACATGAATCCAAAGGCCCTCAAAGAACGTGAGGCGAAGCTGTTTATGGCGAAATCGAAGGAGAAGCATCACAAGAAGTCTTCTTCTCCAAGACATCGGCGTCATCGAGACTCCCGGTGCCGTAGAGAATCTCGGCGTCATTCGAAGGAGACTCGTTCCAGGTCTTCGGATCGGCGCCGAAGGACATGGGAGATCAGTCCCACGGTTACGCCGCATCCTTCGACGCCGTTGCCCTCTCCGGCGTCTCCAACTTCACCTGGACAGGCGTCGGTGATTGAGGTTTTGGAGCCTCAGGTGTTTTCTCCGGCGTTGCAGACGTCGAGGCCGGCGTCGGGGTCGCCTCCGAGACAGGCACCCCAGTATCCGGCTTTTCCCACCCCTGGAGCCGATAGTTCCGCATTCTTGAATGCGATGTATGCCATCTCCAAACAGATGGCTCCAGGGGGTGCTCCGGCTGGGCCTTTGGCCTTTTCATTGGGTGATCCTGCGCCTCTTCGGCCGGCACCCTTTATGCCCTTTCTCCCTTTTGGGAACGTGGGCTCGGCGCCAGTGTCGGCGCCGGTGGCCGCTCTGGTGGCTTCAGAAGGATTGGCCCCGGGGATTTCCATCCCGTCGACGTCGGGATTTCGGCCTGTGACTCCGGTGGGTCCATCTGCTTCAGCTCCTCTTTCGTCGGCGCCGAAGTTACCTGTGGCGCCGGACGCGGCGTCGGTGGCTTCTGAAGATCGGCGCCGATCTTCGACTTCGGCGGAGGCATTGTCGACTCCGCGTATTGAACAACGACTTCATTCGAGGAGACGTGCTCTCCGTGTATTAGAGGAGCAGGAGTACCAACGAGCCCTGGAGGAAGGAGAGCTAGAGGACTCGGGTGATGGGCTGCGTGGTCTGGAGTCGGCCAGTGGGCTGGACACTTCCCCTGAGTGGGATCTTTCGTCCCCGGGAGAATACACTGAGGAGGCTGCTTCCTTTCATGCAGTGGTACGGAAGGCAGCTAGTTTTTTGGACCTGCCTTTGCCGGTGGTGGAGGCTAAACAAAACCTTTTAACAGAGGTGCTACATCCGGCCTCAGCTGCGGCGGAGCCTCTTTTGCCATTTAATGACGCTCTGCTGGATCCGGTGTTAGAGGTGTGGAAGAGGCCGGCATCTTCCCCAGCAGTTCACAGAGCCGTGGCCAGGAGGTATCGGGCGGCTCCGACTGACCCTGGTTTTCTGTCTAGGCACCCTACGCCGGAGAGCTTGGTGGTGCAGGCCTCCTGTTCATCCAGGTCAGCGCCTGGTTCTTTCCCGACGGTGCCTGGGGACAAAGATTCTAAGAAACTAGAGGCGCAGTCGAAGAAGATTTTTTCGTCCTGCAGTCTGGCGTTAAAAGCCACCAATGCAACCTGTATCCTGGGGAGGTATATTCATGCTCTGATGGATGACATTTCTTCATCATTTACAGAGCTTCCCCAGGGTCTTTTGGATCTTGTTTCAAATGCCCAGGCTGCTGCGACCCAGATTATCCAGACGGGACTGGATACCACCGACTCGGTAGCCAGAGCAATGGGCACAACTGTGGTGGCAAGGAGACAGGCCTGGCTCCGTAACTCGGGCTTTTCTGCGGATGTACAGTCCACATTGTTGGATCTCCCGTTTGATGGGGACAAACTGTTTGGAGCCAAGGCTGATTCGGCCTTGGAACGTTTTAAGGAAAGCAGGGCCACGGCTAAGTCGTTAGGGCTCCAAGCTCCTTCTTCCACGGCCTCTTCCAGATTTTTCAGGAGGTTTCGTGGATTTGGGCGTGGCTCTTCCTCCTCTTCCTTTCGGGAAAGATATCAGCAACCTGCCTCTTCCCATCCCTATAGATCTTTTAGGGGGAGAGGTAGGGTCCGCACCAGAGGAGCCTCTCAGCAGCACTCTGCCTCTTCCTCATCCTCTGGCGGGGTGCAGCAGGGGAAGCAGCCTTAGGCTTCCACCATTTCCCACTCACTCCTCTCCTGTAGGGGGAAGATTACAGCATTTTCTCACCAAATGGAAGACTGTTACAACGGACACTTGGGTTCTCAGTATTGTGGGAAAAGGCTACACCCTTCCCTTTCGGGAGTTCCCACCCCTCATCCCGCCCCGTCCTTCTTATTGTTCAGAAGAACACCTCCGGTTGCTAGAACAGGAGGTACAAGCCCTCCTTTCAAAGGGCGCGGTGGAGTTGGTCCCAGAGCAGGAAAGGGGTCGAGGATGTTACTCAAGGTATTTCCTGATTCCCAAGAAGGATGGTCGTTTGAGACCAATCCTGGACCTGAGGATCTTGAATTGGTTCCTCAAGCAGGAAAAGTTCAAGATGCTGACCCTAGCACAGGTGCTCTTGGCGTTGAACAAGGAAGACTGGATGGTGTCTGTCGACTTGCAGGATGCTTACTTTCATATTCCGATACTCAAGTCACACAGGAAGTATCTCCGGTTTGTGGTGGGATCGCAGCACTATCAGTTTGCGGTCCTTCCGTTTGGTCTTACTTCAGCACCTCGAGTCTTCACGAAGGTGATGTCGGTGGTTGCGGCAGAGCTCAGAAGGAAGGGGATAGCAGTATTCCCTTACTTGGACGACTGGTTGATCAAAGCCAAGTCCCCGGAGCTTGTGTCGCATCATCTGCAGTCAACAACCCAGTTGTTGTTCGACCTGGGTTTTTCGGTGAACGAGCCCAAATCTCACCTAGAGCCCTCTCAGCGCCTCCTGTTCATAGGGGCAGTACTGGATACAACATTGGGTCGGGCCTTTCCTCCGCCTCAGCGGATTCAAGATATTCAGGATTTGGTTCCAATGTTTCGAAATGGAGCGGTAGTTCCAGTCCTCAAGGTCCTTCGTCTGCTCGGTCTGTTTGCCTCCTGCATTCTGTTGGTCACGCATGCTCGCTGGCACATGAGGGCTCTTCAGTGGTGCCTCCGAAGGCAGTGGTCTCAACACAAAGGGGATCTAGAGAGTACTGTCAAGATCTCCAGAGATGCTGCTGTGGATTTGAAGTGGTGGATTGCAAGCAACACTCTTTCACAAGGAAAGCCGTTCCAGCAATCGCCACCAGTGGCCACAGTCATAACGGATGCTTCCACTCTAGGGTGGGGAGCTCATCTGGGGGATCTGGAGATCAAAGGTCTTTGGTCTCCAGAGGAACAGATGTTTCACATCAATCTGTTAGAGTTACGGGCTGTACGTCTGGCTCTCAAGGCCTTCCTCCCTTCCCTTCGTGGTCAGTCGGTACAGGTCCTAACGGACAATACTACCACGATGTGGTACATAAACAAGCAGGGAGGAGTGGGGTCGTACCTTCTCTGCAGAGAAGCTTTTCGACTATGGTCCTGGGCAAAGGACCATCAGATTTGCTTGATAGCAAACCATCTGGCCGGAGTCTTGAACGTGCGTGCGGACAGTCTCAGTTGCCAATTCTCGGCAGACCACGAGTGGTGTCTCCATCCAGATCAAGTCCGTTTAATCTTCCAGAGGTGGGGGTTTCCTCGGTCAGATCTGTTTGCCACTCGAGAGAACGCGCATTGTCCGTTATTCTGCAGCCTCCAGTATCCGATGCAGGGAGCGTTGGGGGACGCGTTTCAAATAACCTGGTGCGGCCAGTTGCTTTACGCGTTTCCTCCCATACCCTTGATTCCTCGAGTATTGAGGAAGATTCGCCAGGACCGGGCTCTAGTCATCCTAATAGCTCCGGATTGGCCAAGAAGGGTATGGTACTCCGACCTTCTCCAACTCTCAATGTGCCCTACGCTCCGTCTCCCTTTCAGGGCAGACCTCCTCTCGCAGTCGCAGGGGCAGGTTCTACACCCCAACCTCCAGGGTCTGCACCTACATGCCTGGAGATTGAACGGGGCAACCTGAGTTCCTTCTCTCTCCCACCTGAGGTAGTGGATGTTATATTAGCGGCCAGGCGACACTCCACTAAATCTATGTACGCTAATAGATGGTCTAAATTTGTTGCGTGGTGTGGAGAGAGGCAGATTGATCCTTTGCATGCTCATCTATCGGACGTTTTGTCTTTTGCTCTGTCTCTAGCGCAGAAAGGTTGTGCAGTGGCTACCATTAAGGGTTATTTATCGGCCTTGTCAGCCTTCATATGTCTTCCAGACCAACCATCTTTACTTAAATCCCCTATTGTTATCAGATTCTTGAAAGGTCTTCTAAATAAATATCCTCCAAAGCCATTCGTTATGCCGCAATGGGATTTGTCCTTGGTCCTGACTTTCCTTATGGGGTCCCCTTTTGAACCTATGCATTCTTGCCCCTTAAGGTATTTGGTTTTAAAAACAGTCTTCCTGATAGCTATAACATCAGCAAGGAGAGTGAGTGAGTTGCAGGCCTTATCAGTAAAGCCCCCTTATACAACTTTTTATGGGGATAAGGTGGTGTTGAGGACCAAGGCTGCTTTCCTCCCGAAGGTTGTTTCACCCTTCCATTTGGCTCAGGCAATTACTTTGTCCACGTTCTATCCTCCGCCTCATCCTTCCAAAGAGGAAGAAAGACTGCACCGTCTGGACCCAAAGAGGGCGTTGAGCTTCTTTATTGATAGAACAAAGGATTTCAGGCTGGAGGATCAGCTGTTTATTGGATACGTGGGCAAGAGGAGAGGAAAGGCAGTCCACAAGAGAACACTATCCAGGTGGGTTGTTCTTTGCATTAAAATATGTTACGCTTTGGCAAAGAAGGATCCTCCTGAGGGCATTAGAGCTCATTCCACCAGAGCTAAATCGGCCACTTCGGCCTTGGCCAGAGGTGTTCCTGTGGTCGACATCTGCAAGGCTGCAACTTGGTCGTCCCTTCACACTTTTGCAAAACATTACTGTTTGGATTCTGAGGTTAGAAGGGATGGCCATTTTGCACGGTCAGTGCTGCAGGATTTCTTGGTTTGACCATTTCGGCACCCACCGCCGGGAGTGGTACTGCTTTGGGACTCTATTCATTAGGTGAGGAATCCACAGGTAGTTGTATCCATCAGAAGAACGAGTTACTTACCTTCGGTAACGACTTTTCTGGTGGATACATTAGCTACCTGTGGATTCCTCACGGTCCCACCCGCCTCCCCGTTGCCTTTCTGGTCTTACCAAGTAATCCTTGAGTGCGCTCCTCTTGGTCTTCGAGGGTGCAATAGATGTTGTGTATAATATATTTATATATGTATATATGTATATATCTTTGTGTATATACTTGATGTGTATATATATATTTTTTTAAAAAGAGAGAGTTATATATATATATATATAAAAAAGATTTACAGTTATTCATGCAATGTTGTGTATTTTTACAATGTAATGGGATGTTGCCTTGCTCTTTCATTGCATTGCCTGGTTGTTCTCATGCACGTAAAAAATTATTGGTACTGACGTCCGCACGTCGTCGAGGACCTCTTATTGCCTGTATGACGTCAGACGGCGTCGCGTGGGCTAGAGTGACGTCCTCGTCGACGTGCAGAGACTAGTAAGAAGATTTCCGTCAAATGCTGGCGCCATGGGAGTATTCATTAAGTGAGGAATCCACAGGTAGCTAATGTATCCACCAGAAAAGTCGTTACCGAAGGTAAGTAACTCGTTCGTTGGGGCTGCTGTGAAGGTGCAGGCCATCCACCAGTGTAAAAGATCTCACTGGAGCCAGTGTCAGTGACATCCACCTTCCCCAAACTCGTGCCAGGAGGAGTCCACTAGATACACCGGGACATCACAGTTTCAAGGGTCCCCACGACCAGCAGAGACTCAGGAACAAGTCCAGAAACTGCCTGCAGAAAAGCAGCTGCTTTACAAACATACCTGCATGAACTGCAAAGCAGCTGCTGCACCCAGAAACAGTCACCATCTGAGGACACTTCAGCATGCAGACCACAGTGCAAGCTACTCTTTAAGGCATCAGGAAGAGAAGCTCCCCAGCTCATGGACTCTTTCAAAGGTTGTGATTGGGGTAAGGTAGGAGCAGCGCCACAGGCCCATGTAAGACTTTTTGAGATCATGTGATTTATCACCTGGAGAGCTTAAAACCTTCAAGGACAAAGACTTTGATGTGCATTGTAAGAACAGACAGCACCTGGGGTCACCTAAAATTCAGCAGAGTATAGCATGTATTGAAGCTTGGGCAATTGATTTATATATTAAAAGGATGACCCCCCAATGTTTTCAGTAATATTAATAATTAATAAACATTCCACCCACTACTTTACACAATATAGCAAACACAAAATGAGGTCTGACACTCGGGCCCTCATTACAACCCTGGCGGTCGGTGTTAAAGTGGCGGTAATACCCTCAACAGGCCGGCGGTAAACAAAATGGAATTTGGACCCTGGCGGTTAGCGCCATCCAACACCGCCACTTTAACACATCGACCATGGGTGGTAATATCCGCTGGGCTGGAGACTTTGGTCTTCAGCACGGCGGCCGTCACATTCCCACCCTCAGGATTAGACCCGGCTTACAGCCTTGGTTTTCGTGGTTTTTGCACCACCACAAAAACCAAGGCGGTAGGCACTATAAGTGCCACTGAATTCCTTCCCTGGCACTGATAGGGGTCTTCCCCAGCCCCACCCCCTCCCCAGAGTCCTCCCCAACCCTCTCCCACCTGCTCCTGCCCCCGCACATATACACACCCACACGTGCACCCATATACACACATGCACACGCATACCCACCTCCACCCACGCATGCACACATACATACCCACACATCAGAACACACGCCAACATACCTTATCACACACATGCATCCACAATGCACAACACTCACAATCACTCATTCACGCTTGCACCCAACGCGACTCACACCTGCATGCACGCAAACCAAAACATACACACCACCCCCCCCCCATAAGCACAAGACCCCCTACCCCCCCTCTCCGGTTGGAGAACCCGACTTACCTGCTTGCAGGGGATCCTCCGGCTGGAGACCGTCTGCGGCGCTGCAGTCAGCAGCAGCGTTGGCCAGCAAAACATCGCCAGGCCGTATATTTGCTCATGATACGGTCGGCGGTGTTTTGCTGGCGTAGCGGTGCTGCTGTCATCAGCGCCGCCTTAGCGCCGTCCGCCACCATGACAGGTGGTGGTGTTCTGCCAGATTTCTGGCGGAATACCGTCGGCGGTCTTGATACGCGTTGCCGGCTGGTAGCCACAGCGGCAGCATGTTGGTGGCCGTCACCGTGGTGGTAGGCGGTCAATACCGCCAATGTTGTAATGAGGGCCTTAATCAGTTACCCCCCCCCCCAAAATGAATGGCAGTGTAGGTAGCAAAGCACCAAAGTTGAGGGGGTTCTTGTGAAGTAAAAACCAGGAAGGCAGCCCAGCGGTAGAAACTACGACGAATACCTTAGTCTAACTGATTTGAAGGGATCCTGAACACATTCCATAGTATTACTCAGCACATGACCATGTAAAACCTATACCACCATGTCTGGACCACAGGATCTCAGGTTTGATAATGTATGGTGGCAGCCATCCTAGCCACCCACTCACTTCTGGGGGACAACAGTAGCCCATCTAGTTTTCACCTTCTGGAAGCCCCTCTCACTCCTAAAGAAAACTCAGATCGAAGCAGCCGTTCCTGGAGCCATCACATATTTGCATGCAAATGTAACAACAAATGGCCTTTAAGTGATAAATGAGCCACAAATATTTTTTTATGACCTGCTATTTTTGAATGAGTGGTTAAAGATTTCATGGAAATGCACATGCGATTCACTTATTTTTTCATCAATACTGCCAAAAGGTTATAAGAGGTCCTAAGTGGTAAAATCATAATCATAGAGAAAAGCAACCATATAATATGCCACTTCAAGTAAAAACTGGATGAAATTATAAAGAAAACAAAGAGTTTCTGACAACGGAAGATCACAAAACTGCAAAAGGAAACTTAAAAAAATGTAGCTGGGAGAAAGGTGTATCCTTATACCTGTAAGAAGTATCACCTAAGCCAGCAGGAATCTACCAACATTCGAAAGAAAGAGCCACAATCACAGAGATTGAGTGAGACAGGGATGATCTCATGCCTCCCCACCACCACCACCACAAAAAACTGTTGAACACGCTGATCCAGGTTTTTTCCCACCCCCACTCACCCCCCTATTTTGCACACATAACTTGAGGCCACCCAAGATCGTAATTCTGTAACATTTATCAACCTTTTTTTCCACTCTTTTAGAAAAAGGCCAGGGCAAGATGCTCTCAACCTCTACAGTGGATGAGAGAACCACAAATTATTACCAGGAACAAGGGGAAGGAACAAACCCCCAGCACCAGCAAAACATTGTAGGGAAGTTATCACAACTCCCAATATCAGACACCCAGTGAAGAGTCCTCAACAAGGGACTCCGATTTGTACCCATTCCAAGTCTACACCTTTTTAAACTGCACACTGAGCTGTCAGTTTTTCCCAGAAAATGTGAATACATGCCAATTTTTGGAACAAACCAGAAGTCCAAGAGAATAGAAACCAATACTGGACATTAGTCTCATTCATTCATTAGCTTTATTTCGGTAAATATAAATACCATAAAAGCGCATCACACAAAAAAGGAACGGCAAGCTACATGATAAACAATTTAAGTCATAAAAGATTGAAAAGGAGAAAAAAAAAAAAAAAAGAAAAGAGAAATATTTACACATAAGCAGTTCCCTCATGGAAAATCGCACCTTATAGTTATGTAAAAACGCATTATAGGTAAAAGAATAAGATACAAGCCTGGCAAACCATATCAGATAAAAAGGACATTTCAATTTAAAAAATATCTAAGAAAAATAAAAACAGCAGGTAGGGAATGCATCTGAAGCAATAAAAGTGATATGTGCATACAATGATAAATCCATCAATTGTTGTTTACCACATTCATTGTTAAATTTCCCTCTGCTTTTTTAAGCGTGTTCAGTCTGATACGCCAGATTGAGTCTAAATATTTTGACAAACAACAAACCACTAAAACCGATGAATCAGATTTAAAAATTCTCAAAGCTAGCAAGCAGTTTTTAAAACCCTTACTTCTGCACAGAGGAATAATCCAACGGGCTCTTTGTTTGGAGTATGCGGGGCATTGGAAGAGAATATGAGTTACTGATTCTTCTCTGGCACAGCCCATCGGACACATCTTAGAAGAACAGCTAAAATTAGACCATTTATAAGTGAGGGAACGCAAAGGAAGAGAGCCCACCCTGAATCTAATGTATAATGAACGAGCAAACGGGGAAGATACTATATCCATATATTGTGCAAATTCATAATGACATTTAAAATATAAAAAGTTTCCCGTCATGGATGATGACGAGACAGCGGACAGTTGGGAAAGTTGAACGTGGAGCCAGAAAGCATCCTTTAGAGTCTGGGTTGCGTTCTTAGGGATAGATAATGGTTCCTTCCAATAGGACCCCAAACCAAGAAGCGAGAGGGTCCTTTCTACATATGCACACCACTTGATTTTGGAGCTAGTGTTGTTGGCCATCAAGTTAGCTAGCGCACATCTATAATGGACAAGAGAATCTGATGACCATAGGCGAATCCAGTACAACAGGGGCTTGAGTGCAACGATCTGGCTGATAGAAGGGAGATTTAGGTCCATGCGTATTGGGAGCATTGGGGTACTGGAAGGAACTCTTAGCAATGACCTTAAGAAAGAGTTCTCCACTTTTATCAAATCATCCAGGCAACAGTGGCCCCACAGTTCAGCTCCATAGATTGCTCCCCCTCTTGCTTGTAGTTTATAGATTTCTACTGCGGGCGTCATGGCAAAGCTAGGAGATCTAGCTGCAAATCTTGCAATGCCACTCGCTCGCTGTTGCAATCGTAAAGTTGCCTTCTGGATGTGGCGCTGCCACTTGTGCGAGTCTTCTAGTTTCAGGCCTAAATAATCAAAATCGCTGACTCTTTCCAGCGCGGCACCCTCTAAATAGATAGGTCGTCTCATTCTGCCTTTCCTATCGCCAAACACCATGCACTTGGTTTTTAATCGGTTGATTTCGAGCCCATAATCATTGCAATAGTCAATGAATCTTGAAAGCAGGGTTGAAAGGCCTGTGGCTGTTTGAGAAACCAGCAGGGTGTCATCGGCAAAAAGAAGGCAGGGGATCTTCTGCCCTCCTATTTTAGGCGAGCCGTTAGAGCACTCCATAAGATAAGGGATGCATGCGTTTATGAAGAGAAGGAATAAGGTAGGGGCAAGAACACAACCTTGTCTTACACCTCGGGCAGTAAGGAATTTTTCTGTTAATTCACCTTGTGGGCCCCATCTAATTCTACCATAGTTGCCAGTGTAAAGATCCCTGATAATATTTAAAATAGAGCACGGGACTCCTATTTTAGACAGAACTTCCCACAGTTTGTGGCGGGGTACTAGATCAAAGGCCGATTTTAGATCTACAAATGCTACATATAGGTGGCCTAAGTCAACATCGACAACTTTCCATTTAATAGAAGTAAAACGAAATATCTGATCTAATGTGCTAGTTTTTTCTCTGAAGCCCGCTTGTAGATGATTTAAGATTTGATTTTCAACTAGCCACTTGTTCAGCCTGCTCAACAACTGATAACAGAAAATTTTTTGAAGGTTGTCGAGGAGGCTGATGGGTCTATAATTACCCGGGTTGTTCCTCTCTCCTTTCTTATGGATGGGCACTATAATCGCCTCTTTCCATGAGTCAGGATAAATTCTGCTAGTCAAGATGGCATTAGAAAGTCTGTTAATATATGGGCCCCAGGTGTTCTGGTCCACTTTAAACATATCAGAGGGGATCCCGTCCATCCCAGGGGCTTTTGCTGCTTTCTGGGCTGCAATGGCCGACACAGTTTCGTTCAGTGTAAAAGGGGGCATGAAAGCCATAGACTCGTCAGAAGTTGTTGGCTCCTCCGAAATTATGTCAGAAGTATGACTTGCCGACAATGGTCCATACAATTCCTTAAAGTAGGAGAGCCAGATGTCAGGAGAAATATAAGACTCCAGGTGAGATGCGCGGTTCTGATCACCACAAGAAACTAGGAGCCAGAACCGTTTTGAATCATGGACGGTAGCTGCCTCGAGTAAATTGCTCCATAGCCCCTCTTCGTACTCGAATTTACTTTTGTTGCAAATGGAAGCATAATGACGTCTAGCAGTGATGATGCCTGATCTGTCATTAGTCAAAATTGTTAACTCTAGAGCACCCAACAAGTTTTCAGATATGTCGGCAGAAGAACAAAGCTAAAACTTCACTATCAGATGACAAAACAATAACTATAACATTGTAATCATGACAACAGAAGCATACAGACAAGAATGCCTATATCTCATAGGAGACGGGAGGGGTTACACAATTCAGAATGCTAATCCAACAAAAGAACTTGCAAAAGAGATCATGAAGTATCGAACGAAGAATGGTATCAGGATGGATTTTGAATTAGGAGGGCTATTTTGTATTACCATATTTTAAGACACCCTTCTTTTACATCTTATAAAAAAATCAATGAAGGCAAGAACCCTCCGCCAGCCTGCCCATTGTTACTAGTATAAATTCCATTCTTGAACCCTTGTTAATATTTTGTGTATTTCCTCAGACCTATAGTGAAATCATTTTTTTTCATTCTTAAGACACCAAAGATGCACTCAATCGCATCAATTTTAGAGGGCAGAACTAACGTCACTCTTGGTGTGGAAACACTCTCTATAAGCATCCCCCAGGAAGAATCCATAACAGCGATTGAAGAAATTTTGAGGAGCACAGAATGGTAATACATGATGCCAATACGCTTTGTGATAATTTAAGCATCACTGGCATTGAAGAGTAATTTGTTCTCTTTTTAGGACACCTTTTACCTAAAATCCAAAGTTCTTCCATGGAAGGTACCTTTGCTCTGAGCCTGGAATGCCCATATATACTTAACCTTCAGATGCATTTCATCGCTCAGAGACCAATCCATGGATACCAGATGACTGTTCAGTGAAGATATATTGATGGCATTCAGATAATCTATCAAGGAGATAAAGAAAATCCAAAACTTTGTAGCATGGATCAATGAATTAAATCCATACCGCAAATGCATGTCTATGGCATCAGACAGAAAAAAGCTACCTGGTAAACCTACTGACTAGCTACCTGTCAGAACACACCTTTCATGTGGCGATACAAAAGGAATGTTCAGCTATATGCCCTATTCTTGCTGGAGTACCCCAGGAATCAATTCTTGGACCATTTCTCTTTAATATATTTACAAATATATTCCCAAGGACTTCAAGAAAACAGACCTTGCTCTTTATGCCGATGATGCTACAGTCATCTCCCAATCTTTCCGTAAAACAGAATCACCTATCAACCTTGAAACATCGCTTAGCAAAGTCTCCAGATGGTACAGCGACTGGCATATAACCCTCAACAAGCAAAACCACAGCAACATTATTCACCAGAAAGCAGATCAAGAATCATCCATAGAGTTGCCTCAATGGAGAGGAGATTAAGTGGGAAAACAGCAGCTCATACCTGGGGGTGACACTTGATTCCAAACTCAGCTGGAGAAACCACATTGAGAAGACATGCCAGAAAGCATCAACCAAACTGGCTGCATTGTACACGCTTTTGAGAACTAAGTTGATGCCAACGCAGCGCAAGGAACAGCAGACCTCCACAGAGATTCAGGCATTGAGATGTTGAACGACCATCTCCCCACAAAACAAGAAATTCTACAAAGGATTAGATCAAAAGGAAACACTGATCAAGAAACTTGCTAACATTTCTGCAAACCCTTTTGACTGCTTTCCACGGCCATTCACAGCGCTGACCATATGAACCAACTTTACCTGTGACAGTGTCACAGCTCAATAAGTGAACAAATCAGTGACTTCATAAATTCAAAATGAATGTAGAGTAATGAAGCTACCGCCTCTTTATCAAAAACACACTGCTGTCAGCAGGAATCTGACAGCCAGAGAAGACGACGAAAGCAGACAGAAAAAAAATGTTGTATGCCTTAATCTAAAGATTAAGGATGACGGGGTAGTAACAATTTAGCAAAAGTGTACAGATCATAATCTTAATCATTTTAACTTTTATAATCTGAAGCCATCTTTGAGAAAACCTGCCATTCAGAATGTTTACGTCGTTGACAAAATTGTATCAATATTACAGACTACAATGAACAAGCAGAGGGTTTAGCAGTCAAACTACGCACCAAACAATACTCAGAGCAAGCAATACAGATATTCAAGAAAAGGGCAAAAAACACCAAAGAGCTCTACTAGAAACCAGTCCCAAGCCCTGATAAGAGAAACTAACATGCATCCCCACATTCATGCACACCTTGATCAAAAGGGAAAAAAAAAGTAACATTAGGGATGACTTTCCAAGCCACTGCTTGCATTCCAAAGCTCAAGGAACCTGAAAGATCAGATAGTACATACAAGACCAAGAATGGGTAAATCTACTCAGTAACCACACGTTGTGGCCCATAACAAATACATTTCAATTGCCGCAAGGGAAGTGTCCATTTGTCATCTGACCATACGAGCCAAGGAACTAAACCAGAGGCTCCACAATAAATATAACTTCACTGTCAGCATCTTACAGTATAAACTGCAAATTTACGCTGCTGGTCATATTATTGACACCCTATGTGTAATATCAGTGCCTCTCTGCCAGTACGAATATTCAAGATCCACAAACTAAAACCCCCACTAAATCGTAAGAGCACCTCTAGCGAATGGGTAGCACATGGAGAAACAAGATTCGCTTTTATTACAGAAAATTGGCATCCATGTTGTTTAATAAAAATTACCTACCAAACGAATAATGACCGGGTAACTTTATCTAAAAACAAAATTATAAATGTGAAAGGGACACTTAAACACAAAAATGTCACCTTTCAAGATGACACCCACTTCAGGCCCTCCATCCTTTGCCAAACTTGGACCACGTAACCAATAAAACTACCCCATTCAAGATGTCACCAGTTGAAGACAACTACGTGATGACATGTAAATGAAGAGATGCACACAGATATGGCAATGATGGCACATCTCTCCCTCCTGCTTGGCCAGTGCTGCTGCTGTCTCCTGACAGAGCTTGCTGGCTCTGTGTTTGAGGCCCGCCTCCACCTGCCTGCGCCTCATCCCTGGTGGCGTAGTGGCCATCTGCGTCTGTCAGATCTGTCTGCCTTTTTCTCTTTCATTCTTTTTTCTGTATTCTGCCTTTTTTCACTTTTCTCGCTCTGTTTCTACTTTCTGTGTCTGTTGGCACGTGCTTTTCTTTAGCGCTTTCCCCGCTCCCTGCCGCTGCTGTCCCCGCGGCCCCATCCTCATAGTGCTTCCTGCCCTCCAGCCTCCAAGCTGACCAATCCCTCCCCTTCTTAAAGGTGGCCGCTGCACGTCTGCATCGATGGCGCACCAAAGGCAAGCCCGTCTGCACCTGTCCACGCCAGGAAAGCACCCAGCGTCACAGACCCTGGATCTCACACCATCCACTGATACAGTGCTGGAACTCACCACGCACTGAACCCTGGATGTCGGATTACCTGCCACCATGCTTCCCCCAAGGACAGCCATGGACCTTTCTCCTGCCACCTCACCTTCTCCGCACGCCAAACGCCAGACCTCCCAGCTGCAGAATCGCCAAAACCGCCTCCATACCGCCTCAGTGTCCGTGTTCTGCACAAGCACACTGTGGAGCTTTTGAACCTGATAGACGCCACAAACATCGCCTTCCTCAGCGATACATGGACAAACTCAACCTCTGGACCAGACATCCCCATCCCCAGCGACTACAAGCTGCTCCACAAGGACCAATCCTCCAGACCAGGAGGTTTAGCCATCACCCACAAAACCACCCTCCGACTAATGAGCAACACACAGGAATGCTCCCCCCTCATGGAGCACCTCCACTTCCAAGTGCACACCACCCCGAAGCCCACCACCCGCTGCGCCCTCATTTACAGACCACTAGGACCAGACCCAGCTTTCAGCGACTCCATCATCAACATCATAGTCCCCCACACACTCGCCTCCAGCAACTACATACTCTTCGGAGACCTTAACTTCCACTTCAACAACCTCAGCAACCACAACACCTCATCGCTACTCTAGAACCTGGACACAATCGGGCTCAAGCAACTAGTCAACTCACCAGTGCCCGCTACCACTCTCGACTCCATCTCCTCCAGCAGCAGCAACGTCACCATCGAAGACTCAACTCACAACACTGGACCAACCACCACTGCATCCTCTTCTCCATCTCCACACCTACACCATACACTTACACAACTCACCCCCCAAGGAGATGGAACCAGACCACAAAGGAACAACTTGTCAGCACCCTAAGCAACTCGTTGCCCCCCTCACAACAGATGCCAACACCTCAGAACGCAACATTCACAAATGAATCATTGACTGCGCCAACACCCTAGCTCCTCTCCGAATGACCACAGGGAAACACACCACCAAGAAAGCCAGTTGGTTCACCCCCGCACTCCAGGAATCTAAGTGCACCTGCAGGAGGCTGAAGGTACAAAAAATCCCCAGAAGACCTTGCAGCCTTCAAATCCACTACAAGATCCCACCATGGCCTCATCAGTTCCGCCAGGAAAACAGGCCTGCAGGACCGCATCAACACCACCACACACAACACAAAAGAACTCTTCAAAGTCATCAAAGAATTCGCCCAACCACAAGCCGAGACCACTAACATCCCCTCATTTCAGGATCTCTGCGACAGACTAGCCACCTTATTCCATTGTAAAATCAAGGACATCTATGACAGCTTCGGACCCCAATGTTCTCCGAACTCACCAACAATGCCCCAACCAGGATCCATTGAACCCCCAGGGTTCCTGCACACCTGAATCCTCCCCACCCATGACTAGCGAGACTCACTCCATCATGAACACATCAACTCTGGAGCCCCTACCGACTCCTGCCCCCACCAAATCTTCAACAAGGCCAGTGCCTCAATCGCACCCGAGCACCGCAAGTCGTCAACTGCTCCCTAGAGTCAGCAGCCTTCCCTGAGGACTAGAAGCATGCCACAATCCACCCACTGTTGAAGAAACCCACAGCTGACCCAATGGATCTCAAGAACTACCGCCCCATCTTGCTGCTGCCCTTCCCAGCCAAGGTAATTGAGAAAGCGATCAACATTCAGCTCTGCCAACACATCGAGGACAACACAACCCTGGACATCCCCCAATCAGGATTCAGAACTAACCACAGCACTGAGACCGCCTTGCTCACCACCACAGATGACATCTGCTCCCTCCTCAACCGCATCCAAACAGCAGCCCTCATCCTACTAGAACCTATGTGCCAGACTCCACACAGCATGCATACGCGGCAAGGCCCTTCGATGGATACTCTCCTTCCTGACAGGCAGAACACAGAAACTCAGGCTCCAACCACACCTGTCAGAACCTACAGAAATCAGCTGTGGAGTACCCCAAGGATCCTCACTGAGCTCCACGCTGTTCAACATCTACATGACCCCGCTCGCCCAGTCGTCAGGAACTATGGGATGAACATCACCTGCTGATGCTGACGACACCCTGCGAATCATCTCCCTGACCGAAAACCCCTTAACAGCCAAGAAGAATTTCCAAGATGATATGGAAGCAGTCACCATCTGGATGAAGGAGAACTGCCTGAAGCTGAACTCCAACAAGACTTAGATCCTCATCCTGAAACCTTCCTCCTCAGCCTGGCATGACTCTTGGTGGTCCTCACTCGGCAGCCCACCCACCCCCACAGACCACGCACAAAACCTCAGTGTCGTCCTCGACTCAGCACTCACCATGACCAGACAGGTCAACTCTGTCCCCCTCACCTGCTTCCACACCCTCCGACTCTTACGGAAGATCTTCAGGTGGATACCAACCGACTCCCGAAAGACGGACACACGCCCTTATCATAAGCAGATTTGACCTCCAATGGCTCACAGTTAACAAGAGGATCAACTTTAAACTCCTTGTGCACCCCTACAGAGCCCTCCACAACATCGGACCCGACTCCCTCAACCACGCCTCACCTGGTACTCCCCTTCCAGACCTCTCCGCTCCTCTCAGCAGTCGCTCGCACAAATACCCCGCATAAGAAAGAAGTCCTCGGCTGAAGGAAGATCTTTCACCTACCTGACAGCTAAAGGTTGGAACACCTTACCTCTCCACCTCAGACAGTCGCCATCGCTACCTCAATTTAGGAAGGACCTCAGACCTGGCTCTTCGACTGAACCTTGAGGACATACCCCACAGTGCCTTGAGACTCTATGGGTGAGTCACGCTCTAGAAAATAATTGATTGATTGACGTGTGCCTTTAAAAAACACTGGACTCCGCTTCCCAGACAACATTCAAGAGCAGAGGGCTCAGGCAGGTGAAAAGCTGGCACACTATTCTCCTCAAGTAGGTGAACCGGAAACATTAATGAACTATGAGGTATGTCTCATGTTGAGTCAAAGGATTCTGAAATTTAACTATATTTGCTTATGTAGATCAGTGGCCAAATGGGTGCCAAGTCCCCACATTCCACAGGGGCCCTAATCTACAGAAGTCTAGAGTAAGAATCCCTTACCAGTGTACAATTTATCCCCGGATTTACTTCTAAAGAGGGGCACAATATCACTGTTATATGGACCTGTGCAATGCTCAAAAGGTGAATGTAATACACTTCTGCATTTCACCTCTTTTACATGGTTGTGATGCGCTGGGAATGGCTATTTTGAATGAAAAATGCCATCTACGTTATTTTAAGCATATGTGTTTTACTTTGCCGTCTTTGTCTTCCTAGTTACCATACTATAGAAATACCAGCAGGATGGACGATTGGGTCAAGGAAATAAATAATAATAATAATGATGATAAACAATTTTTAAAAACGTACCTGTTCCCGATGCCTCGCTCCTCTTCTCATGTCCCAGCATTCCTTGGGACACCAGCACAGGCTACCCAGCAATCATGGTGCTGCTCTCATGAAAAAACTAGCATGAGAGCAGTGCCAGGATTGGTCTGAGCAGCTTGCTGCTCAGACAGTGACCTGGGGTCTGTGCAGTTCCTCCAGCCAGCTTAGAGAAACCTAAGTGCACATGTCTGTTTGGCCGGCCTGAGACAGTAGGCCAAACAGACATGCACACTTAGTTCACAGACTCCACTTGCCCTCCTTTCTCTCCCCTCCAGTGGCTCAGCCCCACTGGCTCTTAGCCAGGGGGTGACACTCCTCCACCATTGCAGAGGAACAACCTCTGAGAAATACATGTTCCCAAATTAGAAGATGATAATGTCTTAACCTAAGAAGAGAAGTGCTTATACTACTCACTTGGTGGAACATATATAGGAAGCACTCAAAATTAGAGTAGATCAGGGCTTTTCATGCTATCCTGAACAAATGCCATTGACCCCTCCTGGGCAAAAAAAGGCATGAAACATGTTGACCATATAAAGAACTTGAACAACTAATGTTCTAGAGGTCCACCCTTTGCTTTAACCTTTACAAAGACAACATCCATCATTAAATAAAGTTATTGGCGTTATACATAAGCAATTTTCTCATCACTATAGTCCCAATCTACCTCCGTCTTCCCAGGCCCGTGGAACAAGGGCAAGAAAAGATATCCATCAAAGAGTCCCCACTGAGGGGCCAATGGGTGTTGGACCACCCAACGTGGGCCATGACCAAGTAAAGCGTGCCACCTTGTTCAGTGAAAGTCTGTGCATGCTGAAAAGGATACTTCTAGGGGCCTAGGGTTTAGAGAACCAAACTGAATGTCACATTTATTATATTTATATGAATCCAAGAAGAATCCTAATGAAATGCAACATAAGATGAGAAAACAACCTTTTTGAAAAAAAAAACATTGATCACGGTAGTCCTAACAGAAGGGTCACCAAACTAATTAAGGGCAGTAGGAATTAATGAAATGTATTGTTACACAAAGTTAATTCTCCATCATGTAGCTGTAGCCAGTATTAATAAGGAAGAGGAAAGACCATGTGATCTGCCTTTGATATTTTAGACAGACTTTTAAAGCTAATACAGGAAATAGTACCAGTCCGAAAAAAACATGTTAAAAAATGCCTGGTGAACCAGAGATTAGTTTGGAATTTTACATTCTAATGCATTCTGGGGAGGCACTGGTGCCTCTGAAAGGACATAAGATCACTTCCCGCTAATGGATTGTAGAAACAAGCGTTAGGATGGTGGGGAACCAGATACACTATTTTTGAAAGAGGCATTACATTTGATATATAGCTCAGAAAGAATACATTGCACTAAGAGAAGTATCCCTCAAGTGGATCGTATCCTACCTCACGGGTAGAACACAGAAGGTCATCCTCCTGCCTTACTCCTTGCTACCCAAGAGCATCACCTGTGTTGTGCCCCAAGGCGCATCCCTCAGCCCAACTAGATTCAACGTATACATGACACTCCTGGCAAACATCATCAACAGCCATGGACTAAACATCTCTTACGGGGATGATATCCAACTCATCCTCTCCCTGACCAACGACAACACAACCACCTAGGACAAGTTCCAAAGATGGATGAAAGATGTTGCCGCCTGGATGAACAACTGTCTCAAACTCAACACCAACAAAACAGAAGTAGTCATCTTCCGGAAAGGCAAGGACAACCTCTGGAAAAATGAACAGGAGCCATCTGAGCTGGACCCAAACCTGCTGAACACGCCCGCAACCTTGGCATCATCCTCACCAGCCAGCTCTCCATGAAGAAGTAGGTCTCTTCCCCCTCCTTCCTCACCCTCCGAATGCTCAGGAAGATCTTGAGATGGCTCCCACCTAACACCAGGTGAACAGTCACACAGGCTCTCATCACCAGCAGCCTAGACTACGGCAACTCCCTCTATGTCAGAATTACCACTAAACTCATGAAGAAACTCCAGATTATCCAGAACACCACAGCCAGACTCATCCTTTGATGCTTTGATGCTATTAATTGTGTTTGACCAATGACTTTGTGTTTCACCATTGCGCATATTAGTTACTCAATGTTCACCAGTAGCACATTATGGGGGTCATTCCAACCCTGGCGGTCGGTGTTAAAGCAGCGGCCAACCCGCAAACAGGCAGGCGGCAAAAAAATGGAATTCCGACCCTGGCGGGAACCGCCAACACAGACTGCCACTTTAACACTCCGACCGCCACGGCGGTACAGACAAGCAGCGCGGCGGTGACCGCCAACAGACAGGCGGCAGACAATGTACCGCCCACCCTATCACAACTCACCAATCTGTCACCTTTTCCGCTCATTGTTGGGCAGTCTACCCTTTTGAATGCCATCCAGGGGGTGGAAAGGGAGGTGCATCGGAGCAATGCATACCTGGAGGGCATTCATTCGGGTCAGGCTGCCCATCAGCGATCGTTCAACGCTCTGGCCTCAGCACTGACGGCAGCCATTGTCCCTGTCTCCTGCCTCCCTCCTCCAACTCCCTCCACCCAGTCCCACTCCCCTGTTCCTCTGCCTATCCCAGACACACCTACAGACCAGCCTGCACACACCTCAAAACCCAAGGTCAGCTCATCCAAACATAAGCACCACACATCACAGAAGCATTCACGCAAGCAACATCCACATGCAGACATGCCAACAGCCACTCCTCCTCTGTGTCCCCCTCCTCCTCGTCTCCCTCCTCCCTCCCTGTGACGTCCCAACTCACACTTGCATGCACCACTTCATCAGCCACTACGTCCATCACCAGCACACCCACCAGAACACTCCGCACACGTGCAGTCACCACCCCCACTGCCATTTACACGTCCCCTGTGTCCTCTCCCAGTGTGTCTGTCACCCCCTCTTCCAAACCACACAAACGCAGGCAGCCACCCACCCAACAGCCATCCACCTCATGACAGCCTCCGTCACAAGCACCTGCACCCAAAGACAGCACACTTGACTCTCCTACAACCACATCCTCTTCCTCCACTCCCATACCCACTGCACCTACCCTTCCCATTGCTCCTAAAAAGTTTGTCCTCTCCAAAATTAACCTCTTTCCATCACCTGACCCACCCCCTCCATCTCGTAAAAGTCCAATCTGCACCTCAGCCACCACAACCCCTGGACCTACAAGGACCATAGTCCAGGGATATTGGAGTCCACCACCTTCGAGGGCAGCTACATCGGCCAGCAGCAAAGGGACAGCCAGCCCACCCCCTGGGAAAAAATCCAAAAAAGGCAAGGCCGGCGCGAGAGGACAGAGACGGCAGCCTCCACAGGCACCACCCTGGCACCGTCAGGGAGTGGGGTGCCACCTGGCACATCTCCAAAGGGAGGCAAGGGCCACAGAGGATCAGGCAAAGATGGCAAGGGCAGCACGGCCGACAAGTCCGGCAGCAGGAGAGCTGCCCAGGAGGGCCCCACCAGCCCCCTTCCGGGGGTGAAGGAGGACAACCACGGGCACGGGACACCAGCACAGGAGGGCCCAGCAAGCGAGAAGTCGGATGGCGAATGAACACCATATATTGGCCGGATCTGGTGCCCTGGAGACACATGTGAAGAACCGCAGAACAGGGCCCCGCCGTCTCAAGAACCGCTGAACAGGGCCCTTCAAGACATGCACCGCTGAACAGGGCCCTTCAAGACAAGCACCGCTGAACAGGGCACCGCCGTCTCAAGAACCGCTGAACAGGGCCCTTCAAGACAAGCACCGCTGAACAGGGCACGCCGTCTCAAGAACCGCTGAACAGGGCCCTTCAAGACAAGCACCGCTGAACAGGGCACCGCCGTCTCAACAACCGCTGAACAGGGCCCTTCAAGACATGCAACGCTCCGCTAGGCCCTTCATTGCAAGCACCGCTCCGCTGGGCCCTTCATCTCAAGCACCGCTCCGCTGGGCCCTTCATCTCAAGCACCGCTCCGCTGGGCCCTTCATCTCAAGCACCGCTCCGCTGGGCACCGCCGTCTCTGCACCGCTCCGCTGGGCCCTTCATCTCAAGCACCGCTCCGCTGGGCTCTTCATCTCAAGCACTGCTCCGCTGGGCCCTTCATCTCAAGCACCGCTCCGCTGGGCCCTTCATCTCAAGTACCGCTCCGCTGGGCACCGCCGTCTCTGCACCGCTCCGCTGGGCCCTTCAACTCAAGCACTGCTCCGCTGGGCCCTTCATCTCAAGCACCGCTCCGCTGGGCCCTTCATCTCAAGCACCGCTCTGCTGGGAACCGCCGTCTCTGCACCGCTCCGCTGGGCCCTTCATCTCAAGCACCGCTCCGCTGGGCACCGCCGTCTCTGCACCGCTCCGCTGGGCCCTTCATCTCAAGCATCGCTCCGCTGGGCCCTTCATCTCAAGCACCGCTCCGCTGGGCACCGCCGTCTCTGCACCGCTCCGCTGGGCCGTTCAACTCAAGCACCGCTAACACATTGGCAGAAGGGGCAGGCCCGGATCAGTGTCGGACCGGGCTGCACGATACACTCTGGGCACCAAGAGTCCTCCAGTACCGCTGGAGTCTGTCATCCACTTGAGAGACTGTGGCTTTGCACTCCCCAGGATGGCACAGTGGGCAACCCACCCACTGTAGAGACTTGAGAGACTGTGGCTTTGCACTCCCCAGGATGGCACAGTGGGCAACCCACCCACTGTAGAGACTTGAGAGACTGTGGCTTTGCACTCCCCAGGATGGTACAGTGGGCAACCCACCCACTGTAGAGACTTGAGAGACTGTGGCTTTGCACTCCCCAGGATTGAACAGTGTGCAAGCCACCCACTGTAGAGACTTGAGAGACTGTGGCTTTGCACTCCCCAGGATTGAACAGTGGCCGTGGAGGCCCCTCGTGGATCTGGCGTCGTGGACTCATGTGGCTGAGGTGCCCCCCCTTCCCTTCCCCCTGAGGTGCCTGTAGTTTTCCTATCTGATGCCCCTGCAGTGTTCTCTCCAATGGATTCGGGTCTCATGTGTGGGCTTTGCCCATGTGTTGAGGACCACTGGCCCACGTACAATGACAGAAAGCCAATTCTGACGGGACAATATACATATGTGTATATAGTTATGGGATGTTCGACTTACTTATTTACTTAGCCTTACAATATATTTGTATTACAATAACATATTATTTTGTCTTTGCATTCTTACGGGGGGTTTGGGAGGTGTCACTCTGAGTTGTTGCTCTGCATTGGTGTGTAGGTAGTTGGGGGGGGGTGTCGCGTATGTGTGTGCCCGTAATCTTTTCTCCTCCCCCCTCCCCTGTGTCGTAGGTGCAGTACTCAACGTTGTCTTCTGCGCCGGCGTGCGTGCTCCTGGTAGAGGAGCAGGTAGACAATTGCTGGTAGGATGTGTAGTTCTGGTTCCATGCTGTCCAGATTCCTCGTGGAGTGTGTAGAGGTGAGTGTTTTACCGTTCGTAGTCTGTTTCCGCCGTGTTCCTCCTCACTGAGGGCAGCAGGGGTAACTGGGGCAGGGCCTGAGGTGCCTGGGGCGAAGGAGATGCCCGCCTTGGTGTGCGAGCGGGCACGGGGCGAACGCTGAGGGGCTGCTGGGAGGGCGGAGCTGGTGCGCTGGGTGGTGGCTGTACCTGTTGTTGCGGTGGGCACAGATGTTGCCGCCACCACAAGGGAGCTCCCTTCCGAGGACGTGTTGGTGTCGCTGATGTCTCCACGTGTCCCCGTTGTGGAGCCCCCCTCGCCCTCCGTCTCACTGGTGAAATCAGAGTCCGTTGCATGGCCCTCCGGGGCCATGTGAGATGCAGCTCCCTCGTGCTCCAATGCCACTTCTCCTCCGCCAGATGATGCTAATGCACACATGAACAGGAAGAGTAGACCAAAAAAGGGGGGGGGGGAAATAAAGACATGTTGAGTGCATGCATTGGCAACACAGTTGGCGGAGAGGACAGACACAGAAGCCCCCTGCACTACGCCGCGCACTTGGGGTACACTACTCAATCATTGGGACTTGGCCTACAAGCCTATGGACACATACTATGGACCTACCTATGAGCCTATGAACCTACTGCACACATACTGTAGGTGACACAGGGCCATGGATAGCTGTACTTGGAACCCTACAGAGGTGGAGGCGGGGGCACAGGGCCATGCCTTATGGAGGGGCCTAGCCTACAGAAATCGCCCTGGCCTAGGGAGACCCACAGCCCTCCTCCCCCACCCAGACACCTCCACTGCGCGCATAGTCAGCAGAATGAGAGTGTACTCACCCCCTTGTGTCTGCTGTGATGTCCTCACGCGCCCATCCAAATCTGGGTAGGCCACCGCCAGGATCCGAGACACCAGGGGGGTCAATTGACGTGTGGCACCCCTCCTACGTTGGGAGGCCATCCCCAGCAGAGCCTCCGCGGTCTTTCTTCTCCCGCGGCGGAGGTCCTCCCACCTCTTGCGGCAGTGGGTGCCCCGTCTGTTGTGGACCCCCAGTGTCCGGACGTCCTTGGCGATGGCACGCCAAATGTCGACTTTCTGATGGGCGCTGACCTATGTGACACATACAGGGAGAGAAAATACAATATCATCATTTTCTGCATGCTCGATGTGAGTGTCCCCCCATCCACACCCTTGCCATGTGGCACATGCTCTCATCCGTCGTTTGATGCATGCCTCATATGCTCCCCTCCGCACCATCGTTCATTCACCCCACTCAACCCAGGCATTGCCCACAAAGCATGGTCCCAGTGTACTAACCTGTTGGTCTGGAGGACCGTAGAGTAGCGCATACAGGGGGAGGACCCCATCAACAAGTTTCTCCAATTCCTCAGATGTGAAGGCAGGGGCCCTTTCCCCAGTCGCAGCAGCCATTGTCTCTTCCAGACCGAGGTCACAGCAGCACTTGCAGTATAGGTCCTCTCCTATGGATGATCAGGTCTCGAGTGATTAAGCAGATAGAAAATGGCGGTCATGGCCGCGGCGGTGCGTACCGCGGCAGTGCGTACCGCGACCGCTGGCGCACTTCGTCATTGGCTCCTGAAACCCATAGGGTTCTATGTTAACCAATGCGGCTTTGCACCGCGGTCTTCGACCGCCTACCGCCACGGTGTGCCACGCCAGCGCATTGACCTCACATCCCATTGTCACACTTCACAGGTCAGGCAGCCGCCATTTCAAGGGCCCACATGGCTTAATTTCTACTGCGTCACACAGGCCTAGGCCTTGCATTGCCACTCATACAAGCCATTCAATGCTTAGCGAATCGTGTTCTGTGCAAGCTGTGGTTACGTACCTGTGGGTTGCTTGACTCTGTGCTCCATGTTGTCCTTCCTAGGCACCGTCCGCTGGGACTTGCGAGGAGATGGAGGAATGTTCCCGTGTACAGACCGCTGGTGGACCTGTCGACAATGGAAGAAAGACATGTCATACTGACATACAGACTTGACCGAGCCACTATACAGGAACTGTGTGCCCAGCTGGAGCCAGACCTGATGTCACCCATTCGCCAACCCACAGGGATTCCCCCTCTGGTGCAGGTTCTGTCAGTACTCCATTTTTTGGCAAGTGGATCATTCCAAACAGCAGTGGCCATATCATCAGGGATATCTCAGCCTATGTTTTCTAAGGTTTTGTCCAGAGTGTTGTCTGCCCTGATGAAATACATGCGGAGCTACATTGTTTTCCCTGAGGTGGGCGATTTGGCTACAGTGAAGGGTGATTTCTATGCCCTTGGACATATTCCCAACATCATTGGTGCCATTGATGGGACCCATGTGGCTTTGGTTCCCCCCAGTGAAAGTGAGCAGGTGTACAGGAACAGAAAAAGTTATCATTCGATGAATGTCCAGGTGGTCTGTTTGGCTGACCAGTACATCTCCCATGTAAATGCCAAGTTCCCTGGGTCAGTGTATGACGCGTACATCATGCGAAATAGCAGCATCCCTTATGTGATGGAACAACTACAGAGACACCGTGTGTGGCTAATTGGTGACTCTGGTTACCCCAACCTGTCGTGGCTACTGACCCCAGTGAGGAATCCCCGGACCAGGGCAGAGGAACGGTACAATGAGGCCCATGGGCGGACTAGGAGGGTGATCGAGCGGACTTTCGGCCTCCTGAAGGCCAGGTTTAGGTGCATGCATATGAGAGGTGGATCCCTAATGTACTCACCGAAGAAGGTGTGCCAGATCATCGTGGCCTGCTGTATGCTTCACAACCTGGCTTTGTGATGCCAGGTGCCTTTCCTGCAGGAGGATGGTCCAGAGGGTGGTGTTGTGGCAGCTGTGGAGCCTGGCGAGAGTGAAGAGGAGGAAGACGACAGGGACGACACAGACAACAGGGACACAGTGATACAACAGTATTTTCAATAGCACACAGGTACGAATCAACACCGCCATTTTACATGTACTTACAGTCTCCTGCCTCTCTACTGTCTGTGTTTCCCCCCAGTTTATGTTAACTGAGTTGTGACTTTCCCTTCCATTTTCAGAGATGTGGGCCCCACTGCGTGACCTCTGCTTTGTTTGCCATTGGACTACAGCTGTGTGACAGTGGTATGTTGTCATCACAATGTAACTGAACATTTTGGCACCGTTATGTCTAATACATTTGTTCAAAATACAAGCAGACTCCAGATATTTTTAGTGCAATAAGTGATTTTATTAAAGTGCTAAATTTAGGGACATGGTTGAAAAACGGTGATGGGTGATGGTGGAGTAATGTTCATGGCAGAGTCCAGTTTTCAGTCTCACAGGTGCATTGTCCATATGCCTGTGGAAGGATGGAGCAGGGGCAGTTTAAGGTTGGACAGGGTGACAATGTGGGACAGTGGGATGACATCAGGGGGTATCCTTTGCTGGCGGGGGTCTTGGCATCCTACTCTGTCTTCTTCTGAGATCTCAGGGCCCGCTTGCGGGGTGGTTCTTCTTCTGCAGGAGGTGGGGTTCTGGTGGCCTGTCGTTGTGTGGGGGCCTCCTGTCCACTAGCGCCGGCGGAGGTGGTAGCCTGGTCTTGGTCCATGCTAGTGACAGGGGCCCTTTGTGGTGCCACATGGTCCCGCAATGTGGTGACTATCTGGTTAAGAGCCACAACGATGGTCCCCATTGCGGAACTAATGTTTCTCAGTTCTTCCCTGAACCCCATGTACTGTTCCTCCTGCAGTACCTGGATCTCCTGGAACCTGGCCAGTACCGTAGCCATCGTCTCCTGTGAGCGGTGGTATGCTCCCATGATGGAGGAGAGGGCCTCGTGGAGAGTGGGTTCCCTGGGCCTGTCCCCCCCTGTCGCACAGCAGCCCTCCCAGTTCCCCTGTTTCCCTGGGCCTCTGTCCCCTGGACCGTGTGCCCACTACCACTGCCCCCAGGTCCCTGTTGTTGTTGGGGTGGTGGGTCAACCTGGGTGCCCTGTAGTGGTGGACACACCGCTGATTGACGTGTCCTGGAGACAGAGGCATGGGCCCGCTGGGTGGGAGCTGTGCTGGTGTTCCCAGAGGGGGTTGGGTATGCTGTAGCCTGTGGCTGTCTGAGGGGAACCGACTGTCCCGAGGTCCCCGATGGGCCGGGCTGGTCATCTGGGTCCAGGGAGACAGAGCTGCTGTCATCACTGGGGGCCTCTTCTGGGGGTAGGATGGACATTTCTGGACCCTCCTGGGCGGTGTGGTGGCGTTCGGGTCGTGCAGGGTTATAAGAGTATGGTTATTGCTTCTGTGTGTGCCATTTCGTGAAATGGGTGGGTGGCCGTGTACCCCAGTGCTGGCATTCCCTTGTGGGGGCTGTTGTGACGGTGGCTTGTGGGGGAGATGGGTATGTGCAGTGGGCATGCTTTGGTGATGGGTGTCCATGCTTTGTGGACGCATGCAGGGCTAGGTGTTGGGATGGGTGGGTTGTGATGGTGGACCATTTGCAAGGAG
Source organism: Pleurodeles waltl (assembly GCF_031143425.1). NCBI lineage: Eukaryota > Metazoa > Chordata > Amphibia > Caudata > Salamandridae > Pleurodeles > Pleurodeles waltl. The sequence goes on along the minus strand of NC_090443.1, from coordinate 84,300,589 downwards.
TTGGTGTGATGGGGGTGGTGGTGAGGGTGGGGGTATGATTTGGCATGCAGGTCGGGTGGGGGGAATGAAGTAGTGAAGATTTGACTTACCAGAGTCCATTCCTCCACCTACTCCTGCGAGGCCCTCAGGATGCAGGATGTGCAAGACTTGCTCCTCCCATGCTGTAAATTCTGGGGGAGTAGGTGGGAGTCTTCTGCACCGCGATGTTGTGCCTTGATACCATGGAACGCACCTTCCCCCGTAGGTCGTTCCACCGCTTCCTGATATCGTCCCGATTTCGTGGATGCTGTCCCACAGCGTTGACCTTGTCCACTATTCTTTGCCATAGCTCCATCTTCCTGGCAATGGTGGTGTGCTGCACCTGTGTCCCGAAGAGCTGGGGCTCTACCCGAACTATTTCCTCCACCATGACCCTGAGTTCTGCGTCAGAGAACCTGGGGTGTCTTTGGGGTGCCATGGGGTGGTGTGGATGAGGTGTGGGGTGGGGTATGTGTTGTAGAGTGTGGTGAGTGTGTTGGTGTGTGGTGTTTTGTGCGTGGATATTGTGTGGGTGATGTAGTGATTTGCCTCTGTGTGATGGTCTACTCTATTCTGTGCTGTCTCTCTCTGGCCTTCAGTCGCAATTGTGGTCGTAAGGGTTTGTGGGTGATGTGGGTGTGTTTTTTATATTGTATTGGGTGTGTGGGAGTGGTGTGTGTATGTGTCTCAGGTGTGTGTATTTTGAATTGTCCAATGTGGTAGTGTTTTGTAAAGGTGTGTGTATTTTGACCGCGGCGGTGTGTACCTCCAATGGAATACCGCAGTTGAAAGACCGCTGCGGGGATTTGTGGGTCGGAATGGAATGGGCGTATTTCTGTTGGCGTGGCGGTGGAGGTTTGGTCATCGCCAGTTTTTCGCTGGCCATTGGTGTGGCGGACTTTTGTTGATGGCGGGTTTTTGGCGGTTTGCCAGTTGCGGGTCAGAATGACCGTGGCGGTTTACCGCGACCGCGGCGGTGTTATGGCGGTCTTCTGACCGGCGGTAAGCGCCTTTTACCGCCGAGGTCAGAATGACCCCCTATATGTTTTGTTCAGTTTAGCTGCCTATTGGCTTTAACATGGAGTTAGCCTTTACATTCTGTATTCAGGTCAGCTGCCTATTGGCTTTGACATGGCATTAGACATTACATTCTGTATTCAGTTTAGCTGCCTATTGGCTTTGACATGGCATTAGACATCACATTCTGTTTTCAGGTTAGCTGCCTATTGGCTTTGACATGGCATTAGACATTACATTTGATATTTCTGTTAGCTGCCTATTGGCTTTAACGTGGAGTTAGACATTGCAGTTGAGGCATTACAGATGAGCTATGTTTTTCCAAGCTGTGTTTTTCCACATGATAGACCAAGCTGTGTTTTTCACACCAGACCCTAGCTGATAACAGCATGTAGATTTTGTGTTTGCCTCTCAATCCAGTCTGAGAACGAGTGAGGCTCGGAGAATTGGCCACTCTCCAAGTTTCTTCGGTTCTCACACTGAGTTTGCTCTTAAGGATGACTCTGGACTACAGCAGAGTTAGATTGAATCTGCTTTGACTTCAGACAGGAACGGAGATGTCAGTTGCCTGTATCCCGTTTGGGTAGAAAATCTCTTTCTCGCAGTTGAACCGGAGTCATCAACTTGCAGGTCCCAGAAAGATGAAGCTGAGTTATAGGCACTACGGTGATGCAATTTTGACTTTTATGCTTTGCTTTGAAGTTATGCTATAATATAATCACATGTATTTGCTGTGTACATTGCAACTGAGAAGTACTTTGATATATTTTGCTTTCATCGCTGCGACTACTTTTGAACGTGTGCTGCCAATCTACTAAATTCATCTCTCAGGAACCTCGTGGTGAAGTAATAATAACAATAAATGTCTTCTTTAAACTCAGAAGTGCATTCCAGAGAGGTTCTGTAAGCTCGGTCATGAGATAAGAGCAGGAAAGCAGAACACCTCCCCAGACGGACTCACATCACCCCTCACCGTAAGAAACTCCAATGGATATCAGTCGTGAAGAGATGCCAGTTCAAGCTTCTCACCCACGCCTACAAGGCTCTGCACAACAAAGATCCAGTGTACCTAATTACTTGAGTGAACTTCCACCAACCTACCAGGAAACTCCGCTCTGATTCCCTCTCACTAGCAGCCAAACATCGCATCTACCGGACGAACGGAGGCCGCTCCTTCTCCCACCTGGAACCCCCGTGCCTCAGGACCCTCACTGGTGATGCTGCCGCGCTCTATCAATCAATCAAGGATTTATAGAGCGCACTAATCTCCCATTAGGGTCTCAAGGCACTGGGGGTGGGGGACTACTGGTCGTAGAGCCATGTCTTGAGGCGTTTCCTGAATGTCAAGAGGTCTTGGGTCTGGCGAAGGTAGAGCGGTAGGGAGTTCCAGGTCTTGGCGGCTAGGTGAGAGAAGGATCTTCCTCCGGCGGTGGTGGAGCTGATGCGGGGGACGGAGGCGAGGCTGGCAGAGCGAAGATTGCAGGTGGGGGTGTGGAAGGTGAGTCTGTCATTGAGGTAGGCAGGGCCTGTGTCGTGGAGGGCCTTGTGTGTGTGCATGAGGAGTTTGAAGGTGATCCTCTTTGATGCTGGTAGCCAGTGTAGGTGGGGGGAAATGTGGTCGGGCATGGGACGTCCAGAATGAGGCGGGCGGATGCGTTCTGGATTCTGTGCAGCTTTGTTAGGAGTTTGGTTGGTATTCCTGCATATAGGGCGTTTCCGTAGTCCAATCGGCTGCTGACCAGGGCGTGGGTGACAGTTTTCCTGGTTTCGACGGGAATCCACTTGAAGATTTTGCGGAGCATGGGGAGAGTGTTGTAGCAGGAAGAGGTGATGGCATTGACCTGCTGAGTCATGCTGAGTGTAGAGTCCAGGATGAAGCCCAGGTTCCGTGCGTGGGTGGTGGGTGAGGATGCGGATCCTAGGGAGGTGGGTCACCAGGAGTCATTCCAAGCTGAGGGGTTGGTGCCAAAGATGAGGATTTCTATCTTGTCTGTGTTTAACTTGAGGTGGCTTGATTCCATCCATCTGGCAATGGCGTGAAGTCCGTTGTGGAGGTTGTTCTTTGCAGTTGTAGGGTCTTTCGTGAGGGAGAGGATGAGCTGAGTGTCGTCTGCGTAGGAAACTATGTTGATGTAGTGGGTTTGTGCGATGTTGGTGAGGGGGGCCAAGTAAATGTTGAAGAGCGTGGGGCTAAGCAAAGATCCTTGGGGGACGCCACAGATGATTCTGGAGGCTTCTGACAGGAACGGTGGGAGGCGGACTCTCTGGGTTCTGCCTCAGAGAAATGACGAGATCCAGTTGAGTGCCTTGTTGCGGATTCCAGCATTGTGGAGGCATGTGCGGAGAGTGTGATGATATACCGTGTTGAAAGCTGCAGAGAGGTCCAGGAGGATGAGTGCTGCTGTTTCTCCTTCGTCGAGCATGGTCCTAATGTCGTCTGTGGCAGCAATGAGTGCAGTCTCAGTGCTGTGGTTTCTGCGGAATCCGGATTGGGAGGTGTTGAGTACCTTGTCTTCCAGGAACCAGGATAGTTGGCTGTTCACGTTTTTTTCGATGACCTTGGCTGGGAAGGGGAGGAGAGAGATTGGCCGGTAGTTCTTAGGGTCATCTGGGTCTGCCTTTGGTTTCTTCAGCAGGGCACTGATTTCTGCGTGCTTCCATCTTTCTGGGAAGGTGGCTGACTCGAAGGAGCTGTTGATGGTTTTGCAGAGGTGGGGGGCGATCATGATATTTGCCTTATTGTAGATATGGTGTGGGCAGGGGTCCGATGGTGATCCAGAGTGGATGGAGGCCATGGTGGTGGCAGTGTCTTCTATGTTGACAGGGGTCCAGGTGTGGAGGAAGTGGGTATTGCTTGGAGCGTTGGGTTCTTGGGTGTTTGTAGTCAGCTGGTGGGTCTGGGGTTTGAAGCTATTATGGATTTCTTCTATCTTTCGATGGAAGTGGGTTGCCAGTGAGTTGCAGAACTCCTGTGATGGCATGGGTTTGTTGGAGCCGGTCCTGGGGGTAGAGAGCTCATTGATGATATCGAAGAGCTCTTTACTGTTGTGAGCGTTGGCGTCAATGCGGTTTTTGAAGTGGGTCCTTTTGGTGGTGCGGATCAATTGGTGATGTTTGCGTAGGGCATCCTTGAAAGCGATGTGGTTGGAGTTGGTAGGGTCAAGGTGCCAGGTTTTTTTCCATTCTGCGACATAGCCCTTTGGATTCCTGTAGTTCTGGGGTGAACCAGCTGGCCTTGATTCTGTGGGAGGTGTTTTTTTTTTTTTGGAGCGGTGCGAGGGTGTTGGCGTAGTCTTCTATCCAGCAATGCAGGTTGGTGGCGGCTGTGTTGGGGTCCGGGGCCCCAGGGGGTGGGGCCCAGGCGAGAGTGGAGATCAGTTGATCTGTTGATATTTTGCTCCAGTTGAGTCGGGGGGGGTTGTGTGTGGTGGTGGTGAGTGACTGGTTTCTGGTAGGAGAAGTGGATGCATCAGTGGTCTGTCCAGCTGAGTTTGGTGGTGTGGCTGAAGGAGACGTGGTTGTTGGCTGAGAAGATGGGGTTGAGTGTGTGGTCTGCAGTGTGGGTGGGTGAACTGACAAGTTGCTTGAGGCCGAAGTTGGCGAGGTTGTTGATTAGGTTGGTGGTGTTGATATCGTTGTTATTTTCTAGGTGGAAGTTTTGGTCACTGAGGAGGATGTAGTCTGTTGAGGCGAGGGCTTGGGAGCTGATTGCGTCGGCGATGTTATCGCCGAACTGCGGTCTGGGGCCAGAGGGTCTGTAGATCAGTGTTTCTCTGAGTGTGTTGTTGGCGTTGATGTGGATTTTGAAGTGGAGGTGCTCGGTGGAGTTGATGGTGTTGTGGGAGTTGGTGGAGACTCTTATGGTGTTTTTTGTGGACTATGGCGATTCCTCCTCCTGGTCTGTTGCTTCGGTCTCTTCTGGTGATCTTGTAGTTTTCTGGTATGGCTATGGCTACATCTGGTTCCGAGGCCGAATTCATCCAGGTTTCGGTGAGGAATGCGACGTCGGGCGAGTATGTGGTCAGTAGGTCCCAGAGTTCGATTGTATATTTGTGGATGGAGCGGGTGTTGAGTAGGATGCATCTTAGGCGGTTGTCTGTTTTGATTTGGAGTTTGGAGGTTAGGTTGCAGGTGAAATTGCAGGCTTTGCAGGAGAAGGGTCCTTTGGTACGCGTCGGTGTGGCCTGGAAGCAGATAGAGGAGCGTCCTGGATAAAGGGCGAGGAGTTCGTTGGCAGAGTAATCGTGTTTGGTGGCGCAGGGGTGTGTTTGCCAGGGAGTCTGGCGCTGGGTCGGGTCTTGGCACGGACGGGCACAGACGGGCTTGCCTTTGGCATGCCCGCTGCGCGCGTCCGCGCTGCGTCCGGCATGAGAGGGGAGGTGGGAGGGAGTGGCAGCTGGGAGGAGGGAGGGAAACCTCCAATGGGAGTGCAGGGGGCGGGGGAAGCAGGAGTCAGGAGCGGTAAGAGCTCCGAGGAGGAGGGAGGGGGTGGGGCCACAGGGAAGCAGCGGCGAGAACCTAGAAGGAGAGGAGAAGCCCAAAAAAGCCCAAACAATGGCAGCACCTACCGGAGCAGTGGCGAGGAGGGAGCGACCTGCCTGCAGTGATGCAGGGTCAGAGGTCTCTGCTATCCTAGTGCTGCGGCCGGCATAAGAGGGGAGGTGGGAGGGAGTGGCAGATGAGAGGAGGGAGGGAAACCTCCAATGGGAGTCCGGTGGTGGGGGCAGCAGGAGTCAGGAGCGGGAAGAGCTCCGAGGAGGAGGGAGGGGGCGGGGCCACAGGGAAGCAGCGGCGAGAACCTAGAGGGAGAGGAGAAGCCCAAAAAAGCCCAAACAATGGCAGCACCTACTGGAGCAGTGGCGAGGAGGGAGCGACCTGCCTGCAGTGATGCAGGGTCTACAAATTTGATTGATTAAGGGTGCTAGTATTACTAGTTCAGTACATAGCATTTAAAGAAAAACATAATCTAAGAAGGCAGTTCAATTTATATTAAATGACAGGGCACAGTTACCAAATTTAGTTTGCGCTCAGGCAGTTTTACCAAACTATGATGTGACCTCTGATACAACCTGGAGTCTTTTGGGGGTGGGTAGGGGGGAGGGGGAGTGGGAGACAGTGAAAGCGCTATCAAACTATCTTGACTGACTACTATTGATGAAAGAGAATAACGAATAGAACAATGCCCGTAACAACAGACTGACAAATTGAATGGTGAAAGAATAAAAAAGTTGGACAGAAATGAAGGACAGACTATTTCAAGACGCAACTGGAAGGGAATTTGCATGACTTACATTGTGCTGTGGAACCAGGGCTTCAAAATATAAAATTACCATTCTGTCCACAAAATTAAAAAACAATCAAAGATAAAAGCACAATTTATGTAGTGCATAACTGGTGCGCTTTTAAAATGAATGAGAGATAACCTAAAAGGATTCGTTTTTTTGTAATGGATTCATAGTTAAGAGCACAGGCACCTTTAGCAGGATGTTCCATTCATAATTGATGGAACGTTAAATTAAACAGAGGAGGTTGCTGCCCTCTCCGAAGAGATGCCAGTGGTGTTAAATGCCCGAAGTCCAGGACCACCGGTTTAGGGGTCAAAATAGCTATCCTGGTTCTTTAAGTCTTGCCGAGTGTCTTAGAATTTGCTTTAGGGCATTTCATCGGACCTAGTTAATTGTGATGGATCCATCTGAAACTTAACCACAAATGAAAGATTCTCTAGTATTACATCAAAATAGTGAAAGTTTGCTGTTAGACATCCCATAAAACCAGCAGGTGCACAGAGAAAGCAGTTGCAACAATAAAAAAAAGCAGTCCAGTCAAAATTATTTACTGCATTTGCAAATGGTATAAATTACTAACTGGGAAAGTGAGTGATCTTTCAACTTTTTATAAATAAATACAAAATTTAAAGAAACTCCAGTACAAAAAGCAATTTCTTTTTACAACAATAGAGTCCTGTAAATAAAGATACAGAACAATTTAAAACATTCCAAGAACTGTTAGAACAATCACGAAATATTCAACTGTATACTGCGAGTTCAGGGGTGTGAGAACCCAATTAAACGAATAACCACAATCCTTGTATGGGTATCTTTAAAGGCCTACCTTAGGGGTGACTGATAAATATTAAGAATAAAGGTTTAGACTTGGCAAAAAGGCTTATTTTGTCAGGTCAGAAAGGAAGTTTGACAATGAGCCAGCCAGCCTGCACTGGCAGGCCTGAAAACATGGTTTGCTGTGCTACTGTAGTGGGTGGCACAATGAGTGCTGGAACCCACATGGAGCATTTAATTTACAGGCCCTGGGTACATGTAGTACAATATTAATTATAAGTAATTAAGGCCCGTATTTATACTTTCTTTGCGCCGTATTTGCACTGCTTTTTGACGCAAAAGCGGCGCAAACTTACAAAATGCAATTGTATTTTGTAAGTTTGCGCCGATTTTACGTCAAAAAATGACGCAAATGCGGCACTAAAAAAGTATAAATATGGGCCTAAATGTGCCAGCCAGGGGTATACCAATTTTAAAACGTTTACAAGGTAGAGTACAAGCACTTTCCACATTTTACTCCTGATAACCAGTAGTGGAGTCTACAGCCAACATAAATAGGGGTCATTAATAATGCAAAATAAATCCCAGGTGACCCTGCAGGAAAGGCAAATTTCCAACACCTGTCAATAAAGGTCTCAAACAAGGCTGTGTTTTTACCCCTCTACTTTTCAATCTGTACGTTGCCGACATGAAGGCAATCTTTAAGAACTTCAGGGCAGGCCCTCCAACCTCAACGGCCGCCGAACCACCACTATGCAATTTCGTGACGACACTGTCTCCCTCGATTACACCACCTTTGGCCTACAACACACAAAGCTGTGTACCACCCATACTAATCACCAAGAGAACAACCACAGCAAAAACTAAAATAATGCCACGTAGGCACTAAAAACAATATGTCAAAGAGTGCTATAGTGCATGAGAAAGCTACTTCTGGAACAAGTGGACTCCTACACCTATGTAGGTGGCACACTCCAAACAAAAGGTGACCAAAAAGCATGTCTGAAAAGACTAACTAAAAGAAAAAAAAACTGCATCATAAGGATTAGGTTTGCTAAAACGTTCCAAAAATCAAGACTGGCCGTTAATAATTCATCTTAAATGTTGTTAATGAGGGTGCATTTCTACCATTGTTAACTTGTGGAAAGTATTTCCAGTAGAAACCCTACGCCTGGCTAAACACAGCAGAGAAAATTATTTGGAGCAAACTTTAATCCCCGCACAATCCTCAATTCCAGGACAAATCAGATTGACGTTTGGATTTATCAACCAAAGAGCAAATGGTTCACTGGCAAGATATTAGTATGGCAAGAAAGTTGAGCCTAACAAACTCAGAGCCATCCAGTGTCAGTAGTTAGATCCTCTAAGTGTATAGCCAATAATCCCTGTCACACAAAACTTGGGTTTTCATGGGTCAAGCCAGTCGTCCTGACCCCATTTTCATGTGTTTCAAAAACAGTGGTTTGCTCCATGATTCAGCTTCTGTCCCCCCACCTTTTGCCTTTCCAACCAGTCACAGGTGCTCTCAGGTCCATCAAAGAACCAGGACTTCTCCCCCATCATGAACTTCAGACAAGCTGGAAAAAGAAGCACATAGCTGATCCCTGCCCCTTGCAGCACCTCCTTGATGGTCAAGAACAAAGTCAATTTCCTCTGACTGGCCATTGTATAATTAGCGAATATAGCAACGGTGGCCTCATCCACCCCTATGGGGCCCAAGCATGTGTCCTCTGGGAGCACTAAGTTTCTGTCCCTATAATGAATGGACCATGCCACCACCGGTCAGGACGGCACACCATTGAGGGTGGGGCAACATGCACGCTGCCCATTCAATTGAAAGGAATTGTAACAGTTCCTGTAGGGCAACTTCCTTCACCACCCAGTGCTCTAGGTACACAAACATGTGTTCCCCCTCCTGGTGGCCAACTGTCCTAATATTTTTGCATTTGTTGCACCTCTCTCTGTCGTGCGTCCTCTGGCCCAGCATCTCCATCTTTTCTGTAAGTATATTTACCTGATCCTGTAGCCCTTTCAACTGAGGGCACACCTCTCCAAGTCACTCCACTGCTGTGCCTCAGCCCAACAATCTCCCAGTGCTCAGAAACACTCCCCACATGGAGTCATCAAGTCGCCGCACAGCCTCCTTCTTGCCAGGCACTGTCACATAGGCTCTGATCATGAAGTCACCCAGATGGTGCCTGCTTTTTACTTCATCTCCAGCTTGGCTTCAGACAGTCTTAAGACTCATCCAGGAACCAGACTGCCAGCAGGGCCCCAGCCAGTGCAATCAGGCACTGTCAGTTGCCATCTTGCCTGCCCTGGTGCCGCCTTTCCACACCAGGTAGTGTTAATGGTCCGCACACATGCTCCAGTGGCCCCGCTGGCACTCGTGTCACCACTGACCCCAATTTTTCCCCCTCCCCCGGGGAACGCTGCCACTGCCCACCTGCAGCACTGCAGCTGGTGTGAGCAGCTGTCTCTTAGCGCCATCTTGCTGGGCTGCCGGAAGCTTCACACTGCCCTGCTCCTCACGGGACCCCAGCAGCAGCTCTCAGCTGCCCCGGACGTTCTGCAGGCTTTTGCTCTTTAATGAGGTCGCAGGTGTCACTGCCATCCCCTCTGTGTCACAGGATGATTGGTGTGGGGATTGGTTGGCGATGCCAAAGCACTCAAAGACTTGAGGCCATTCTATAGGGCGGCTGGTCATACCCCCTAAAATCAATGTTGAAGCCAGATTTATAGTAAATATTAAGGAAAAGTAATTTTTAGAAAGTTACCATTTACTTAGCTGAACTGCCAAAGTTAATTAGCATAAGCCTCTTCCAGCTCTCACTACGTGCTTAGCCTTGAATAGCCTTAATGTGCCCACAGGATATATTCAGGGCAAATATCACAGACTAGGTGTTACAGCACACTGGGCAATACATTTTATCCACACACGCCAGTCAAAATTTACAATAAAACTGAAATAAAATTACAATCTGAGACCTGCTTAAAAGGATGGGGCACTCTTGGTATATGATTACAAGGCAAAATCAAAAATACAAATTAACTATAGTACCATAATTAAAAGCTGTGTTAGCCAACCCCCAGAGGAAAAAAATAATAAAAGTTAACATAAAACCTTACACAATTAAGCAGTAATGTCCATAAACCAACTGCCTGTCACAGTTTGTTAATTCAAGAAACATTCACCTGGCCTCCAATAGATAGCACAAAAGCTCAAACAGACATGAGATTAAGGGGCATATATACAAGCCCCTAGCTCCACCTTGTGACGCCATAGCATTTTATTTTATTACGCTAAGGCGGCACGAAGGTGGCTGTTTTCTCCGCTCCGGATTTACAAAGTGGCGCAATGCTTGAATTGCGCCACTTTGCAACCCCTTGTGCCACATTATGCCTGTGTCAGGCATAATGTATGCAAGGGGGGGCGTTACCACGCAGGGAGGCCCGAAAAAGTGGTGCAGTGAAACTTACAACATTTCACTGCGCCACTATTTCATCATTTTTAACGGCTGCTCAGAGCAGGCATTAAAATGACACACCCATTTTAATCAAAGGGCCTCCCTGTGCTTTACTGCACTACCGTCAAAATGTTTGATGCTAGTGCAGCAAAGCGCCACAGTATAGTAAAAAATGTTGACGCTATTGTCCTAATGACTGCCATGGTAGGCTATATTGTAAATACGGTGCAACCATGTTGACGTTAGGTGAGGTGGGGGCGATGCAAGAAAAGTGGCGCAACGGGACCCATGTGCCACTTTCTTGTAAATTTGCCCCTAAGTATTCCAACCTCCTTATTTTAACGCTTGTCTACATACTTTGCTAATTTGTCAGTTACTCCCCAGTTAAACCAAGACTGAATTTCTGCTTGGTAGCGATGATATTTGCTTCATAGAAAAGAGAATAACAGACTAACTCTGCACTTTATCCCTGCCAACCAGGAGTGAAGCACCTGTGCCACCCATTTCAACATGCCAAAATTGGCTTAAACCAGATTGGCACAGTTCTCTCCCAAAGGGCCATAGTATACAGTGTGGAAATTCCCCCATGGCATGGAAAATTGAATGTCACCTGTGGACTGCAGCACTGAGGGCCTGATTTATACTTTTTGGCGCAAAACTGGGCAAACGCAGTTTTGCGGCAAAAAGTATAGCGCCGGCTTGCGCCATTCCACAGCTCCAGCCAGGCACCATATTAAAAGAATGGCGCTAAACTTGGGCTAGCGTCTTAAAAGAAGGCGCTAGCTGGGTGGGTGTGGCGGCAGGGAATGAGTGGGTTGTGCATCAAAAAATTACGCTAGCCTGGTTAGAGCCAAAAATAAATGCCTCTAACCAGACTAGCGCCATTTCCTACAAGCTTTGAACCATTATTTAGCCACTCTTCCCATCCGGGTGTCATTTTAGCACGGGGGATAAATATGGGGCTCTAGGGATAGCACCATTTTTTAGATGGGAATGCCTACCTTACATCTCATTGACGCAAGGTAGGTGCACACATCCAAAGAATGGTGCAAACTCCTATATTTTGACGTGCCTAACATCAAAATATAAATATGGAGTTAGGTTTGTGCCGAATTTGAGTAAAAAAAATGAAGCGCTTTGTGGAGTGGACCGATGTCACGCTCCTCTGTGTGATCCCACTGTTAGTGATTTAACCAAGTGTAAGAGTTGACTGGTAAACATCTTGTGTTCTTTACGTGTCATGCACGATGCGATTTGTTATTTTCCTACTATGCAAATTTTGTGGACTTAGGGCCCTGGGATGTTTTGCGCACTGTTGTTCACATTGTCGTGATGAAAGAACTTAATCCTCATACTGCTTTTCATATGGTTGACATTCAGCAACACTTTTCAGGCTATTATTAGTGGAACAAATTTGTCATACTAGAAAAGACATAATGGTGATAGTCATGCTAACTTCTAACCCAAAGGTCTGCATCCAGCCAGAGTAACAGACAAGGGAATACGAACATTAATTATCTCAGACCCGATGTGTGGCCCCTTTTGTTCCAGTAAAAGGTAACAACACACACACACATCAAAAGTATCTCTCCCATAGTATATCTCTAAGTAGCTCACAAACTTGAGTAACTTTAAGAAAAAGTGGACAGAAATGACACAGAGATCTCCAAAACTTGACTTTCCAACACATCCACCCAAAATATAAGAGCACGCACCTTTTTTGGATGCGTGCACCTACCTTTCAGGAATAAGTTGCTTGTACATGACAGCTCTAAGGTTTCCTAGGACTATCTGCGAGTAACTCACCTAGTCAAGATTTTGTAGTCCTGTTTATCCTATTATAAACTCAGGTCTACAAGTCCTGGAAGGCAAAGAGGAAAACGGGACGGGATGCTCTTCTTTAAAGTATATACATGCAAGCAGATAAAACAAAAACCTAGTGTACCTAGGACCTCTGACCTGCTGATTGTGTCTAGGGGCCCTGAGACCAGCCTATGTATGTGAATAAGACCTTTGATGGGATCGTCTCTTGTGTGTATGAAAAAACACTCTTTTCCCTTATAGTAATGTTACATAAACCTAACACATAAAATTATTTTTTTATTTAAAAAACTTATATGCATGTATGAACTTGGCATAATGATCCAAAACACTTTTATGAGACTTCTAATAATTGTTCCCAAGCAAAGGTACATAATTTGAGTTATTAAATGACTCAATGTCACCAAGCACCAATGCTCTTGTCTTGACCTTTTATTTATCTAACAAATGTACTCTGGTATGTAGTAATTCACATAATTTTCGCCAATTAGGCAAACTGACCTGGTCCAAGTGCCCCCAGGACGTAACAACGACTGGCCCCACCAGCATATCCAGCATTCCTTCTAACTTCAGGAGCTCTGCACACAGGTGGAAGAAGATGAGGAACAGGGATACAATCCTTAAAACTGTGAGTGAGGACTGTAAGGAATCTCTGGTGCTGCTGCTAATAGGCTGCCAGTTGTGGAGAGAACTTAACTTCTTCCACCAGAGCTCGAGGTCTTTAGGAGCTCATCTTGTTGTGAGATCAGAGATGCAAATCTGTTCAGACCAAGGGCCTTTGGTCCACTGCTTAGTCCCACATGTTTTCTTCCTCGAATGCAGTTCCTGTAAATTGGCATACTTCACCCTGCAACAAACCTGTACAAACCCGTTCAAGCCCCCTGTGCTCAACACTGGTGTGAGCCCGCCTGTTATGTTCTTAATGGTCACCAATGCATTAGCACCTGATGATAATGGGAAGCCCATGTGCTGCCCCGGGGTGACTATACTTCTTTTTCTTTTTCAAGTGATTGGGCGCAACTCGTATGCAGGTACGTGTGGGGTACTAGTTAGCAGGACACAAGGGTCAGCACAAAGTAAAAGGACAACACACAAGCATGTTATTAGTCAGTAAATTTACCAGCTACAGACCATAGCAGCCCCTTTTATTAACTCCCACATGCAATGCCCAGGTGCAAACTTTTGGGCTACCATCGCTAGGGTATAAACCTGTCAGCCCTTTTCGCAACTTGGTGCACCCTTCTAATGCACATGGACAATACACTCCTCAGCAAAACTGTAGAATTTGAACAATTTAAACCACTACCAGATTACACCATGAAGTCTTTAAGGCAAATTGATGGGGCAGGGTTGTGCTGGAGACAATACTGAGGATGTCTTACCCGGTTCTCTGTTAACAGAAACCTCTTTCTCTCCCTCTGGGCCCGCTCAGCAACCAGAGCAGAAATACAAACAAGGGCTTCTCTGTCGTGGCCAAGGAACCAAACCATGGCTGGGCATGCAGGTGCCAATTCACCCATGTTGTCAATTTCTCCTGACTCGCCTGGCATTTCCTGTCTGGCTCAGGTGATCTTGAAGCGCTTACTCTTAATTGTTTAGAAAATTACACATTTCTCATTACTTCTTCCTCACACCTTCTGGCTGTCACCATAGTGCCTTGTGGGCAGATGACCCTCCATGGTTTTAGTTCAAAGGGCCGTTGAAATGTATTCCCGGATATCTGTCCTTTACGAGGACCATGCCTCCCAAGTTTATACTCAACTGCTTGGCCCTTTGTTCTCTGCTGACCTGTGCATTCCTTCTCTCACTTTGTTACAATTTATGAGCATCATTTTTGGGATCCGGTACCCTGCTAGGCTGATGAAGTGTGGCCTCATTGAGTCCTCGCCCTATGAACACCTGGCTCGGTGTTCAATCAGTTGTAACATGCAGGGTTTGTTGTTATTTCTGGAAAAAAGAGTGCATGATCCAATCTAAGCGTTGAGAGTTGGCTTGAGAAATATGAATAACATTATTGGTTGTCCTCATAAATTGCTCAACCTCCCCTTTGGCTTGGGTCACCGTAACATTATCTTCCTGTGCATGTTCCATGACTTGAAGTATTCAGTGAGCTCATGGCCATGAAATGGGGTCCACTGTCTGTCCAAAGTTCAGGCAGCAGGCTGTTCGTGTTATCTTCTCTAGCTTGTACACAACCTCGCTGGTGACTGTCGTGGACATTGGCTCCACATTGGGGTATTTACAATAGTCATGAATTACAGGCGCGACTATCAGGCAGGCTGCCAAATTCCATGTCAGCAGAAATCCACCATAGTCTGAAGCCCTCTTCATAATGAGTTTGTGATGATGGGGGATGGTGATTCTGGATTTCCAGCAGTTTGACACAAAGGGCAGGCCCGCACATTCATCTCCACCAGCACATCTAATTATGGGAACCAGACTTTATTTCGCAGATGTTTTTTTTTTCCAGTCTCTTGATGCCCGCCATGGGCCACCTGAAATACTTGGGTCACCAAACTGCTGGCAATGATGATATGAGGACCTTGGAGGAGACACCCATTAGGATATGCCACCAGTTCATGTTAACTGTAGTGAAGGAATCCAGCATTCTCTCCACTTCAGGTGTCCACTGAAACCAGTGGGAACTTCAGTGCTGCCTACTGTCCAGTTTCAACAGCAGTTAGCGCCATGTGCAGGCAGTTGTCATTGCTAGTAACTTTGTGAAAGGTGTCCATCAATATGGGTAGTGGCCAGGATGGTGTTTGAAAAAATATTGACTTTTAACTCCTTAGCTGCTGGGCCTCCACTTGATCTTCACTCATGTTGGTGGCATGACACAATACAAAAGTTTGCTTTTCCTGAGTAATCCATTTACCTATATCGGACCGTCTAAGGAACCGAGAGGCCCATTTTGCCTTGCTGGCTGTTTCTAGCGAACTTTAGCCAGACCACTTTTGCCCTGAGGAGAACTGAAGACTAACTACAGATCGAATCGTTTACATCCCCTCCCTAAGTTGCTTTCAAAACATGTTATGGTTCACCAGGAGATACCATATATGATCAGACAGGGCATCTTGGAATCTGTTCACTGTCTGTTCTATGTTCTTGTATACATGTTAGTTCACTGACTGAGCACTGCGTCATCTGCACTAATTTTGATACACACTGAAATGTATATTGTCCTGGTACTAAAAAGTGGACATCATCAGCACGCATGAAACTGTGTTCTGTATCCTTTTTCAATAACATTGATTATGATACAAGATACTAATTGAGTTTGCATACTTTCAAAGCAAGTAGAAGTGTTGGTGAATAAATCCGGATGGTCCATAAGTTGTAAACATGAGTTCCATAAAAAGCACTTCAAAATATAGTCAAATCTTTACAAATTTGCCACAGAGGGTGCCATTTGACAACATCGTTGATGTTCCATCCACTGTTATGTGCAGTGTGGGGGCTATAATGCAGTTGTCAATTGTCAAACAGAAGACCTACCACAATCTGATGGTGGATAAAGGTGTTGAGCAGGCCATAAGCAAGTCCATGATTTCCTCAAGTAGAAGAACACAAATTCTACTGCTGCTTGCCTAGTGAAGTAGTGGCCTATGGAAGGTAGGTACCCATGCACTGCCATTGATAAGGTTACCTTACGGCAGCTCCACCTCAGTCAATTTTCCAATACTTCACTTTTGTATGGTACAACATAAAGCAAGTAGGAAAAAACAGAAGTGGCTCAGATGGGTACTGGGGACAGTCAACAAAACTTTCCTGCCTCTTTCCTTGCTTAGAGCAGACTCTATAGCAACAACTCAACATGGTTGAGTCTTTTTAGCTGTTTCACGAATGCAAACAGCAGAGTGTTAATCCTGCAAACTTGCCACATCCTCCTGAGCATATGAAGTGGAGGCTACTGTTTCTGTAGCAGTAAGACTTTCAGTGACTGTGAAATGAAATTCCAGGATGTGGTGGTCTGCTGATAAACAACATATGTATTGTATGTTGCCATCTGAATCAGATGGGTAAACAGTTTCTTCTACCAAGTGTGAATTTTACGAGTCACAGTGTATGGCTGAAGAACCTGGTTGTTCTTATCCACTGTGCCTATGCATGTGTTGTAATCAAGTGTACAGGTGGCCTTGTGAACTTCAGCCATCTGACCCCAAACCATGACAGGGGAAGTGCTGTAATCATGAATTGTAGTGAGCATGTCCACATCACGCCCATCAGAGAACTTGACTACGAGCAGTTTGTTGGAACACAATGCAGTGCTCTGGGATTTCTGGAGCTTCTTACAAACAAGCTCCTGCAGGAAACCTTTGCGGCAATAACAAACTGTACCACACACCACAGTGGCAACTTTGTACAACTCACTGAACAGCTCTACTCCCATATAGAAATTGTCCACATAAAGGTTATAACCTTTGTGAAGGGGTGGCTGGACGAATTCCCATATAATCGCTCCTGTGACTCCTAGCATGGGAGGGCAACCTACAGGGCTTAGAGTGGAGTTCTTCCCTGTATACACACTCAATCTGTACACATAGCCAGTACAGCTCTAACACAGCATGTAGAGCTTGATGCTATAGTGAGATTTTTTTCTTGCAATGTACAGCCTCAAAAGCAGCCTCCCTTTGTACAAGGACTCATCAATGGCTATATCCTTTTCAGGAGTATAAATCTCTGTAAGCCAGGTAGATGGGCACTGTTGGCAGTGCTTCCACGACAGCCTGAATTTTGAACAATCTGTCATGGTCTGGATGGTCCGGGGGCAATGCAGCAGAATTGTCATTGAAATGCAGCATAGGCTGCAGTAGCAAAATATGATCATTGCTCATGTACAGTGCGAAGACTGGGGTTACCCAAACTGTGCAAGAAAACCAGTAGGACTGCAAGGCTGGTGTTTGCACTAATCCCATTTTGACCGTAAGGCCCGAAAATATCTTCAAGTTCTCAAGTGAAGCCATACAGTGAGGCCCTTGAGTGCCTCCGCGCTCCTTCAGAAATTGTTTAACACACATATTTGTTTGCTGCACAAATTGCTCAAGGAAGACAACATCCAAAAAGAGATGGTTGTAGTCAATTAGCACAAAATTGGCCATATCGACTTTACATCCAGCGTCGCCAGTGAAAGGCGGAATTTGGGGCTGAACTAAATTGGCAGACTGCCAAAAGAGCATTCCATCTGTGCTTGCCAACGCACATGCCTGTTCTCTGGGTTGGTCTAATCTGCTATGGTTCCCCCACTGCACAGACTGTGCTTGCAAAGGGAAAGCATGACTGCCATCATCATGTCCGCGAGAATCGCAGGAAGATGAGTCGTTGGATGGAACTCTGCCAACTGAAAAATCACTTCCAGATTCTGCTCCATTTTCCTCTTCCTCAAATGCTTTCTCAGTATCTGCTGTCTCAGTCTCTGATCTTACCTTAGAGCTGTTCTCCTAACTCAAGTTTGTGGCTGGGCAGCAGTTATTCACCAACATAGCATCTCTGGGTGCACAAGGGTCTGAGTGGGTCTGTGAGTGGGTGCGTGAGTGGGTCTGTGAGTGGGTGCGTAAGTGTATGAGTGGGAGAAAGAGATTGAAAGAGAGAAAGAGAGTGAGAGGGAGAGAGATAGAGATTTTTTTAGGCTTTGATGTATGATACACTTAGAATGAGATATTCCTGCGCAATTTGAGAGGAAAAATGTATTTGTCATTTAAAAATAATAAGATCACCTTTCGTTATGACCTTAAACATTTGTAGTTTAAAAAAAAGGAGGGAAATGGCCAGAAACACACCTGGTCTCGAATGCTCAGTGTGAAAGTCTGCGACCTTCGCACTTGAACTATACATTTTTTATATATTTATTTTTAGCCCTTTATGGGCTATCTGGGACCCCTGGGGAGCCTCAAAGCCTCCCTGTGGTCCCTGACTATATTTTTTCATTTATTTTATTATATGCCCTTATGGAATATCTGAGACCGCGAGGGGAACCATCGCTCCAGCAAACAGGCAGCTGCTTTTAACAGCAGCTGCCTTCTTGCTGGAGCAATGCTTTCATCTCTGATACCTGCACGCATACCTGCTGCCACTGTCACAAAGCAGATTGTTTGCTGGGGTTTAGTGGCAGCTTCAAAGCTGCAGCCAAGCCATAGCAAACAACTATGTCCCGGGGGTGGGCACCCCGGGACTTAACAGGACCTGGCCCTGAGCGGTGAAGGTCCTCGGGGCCATCAGTGGCTCCTCAAGGGGGGGCTACGCGCCCCCCTCCAACTTACAAAAAATCCTGGGGAGGTGGTGAGACCCTAGGGCTAAGGGGGTCTGAAACAGACCACTTATAATTATTTGTAATATAGCCCGGGGAGCACAAGTCATTATTCGCGATCATCGCTGTCAGAGTTATACACATTTGGATTTCCTTAAATATCTCAAAAACCCCTGGACGCATTTACTGTAAATAAGTTTTTTTAAAACTATCTGTGTACCGAAAGCTAGCTTTCTGCTAAATTTGGTGTTATTCCATCCAGAGGTTCGCGCTGAAGATGTATCTAAAGATTCTACGGGAATGTGAAACACAACTTTTTTCAGCCCCCCATTATTCTCAGCACCTGCTTCACAGATTATCCCGAAACTTTTCGTGCATAACAAGAATCACAGCAACACTTTTTTGGGAAAATTTCACAAACATTCATCAAACAGCGCCAAAGATTTTGGCAAGTTAAAAAACGCTTTTTCTATGTTTCTATGGAAACATGGTCCTAACTATAACTATATAGTGATAACCACCACTAGGTAACTAATATATATATATATATATATATATATATATATATATATATATATATTTTTTAAATAGTTCACTGAAAAAAAACAAAGTTTACAGGGACGTTATTATGTTCGGAATTTACTCGTACAAAACCATAGAAATTCAGCACTTATAGTCAGAGTTCTTTCAAGTAACTATACCTCGCAACATAAGGTAACTATAACTCACGCCCTTGCCATGCACTGTTTTCTTATCAATAATTTTATTGCAAATGTTGCAGTGATAATATCAAAGATGCCATACAAGAGCTCATCAATGATATAATATGTGGAGTAATTAGCTGTGCATGGCAAAAACACAAGTTGCAGTTACCTTAGGGCGCGAGTTATAGTTACTTGAAATTTCTCTAACTATACAGCTGAATTTCTATGGTTTTGTATGAGTAAATACAGAACCTTACTATGACATCCCTATAACCTTTGTTTTCTTCAGTGAAAATCATGGCTTTTTCACATAAAGTAATTTTAATTACTATATGCTATTTCAACCCCACTAGGTGTAAAAAAATATATATATATATATATATATATATATATATATATGTGTGTGTGTGTGTGTATATATTTGTATGTGTATGTATGTCTCCCAAAGAGGGTTGGTCCATTAGCTGGGGGTTGACCTCCTACCTACACTGCTTTACTTTTCTGTTTGGAAATGTGGCAATTCCCTGGGGTCCCCGGCTCCCAGGAGAACCATGCGTTTCCCCCCAAAAAGTAGGGCCTACAGCAGGCCGGCCCGTGTCCAAGAGGGCCACCCCCTGACAATTTAATTTTTTTTTTTAACTATTCACTTTCAATTCTCCTGGGGAAATGGCACCAGGACCCCTCAGAAGAAAAACCCCCTTTAAAAAAATATATATTTTCCCCAGGGTGTAGGCCGGCCTGATGCCACAAGGGCTGACCCCCATAAACATTCCCTGGTGGCCTAGTGGGTTTACTGGCTGTGAATTATGGCACAATTGCGATCTGCAGCCAGGAAACTGTTTCAGGGAGGACTCATTTGAAAAAGGAGACTCTCCACTTTCAAACAAGGCCTCCCTGAAACCTAGGGAAGACTTTTTGGCCATTTTCCCCCACCGGAGCGGGAGAGGGAGCTTACCTGTTCCTGGAATCTGCTCTGGTGGGGAAATTGTGACATCAGCGTGCCTCGTGTGGCGCTGACATCACAGATTTAGGTGCTGACGCAGAAGCATTTCTGTGCCGCCCCCACTTTTTAGGAAAAAAGGAATCCTTCAATGCTTGCAATGGAGCATCCTTTTCAGCCCTCCTTGGTGCCGGCCAGTGGACAACAGACGCATCAGGGAGGGTGTGTGGGTGGCAGCCATTGGCCGTCACACACACCCATGGGTTTAAATAGCGTGGGGCATAAATATAATTAATAAAATATCATTCCAACAAAAATCGTGGAACAGAATATCTTTGACAAGGATATCATTTTTTTTCTTTAGTATATAATGCAGTTTTTTAAAAGTATTGTTTGTTGATATTGTTTTCTTTAATACAGTTCTAAAACAATACAGTTTTGTAAAATTAATTTAATGTTTCAGTTAATATTTTAATTTCTTGTGTTACTATTGTTTGTATAATTATTAATTTTTAAAAATATTGTTTGTAATTTTAAGTATTTGTTATTTATTTTGTAGTAATTCATAGTGTAGTAGCAGGTCGTAGAGGTTGAAGGGTAATGTGATGGGAAGTTAATTAACATATACGAATATTTAAAATTTAGTGGTAATTTTTTTTTAAATTATTTTTTTATTATTATTTATGTAAATTGTTTGTTGAATTAATTTTGTTTAAGTTTACTGTATATTTTAATTTTATTATTAGTAATCATAAGTTATGTTGTGTTTGTGGGGTAATGGGGTGGAATTTAATTTAAAAAAATCAATGTTTTTGTACCTTATTTTTTATGTTAATTAAATGTTATTTCACTATTGATTAAGTAAATTAATCAATTGTTCAGTTGTTCATATTTTGTAGTGTTTTGTTTATTCTAAGTTTTAAATGCTTGTTAAGCTTGTATCTATTGATGTTATGTTATTTGTTTCGTAGGGAAAAAGGGTGGGAAGATATGAAAGTTCAAATAAGTTCCAATATTTATATATTTTTATTTAAATGTAATTGGATAATTGCTAATTATGTACAATTGTACTGTTGTACTGTTTATGTTAACTATTTGTTTTATTTCCCTTCTTAATTAGTTTAACGGTAAGTGTTTTTGAAATTTTGTTTCTGGAATAATTTTTGCTTTTCAGTTTTAGTTGTTTTTTTAAGTATTAATTTAAATTAAATAACTTGGTACTTATTTAAAATGTTGTAGTTATAACCTTTTCTGAGACAATTAATATTATTCGACATAATTTCATTAAAAAAATAAATATTGCTATATTTAAAAAAAATGCAGTTTTCATAAATAATATAGTATGTTTAACTGTGTACTATAATTTACAATTTTTAGGTATTGTAGGAGGCTGGCTCAGTTTATAGTGTATACCTATGGTGTGGTACCCTATACTGAGCCCAGGCAACCCTTAGTGATAGTGAATGGGTGTCTAGATAGAAGAAGCTCTCTAGGGGTAGCTGACACGAGCAGCTAAAGCGTATCCAGGAAGAATGCAAAGCACTTGCAATACCACAGTAATCCGACAATAACTTAGTCACAAGAAAGAACCACACAAGTGTTGCAAAAATAAAGGATACTTTTTACAGTGCTACTACTAAACTGACATTGGTATATCTCCCTTTGGAAGTATTACATATGATAAACACATAAAATAACCATCAGAAATATTTTATACATATACATGGCCCTAGGGGAGGGTCAAACCATATACTTAAAAAGTGGAATATGAAAGTGGGACTTCAGCTAAGGTAAGTGTGGTGGTTAGCTAGCGGCTGGTGGCAGTTAGGAACACCAGAGGTAAGTGCAGCAGGTGACCCCAATAACCAGGAGTAAGTCAGTTACCCACCCAGTTGTCCCATAGGCTAACAGAGTGAGTGATCGTTGGAATTTGTGGAATTCAGGGCACTTCCCAGCAGACCCTGAGAAAACCAGCAGGCAAGAGGATGGATGGGGAGTCCCCCTACCCCTGGATACCCAGAAGACTGGAGTACCCACACCCAGGACCCAGATGCAAAGGGGAGAAGGAACTCTCTCTGAATACTGTGGGTGCCTCAGATTGTTCAGCTGCTGTCACGACCCATGCACCAGGCCGGTGGGACCCAAGGACGGATTCCAGATATGGAGGACCTGCAAAAGAAGGGGACAGAGTCTAGCACCCATAGAGGTGCCCAGGTGGTGCAGGTGGCAATGCCCACCCTCCTGAAGATGAAGTTCCTGGAAGTCGGTGGAAGAAGAAGTCCAGCTGCAGGGTCCAGGAGCTGCTGAAGATTCCAAGAGTTGCTTACCAGCTGTCCCTCAACGTTCACCAGATTGCAGGAGTGTTAGTGACCAGCCAGGTCACCATAAAGCACTGGCAAATGCAAACATGAGCAGAAGAGGAGTTTGCAACATTTTGGGGACCAGCAAGGCCCAGGAGACTCTACTTAGGAGGGGGAATCAGAGATGGCCCTTAGCACACAGGAAGGCCAATAGAAGTCGATGAATCCCCCACGAGTTACACACAGGCGCTGAACACAGCAAAACAGAAGTCCCACGTTGCAGGAGTTGCGGGACAAGAGCTGATCTTTGGTTTGCAGAGGGCTGGGAGCCGGGGCTTCTTGGAGACTGAAGATCTCTCAGAGGAAGAGCCAACAAGCCTTGGCAAGTGCAACAGTCGTGGTGCACAGGGGTGCCATTCCAGTGGCAGGAGAAAGTGCCTCCAGTCTTCCAACTTGGATAGAAGGCAAGCAGGACCCAGAGGAGTCAACAGACTTACCACCTATGAAGCAGGATCTTTGGATGTCCAGTGACAGCAGACCCCACCAACTGGTCAATGTCATCTTGAGGTGCCTGCGGAAGCATGGGAGTGAGTCCTTCAATCCAAGGGAGATTCCTTCATGCTTCTTGGTGCAAACCAGCAGAGCAGTGTCTGGGGTCAGGGCACCCCCATAGTACATGATGTCACGTAACTAACACTGGAATCGGTGTAGTTGCATGATTCCAAAATGTTTGATACCAAACATGCCTAAGTTCGGAGTAGCCATTATGTAGTTGGACCACTCTTGTTGACCAGTGTCCACTACATACCTTAAGATGGCTTCCCCACACTTACAGAGTCCAGGATTTGGCCTCGAGTCTGTAGGGGTCCCCTGCACATGTAGGGGTATACCCTCACACTTAGAGACATGCACCCTGCCCTTCGGCTGAAGGGCCTACAATAGGGATGACTTATAATGTCTACGTACAGTGGTTAGGTTTGGCAGTGAAAGGGTACATACACCCTTTCACGCAGGCTACAATGCAGGCCTGCAGTTATAGTTTGCATGGGCTCCTGTTAGTGGCATAATACATGCTGCAGCCCATAGGGGATCCCTGGTGTATCACTGCCCTAGGTGCCATATACTAGGGAATTACATCGGTGCACCAGTATGCCAATTTTAGGTATGAAAAGTAAATTAAATTTTAGGAGAGAGAGCACTGTCACTGGCGTCCTGGTTAGCAGGATCCTAGTAAACTACAGTCCAAACACACTGACATAAGGCAAATAGTGGGGGTAACTATGCCAGAAAAATAGCACTTTCCTACAGGTATTGAATTTTTTTAAGTAAATGATTTTGACTTGGTCAAATTATTACATTTTGTAACAGAAATATTTCAAATGTATTTTTCTACAGTTTATATTACTGTATTTATGTAGTTTTTAAATTGTTCATATATTGTGTATATTTTACAGATAGCTTAATACATTTAATTTCATTTTTAATCTGTATATTTTTTAATACTTTTTATGTTTATGTAGCTAGTTACATTAGGCAATATTTTTGGTTGGTTGTACATATGTTTACTATTTTTATTTTTAATAAATCATAATATTTGGCATGAAATTCATTTGAAAAATATATAATATTGTTCTTTTGTTTTTAAATTGTAATGTAGTTTGGAACTGATGTCTTTATATCCTACTTGAGATAGCCAGTAGGTAGTTATAGTTAGGACCAACTTTTCCCATAGACTAAGCGTTTGTTTTTTGCTAATAACTTTGGCGCTGGTGACGAATCTTCACACAATTTTCCAAAAAAGTGCCCTTCTTTGCTTAATTGTGCATGGAATGTTTCGGGGTGATCCGTCAAGCAGGGGCCAAGAAAAAGTGCTGATCCCAAAACTCTATTTCCCTATTTCTATGTTTTAGGGGATTTTGCAATCTTTAGACATGCCACAGCCCTTACCGCTGAACAGAATTACACCAAATTTGGCACAAAGCTAAATCTTATTCTGTAGATCATGCTTTCTAGGTCTTGCCTAGGCAGCGCTCATGCGCTGTCTCTTCAAAATGTGCTGTTTTTCTTTGTTGGTGGCTCAGAGCCCGCACCATGCTTTTCATTTGTTCGTTTCTGTGCCGGTGGAAAAGCCTTACTTTTCTGTGGGCAATTGGTGATGTTTTGTTCCTCCCTTGGAGACTGACTCTTTTACATGTAGTTATTCTCTTTTGTCAATTTCTGTTACTTTCTGCGCACTACTTCCTTATTTTGACTCGTATGGCTTTAGGGGCAAAACGTGCTCAGATAAAAACTATTTTTTAAAGCTGTTAATGGTTTTCGGGAGGAGGCAATTTTGTCTTTATTTTCAGTACAGGGCTCTTTAGAAAACAACCTCACCTTCCTTTTCGGCAAAGGGCTTTTTATCTGCACTCTGCCTTTTCTTGTTTTGCTTAGAATTTTCAGCCAATGTTAAAAGCAAAACTAAAAGTCCCAGAATACACGGTACTTTTGGTTAAATTACAGGACAACGTTGTTGTGTTGCTACTTCTTCTAAAAATGCCAAAGTTACTCTTCTCTATTGTTCGCTGAGGTCGGCAGGCCGCATGTGAATATGGCCCCCTGACCCTGATCATTGACTGCACAGTTTGCGATGAAATGTCTTAAAACTCCCTAAGGTTCGTGGTGCAGAACGATTGCAGATCTGCTCTGCATAAGCTTTCTGGCCATCCTAGAAAAACAGCCCTCTGTGCTTTGCAAGCTACATCAAACACTAGTCCACAAGGTCACATATGTATATGAAAGACAGAGTAAAAATTATTGTTTTAATATTAACATAATTAATTCCACAAATAAATCATAAGATCATAGTACACAGTTGTCTGTAAAAGAAAAAAGATACAAATATTAAGGCTTCTACCAAGAAACGCCAGCGTTTCAATTTACTTTGGACATATTTAATGATTCTATAGGAGAGGTTCATTTTCCGAGTAGGTTTTCGAGAAATGTGTGGTTCCAGCAACCGTGCTGTCATGGCCGTTGTAAGGACGCGCCCTCCTGACTTTGGAGGTTGTGCTTCTTGCAGCTGTCCCCTCAGGCGTGAGCAGCACTGTAAGAGGAGAAGTTGGGGCCAGGTTTTGTTGTTGGTTCGCTGTCTCCCCTCATCTCAGAAGTATTGTGTCTCTTCTTTTAACATTTTTTCTCCCTCACCCAACAGGCAAGTTTTGAGCTGTAGAACTATGTGTTTTTTTCGTCGCCTGAAGTGCATCATAACATTGTTTACAATCCTCATGTTTGATCGGAATCCATTTTCTCCTGCATGTAGCTTGTAAGATGTCTTCCAGAGGACTCTGGAAATTATAAATGATTAGCTAAGGTGAAATTGCGTATTCTGGAAGAAATGTAGGCTCTTACACCTTAGTGCCTATGGCTGGAAATGGGAAAAAGTGGATAAATAAAAGTTGGGTTAGGGAGCGAGAGCCTGAAAAGATCTCTGTAGGTCAGATATGGAACTATGAATGCCTTCCAGGTACGCTACTATCTGCTGGAGCTGGCTGCCCTGCACCTGGATGGCATTCAGAATGGCAGTCTGACCTACAGAGATACTCCTCAGGAGGTCAATATCTTCCTCACGCAGGGCATCAGGTGCAACGGGGCTGAGGGTGACGTGCCTGGCCTGGGCGAAGGAGACGCTCACCCTCGTGGGTGAGCGGGCATGACCAACTGGGTGAGGAGCAACAGGGAGGGTGAATATCAGGGTCCGCTACAAGAAGGGAGTGGCCACTGCAGGAAGAATGAGAAAATGACGATGTATGACGATGTAGATCCTGTGTCCTCCGTGGCACTCTCCTCACCCTCTGGGCCACTGGGTACCTCCATGTCAGTTGTATCATGACTGAAGGTACCGTGGCCAGATGCTTCTCCACTTGGCTCCGCCTTGTCTTCTCTGCTTGCCTGGGATGATGCTGAAATTGCAAAGACAATATGGTCACTACATGTGCATGATCACACCTGAACAACAGTTATGATTATCAGACATTATCATGACATACAGTAGTCACCAGCCACAAGTTCCAACATCTGCCACATCTGCCACATCATATGCAAGCATGCCACAATAACTGTCAAACGTTGCCCACAGGAATATCTGAATCACAGACAACTGCAATTGCATGGGTGAAGTGGTGCAATCATAGTAATCATTGACCAAGTAGGAGACCTCATCACCTTCAATTGTTTACCTCATCTAGCATCCCTCAGTTACCTGTTGTCACACAATAGTAGGGCAATACCAAGTTCAAATCCACAAATCTCACACAGGGTCATGCAAACAGCAATTCTTCATATACTCAATGCCACATCATCAAGAAATTATGGTCAAATAATCCTGCCATGAAAGAAGTACTGTAGCCAGAAGAAGGTGACATGGAAACACACATGTCAAACTGCAAAAAATCTCCAGTGTCTTCAGTGTGCATCCCGTGCTTTCTATCTGGGCTACATTAGTGCTACTTCCATGAGTCCATTTAAACAATTTAAATCACAATGACACATAATAAACCACTGTGGCCTTCTGAAGGGTAAAATCCTTAGGCCTGACTGGACAGACACCATTACACTCAACTACCATAGACTTGAGTGACAATGAAAGGCTTTCAATGGTGGGCATGGAAACCCTCTTCCCTGTGCATGTGTGGGCATGTGCCCTACCCAATGTAGACTCATGTCACTTCAGGGTGGGTTTGTGTGGTATGACTTTACCACAGAACACACTTTCGACAATATGTGTCAGACCTACAGAGATAGCATCCAACATACAAAGGCATGTTTGGTCCGATTGTTGGCATGTAACCAAGTTGCTGAGTCACATATCATGGTCTCCCTGGAATCTAGAAACTATTAGCACTACACGTTTGTCATTTGTGCAATACACCTGTACTTGACAAATATGACTCATGTAAATGTGACAGCAGAGCTGTGGGAGTAAGGGACCTGTCATAAGCCCAAGACACACATTTACAATAATGCAAAATTCACATATGGCCTAGTTTATGGGTTTACCTCAGTCCCCTTTCCTAATCTGGTCAATGGTCTACGGCATCCAGGGCAAGTCTTACCACTAGGGCCTCATATTGGCCACATGACAGGATCTGCATCTCTACAGGTAGTGAACACATTGCCACAGATGCATACCCACAGTAACTCTAACCCAGCCTGGACTATGTCCCATACTTGTAGATACACTTGACAGGCCCTGGCTCTGGCAGGCTGAGCATACAGAACCTACATGACACAGTTCCATCACTTCAATGCATGAGAGAACATCATGTGGCCAACATCAATGTGGCTTGTGTGGCACTCAGAAGGCTACAGTGAATCATTACATGCCTCTCATGCAATTGTTTGGTAAGGTCAGAGGTGGGTTGATGACCTGTGGCACTATATACATTTATACAGGATCCTCAAAAACATTACTCATACACAGCTCATATTTTTATGCACATACATGTCATTTCACATATTCAGCCATCATATCCATTGATGTGGCATAGTATGGCTGCAAAGCCTCCATGCCTAAATATATGACTGCAACACAAGGATGACCTAGGCCACAAAACACAACACACAATGTGAATGTGCAATACTCAGAGCACTGTTCTTCAATGCCTGCACCATGTACATTCCATGTATGCCACACTAAATGTGACAACAGGCACAAGCAGTCTACCTGGCACACAGGGGCACATTGTACCCTGTGAGGAGGGAAAGGATGTTGTTTAACAGCGTCAAATGTGTCTATGACGTCCTTACTTGCTCCTCTGGTGAGCCATAGAACTGACCATACAGGGGAAGAACCTTGTCCACGAGTTTCTCCAACAACTCTGTGGGGAAGGCAGGGGCCCTTTCACCTGCTGGAAGTGGGATGATTGCTCCCAGAGGCAGCGCACAGCAGCTGAATTGGTAGAGGTGTTGATGGCAGCAGTGTCTGGAGTCAAGTGAGTGAATTTGTAAAATGCGGCGTGCAAGTACGCCACGTACACGGTCATCAATGCAAAAGGACACAGCCATTGGGCTGTGATCGTCACAGGCAACTACGTTAGCCTGTGGCTGTGTTCGCCACGGTCAGAACCACCCACCACGTAAATTATTTTCGCCGCAGGCGGTTAACAATCTCCAGTGAAGTAGATCAGTCATCTGCCATTATTGCATTTGGAAATACAGTATTGGGCACTGTGAAATGCGTCACAATGCCTAAATGTGTGTCGGATCATCACATACATCGTAAAGTAGTGTTGATGTGTAGGTTCTAATATACAATCACCAGTGTAGTGTGTTGCTGGACACAGATGGCACATGACGGCGATGCACTGTCCACCACCACTGACTGTATTTTTGGCGGTCGGAACACACTGTTACATTTCGAGGGGCAATTTTGGAGTAGATAGTTGCGTAACGCCCAAATCCATGTTGTGGACGCGTGTCGACAACCATGGGGGTAAAATTTGACTCTTGTGTAGTTGACAGCTGTGATGCGTGCTGGGTGTAATGTATTACCAATCCGAAACGCTTTGTCACTTTTCAGTGTTGCTATACATCATGTATGTTGTCAACACAATGAATAAATGCTCAAACTCATGTATATTTACAGATAGGTACATTGGGAGAGGGAGGAGGCAACAACTTCCAGTGTATCATCCATTGCCAGACCTTCAGACCATGGAAAAACGCAATATAATCAGACCATACCGTCTGAATAGCCAAACAATTGTGAACTTGTGCCCTCAGTTGGAGCCAGATCTGATGCTTGGAAAAACAAATCCAACCTGCATACCACACATTGTCCATCTCATGGCAGTATTTCACTTCCTGGCCACAGGGTCCTTCCAATATACAGTGGCCATATCTGCTGGCATGTCCCACCCAATGTTCAGTCTTTTGTTAAGAGATGTCCTATCAGCAATGATAAAACACATTGACGGCTACATTAGGTTCCTGCGGTGTGAGGATTTAGCCAATGTGACGGCTGAATTCTATGGTTTTGCTTGCCTCCCACATGTGGTGGGAGCCATTGATGGCACACATGTTGCCTTGGTGCCGTCAATGTGCAAGTTGTCTATTAGTCAGATCTCCACATCTGAAATATTTGTGCTTGTTTCCGTAGATCAACCCATGATTCATTTGCTGATGTGACAACTGTGACCAGAGAGGGCCTGGCTGGTTGGTAAGTCGCATCTGAACTGATTTTGTGTGAGCAACATCAGGTGCTGCAATCATAAAGTGAGTGACTCATTGTTGCACTTATGTCTCATTCCTTAACAGGAGACTCAGCATATCCAAACTGTTCTTGGTTATTCATGCCGCTCAGGAATCGAACTTCGCCAGGGAAATCCGCTTCAATGAGGCCCATGAAAGAACATGGCAGGCAGTGGAGTGGGCTTTTGAGCTCCTGAAAGCCAAATTTGTCTGTCTGGACAGGACGGTGGAGCCCTTTTCTTCTCACCCAGGGAAGTGTGTCAGATCACTGTGGCATACTGCATGCTCCATAACATCACCCTTCGGAAGAATATCCCTTACATCCCAGAGGAGGCGGAGCATGCAGTGCTACCAGGTGAGATTACTGAAATGCCAAATGAAGATGATAGTGGTGAAGAGGAAGGAGCTCATTGACAGCTTCTTCTCATGGGTGTAAGCATGTTGTGATGTCATGACTTGGACTGTACAGTGACCTGTAGTAGTGATAATGTGGCTAGTAAATGTCTGTAAATAGTTAGGAAGCTGATGTTCAGGCAAAATCAGCCAAATGCTGTTTGATGAGATAGCATTTGACACATCGACATCTTGTTGATGCTGCTTTGTGTTCGATTTATTGCAATGTACTTTGTTTTCCAGATGCTTGCAATGTGATTTGTATCATACGTATGGTTGCATACATATACTGCTTGATTTGTATTTTGTTCAGGTACCTTCACCATGAAATCTTCATCTGGGCATTTCAGAGCTGTTACATTGGCAGGTGTGTGATGCTGTTCAGACATCCGATGTGGGCACAGATTGTTCTAGTGAATGTAGGTCACAGACTTTGGGTGTTGGATACCTGTGCCAAGACAGCTTGCACTGGCTCCAGGTGATGACATCAACCACTTTAATGTTTGCCTGTGCAACAGGACAATGTCTGCTAAGTCCCTTCCTTCCATGATATGGAGGCCTGTACCTGTGAAATTGTTCATTTACCCAGTTTGGTTCAACAGTGTCTGATTTGCAATGTTTCAGACATATTGACAGCCTATGCGGTGAGCAATGTAACAACATTTCTTTTTTGACAATTCACCTGTATGTATTTGTTTGTGTGGAATGGTTGTAATCCTGAACTGGACACTGTATATATTCAACATATTTCAGCTTTCACAAGCACCTTGGATCATTATCGTATGGTTCATATGGTCTGATGTATCTACATGGCTAAATGTGAAATTAAAAACAGCAGACAATGTTTTTATGACGGGTGAATTTAATTGTAATGCGACTACTACCCAAAAATATTTTTGACATAAACTGACAAAACTAAAAAGTGAAAGGGTCAGTCATGGTGAATGTAATCATTGGAGTAGATGCCACACCATTAGAAGTCCAAAGTCCAGAGTTTTTAGCCCATTTGAAATGGAATGTGAATCAAGATTAGTCAATAAAGTGAATGTGTGGCATAAAAAAGAAGTATATTATGAAAAAGTTTTATTGATGGAAGTGATGGGTGCCTTGCCATCTGCTCCTCTTGCATTCTTTGCTGGACGTCCCCGTTTGCGAGGGGGATCAGCTTCTTGCAGATGCAGAGGTGTCTGAGGCTATTTGTGTCTCTGGCAGGGCCTCCCTTCCTGTGGCTGTGATGAGGTTGCCACACAGGAAGGGGTAGATGGTGGGAGGAAAGCCCTGCTCAGGGTAGTGTGGATTTCCCTCATGACCCCTGTTAGGGTGCACATTTTGTTGTAGGCATCCATTTTGTCTATCATGACCCTCTGCAGCTGCTTAATGTCCTGGAGTTCAGTCAACACCTGGCCCATCAAGCCTTGGGACTCCTAATAGACCCGTAAGACGTGGCTGATGGTGTCCTGGTCAACAGCAGCCCCAGTGGCCTCACTCTGCTGGCCTACAGCATCCCTCGCACGCACGCTACCCCTACGTGCCGGTGCCCTCTCCAACTGGGTCCTGGACCCTCATTGCCAGGAGTGTCAAGTTCAACTTCAGGATCCAGGACTCAGGGGGGGCATAAGATGGTGGAAAATGTGCTAGGTACACAGGTTGGGGGAGTTCATCGCTGCCTGGGATGTTGTTGCAACAGGGTTGGGAGGTGCTGTTGTGGGCACAGTGACACTCACTGTTTCCGTCTGACCAGGTGGCCCAGATGGGCTAGGACCCCCCTCCATGTCCACGAGTCAAGGAGTGTCATCATCAATGAAGGCTTTCATCCAGGGAGGGAGTGGGAGTCTGTTGGGTTGCCTCAGCATGCCCAGTGGCAGCTCGACCTGTTGATTAAGGAAATCCATTGTTACTGGTTGAAGTGTGATATCTACCTCCACAGCTTTTGTGTTACAGTGAGTAGAGACAGTGGACATTCTTAAGTTGTAGGTTTGCCTTTTGTGCAATGTTACTATGGTATTGGACTATTCAACGTGACATGCAAAGCTTGCATTAACTATTGGACTCAAGCAGCCGATAAGATGTGCAGATCAGTTGCACTCTGGATAATGGGCTGTTGATGTCATCTTACCAACAGTGAAGCTAACACAGTGTAGAATCAACATGTGCTTTTGACCATTTGGAGGCCTAGTTGATTGAGATACAGGGAAACACAGAGCTTTGTTGCATTTCTGACTGCAGTCATCATGTGTGGAGTGCTGTGTCAATGTGTTTGCTTCCGCTACCAATCTGGTGTTGCAGCATAAGGCCTTGGGAACACTTGGTTTAGACTCTTGGTAAGGTGCCCTTTCTGTCCTCAATAGTGTGATCTTGGGTATGAGGTCACGATGGAGCTATGTAGACACACACACCTCCGAGTTGAGCATGATCTGTATATTGCCCACTCACAGGTGGTTGAACTTGATTTAAGAGTTGACAAACAGGCGTATTTGGGCAAGTGAACACTGGGCTAGTGGTTGGAGTCACAGGAGCGGGGCCTCCTGGGAGTTGCAGTCAGGTCACTGCTTCTACTACACACACTATACAAATGGTATCTGACCTGGCATGTAAACTTCATTTGAGAGATGACAAATAGGTGTATTTGGGCAAGTGAACACTGGGCTTGTGGTAGGAGTCACAGAAACAGGGCCTTCTGGGAGTTGCAGTCAGGTCACTCCCTCTACTACACACACTATACGAATGGGATCCTCCCAAGTGTGTAAACTTAATTTGAGAGATTACAAACAGGTGTACTTGGGCATGTGAACACTGGGCTGGTGGTGGTGATGTTGGTTGTAAACATTCCTGCTAAGATTAGAGGTTTTGTCTGTCCATAAGAATGCACCTTGACTTTGGATGGTCAGTTTGCTTTTTGTAAGTCGCTTTGGTCATGATATTGATGGAGGCCCCTGTATCGATGATGTCTGTGATGCATTTGGACCGCCATGACCTGACATTTCACTGATGTTTGGTTCCCTTGGCAGGTTTAGCCTACTGCGAACGCAGTATGGACTGTTCCCTCTGTCACATCATCGTCCATGTCTTTATCCTACCCCTCTTCTGGGGAGTTCGCAACTGCATAGAGGATTGGCTAGTTAGCCAGCTTAGGATTGCTGGTTGACCTGCAAAATCTGGGGAAATGATTTAGCTTTCCACCAGAGGCACACTTCTTCCCTTTCACTTGGCAGTCATCTAGCAGTGGAGGGCCTCCTAAATGCCCAGTGTGTTTTTAAGTGGGTGGTCTTGCTTGGCTTTTGTCGCTGTATTAGGCCTGAAAGAGCTGGTTTACCAGCTCACCTTTGAGGGGCTTGTGCAAATCAACTTCCATCTGTGATGCACGGTCTCCCAACAGTTCTTTTGAGTGCCCTAACATTAATATGTTTTGTATAGAGGCTTCCCCATCTCCTGGAGGATGTGTGCTTTCAATTTTGACGAGGTGCACCCTTGAATAATTTGTGCATGTATCTCTTCTGCCTCTTTTGTAAAGGTGCAGCTCCTTCAGTCGAGTGTAGAACACATCAATGGATTATTTGGGCTCTTGCTGCGTCTGCAATAATATGAACCCTTTACAGTCTAGGTAAACCATGGGCTCAAAGTGAGTGTTGAGCGCTGCAACTATGGTTGCATACGTGTTAGGATGCCCAGGGTTTGGGAGGTTGTGGGATAACCCATAGACGTCCCCCTTGGCCAGGTGCAGCAACAGCGCTGGCTTCAGTTCATCCTCCACTGCAGTGGCTGTGAAATACAGGTGCAGTCTTTTCACCCACAGTTTCCGTTTCAATTGAGTGCATTTTTCTAAAAATTGGGGTGCTTGGGGTGCTAGGCTCTTATAGTTTGTATCCCAAAAATAGGACACTAAGGAAGGCTATTTTTGTTTTTTTTAATGAAATTTATAGCTTAATTCGGCAAATTCCACAACAGTGCGGCTCACCTGTCTTATATGTTGAACAAGATCATCATTCGTAAGGTAGATATCATCTACATAGGACAATGCCTGTGGGTCAATGTGGTGTAAGATTGAAGTAACACGAGTTGAAAACAATGCTAGACTGTTTTATACCCCTGTGTGAGTCTGCAATTATTTTCTGTGAGCCTAAAGCGATAAAACTTGTTAAATCCCTACAGTCAGGTGCTATATTTTGGCAGAAGAAACTGTTGAAAATATCCAAGGATGTTTTTTTTTGTGCACTATATTTTTAATAAGTGCTGTACTGTGTATTTTGAATGGCAAAAGTGCATGTGTGACTATTTAAATGTCTAGTTTAAGACCAACTGGTTTTTCATTGGTGAGACAGGGTTCTGGTACGCCCTGGTACTCTAGCTATGTGAAGATTTCCCTCTTGGGTGCTCTAGCTCCATGCTTTATTGGATATTGGGGTTGAGGTTATGGTTGGGATCTAATTGGTATTATATAGTAGGTAGAGTCTTTATTCTACCCTACATGGTTGCTATATAACGCTGGTGCCTGCACTAACGCCCAATCAATAGCTCAAATCTCCCAAGCGGCAAGAAAGAGTGTTCAATTACCTCTTCCCCATATGGAAGATTACAGACAAATTCTGGTGGCCAATCTTTTTCGGCCAATAAATTATAATCCCAAAAGATAGCTTCTATTGTGCGCGCGTTGTCTCCTTCTAATTGTATTTTTAGTTTATACACCCTATCGGGTGTGGAGATGCTCATGTCTGTAGTCTCGACTTGTAAAGAGTTGTTAGTTGCTTTGACCTCCTGATGCTCTTGAAGATTCCAGCAAACTAATGTGACCTCTGCTGCGCTGTCCAGCAGGGCCAGTGCCCACTTCCTGTTCTTCAGCAAAACTCTCATCCTGAGTGGCATTTCGAATAGAAATTGCTGCCACAGTTTTCTTTTTGAACTGAGGTTTTTGCTGGGGAAGTTTCTCTTTTTTCTTAACAGAAACTTCTGACGAGCGTTGTGACTCCTTTCTCAGTTTCACGTACTCAGTTCGCTGTTCTGACCGCCCACCTCTTTCACTGTGTTTATCCGATGAGTCCTGAAAGGAACGAGATTGGCGTGTATCAATATATTGATATCTATCAGGAGTTTTTATATTAGCTCTATATCTAAAATGATAGCGGCTTTGAGAGGTCTCCGACTGCGGAGATTCTCCCTTTTCTTTTTTAGGTGTTTGTTTATGTTTATTTTCCGCCTTTTTTTAAGAACCCTCAGGTGCTTGCTTGGCAGAATCATCATTGGATTGACCCTGTAATTGTGGTTTCCTAGGTCTGGCCCCCAGACTATCCTGACCAATACTAGAGTAGGTCTGGATGATAATCTTTGGCAGCTCACGTTCTTGATCCTATACAGGAATGTTCCAGAGCTGCATACACACTGCTGGTGCTACTGCTTCCCCTTTAAGATTACTTAATATTATTGAAGATAGAATGGCAAAATTGCCCATTAATTTCATCCCCAAATCCAGGGCCGGGGCAGTCCCATATTCACCAGGAAGATTGGCAAGTGTCAGTGTACCGTGTGCTGTAGTATAGAGTGTGGCAAATACCATGCCCCAAGTACTGGAATTATCTACTGTGAGAACCATCCCAAATGGCAAGCACATAGTGAGAATTCTATGTTTATCTTGAGGTTCCATATGGGGAAATAATGCTTCCAGTTTATTTTTTGAGTTAACAAAAACAGAATTTCTTCCTGTTTGGCGGGTACCTTACCCATAATCGAATATAGAGTTGCAGGGTTAATGCCTGGTGTAACTGCATGCGGTTGCGCTGGGGTAGCTCATACTGGGTTAGTATTTAATGTTTGCAAACTGTACTAATCGATGTAAGTTCAATGTATAAGCGGCAGACCTCAGCTACCGCCAAGCTGCCCACATCAGGATGCGGTGTATAAGTGGCCAATAAAGGCCAGGTAGTACCATCATTGCTCAGAGGATCTAACCTATCTTGTAGTATTGTGTGCAGTAGAGTGCCATCAAGGCACTTATTATGGTCTTGAAAAGATAGAGGTATCTCTACGTATACGTCAGTTCTGTATTGTTCAGGTATATTAGAAGGTGTGTAATGATGAAATGTATTAGTGTTCCCATTGACTGCTGGAAAAATGACCCAGGAATAAAACATTTCTGTTCTATAGGCTGGATGAACCTCAACTGCAGATGTTACAGGACTCCCCTGGGCTGTAAGGCCATTAGCTAACAAATGAGCAGTGAGTGTAGGTTGCATGTTTACTGCAATTACCACCCGTTGTGGGTTTGCCATTGTAGAGATAAGAGATAAGGACACCAAATGGGGATCGATCCTTTTAAGTTCAAGCTTGAACAACCTGCAGCATCAAACAGGTACTACCTACCTAGCTGAAGAGGAAATTCTCAATGCCAGGCACATCTCCGTATATAGTATTGAGGTGCCTTTAGCACATAGTGAGACATAGATACTCAGGAGGATCTGAAAATCAGTGCCTGACCAAACGCTGGGGACACCATGTCTTGTGGGCTCTCATTGTACCACTGAGGCTGCTGGATTCGGGTGGCGTCATCACCTGAATTGTGGGGAACCAAATCCAATCCCACATCATGTGACAACTGTCGGCCTAATCCCTTTCTGGCCAGCTTGCAGCACCTCATCTCTGCCCAAGAGCAGGGACGATTTGTGGCAACCGGGCGCATGACACTGTGACTTCTCAGGGAAATCGTGGTGGATCATATCTCATCCTTTTTGTCTAAGTTACATTAGTCTCACACATGCAAAGACAAACAGAGGCAACCAATTGTTCAATAAGATTTATTGAATCAGCTGCATCATAGATAAAATGGCATAAAATGCAATAGTCAGGATGATGAAACATACTAGAAGCAAAATTGTGAAAAGAAAAGTGAAACAGAGGAAAAGTCCCACCATACTGTTACTATGCACAATATATGCAATTCCTACCTAAGCTATGTTAGAGCACAGCATGATAAGCCCTAATCTGCTCTTCAGGATTTCCCCCTGGGAAGACATCATCCCCCATACCTGAGTATGATGGTAATGAAGAGGCCTGCTAACTATAGAGACACCATCCCCATGTGGGCCAGGGAACCAGTGGTCTCAGTGTGCAGCTGTAACAAAGTCAAACACCATGCGGTTGTGGTCATCTGGCTGGAACCTCTCTCTAACTTGCATGGGGCAGGGAAATATGTTTATAATAAAACAATTAATATTCTGAGAATGTGGACGTTAGAGATGCAGTATACCAATTCTGCCAAAATCCTAGCTCATGGCAGCCTTGAGGAAACACACAGTGAAAGAATGTTGTGCTAAGACATGTAATGCTTTCCTAGGTGAAAGGACAACTAGATAAAGAAAATAAAACACCACTACAAATGTGGTTGATTCTAAAATAATAAAATGAAGCAGAATAAAATGTTAGCAGGCTAAAGGGCACAAGCAGCAAGCCTAGTTGCTAAAATAACGCGCCCAGAGACATCACTAAAATGGCTCTTCGACAAGATTCTGTGCTGAGGGGGGCCACAATGATGAATGGTTCTGTTGCTGATATGTTATCAATGTAAGGTGCACAAATTATCAAAGAATTAAAAAAATCTTAATAAAAGACTCAACCATGGAAGAAGCTATTCACATAGCTAAAGGTATAGAGCACAAGACATTGTTGTTAAAGGAAATGAACAGTTCTATGAACAGTGAGGGGAGAAGGTAGGTGAAGTGGAAGGTAATGTTATCGACAAGAAAGAAAAGATAGGAAAAGCAGAAGTTATTAGAATTAAATATTATGGAAATATAAGGTAAAGGGATACAATTTTTAGGGAAGCAAAATGTTTTCGCGGTGGATCCCTTGGGCATATTCCTTCTAGCACAACATGTGCACCTAGGAATGTATTATGTAGAAACTGTGACACATTATGTAAAATGTGTAAAACTAAAATTACTAGTAAGAGGGTACAGGACGTTGACCAAGAGGTAAATTATGTCTGTGATACAGGAAGCAATCTTGACTATAGATGAAAACCTAAAATGTATAATGGAAAACATAAGTGAGGACATTAGAACTGTGTAGGTACCACACGGAATACAATCGGAAAGTACTGATAAATTGGAGAAAAAAAACATCGCCAAGTATTTATAGACGAAAAAGCAACAAGATTACTAGTGGATTCTAGAAGTCTATATATACCATTGTAAAAACAAAAATGAGAAAAATTGGTCTTGGATTAATTATCCACTGTTAAATACGTCAGATACAAGCAAGGTTATGCTGGTAAAATGATATAAATCCTAGGAATGAGATGGATGACAATCAGATTCAAGGGAAAAGCTGTGAAGGGGCAAAAATATGTAACCAATTATGTATAAGAATTGGGTGGCGCTACCAGAAAGACTTGAATATTATAATAAATCCAAATGCGAAAGAACCATTGATGGTAGCAGAAAGATTAGAAGTTGAAGAGATAACAGACAAACATCAGAGTGATATAATGCTAAAATGTGCTTAAGTACTCACAGATGAACTAGGTTTGTTGAAGGGATTTTATCACAAAAAATGCTAAAAAAAAAACAAGATGCAATTTCAATAACCAACAACCTAAGGAATATTACTTATATGATGAAGGAACCATTACGACAAGAACTGGACAGATTACAGCACACAAAAATAATTGAGCCCATTGAAGCCCCTGAGTGGTTGATGCCTGTGGTTCTAGTACCAAAGGAAGAGGGTAAGATTCAGTTGTGCATTTACTTGTGCAACCTAAATAAAAATATATGGGTGGATAGACAACCTCTTCCAAACAATTCAGAAATGTTAGCAACTCTGAGAGGGGGAGTTGTGTTTAGCATTCTATATATGTCTACTTCTTATCATCAAGTCAATTTACATGAAGAGTCTAGGCATCTAACATCATTTGAGACTCCATTAGGAGCTTTCCATTACAGAAGGACGCCAGCTATGCTAACTTCAGCCTCTGCAGTACTTCAGAGAATACCAACAAATATTTTTCAGAACATGAAACGGGTGTTGTGTTTCCAAGATAACATTCTCATAGTGGGAAAACATGAGGTTGAGCATGACAAAGTATTTCAGCAAGTAATGTAATGATAAGTAAAACATGTTCTGACCACAAAGAAAAAAAAATGTCAATTGAGAGGCAATGAAGTGACCTGTTTGGTACACAAGGTAACTGCTACAGCTATCAAGTCAAAGAAGAGTATGGTAGCAGCAGTAAAAATTGAACCAAGGCCATCCAATAAGGAAGACCCAAAATCATTTCTTGGTCTTGCAGAATTCCGTTCAAAATTTGTAAAGAACTTTACTTAGACTACAGAACCATTAAGACTGATAATGAAGGAAAATGCAATATGTATCTGGAGTGATGAATATGAATGTGCCTTTGAGGTAGTGAAGAAGTGACTCGTACGAGCACCCATGTCTGGGTACTTTGTTGTGCCAGGTAAAACTTAAATTACTACTGATGCCAGTGGTGTAGGTATTGGGGCAATATTAACACAAATTGTGAATGGAGAGGTACACATAGTAGGATTTTGGGTCTAGGTTATTACAGGGGGCAGATATTTCATATTCTGTAATAGAAAGGGAGACCCTAGCTTGTTTTGGGGAATTAATCATATTAAGTTTTATGTATGGGGACTGCCTTTTATAGTCACAACCGATAATAAACTTTTTACATATTTGTTCAAAGGTGAAAGAAGGTTTGGAAGGAAATGTCACTCCACGTATTTCAAGGTGGATGTTATCAGTGTTGGATTAAACCTTTAATGTAGAATATGTAAAAGGTAGCACAACTATAGGAGCAGATTGCTTATCAAGAATGCCAGGTTGTGAGTTTGAAACTATTGTGGAGATGCATGATCAAGAAATAGTCAAGAGAGATGGAGAAATGGCACTGATTAATGAAGAAAGTATTACTGCAAGGGAAAAAGAAGATTTCTTACTGAAAGAAGTGGAAATGAAAGTTGTGTAAGGATGGGATGACAGTAGATTCTTCAAAAAAGGAAGGATGAGTTTTACAAAGCAAAGGATGTGTTGAGTATAATGGGAGGAAAATTGGTGAGAAGGAATCAAATTGCTCCATCCAGTGGAATTCATAAGTGTGCTATTAGCATTGCACACGAGGGACATCCTGGCTGCAATATGATGAAAACAAGGGTAAGTCAGTTGTTTTGGTGGCCTGGTATGGATGTTGATATTGAGGAAACATTAAAGAATTGTTCTGCATGTGCCTTTAACGAAAAAATAAAGTTATAAGACAAACACATCTGTAGTGTATAGGCTTTCCTGAGAAGCAGTAGGAAAGATTATCAATTTATTTTCTTGGCCTTATAGTAAGGTTAGGATTAAAAGATAATTACATGTTAATACTCGTTATCATACAAAATGGTTTGTAGTGAAAACAATGGTACAGATAAACATTTTGAAAGTTATTGAGTTTTTGGAATATATTTTTGTGGATGAAGGAAAAACAAAAGCTGTTATGTCAGACAATGGTGTGCAACTTATCTTGAAGGAAATGTTGAGTTATCTGACTAGGGTGAGAATTGTTCATGAGAGTAGCTTTCTTCAGACCCCAAGCTAATGGCTTGGTAGAAAGAATATATTGTGTGTTAATTGAAAACATAAAACGTTCATTAGCCAATGGATTCTCATGGAAATGAGAGGTAAGAAAACTAATTTGGGCACACAGGATGACTCCTCATTCAGTGACAGGCATACCACAATTTGTATCCTTGAAAGAAAGAGATCCAGGAATCCCTGCATGGTTGTGTGGAAAAGAAAGATTATAAATTGACCATAAGGAAATAAAGAGAAGAGTCTCAGGAATGCAAACGAAAGCAAAAGAATACTATAATGAAAAGAAGAGTATGAAAAGGTTATGTGGAGATTAAAGATCGGGTGGTCATACAGAAGGGAGGAATAGTCCACAAAGGCAATAACAAATATTCTGTTCCACATAAGGTAACAGTTGTTAAACATAATGTGGTAGTTCTGGATGATGGAGCAACTTGGCATTTGGGCAGCGTTCTCAAACCCAACAACCAACGAGAAGCTGATAAGTAAGCTATGGTTAAGTATCGGTATGTATCTAGGAAGAATGAATCGTGATATGCAAGACTATAAATTTGAGGGATAATGATCTTCAAAATATGGTTAGGCATCTGAAATGTATAATTAGAAATATTTTTGGGGGCAAATGTATTTACAATTTAAATACATTAATTATTTTTTTTGGTATTAAAGGGAGGAGATGTGTGTAGAGTTATGGAACGGGTGAAGCAAGGGAGCAGTGCAGTGACATCACTATAGAATGTGTGGTAACAAAAGTTAAGAAGTAAGCAGGAAGTATTGTATAGGAGAAGCTGGAACTGGAGATGTACTGAATACTAAAGTGACATCTTTCTTGAAAATAACAGCATGCAGACCAACTACACACTAACCTACTCAATTGCCTGACTAGGACTTCCTTCAACCTTCTCTTTGTAATCAGTGCCCCTAAAGAATGGTGCACGTGCCAGTGTGGTGCTCTGGTATTCAGTAGTCTCAACCTTCAAAGGAACACTGCAGGAACTGATCAAATGCTGGCCTATACAAACATGAACATCAGTGACTGTATCAATTGTACAAGTTCAAACCACAGTGCACTTACAAAGTAACTTGTGATTTTGTTGGCCTTTCATCCCATGGCATGAGTTCAGCACAGGGAGCTTGTGGTATGTGCTGTCTTGAAAGTTCACTGCCCCATGCTCTCTATTTTTGTCTGCATTTTTGTCTTCTGTTGACTTCATCTTCTCCATGGATTTTCTGCTCCAGCTACAGTTCGAGTTTGTTGTCAGATTGTCTACAGATTCGCCTGTTGTCTTCGGTGTTGGGATGTGTAGTGTCTAATCAAGTTTCTTCTAACTTGAGCCCGTGCCCTTGCCTGGAGATTTTTGGCCTTAGCATTCTTCCTCCCTGAATGACCCATACTCTACAACACATCTTATTAACGTACAGTTCTACCATGAAGAGACAAAGGGGCTATCAAAAGTATCCATCCTTGCCTCAAGCATTCAAAACCAAATGTTCACAATGAACCCAGGTGTCCTCTCCTTGACAGATATGTAGTCACAATTAACCTAAATAATAATATGCCTTACATCATACAAAATACTGCTGATAAATTCTATTAATTGCAAATTATGTCTTTGCAGCTGAATCAACACGTTCTACACCACACCCCCCTCTAAGAGTAAGCATTGACTGTTTGATTCGCTACCCCAAAAGCCAAAGAGGATGGACAAAACAAAGGCAATTCAATGAACGTGCTGAAATAGCGGTGTCCTGAGTTTCAAAGGCTAAGGACAATAATTATTACAAGTATTGATTAACCGCGCTTTAATAAACGAGGCTCCGGAGAACTGGCCTATCAGCAGTGGTCTCAATGAGAAAGTAATAGTGGATCAAATGTCCACAGCTCAGTAACCCTGTGTTGCCTGTCCCGATCTGATATGTTTTTCTGCTTGGAAGACGTGTCTTGTAATCGAGAGAGAGATTATCAACAGTATCATTGGTTTTGCAACTTGACTGAACACATGTATGGGCTATGACATGACTGACAGTTGGTGGCAGCAGATCATAGTTATGGTGGTTAGGCCAGTTCCCTGAAAAAGCAAGGTGAAGTGAACACTGTTCACCAAATGCAGATGAAACTGGTAGTTTATTTCCAATGAAAGTAGGAGTCCATGTCCTGGGCCTGCCTCTTCAGTGAATGTTCTCCAGCAACTGCTACTGGAAATATTTGAATGTAACATCACCGAGATGTAAAGCACCAGAGCACGAATGGTTATAAAATTAAACAAGGTAGGTACAGATGAATAATAGCTTTATAAAAATACATGTATAGTACATCACCTTCTACCTTACAAAAATGTAAAGAAAAAGAAACTGAAACCAAAAATAAACACAAAAACAGGAGTAAAACAACATGATCATTATGGCATATAAAAAATCTTAAACCTTGCAGGGATTGACACATTACAAACGGATCTGGTACTGACCCGTCTTGAACCAGTGGTATCATGAAAATCCTTAGAGAAATCATTGTGTTTCACCTACTCCTACTCCTCCACCCCTTTCCTGCAAGCAAAACTGTCCCCATTTTTACTTTTTGTGGTTTTCTGCTAAGAGTCCAATGACCAATATTGAGATTAATTTCTTTTACATGCTCTTTCTTGTCAAAATGTGCTTTGCATAAAGTTTGTAGATGTAACACTCTAGCCACAACTGCATCACTCGAAACTGAAACAGACCCATTTGAATTAGAGTGTAACTCCTTGAACCAATCGGGATGTAAATTAGATTGGTGAGTTCTTCAGAAAAGCTTCAACTATGTAACCCTAGTTGTATTGTTTGATGTGCCTAAGTCCAGAATTTTCAACTTAAAAAATCCTCCACATCAGATGCCATGGCACATTGAACCCCTTCCTTCAAAAACCTGTTGATCCTCTCCACTAAACCACTAGATGTGGGTGAATACAGAGCTAGCTGAAGATGTCTGATATTATGTGACTCAATAAATTGCTTCATAAGCGTGGATGGAAAATGTGTGCCATTGTCACTGACAATTTCTCTGGGTGCCCCTTCAATTTGAAAACTTTAATCATTAAGTTGGTATTGGGGGCAGAACTACATTTAAAATACACCCATTAAGAGAAACAGTCAATCAAAGTTAAAATAAATCTCCTCTCAAGTCAACATATCAAAGGGTCTAGTGAAATCCAAAGCAACCTTCACCCAAACATCATCTGGTGAAGGAACCACGTGCAATGGAGTTTCATGTGATTTCAAATGTTTATCTGAGAGCAGGCAGGTATTACACAGGTATTACACAAATCAACCTACTTCACAACCTGTGCATCCATAGATGGCCACCACTACTACTGCGTCAGATTTTTGCAAGTGCTATTGGTGACTAAATGGCCCTCATGAGCCTATCTAACTAAAGCCTCCTGAATACATGTTGGAGGAATGCACATATCATGCTCATCAAAACACACTTGACCACCGACAGCTCCTCAGTCTCTTCAGGAAATGACTTTAAACAAGATTTCAAATTCCTCACCTTAGGCCATTCTATTTTGATGTAGTATAACACTTTCTGCACTACATCATCCTGTTTCAAGGCTTCCAACCAGACCTGTGGTGTAATTACACCCTTCCCATCAGCATGTCCTCAACAAATGCAACAACACATTCTACATAATCCTGTATATCTGAAAGTTTTCCATATCCAAAGGTATTCTAGACAAACAGTCCACCGTAATATTCTTACCACCAGGAATGTACTTAATATCGAAAGTGTATTCTTGGAGACCTGACAATAGTTATACCAACCTCGCAGAAGCCTTGCCTGTGGCACTCCCATTCAGCATATATATCAGGGGCTTGTGATCAGTATGATTATATCAAATTTTGTCCCCACAACATATTCTAAACCTCTCCACTACCCAGCAACACACTAAAACCTCCCTTTCAATGGTACT
The DNA here is from genome assembly GCF_031143425.1 of Pleurodeles waltl. Lineage (NCBI taxonomy): Eukaryota > Metazoa > Chordata > Amphibia > Caudata > Salamandridae > Pleurodeles > Pleurodeles waltl. The sequence continues at coordinate 84,255,865 of NC_090443.1, read as the reverse complement.
ATAGTTTGACTCAGATTGCCTAAAACAATGTGAAGCAAATGCAATGGTCTGATCTTTGATGTTTATCCACAGTGGCTAAACCACACCTAAACCCACTTGAGCTGCATCAACAGTTAGAAAGCACCTTCTCGGTGAGACAAAAAGTGAAAGCGCAGGTGCAGAAACAATCAATTATTTGACTTTTAGAAAGGCTTTGTTCACAACATTGTTCCAAGCAAATGTTGCCCCCTTTTTTAGTAAACTGAGTAAAGGCTGGACAATGAACACATACCCTTGATAAAACATGAGTAGGACTCAGATCTTATAAAATGAACGGAGAGTGTCCTTAGGCTGGACAGCATGCTGAATGGCTTGAATAAGTGTGATTTTTTTGTTTTATTCCTTAATTCTATGGGAAAGATAATCTATCTCTCAGGTCAAAAATTGACATGCATCACTTCTTAAAGTAAAGCCAACATCTTTAACACAGTCAAACTGTTTTCGAAGATTGAATTGTGTTCATGAATGGATTCCACAAAAATTAAAACCTATCAATCAAAATTGCGTCCATCAACTTCTGAAAAACACTGGTAGCACGAGCCAATCCAAATGGCACTCACAAGAAATTGAATACAGCAGAGGCAGAATTCCTGTCACCTGGGACATATTGTTTGGGGTCATGGGCAAAATGTTTTCATGTTTATTTTGTCCTTGCGACAAGTAGGCCCAACCCCCTGCAGCACAAACCCTTTGGCTGCCAATTTACAGAGAAGGGAATTGTCTGTAGTTGAGGTAATAAGTGCATTCATAAGTTAATGCTGTTTGAACTTGCATTTATGGCTCTTTAATAAAAAGCCCTCATAATTAGGGTGAGCGCTGTAAATAAAAGTTTTAAGATCACACTGCACTACTGACAGTGGTTCCAGTAAAAAAAATAGTGTACACACGTTTGAAAATTTAAACAATATGAGGCTAAGACCCATATTTATACTTTTTTAGCGCCGCATTTGCCCCATTTTTTGATGCAAAAGCAGCACAATCTTACAGAATACAATTGTATTTTGTACGTTTGTGCCGCTTTTGTGTCAAAAATCGGCACAAATGTGGCGCTAAAAAGTATAAATATGGGCCCAAGTATAATACTCCCAGAATGTTCTCAGATTAGAGGCAAATGTTTGCAGAAGCTTGTAAGCAAGAGTGATGATTCTTTGCTTTCAAAATAAAATGTTCAGAAACAAATGCAAGTAGGGAAAAAACATTTCGCTACTATGAAATTTTAGGTGCTATTTCTTTAAAGCGTCATTTAGTAAAATGTGTTGAAGCATGCTAATATTTCCAAAAAATCTCCCTAATGGAAAATCAGTGTAACCATTTTCAACAAGATTATGGAAAGCATGAAAATAAACAAGCACTAGCAAAGCCAACCAATCTGACATTTTTTGTGAGTCTTTTGTTTTTTTCAATGTGTGTCTTGTTTTGATATGGCTTTTGTAACACCTTATTATTGTGGGAACGGCGAGGCTCTCACCATTGTAACAATCACTGGGGCAAATGTTTTTGGTCTCTAAAAGCACACATTGCTACCAGTGGCATAACAAAGTCGCTGCACTTCCCTTCCCGGGGGTCTAGTGAAATCCAAAACAACCTTCACCCAAACATCATCTGGTGAAGGAACCACGTGCAATGGAGTTTCATGTGATTTCAAATGTTTAGATTTGCATGTGTAGATTTGCTCATGTGAAAATCTATTGAGCATTTACAAGTTCACTTTCCCTCTAACCACTTTTTTCCCAATCCTGCAAGAACTTCTTCTTCTGCCATTGTCAGGAGTAAATTACCACCCTTTCTCATTATGGGAAAAGATTAGAGAAGAGCTGGTGAAAATCCTTAAAACATGCAGGTTAGTATGTTTACAAACTCAAAGGCATTTTAGCCCTGGAACTATTTCTTACTGCGTCCTCCAAGCCCAGTATGTAGATCAGCGGAAATATGGCAATATAAGGAAATAGCTATAGTAGGAATTGAAATTGCAAGTATTCAAGTCCTACTATAGCAGGAGCCCTGGCATAATCAGAGAGGCTATTATTAAAGCTCTTACATAATGAGATTGCTGCCATAATTTGTTGCCCCACTACATGGCACCAAAGGGACAAGTAGATTTTTTTTTCAGAGGACAAGTAGATTGAAGAAGCAAGCTGTCCCATGAACAAGTAGATATTGTATTGAATTCCACACCCCTGAGATGGTGTATTAAAAGTGGTCAATTCCTGTGACTCCACATCCAGGGGAATTTGATGGTACACTGACCTGAAATCAAGAAGTGAAAAATACTTGTAGTGACCTACATTTGCTAGTAACTAGTTAATCTTGGGCAAAGGATGACAATCAGAAATTATGCTCTTGTTAAGGGTGTGAAGTTCTGTACACAAACAAATCTCACCAGATTGTTTTCTAACCATCACTATGGGACTTATCCATTACCTGAACTTGTCTCTGTGATGATGTCCTTGATGACCATATTTTGAAGTAAGCTTTCAAAATCATTACTTCCACTGAATGGAACAGGTCTCACTTTGTGTGCCACAGGTATTGCTTTGGTTTTGAGTCTGATCCTGTGTTCAGACTTTTTGATTGACTGCTGCCATCATAGACATTTTGACTAGTGAAATAGGCACAGTGTCCACCATAATAGGAGTGGCAGACCAAGACACAAGCATTAAACCAAGTCTCGCTAAGTCCGGCCAACCCACAATACTTCCACCCTTCATTGTGAAATAGATTATAAAATCAGTTTTCCTTCCAAAACATATTATTGAGTCAACAGAATATCCCAGCAAATTAATGTGCTGCTCACCCAATGCTTTGGGATTAACATCCGGTTTTTTTAGAGACAAAATCCTTGCCCCTGTATTTGAAGAAGACCGAGTCAGACAAACTTTGATGGGTGCACAAGAATCAGCCATCAAGTTCAAGCTCATACTACCCACCAGCACTCCACCCCAAGGTCCTTTTACTTTGAGTGTGGCAACAGGATCAATCTCAACAGTGAGAACCACTTTAGATAAATCATACGCACACTCATCCAATCAAGAGCCATACAGTTCACTTTAACTGCCACTTTGCTACCTTTGCAAACACTTTGAAATGACAGGTTTATCTACGCTTATTGCAATGTTTCCCAAGAGCGTGACAATTGCCATTATTGTCCATATGTGCCCTAAATCCACATCTGCAGCATGGACTTTGAACTTTTCTTTGCCCATTTTTAAACTTCTTATCTTTCACAGTAACTATCCCCAGAGATTCACAATCAGAAAGAGCATTTACAAACAAGTTTGGATTAACAGAATGTTCAAGTGCCATGAGTTTGCTAGAAACCAAATAATTTATATGCTTTTGGCAATGTCAATTACTTCTGAAAGAGTGAGATCCCTGCTACTCAAGAGACATTCTTGATTTTCTTAATATCAACTATAGAAGGATTGATCTCTAATTTAAATGACTAATGCAGTTCCAAAATTGCAAGTTGAAGCCAATGACCTAAAGGCGAAATAAACTCTTCAACACGTTTCTTCCGCTGTCTGTTTCCTTTGAAGAAATCAAACCTTTCCAGTAACACACGTGGATCCTCTGAGAAGGTATTAGTAAATCTTGCCACATCTTCCATATACTTGTTTCAACATCCACATTGACCTGGAGAAGCCTCAAACTCAAGTAGATTATCAAAGTTCTGTTGCCAGAAGAGCAAAGCTGCTATTCTGACTTGTTCAAACTTTTTAGCGTTTGGCCACTAAGTAGTTCTCAAAGTAACAAAGCCAACTTTTTCACTTCATGGGGGGCTTACCCGGAGTTTGTGAAAAAAAAGGAGGAATTTGAATGACATTGATTAGCTGACACAGTGAGAGAATAAGATGAGGGAAGTTGGTAATAGTAGAGTAGGAAAACAGCAATAAACAAAGAACATTTGCAATGAAGAATGTTTAGCCACAGTGCTGGGTTGGGGGAACCTCAGTCCTTGAGTTCAATAAGCCCATTTATATGTCCAAGATGGTGCGCTGCACTTGTAGATTTTCTGGTGGATTCCCTTTCCTTATCCATGTAATTCTCATTCATCTCCTCTATTCCCTACACAAGCCACTCTGGCTCAGTTTGTTGGATGTCTGGTTTTGACACACAAACCAACAATGATCAGAGAAGTGACTGTTTGTCATCCTCTGAAAGTCCTGCACATGTACCATCCAGGTCCCCTCTCCAAAGATGTCCCAAACTCCACTAACCTGCATGCCACAGCCACCGTGCTCCATAACCCCCTGAGTGCTGAGGAGCAGGAGGTGGCAAGCCGGTGCATGGCCCTCTCCATCTCCTTGCTGCCATTAACTTGTGCCTACCTCCACCTGCTCCTGTCTGTGCTCCATAGGACCTTGAACGTATCTAACAGCCATATGTTAACATCAAGAACCTGGAGAAAATAACCCTCTTGTACGCCAGTCAAATAAAGTTAATAAACACAAACTTGGCCACAAGGGGGAAGTGTATGCCTTAACTTCCACGGAAAATCTAAACTCTAGAAAAAAGAAGCCTTTTGTCTAAGTATGGTATCCATAAATGCTTTGTGTCTTTATATAGAGTCAAAATGTTGACAAAATTACATGTGGATTAATGTCAAAATATAAGGTGACTTCAAGACACCTGGAATTGAGGAGTCTTTTTGAAGATCACCAGTCTTCTTCTTTTTAACCACATTCTGCACATATTGTATATAACACTTTGGCACTTTAATTATCACAGTATGCACTTTCACTGCGCGGTCACCATAGGAGCACCTATAAATGTAAAAATGTTTACGATTTATTAATAGATGAATCTGTTCTGAATGAGAAAGATGAAATGGTTTCAAAGAAATAAAAAATATGAACTAATTTAAGGATACTATACTTAGACAAAAGGATTCTTTTTTCTAGAGTTTAGATTTGCCATGGAAGTCAAGGAATACACTTCCCCCTTGTGGCCAAGTTTGTGTTTATTATTTATTTACCAGGGTCTAAGGGTTATTGGGTTTTGCCTCATTTTGTTAAACAAGTCAAATAAAGTTGGCCTTACCAAATAGTGTTCGAAATGGTCACATATCGCACCATAGAAGACTGTTTCCCTGTCAAAAGGTATTAACTTGTAGAAACAGTATTGTGACAGCAGCAGTGGACAGCGCAACTATGTTGTTGAGATAGTTGGTGACAGGGCAGAGGGAACAGACATTGTCAGGTCAGTAGGAGTAGAGCACAGCAGACATGTTGACATGACAGTCACAGGTTACAGCTCAGGCAGGCTGGTGGGTGAGTCGCAGTGTGCAGGGGAGACATGCTGCCACAGCAGTTTGGGCTACAGCAAATGTGCTGCTGTGGCAGTCACAGTGGTGAGGCTCACACATACTTTTGGAACAGTCTCAGTGGAGATCTAGGACAGTCCCAGTGGGGAGGGCAAACAGAAAGTTGATATTTTGCAGGGCAGTAGCAGAGGAGAGCGCAGATCGCTATCATGGTCCTAGGTGCACAGACAGATTGAGATTGAGAGGGCAGTATCATGAGAGTGGGTTGAAAACAGAAAGCAGAATTTGGCAAGAATAACAGGTCTTTTCAATAATAACAAGCATTGGCAAAGCCAGAAGGTCTCGCCTATGCTTTGCCACTGTATTTTAGCCATGTTGTTCACTAGCATGGCTGCTGTTCAGCATGGCTAAAAGTTAGTGGCATAGAGGAGAGTTGCGTGGAGTGGCAAAGAGATGAGTAGAGTGGAGTGGCAGAGAATGTCGTGTATTGGAGTGGCATAGAGTGGAGTCGCGAAGAGTGGCATACACTGGAGTGACATAGAGTAGAGTTGCCTTGGCCTAGAGTGTTGCAGAGTAGAGTGGTGTAGAGTGCAGTGGCACTGAATTCAGCTGCATACAATGCAACATCTTAGAATGCAGTGGCATAGATTAGCATGGTGCATAGTAGCGTGCAGTGGTGCAGAGTTGCATGGTGCATAATAGAGTGCAGTGATGCATAGCAGAGTGCAGTGGCACATAGTAGAGTGGAGTGGTGCATAGTAGAGTGTAGTGGCACATAGTAGAATGGAGTGGTGCAGAGTATAGTTGACTGGTGCACAGAAGAGAGGTGCAGAGTACAGTGGCACAGAGTAGAGCAGCGCAGCGTGCAGTGACAAAGATTGGTGCTCAGAGGAGTGGCACAGAGTAGAGTTGAGTGGCATAGATTGCTGTGATGTAGAGTGCAGAGTAAAGTCGAGTGGCATAGAGTGCAGTGGTGTAGAGTAGTGCAGAGCAGAGAATAGTACAACAGAGTACAGTGGCACTGAGTGCAGTGGCCTAGAGTAGATTGTTCCAGAGTAGAGTGAAGTGGCGTAGAATGGATTGGTGCAGGGGTAGAATGCAGTTGCGTAGAGTGCCATAGAGTGTAATGGTGTAGAGTAAAGTGGTTTAGCGTGCAGTTGTGCAGAGATGATTAGAGTGGTGTACATTGGATTGGTGTAGAGTGCAGGTGCATAGAGTTGAGTGTTAGAGAGTAAAGTACAGTGGCATAGTTGGCATAGAGTGCAGTGGCGTAGAGTGCAGTGTTGCAGAATGGCGCAGAGTACAGTGGCATAGAGTGGAGTTGTGCAGAGCAGAATTGGTGTGGCCTCTACTGGAGTGGTCTAGAGTGTAGTGGTGTAAAGTAAAGTGACAAACAGTGCATTGGGGCATAGAGCAGAGTGGTACAAGGTAGAGTAGAGATGTGTAGCTTTAAGTGGCATATGGTGCAGTGGCGTGGAGTGGAGTAGTGTAGAGTGCAGTTGTATGGAGTGATGTAAAGGGGGTAGTGCAGAGTAGAGTGCAGTGGTGTTGAGTTGTGCAGAGTAAAGTGGAGCGGCGTAGAGGGTAGTATGCATGGTATGGTAGCACAATGCCTTTACAGAGAACACATTTTCAATTAAAATGACACTTCACTTGCAAAGACATACAGTTTTACTAATAAAACTTGACAGCGCACAGACGTAAATGTGTGGAAAGGGAAACATCCTTTACCACGCAATCAGAACAACGACCTGCCTTTACTACGCAGTCACTACCACAACTACGACATTACCACACATTACTTTACCACGCAAGTTGTTACAACGACTTGCCTTAGGGGGACTGGTGTTGGATTTTTAAACCCAACACCTTCCCTACTGTTGCGCAGACTGGAGTTGGAACAGTAACTTGTAATATTCCAAAGTCCAGTGCCCCCTAAGGCAAGTCATTGTAATGATTTTTGTGGTAAAGTAATGCGTTGTAATGTTGAAGTTGTGGTGGAGCCTGCGTTGTAAAGGCATGCAGGATAAATGCATACAGGGTTCTGTCATACAACCTAGTTTAATGATTTGTTTTGATCATATTAAAGTATTTGTTTCCAACATACTTCAGAAATAACATTAAGGCCCTCATTCCAACCGCGGCGGTCAATGACCGCCGGGTTGGTGGACCGCGGGAGCACCGCCGACAAGCCGGCGGTGCTCCAATGGGCATTCCGACCGCGGCGGTAAAGCCGCGGTCGGACCGGCAACACTGGCGGTCTCCCGCCAGTGTACCGCCGCCCATTGGAATCCTCCAAGGCGGCGCAGCTAGCTACGCCGCCGAGGGGATTCCGACCCCCCCTACCGCCATCCAGTTCCCGGCGGTTCCCGGCGGTTCATCCAGTTCCTGGCGGTAGGGGGGGTCGCGGGGCCCCTGGGGGCCCCTGCAGTGCCCATGCCAATGGCATGGGCACTGCAGGGGCCCCTGTAAGAGGGCCCCTAAATGTATTTCACTGTCTGCACAGCTTCCACTCCGCCGGCTCGATTCCGAGCCGGCTTCATCGTGGAAGCCTCTTTCCCGCTGGGCTGGCGGGCGGCCTGAAGGCGGCCGCCCGCCAGCCCAGCGGGAAAGTCAGAACTACTGCCGCGGTCTTTCGACCGCGGAACGGTATTCTGGCGGCTCCCGCCGGCCGCGCGGTGACCGCGGCGGGCGGGAGTCGGAATGACCCCCTAAATGTGCTTAATTTGTGTTCCTACTTCTGATATACGCTGAAATGCTTACACAGTTCATTTTAAGTGTTCTTGTGTGCTAGAAAAAAACCTCTTTCCTTCCCCCAGTATTCAGCCAGATTGTCATTTAAATTCTCTCTCTCACTTCGAAGTCAGGGAAAGAAAAATAAACAAGCACCCTCGGAAGACAGCGTCTCACATTTAACCTCTGTCTTTGAATGCAAAGCAAATGTGACAAGGTAAGAACAAGATTTAAAGACCTGTTTACAGAAAGGGAGTTCATGGAAGAATACGGTAAACATGGTTTAGGCAAAGGGAGGGACGAACTGAACCTGGAGAGCCTAAAGCAAAAAAAGCCAGCAAATAGAAAGCCGGAAAGTGTGAATTACAAACCACAAAGCCAATGGTAATTAACAGGTGGAATGCCTTCCTAGGTCAACTTTCTGAAAGTCCCCAAGATGCCTTAAGCAACCTAGATAACTGCGCTGTCTGGAAGGCTGTGACCAGACAGCGCAGATGGGTAACAGAACCTTATGACAGCCCCACAAGTCACCCCATCCTAGGTTCCCCTAGGTGTCTAGTTTTAAAAAATGCACAGGTTTGGTAGGTTTCCCTAGGTGCTGGCTGAGCTAGAGGCCAAAATCCACAGCTAGGCACTTTCCAAAAAACACGTCAGATTTCAATGTAAAAATGTGATGTGTCCATGTTGCGTTTCCTGTCGTGAGCATTAGGCCTACCCACACAAGTGAGGTATCATTTTTATTGGGAGACTTGGAGGAACATAGAATAGAAGAACAAGTGTTATTGCCCCTTGTCTTTCTCTATATTTTTTCCTTCCAAATGTAATACAGTGTGTAAAAAAGACATCTTTTTGAGAAATGCCCTGCAATTCACATGCTAGTATGGGGACCCCGGAATTCAGAGATGTGCAAATAACCACTGCTTCTCAACACCTTATCTTGTGCCCCTTTTGGAAATACAAAGGTTTTCGTAATACCTACTTTTCACTCTTTAAATTTCACCAAATGAATTGCTGTATTCCCGGTATTCAATGAAAACCCATTGCAAGGTGCAGCTCATTTATAGACTCCGGGTACCTAGGGTTCTTGATTAACCTACAAGCCCTATATATCTCCGCAACCAGAAGAGTCCAGCAGACGCAACAGTATATTGCTTTAAAAAATCTGCCATAGCTGGAAAAAGTTCTAAAAGAAAACATGGACAGAAATGTCTCTTTTTTTACCTCAATTTCAATTTTTTTTTATTTTAGCTGCTACTTTCTGTAGTAAAACCTTGAAGGATCTACACAATGACCCCTTGCTGAATTCAGAATTTTGTTTTCTTTTCAAAAATGTTTAGCTGTCCGGGATCCAGCATTGGTTTCACACCCATTTCTGGCACTAACTGGAAGGAGGCTGAAAGCACAAAAAATTGTAAAAATGAGGTATGTCCCAGTAAAATGCCAAAATTGTGTTGAAAAATTTGGTTTTCTGATTCAAGTCTGCCTGTTCCTGAAAGCTGAGAAAATTGTGATTTTAGCACCACAAAATAAAGGACGCAAATTTGGCGTGGGTAGCTTATTTGGACATAAAGTTATGAGGGCCTAAGCGTGAACTGGCTGAAATAGACAAAAAAGGCATGGCACCTGAGTGGGAAAAGGTCTGGCAACAAATGGGTTAAGACATATGTCCACAAAATATAAATATCAACATTATTAAAAACACAAAATAATCACCTAACCATCATCCTAACATAACATCATTAAAAAATAACCTTCGAGATTTAATAGACATTAAAAACCTGCAAAACCGACAACATTAAAAAAATGCCTATTCATCGAAAAAGCATTTGCCTCGGACCTTGACAGATCTGATATTTTGAAAAAAAAAATTGTATTTTAATATGTGTGGCTAAATTATAAGGACAATCACAAAGGACATGAAAGATAGAACATTTTATATTTAAAAAGCATGTCTACATTTCATAATTATCCCTCATCCCATTGTACCATAGAAACTGGGGGAAAAATGGATTACAGCAATGCTGCATTTTCAGTAAATCTAAGCATATTTTGGGGTTTGGGAGATCTGTTGGGTAGGGGAAAACATCTTCCTGGCCAAGAGTGTTGACTGTAAGCATTATGGAGGTGTTCTTAAAAAGGTATTCTGTATCCAATGTTTGGGATGAGTCAAAGGATTCTCTCAGGGTGAATTCATTAGGAAATGGAACCCATGTACTTATTGTACCAAAAGTACTATGAATATTTGTAATTTCATTGTCTGTTTTGATAAGGCCTATGGCCTATTTTCTTTAACCATGAGAATATCTTTCCAACATAACTTCAAAATTTTTGATACCTCTTCACATTAGGACAAATTATTAGGAAAGCTTAAGACACATTAGCCTGCCAGAATGTACCAAGATGGGAGATTAAATTCTCGCCTGATACTTTGTCAGGTCAAGCATACATTTTAACACTACAGTATACTCTCCATAGCCTCCGAACAATTCCCAGCTTTGAACGGCAAAACCCCTACTCCACGGAAGGCCAAAGGCAGAATTTTACTTGCAAAGGCTTTCATATGAGTTAAAATCCCCCATATGTATGATTAAATTTTATTATTTACCTTGTTTGTAACAGGGCTCTTGCTCTTGTTATTTTCATGCGGTTGACCCATTTCAGGTTATTTGAAAACAAGAATCCTAGGTAATTATGTGGATTGACCACCTATATCCACTTTTCATCCAAACACCATTTTGACCATTTTGGCTTAGTTACCTTTCTCCCAAAGATCATTTATCTTTGTCTTTTCTAAATTTATTTAAAAAAATAATCCCTATAATATAGTGATATATCTTAAAATTTCCTCTGCATGCCTATCACTGTATACAGATTATAATCTAATAAAATGAGATCATCTGCATCAAGGAGACAAGGGAAATGATGGGACCCCATCTTTGGTAGCAATGACTGGGTGGCTTTTTAAACTCCTGGCAAATCTGACACAAAAAGTCTAAAAAGAGAAGGCTTTAGTACACAGCCTTAGTTTACGCCATTCATTATACTACTTCTACTAGATAACCGCACTGAAGGGTTCAATTCTACCTACACCCAGATTGCCGTATGCAATGACTATATAAAAAATAAAAGCTCACAAAGGATTTTCCAGCCTCTTAACTTGTCCCAGAGCCCTCTGATTCGCTTCTCAAGATTTCTTAATAAAAGCGCAGAGGGCAAAGTAGTGATCAATGGTGGAATGCCTTTCCTGAAATCCTCTCTGTTCAACCAGCTGAAGGTTTTTTGAAGACACCCATTCTTTCAGGTGAAATAAAAGTTTTGAGAAAACCTTTTCTGAAATATTCAGAAGATTTATTAATCTGTAATTTGAAGGAAGGCTTCCATGACCTTCATTTAATACTGGTTTAACTAGAGAGCCCTTTCAAGTATCAGGGAATAGTTCAGATTTAGCGATTAATTGAAACAAATGGAAAAATAAACCACCCACTATTCACTGTTTGATTTAATGATAACAGCAAGAAGGAAAATTGTCTGGATCAGCAGCTATACTTAATTTAAGAGAGGAGATTCTAGATAGAATTGTTTCCAGAGAGAACCAATCATATTACGCGTTCATACATTGCCTGGACTTGGAGCTATACTCAATTTCAGGGAGGAAGTTGTAGATAGAATTGTTCCCAGAGAGAGCCAATCATATTGGATGGAATCAGTGGGAAAACCTAGGGGAAGAATCTGTAAGACTGAAGAGCCATATAAATCATTAAAATAGGCCATCCAAGTATCTTCTGCATTTCTACATGACAATAATCGTAGCTGTCATTATTTATTAGTTTATTTTGCCAGAACTTCTTCTGATCACCTGATAACATTATCTCAGTCATTCTTTCCCAATGATTATTAGTAAAAAAAAAATGCCTTTGCTTTATATGTGATCTATAGTTAGTCCTTAAAAAACAAACTTCTTCTTTTGTAATGCAAGGGAAGCCTTGTTTATATTTTAGCTTTTTCCTACGCCAATTAGATTTTAAGTTCTTACAAGAATGGTCAAACCATAGTTGAGCCGAAACCCTTGCTTCCCTTTCAAATCTTAAACATTCATGATTTACATTCATTCGGATGCAATCAAGTATATTTGATTCATATACCACGCTATTTTATCCTTGGATAATTCATAAACAATATTCAGAACTTCAGCAACCTGATTGGTAGCAGGATGATCAAGATATAAAGGGTCACAGCGAGTTTCTGTATGACACAAACTTGCTTCAATTGCCTATTGATCACTTCCTTTAGTATCCAATACCTCAAAGTATTTAAGGAAACTAAATTGCTAAACAAGTACATTAATGTAGTCTACAGCACAATCATAATGACCCGACTGAAAAGTTTGCAAGGTAGAAATATCCTCATGAAAGCGACCATTTAAACAGATCAAGCCATTTTTTTTACTAACCAATTACCCAGCTTCCACCCACTGGGAAGTCTGCCTTGGGTATATACTGCCAATAGATCTTGCTACAGATCATCCGAAATTCCAGGGAACAATTTCATATTGAAATCACCTGCTACCACCAGGATGGTCTTTGGATAACTGTACAAATTATCATCAAGAACAGGATCAAGGTCGACCAGCTATTTCCCTATTGCAAGAATTTCCACTTTACAGATGTAAAAATGTATTAACATAAACAATTTGATTTCATTATTTACACCCAAGTCCATGTTAGAAATGGGGTCTTTGGTTGACAGTCAGGTTACCCCCTGTTCAAGCAAGGACCCTCACTCTAGTCAGGGTAAAAGAGAATCACCCTCAACTAACCGCTGCTTACCCCCTTGGTAGCTTGGCAGAGCAGTGGGCTTAACTTCAGAGCGCTAGGTGTAAAGTATTTGTACCAACACACACAGTAACTTCATGAAAACACTACAAAATGACACAACACCGGTTTAGAACAATAGGAAATATTTATCTAAACAAAACAAGACCAAAACGACAACAATCCGACATACACAAGTCAAGTTATGAATTTTTAAAGATTAAACTCAAAAATAGCGATTAGAAACAAAAATGCTTCGATGAGATGTTAACACGGCGTCGTGACGGAGTCGTTCCCAACAAGCCGACACCAGCGGCGCCGGACACGGAGTCGTGTAGACCCCGAAGTACAGTACCTTTGGTGAAGAGTGAAAACAAGCCGATGCGCGAAGTCGGGAATCGCGGCGTCTGTGCGAAACGTTGAATCCGTGCACTTCGAGCGGCGTTGGTCACGACATGGTGCGGCGACTTCCACGGAGTCTCGGACTTCAGCGGGGCTGCTGCGGCGTCGGGCCTGCGAAGAGCGTCGCGTTCCAGCGAAGGTCACGGCGTCAGGTGCAGGCGGCGTTACCGGATTCAGCAGCGGCGTCGGTCCGGAGTCATCCGAAGTCGATTGCCTTGGATTTCCACCAGCTTTCCTTTCAAGAGCCCAGGGACTGGATAGGGCACCACTTGTCAGAGCAGGAGTCTCTCCAGAGACTCCAGGTGCTGGCAGAGAGAAGTCTTTGTTGTCCCTGAGACTTCAACAACAGGAGGCAAGCTCTAAAATCAAGCCCTTGGAGATGTCTTCACAAGATGGAAGGCACACAAAGTCCAGTCTTTGCCCTCTTACTCTGGCAGAAGCAGCACTGCAGGAAAGCTCCACAAAGCACAGTCACAGGCAGGGCAGCACTTCTTCCTCAGCTATCCGCTCTTCTCCAGGCAGAGGTTCCTCTTGGTTCCAGAAGTGTTTCTAAAGTCTGTAGATTTGGGTGCCCTTCTTATACCCATTTTAGTCTTTGAAGTCACCTTTCTTCAAAGGGGATTCACACCTACTTGTGAAATCCTGCCTTGCCCAGGCAAGGCCTCAGACACACACCAGGGAGTTGGAGCCGGCATTGTCAGAGGCAGGCACAGTCCTTTCAGATGAGAGTGACCACTCCACCCCTCCCTCCTAGCAGAGATGGCTAATCAGGAAATGCAGGTTACACCCCAGCCCCCTTTGTGTCACTGTCTCGTGTGAGGTGAAAAACAACCCAACTGTCAAACTGACCCAGACAGGGAATCCACAAACAAGGCAGAGTCACAGAATGGTTTAAGCAATAAAATGCTCACTTTCTGAAAGTGGCATTTTCAAACGCACAATCTTAAAATCAACTTTAATAAAAGATGTATTTTTTAATTGTGAGTTCAGGGACCCCAAACTCCACATGTCCATCTACTCTCTAGGGGAATCTACACTTTAATCATATTTAAAGGTAGCCCCCATATTATCCTATGAGAGAGACAGGCCTTGCAACAGTGAAAAACGAAATTGGCAGTATTTCACTGTCAGGACATATAAACCACATTACTATATGTCCTACCTTATCCATACACTGCACCCTGCCCTTGGGGCTACCTAGGGCCTACCTTAGGGGTGCCTTACATGTAAGAAAAGGGAAGGTTTAGGCCTGGCAAGTGGGTACACTTGCCATGTCGAATTTACAGTGTAAAAATACACTTACAGACAGTGCAGTGGCAGGTCTGAGACACGATTACAGGGTTACTTGTGTGGGTGGCACAACCAGTGCTGCAGGCCCACTAGTAACATTTGATTTACAGGCCCTGGGCACCTCTAGTGCACTTTACTAGGGACTTAACAGTAAAACAAATATGCCAATCATGGAGAACCAATTACGTACACATTTTACACGGAGAGCATATGCACTTTAGCACTGGTTAGCAGTGGTATAGTGCTCAGAGTTCAAAAGCCAACAGCGACAGGTCAGAAAAAATAGGAGGCAGGAGGCAAAAAGATTCGGGATGACCCTGCCTAATCAAAAGTCCAACAGTCCACTATTGTGGTTTTAAGTCCACTCGAATCCAGAACTCTTTCCGCAATTGGTCTGATTATTTTGATGGTTACCAGAGTCAACAAACCCACAGAAAGGTGGTCAGTCTTCACTTAATCTCCAGGCTATGAATGGCAATAAAGCCATTTATGCTTGCCCATAGCCATGTCTCCTGAAGAAAACAATACGTAGACCCTTCAATAATGCATCTAGGTAACCTTCTTTTTTAAGTCTGTCTATCCATGAATGTTACAGTTTGCTATTTTTAGGTTACAAGAGAACACAATATTATGTTGATCACCAACCCAGCTGGCTCATTCATCTTCATCCTGCAGGCCCATGAGTGGGGAATGCCTATTACAATCTCATATCTAGTATTTGGCCTATAGTAATTTGTTTCACTGGGGATAACAATCCTCAAGCCATACTGGTGATGCAAATGGGTGATTTTATTATCATAATGGAATGCCCTCATGATGGACTAAGGTGTGATGTACACTACTGTTCTTTCTCTCTACTTCTGGGAGGATTATAATACTCAATTCTAATGAAAAAACTTACTCTTTGGAACAAAGTACTATATTTGCAACCAAAGGAGAGATACAAATTTACTTTTGTTAATTCTCTACCCTCTTCCTCAGTCTGGAAACCCACCTGGTCTAAATCCTCTGATGAGATTTCAGCTTACATGGAAATTTGTTTAAAAAGAGAAAACAGCTTTGATCTATTTAGAGGATGTAGTTTCTTGGCCTTTTTTCCTTTCTCATTATTCCAAACAACTCTTGCCTGAGGACTTTGGATATGAAGGTCTGTTGGTGTGAACTAAGGTTCCCTGGTAACTGGACCCTCCGGAGTCATATTATGCAGAGTTGAGGAACACTTATTAATTGCTTATTTTAACTGTGGTTGCTTAATCAGGTTATCATTGCCCGAGCTTTTCCTCACTTTTTGGGACCTTTTGATTGTTGCTTTATAGCGTAGGTCTTTTTTGGGGCAACTACACAACTGGGCTTTTTGTTGGCTGACTTTGACTAGGCGAAGTTAGAGGGTTGATGACTCTGTGTTCTAATTTCTGTTAAACCCTTTCTTGCACCCTGCACAGAAGTTACTCTCCTATTTTTTGTTAATCTCTTGGTTTTAGATAATAGTTTCCTGTTCATCCTAATAACTGATAGATTATATTGTGAGGAAAATTTTAAGCAGTCCTAGCGGAAATACCTTTTTTTTCCTAACCAATATCGGTTACCAGTAGTGTATACTCTGCACCAGCTATTATGGGTCGGCTGTGGAGGAAGACTCTGGGTCCTCCTCCACTGCTCTACAGTTTAATTGCTTGGAGAGCAGACTAACACCGAAGTTACCTCCACCAACCTAATTAACATTGCTAAACACATATTCACTTTCCCCAATTCTGCACAAATGAGAAATGTCCTTAAGAAGACCAATGTGGTTTTGTTGATTAGAATTTAAAGCTTCTAGGATACTATGCAATATTTTTTGCATTTACAGGGCAACATCTAATAAAGATGAAGTGGATGGATGAAGTACACTCGTTAAGTTTGATATTTATGGTGATGCTGACTCATTCTGCTCTAAATGTGATTCATTTTATGGAAAGGGGCAACTTGAGAAATAAAAATCAAGAATCTGGGATGGCTAGTTGCTTCTTAAATAGGGGTCAGTAGAATCACTGTAAAGAAATTGAATATTTAAACACAGGGAGGTAGATAATCTAGGGCCCTTTTTCCAGATCCAAATCTGATGTTGAGGAGGTGTCAATCGGTTCATCTAAAATTCTGTTAAATGGAATGGGTTTATTAACTTCAAGGTGCCCTCAAATTTATCCAGACCTTTTCAGTAAGATGGGTTGAAAGTTATGTTAAAGAGTCACTTCTTCTTTTTTCCCACAGTCAATAGTGCATATCCCTTGGGTAATTATATAATTATCTTTACCGATTATCTCCAATCCCATACTCTTATTGGTTATGGCATCAGCTCTATGAGTTTGTTTTGAGAATAACACTGAAGGAGAGTAAGTGGATTTTCTCTCCATTCCGGCTGCCTGAGTGTTTTAAATTAAATTTGCTGAGTATGAACAAACAGTAGAGAAAGTCAGCAGACCGGAATTTAAAGGCGGAAAAGAGAGGTGAGCAAAGAAATAACAGACACTTACCTTCTCCCTCTGTACTTTGGAAATTGCCACAACCTCCATCCACAGTAGGGGATGTTATTTTCAGCAGAACGCTTGGAGCCACAGACATCCACTAGCCTACCAATGGGCTCTTGTATCTAGTGTGATGCAAAGGTCTGTGGCCACAAACATAAAACTGCTGAAACCAAACTGCTGCATGCCCAAACCCTCCTAGCACCCATTGAAAGATGGACTCAGTGGCGGAACGGGGCTTAATTAGGGCCAGCAGATAGGAGAACCCACAGCCTTATGAAAAGGCCTCTAGAAAAAGTCCATCTTCAAAATGGTGCTCTCTCCCTCCAACCGCTACTGCCACAGCTCACTCAGGGCAATGGCAAACACATACACCAGCTAGCCAGGAAAGAGGAGAAGGCACGCCAAACCGTAAGTTCCTGTATTTTCTGTGCCCGACGTTGCGCTCCTGCACTCATGCTCCTTAATTGCTTGCTGAACAATTGTCTGCCCTGGCCTGTGGGCGGGCATGAGAAACAGCAACGAGGATGGACATTCTGTTTGCTCCCTTCTGTTCAGAGACTCAACAAGACTGCTCTTGAGTCAGGAATCTCTGCATTAGCTGCTCCTCGTCTCAATGGAAGCTGGGTAAGTGTCCTTTAACCATATTTTCTCAAATAAATAATGAAAGTGGAAGCTGTCTGTGAGGAAATTTTAGATGAGCAGGTAGATGTCTCCTCATATAAACTAGAAAAGTCTCTGGGAGCAAAAAAAAATATACGGCTCCTATGAAGTGGTGACAGCAGAAGCGTAACACACAGTGAGCCAATTCAATCTTGAGCTGTAAGGTTAGGAACTACGAAGCATTTTGTCTCTCCCCCCCAGATTTGCAGTGTGCCAGTTTGGCTTGGTTCTGAGCCATTACCCAACTAAAGCATGCCCACCTTTGAGACTCTTCAATAGCATTAGAGGGGCTTAGGGCAAAAACACCTGCTCAAAATGTTTGTTTCCTTCGCTTATCAGAGATGGAGGAGCTTTTCAAATATTGGGTAGTTCCTGTTCTGTGTTGCAGCCATGATTGCTCCTTCATTTCTCCCCTCACTTATGAGGTGTATTTGTACAGCAGTAAGCAGTTTCAATGCTTTAAAAAGTGATGCATGGCTACTGCTTAGGTCACCAACTTCCATTCTTGCCCATTATGCCTCATTTTAGTAACTTGACAACATCTCTGTCCTAAGGAAGTATACAGAAAAGTGATAGTTGGAATTCTAGAATTAATCTCAACCACTAGAATTTACTCTGAGTGTCTCCCAGTACATCGTTATTTTGCACAGCATGCCACCTCAGTTTGGATTTTGCCATATGCAAATCAGTCTAGACCCTTCTTCAATGGGGATAGTCAAGCTGAATCTGCCAGGCCAGGTCCTCCCTGAACAGGAACACAAGCAACCCAAGACTGGTTTTTCATTTATTAGGTCTCATCAGTCGGGTATAGCAAATCTGGGCACATCTGTCTCACTGAAGGAAGTATAAAAAAACATTGAAGAATGGAATGCCTAAATTAATCTTAGCCACTGGTTATTACTTGGGACCACCACCTAGTCCATCATTATTTTGCAAACCATGCTTTCCTCAGTGTGGACCTAGCCATATGTAAGTCAGTCTTGACCCCGCACCAACGGGAACAGTCCAGCCCAGACTGACAGGCTAGGTCCTACCTGAGCCAGAACACGAGCAACCCAAGGTTGGTTTCACCCTTATTAGGGCTCATCAGTTGAGAACAGCTTGGTTCCAGTGGTATAGTGTACATGGGACCCACTTCTGGGCATACCTGTCTCACTTAAGGAAGTGTACAAAACAGTGACAAACGGAATGGTTAAATTAATCTCAGCCATTGGTAATTACTCGAGCCTCATCCCAGCACATCTTTATTTTGCACACCATGCCAATTTCAGTTTGGACTTAGCAATATGCAAATTAGTCTTGACCTAGTTCCAATGGGGACAGTCCAGCTGGAACTGCCATGCCAGGTTCTCCCTTAACCAGACCACAAGCAACACAAGACTGGTTTCACCCTTATTAGGGTTCATAAGTTGAGTATAGCTTGATTCCAGTGGCACAGTGACACAGGAAACGTCTTGGAATGCCCGTTTCTCTTAAGGAAATCTAAGGGCAAAAACGATGCCCAGGCATGAGGCCGATGTTCACTATGCCATAGGACTGAAACTATCCCTTACTGATGAGACCTAAGTAGATCGCAACCAGTCTGGGGGTCCTTCTGGTCCCTTCTAGGGGGGCCCTAGCCTGACAGTTCGGGTTCTTCCCATGAGGAGCAGAGTTGGTACTCATTTGCATAACACGGGTCTTTGTCTATAGTGGCATGGTGGAAAAAACACGATGGGCTGGAGTGCATCACTAAGCGATTTCCAGTGGCAGCAATTAACTCAAGAATTCCATACATCACCCTTGTTGTAACATCTCTGTCCTAAGCATGGACATTTTCTGATTGTCCCATTTTTTGTATGAAGCACCCAGGTACCCCTCTGCCTAGGTTGGTGCTGAATAACTGCATATCTGTTTTAATTCCCCTGCACCTTCCCCTCCACAGCCCCTCACCAACAGGCCTACTAATAGCACAAACCATCCAGGTAGATCGTTGGCTCTTTCCCCTGTGTTGGAAATGGTCTCTCTGCAGGGTCACCCCCAAACTTTTTGCCTTTCTCCTCTTCTTTTTCTGACCTCATTTATGCTGGCTTTAGGACTCTTGACACTTTACCACTGCTAACCAGTGCTAAAGTGCATGTGCTCTCTCCCTAAAAACATGGTAACATTGGCATATTTAAATTATTTGTAAGCCCCTAGTAAAGTACACTACATGTGCCCAGGGCCTGCAAATTAAATGCTACTAGTGGGCCTGCAGCACTGATTGTGCCACCCACATAAGTAGCCCCTTAACCATGTCTCTGGTCTGCCATTGCAAGGCCTGTGGGTGCACTTCTACTGCCACTTCGACTTGGCATTTAAAAGTACTTGACAAGCCTTAAACTCCCCTTTTTCTACATAAAGGTCACCCCTAAGGTAGGCTCTAGGTAACCCATAGGGCAGGGTGCTATGTAGGTAAAAGGCAGGGCATGTACATTTGAGTTTTATATGTCCTGGTAGTGGAAAACTCCTAAATTTGTTTTCCACTACTGTGAGGTCTGCACCTTTCATGGGCTAGAATTAGGACTGCCTTCATATATTGTTTGAGTGGTAGATTCTGATCAGAAAGGGATAAACAGGTCGTATTTAGTATGAGCAAAATGGTAATAGAAACTCCTGCTTATTGGTGAGGGTGGATTTCATATTACTATTTTAGAAATGTCACTTTTAGAACGTGAGCATTTCTCTGCACTTAGCCACAATCTGTGCCTTACAGCCTGTCTCCAATCAACGTCTGAGCTGGGCTGGTTGACAGCTTCCTTGTGCATTTCACCCAGACAACCACAAACACAGGACACTCAGTCACACCTGCACTCATCTGCATACTGAATGGGTCTTTGTGGGCTAGAAGACTGGAGGGGTAGACACTTAAATTTCAAAGGCTAGTTGCCTGCCCTCACACAATGGACTGCCAAACCCCCTACTGGGACCCTGGCAGACAGGACTTAACTGAAAGGGGAACTTGTGCACTTCAAAACCACTCTCTCCTGCACTTCAAAGGCATTTTTGGGTATATAAACTGGGTGCCTGACCCCACCAACTCAGACACTTAAGGACCTGCAATCTGTAAAGAGGAACTGCCTGGCTGCCCAAAGGACTCATCTGGACTGCCTTGCTGAGAAGGATTACTGCCCTGTTGTTGCCCTGCTGGCATCTGCCTTCCCCAAAAGAGCTTTCCAAGGGCTTGGATTGAGCTTGCCTTCTGGTTTCTGAAGTCTCAGGGCCAAAAAGACTTGGGGCCCGATGTATGAAGGTTCGCATTTGTGAATACCAAATAGCAACATTTAGCGAATCGCTAACTGAGATTTTCAAAATGCGATGTAACAACACCATCGGAGATTTTTTTGCAATTTCTTAAAATTTGGAATCTCAAATAGCGAGTACCAAATAGCGATTCGGTAAAATAGCAAATCAGTATTTGGGAATCGCAAATTGTGATTTTTGTATTCTGGAGCAGCATGATGACATCACAAACAGGAAGTCAGTGCATGCTGGTTCCAGAAGCCTGACCCACAGCAGTAGGCAGAGAGACCCAGCACCAGGGAGGCACTCAGGAGAGTGAGTCAGGACCAGGAGAACACAATGGCCACTGATGGAAATGGCAAGGACACAGGAGGGAGAAAAAGAAAACTTAAATTCAGTGAGCAGGATTTGGAGGTGATCACAGAAGAGGTGGTCAAGAACCATGACCAGTTATTTGGCAAACACTCACTACAGGTCCCAGAAAGTGAGAAGAGGAAAATGTGGACTGACATCCAAACCACAATTTGTGTGGTGATTGTTGCGCAGCTTTCAATTAAGGAGATATGCAAGTACTGGTATGACATGCGATCACGTGCCAAAGAGAGGGTAACAAGCAGGCTGAAGGAAGCAAGGAGCATTGGTGGTGGACCACCCATCCAGACACCGTCCACTCCCTTGGAAGACATGGTGGAGTCAACACTGCTGCCTGAAGCAGTAGGTGGTGTCACTGACATAGACACCTCAGGCACACCTGGCAACAGCAAAGATAAGGGCAGTAATGATTTGAATCACTATATGTGCATGTACAAATGTCCCATAGAAAATTGCAATGGTACTATGCACTATGATAAATAGTCCATACCACATATTCCATTCAACACAACAATGCCTTATGGGAGTGGTAGTCCATACGCCAAAAGTACATCTACTACATAAATAGCAGTATAGTATTAACCCAAACAGAGAAACAACACAACAGACAATTAAAGACACTATGCCAGGGGGAATGTTTATCATGAATGAAACTGTAAGAATACAAATGCAAGGTGAACATCATGAATGACACGCTGCGCATTGTTGTTGCAGATGTTCCGGGCCCTGACGCAGCAGAAAGTGGAAAAGGGGGGAATGATGAAAGTCAGCCACAGTCAGACTCAAACACCAGTGAGTCCATCATACCAGCACCAACCAGACACACAGCAAGAGTGGAACCCCTCCCTGACTTTACACTGGACTCCGATGAATTGCAGGAAGATGTAACCACACCACCTTTAGAAGGTAGAAGCACTCACAGACATCAGTCCCTTTTCCAGCGTCAGTCTACTCCCCTCAGGAGGCGTCGTGAAGAAAGAAAACAGAGCACAGAGGAAGGTGAAAACCTTTCACTGTTCAATGGTCTTGAGGCACCCATGCTGAAAGTTCAGCACCTGCAATGTAAATACATGAGATCAATGAACAGGCAGTTAGTATCTCTCAATCACAACATGTGCAAGCTGCATTAGGGACAGCAAGCTACAGCAGAACACGTAAGGGAGATGACAAATGCCATTAAGGAACTCTGCACTGTTTTTTTTTTTTTTAAATCTGTTTATTGAACATTATGCACACACAACAGTACGTTTTGCTATTGATAATTTTTCGATCTGTTTACACACATTTATAAGCTAGTACAGCGCGGTTGCGCAATGCACTGCCAAAAATACCACTGAAAACTGTGCAACCAATTAACTGAAGTCACACCTAAACACCACAAACATCACATCTGATACTGGCTGCACCAATTGGAGGGTGAGGGGGATAAGGGAAAGATCCAACTATTGTGTATGGAGGTCAGGGCACCACAATTGAGATGTGAGTTGTGAGAACAGGGTAGGGCGTGGATCCATTCTAGGGGTAAGCAAAACAAGGCACGAAGTGCATGAGGGCGTGGCCCCGGCGGAAGCATCCAGAAGTGATACATCATTGCATTGGGTGGGATATGAAGGGGTTAATGTAAAGAATAGGTGAATATGGGGCAACTGAGGATAACGTGTTATAGTTATTAAACAGAAGGATAATGCCTATACCGTTACTGATTTTAGGGGGGGTATGTGTCATCCCTATTTTCGATCGCTACCACAAAAGTGTCCCAAACTTCGGGGCCATCCTGTAGTAGGCCTTTGTATTGTAGTAAGCGTAATGTCTGAGCTTCGGCTTGTGAGCGGCTGTGCAAGTCGCGAAGCCAGGCAGAATGAGATGGTACGTGTGGGGCTTTCCAGTGCGAGGCTATTAGGCGTTTGAAGACAACAAACGCTAGGTCAATAAATCTATGTAGATGTTTATCGCCTTTGGCACGTTGACGTACGCCAAGTAAACAAGAGTCTGGGATGGGCAACAGAGTATGGGATGAAATGTCTGCTGTGGCATCTGTAACCCAATGCCAAGCCGAGTTTATGGAGTGGCAGCTCCAGACCATGTGGTAAAAGTCTGCTGCTGGAGTAGCGCATCTAGGACATGTCGGGTTTGCACTCGGGTATATTCTTTGGATGCGGGCCGGGGATAAGTATGAGTGGTGAATATAATTGAATTGGGTGTACCGCAGACGGGGATTGCGGGATATTGACTTAATCATTGTGAGAGCCGCAACCCAAGTTTTTTGTGATAATGGTGCAGGGATGGCAGAATCCCAGCGTGCTTTAGCGAGCGGTAAGGCAGAGCAGACTTCAGCTAGCAGTACTTTATATAGTTTAGTTATGATGCCTTTTGTGCTACCTGTGGTGAGGATAACGGTGAGTAATTGGGATTCGGGTGGTTCATTGTTGCCAGATCCCCAGAGGTTGTTAAGTAGCCGTTTAATGGCGCTATATTTCAAAAAGGCTCCTGTGTGCATAACCCCAGCGGTCACTAGGTCCGCGAAGGTGCGCATTTTGGAGCTAGAGTAGTAGTCGCCTATATTTAGTGTACTTATGTCCCGCGTGTTGTGGTATGATGATAGTATTTGGGTGCTCGGCAACTGGAACAGTGGTAACAGAGGGGAATAAGGAGGTGAAGGGCTCTTACTTTGAACGTATCTGCGCCAGCAGAAACGAGCTGCGTCTAGCAATATAAGTTTTGAAGGTAGGCGGTTAGGACCGGATAACAGTGAGGACAGTAACGTTTGCGGGGCCATATATGCCTGCAGCATTATATATTCAGGAGAGGGGGTTTCCTTGAGCCATGTAGATACCCACATCACTGAGAAGCTGCATAATAACTTTCGAAGTTGGGCATGCCCAGACTGCCTCCCTCTTGCAGATATTGTGTTGTAGCTAACGCTACCCTGCGTCTGTCCCTGCCCCAGAGTAAGTCAGTTAATAATGAGTGCAATTTATTAAAAAACTACCGTGGTAAACATAGCGGGAGGGCGGTAAAAAAATATAAAAACCTTGGGAGGATGAGCATTTTGGCTATCGCTACCCGACCCATGGGGGATAAGGAGAGCGAGCCCCAGAATGACATTGAGCTGCGAGTAGGGCTGAGTGCCCTATCGATATTGCCTTCTTTCAGGTCAGCAATAGAATGATAAATTTGTATCCCGAGATACTTAAAGGTAGTGTGTGACCATGGGAGTTGATATTGCGGTAATGTCATGTGAAGGTCTGTTGGTATAGGGTTAAGAGGAAATATACTTGATTTGGACCAATTGACGTGTAGACCCGAAGCCAGAGCAAAGGAGTCAAGCATTATTAGCACCCCAGCCATGGAGATGGAGTGATTGCACAGGTATATCAGGGCATCATCTGTGTATAGGGATATAATATGATGTGTGTTAGATTCGGTGATGCCCCATAGATGTGCGTAGTTGCGTATCTTAATTGCTAGTGGTTCCATGGCTATAGCGAATAATAAAGGGGATAATGGGCAACCCTGTCTGGTACCTCTGCCTATGGGGAACGCCTCAGAGATAACACGTCCGTTTTTGACTCGAGCTGTGGGTTTAGAGTAGAGCGTTTTGATCCATTGGAGGAAACCAGGGCCAAATCCAAACGCTTTGAGTGTACGTAGAAGGTAATCCCAGCTCAACATATCAAACGCTTTTTCAATGTCTAAGGAGAGGGCTACAGCTTTTGGTTCTGTGTTACTATGCATTATGTGGAGCAGTCTTCTGATGTATAAAAAGGTGCTTCTCCCTGGAATAAAGCCAGACTGATCCGAGTGTATTAAGCTTGCTAGGTGAGGAAGTAACCTGTTTGCCAATATTTTCCCCAATAATTTACAGTCTGTGTTGAGAAGAGAGAGCGGCCTGTATGATTTGACGTCGAGAGGGTCGCGGCCTGCCTTCGGGAGGACGACTATTAAAGCTTCGCACATGGAGTCTGGTAATAGCAATTTATTACGCGCCTCATTAAATACCTCTATGAGTGGCCGCAGAAGATGTGTAGCGTGGGAGTTAAAGTACTCTACCGGTAGGCCATCTGAGCCAAGGGTTTTGCTACGTGCCATTTGCGTTAGCGCTGAGCGCAATTCTTCTATAGTAATGGGACCGTCTAAGGTGGCGGCATTATCAGTAATATGTTGGTTTTGAGAGACAAGTGATAATATGTCAGTTAGTTGCTGCTCCGATGGGGGGGGGAGGTGTATATAGGGCACGGTAGTATGTAGAGAAGGCGTCGTTGATTTCTGATTGAGTGTTGACAATGACGCCGGAGCTCAAACGTATCGCACCAATGGGTGATGATTGCGAGGGTTGGCGGGTCAGCCACGCCAACAGTCTACCTGATCTATCCCCCTCAGCGTGTTGTCGTGTCATGTAGTGTCTGTAGTCGTGCTTACACAGTCTAGTATCTGCTTCTCTATGGGCAGCTTTAAGCTAATTCAGTGCTACTAGTGTGGCCCCAGCACTGGAAACCTCAATCTCTGCTTTGCGGAGTTTAACCTCCAGACCTTGTAGTTCTTTAGTGAGTGTCTTCTTTACCCCCACTGTGGCTGCAAGGCAGTGGCCACGTATCACCGCCTTGTGGGCGTCCCACTCTATAGCGCGAGATACAGTTGTATTTTTATTTAGTGAAAAATAATCAGCCAGTTGTTTGGACATTTCTGCATGGAAGGGGGGGGTCTAAGAGAGCTTCTGACTGCAATCGCCATGTTGGTATGCGAGTGTGCATGTGGCCCCAGGTCATTATTGCGCTAAGCGGGTTATGATCTGATATAGTGCGTGCCAGATATTCGGTCTTGCACATTTTCTGGATTACGGTTGTGGACACAAAGATCATATCTATTCTGTTATGCAACTTATGTACTGGGGAGTAATAAGAGTATTCACGGTGGGTGGGGTGACCCATCCTCCAAATGTCTCTTAAATCGTTATGAGAGGCCCATTTTGCTAAAGCTTGAGAGGCACGGTTAGATAGAGCCGCGACAAGAGGGGGGAATGAGCGGTCTATTTGAGTATCTAGAACGCTATTAAAGTCGCCCCCCCAAATGCACTTTAATGTGGGGTCACTGAGACTGCCAGTGGTAAGCGTATTCAGGAAATCGCGTTGATTTGAGATCGGGGAGTATAGCGCTACCAGCGCTAAGGAGGACCAGTAGAGGACGCCTTCTAGTATCACATGTCTACCGTCTGGGTCGCATTGAGTGCGAGATGTAGTAAATGGGACCCCTGGGGCAATCCAGATCGCCACACCGCGAGCAAAGGAAGAGGAAGTGGTGCCGTGTAATTGTCCTTTCCATTTTAAGCGTGTGTTTTCTAACGTGGATTTAGAGAGGTGTGTCTCTTGTAGCAGGGCAATGTGTACCTGATGTCTTTTAAGAAATGTATGAATCCTTTGCCGCTTTTGCGGTGTTGCCATACCTTTAATGTTCCATGTGAGTATCTTATATTTCAAGATTCCCTGTTGAGTTTGAGAAGCCATAATGCACTTATAAATGTAACCGAACCGGAGAAATGTTTGTCCCTCGGCCCCATTATGGAAATATTGCATCGATTACCCTCCAGGGCTAGCCAGGCAGTGTCCTCAGTATTATTAAATGTAAACCTATTGATGTGGTATATGTTGGGTAAGCATGTGCAATTGTATTTGCGATTAAGTAGTGTGTGAAAAAACCTATAACCAAAAAAAAAATGCCCTCCAAAACAATATATAACATCAACAAGAATAATGAAAAAATTAAAACAATTCCGGCTATTGTCGGCATGAGAGAACAGTCCATATGGAGCATGGGGGGGCCCGAAGAGCGTTAGTTCAAAGTGATGAGATTACCCTGCCCGAGTTGCTCATGATCCGCGGTGCCGCCAGGCCATTCCCGAGCAACCGGGGGAGGGAAGTTCTGTTATTGTATGTAAAGAGCAGGGGTGAGTAGAGCTCAATTGGCTTAACAAATATTGTCTGCTGTGCGCGGCGTGAGAGTAGGACCCAGAGCGGATTCCGCCGAGTCAGAGGTAAGATCATGGTCCGGTTCCCCATCAGTTTGAGTAGACAAGGCATTTGGTGATGTATTAACGAATCTAGATGTGGCCTGCAGGAGAAGGGAACGTTCAGTTTGTGACTGTTCAGGTGAGGGTTTAGCGCCTCGTTTTTTACGTTGCTTCCGCCTTGTCTTGGGGGAAGACCAACTGTTACCTGAAGTGTTTATGTCTATCGGGTCGGCAAAGCCTTTGGCGTGCAGCCAGGTCCAGGCATCTTCCGGTGTAGTAAAGTAAAGTACACGGGTGTCATCTTGTACTCGGAGTCTGGCTGGGAACATCAGCGCATACTTGATGTTATGCTTGCGAAGGCATTCTTTAACCCGATAGAAAGAGCTCTGTTTCCTCTGGACTTCTGCTGTGAAGTCTGGATAAGCAGTGATCACTGCATTTTCAAAGCGCAGTGGGCCAGATTTGCGAAATACCTGTAGGATGAGGTCTCTGTCACGGTAATTAAGGAGTCTCGCTATCAGCGGGCGAGGCTGTGCGCCAGGTGGAGGGGGTCCGAGAACTTCGGAATGTTGTCTTTGAGAATTGTGTCCGTGAGCCATTGTTCTATGAATAATTCTGTGCTGGGGCCTTCGACCCGCTCAGGAAATCCCACCAAACGTATGTTGTTGCGCCGAGACCTGCTCTCTGCATCTTCAGCTCTGCGTTTTAAGAGGTCCACCTCTGTTGTTAAATGTGATAATTGCGATTGGAAATCCTTCACAGTCCGGGGTAGGGTTGCAGAGTCTTTCTCTAGTTCGGGCACCCTGTCGGCTAGTGCGTGTTGATCAGTGCGGAGTATGTTAAGGTCTTCTGTCACCGAGCCTATTTTGGCTTCTAGGGTGGACTTGGTGTCTAGGATGGCTTGCAGTATCTTCTCAAACTGCGAAGTGTGCGATTGTAATGTAAGGTCCATCTTCTGCAAAGCCAGTTGCATGGTAGCTTGGGTGTCAGTGGGGGAGGGGGTGCTGAGGTCCATTTTACCCGGAGGTGCACGTGGGGTTTTTGGTTTGACCATTTGACAGGTGCGATTTCGGGTGGGCCCAGACAGAGTAGAACCGGTTGGAGGCGATGCGGGTAGAGTGATCAAGAAAGCAAGCTATGGCGCAGTGAGGACGCAGTTCCGGATAGCTTTGGATAACAATTGAAGGCCAAAAGTGATATACTAGCGTCTGCAGGATAGTATGCAAAGTGTGGGAGACGCTTCCCACGCTTCCGGGTCAGATGTTCAGGGACGTGTTGGAGATGCTATCTGATTAATACCTGGTGGGTAGAGGGGTGCTCTAATGGTTTGGTATGTGCTTGCCACCCACCCCAACTCCAAGCAGTTGATGGGCTAAGCGTGCTATACTGCTACAGCCATATGAAACGGTGATGCCCAAGAGCCACACAAGGGCAGCGGGACAGCAGGATAGCTGGAAGTGTCACATACGGCCAGGTCAGGGAGCGCACCTCAGATCAGTTCAGCATGAGTACTGAAGGCAGACAACGCAGTAGTGGGTTGATGAGAAAAGCTACGTAAATAATGGCCTAATACATTAGCGGTTGCTGGCGCAATTTGAAGGCCTGTTGCGCTGCCACTATTAGTTTGCTACTCCGGCAGGTCTACACCAGGTATGTTACTGCGGCCCCCAGCCACGGGGTATAGCAGGACTCCAGACGCGCCCCCTCCTGATGACGACAACCCCACATGGAGGTTGTTGATATGCAGAGTGCAAGCCCGTTCTCGCAGGCCACAGAGTGCAGGGCACAGCACGGCTAAAAGCGAGCACCCACCTCAGGCGGAGTCAGCAGGGCTGAATCTCTTGCAACACGGCCTCCAGGCCGGTCCTGAATCCGTCCCCCGATGTGGATCCGCCTGTGGCAACTGGTGGAACCAGACTGCGAGTGTGTGGGCCGCAGACGCGGCCGCGGACCTGGCCGCCCAGCAGGTCGAGCGCCGCTCGCACAGCGGGCGCTTGATCCAATATGCAGGTACAGCTGCTGGTGCAGGTCCTACTTCTGACCGGGGAAACCGGGACACAGTGGTGTCAACCTCACACGGAGGTTGGCGGGAGGAGTGGACCGTAGCCCGGTCCGGCAGGCATCTGCTGGTGGAGTGTTGCGCTGCGGCGGGGCGGCCCCACCTAGCGCCGCTACTCCGGGGCGTAGTTGAGGATTCCGTCCGTCACCGGCTTTATCAGCCGGGCTGATGTTCTCGCGACACGGCCTCCGGGCCGGTCGCAAATGCAGCATCTAGAGCGGGTCCGAGAGAGGCGGCCTGCGGCCACACGAGCTCACAGTCCGCGGCCGCAGTCACTGGCACGGCCGCCCAGGAGCCCGCTCGCAGCTCGCGAAGCGGGCGCGGTGTCCAGCTTGCAGTCGCGGTCCCCAGCGCGGGTCCAGGACAGCAGGTTTGGGCGATGCCTGACACCTTTGAGCGGGTGCAGGCACTGCAAACAGGATATTTGTTCGGGCCAGGGATCAGAGCTGCAGTTTATGCTGCTGCTCAGGTCGCCATGTTGGCCACGCCCCCCAAGGAACTCTGCACTGTAATGCATCAGGAGCATGTCACCCACCGTAGGCGCCATCACCAGTTGATGGGTAGGTTGGATGGGTTCAGCAGATCTGTCAAATCGGCTCACTAACACAACTGCTTTGCTGTCACGACGTGCTGTGGGCCTTAAGTGGAAATGGCACATTGCAGTCAGGATCTTGCACGAGGATTGGTGTAAGTCACCAATGTATTGGAGCCAATTCAGACAGCCCAAATGCTGCAAACAGTGATCTGGGCGGTGGGGATAGTGAGGAGCTCTCTAGCCTCAGCAGTGTCACAGCCCCTGTGATGGATCCTAGGCGTCGGAGTTCCAGACACAGGGCCTCATTATCAGGATGGTGGTCTTTAGACCGCCAAATGCAGACAGGGTGGCCGCCACGGTCAAACCGCTGACACAGCCAGGCTGCAGCCAGCCTGCAGTCTGGCGGTCCCGGCAGTTGTAATCTGCCAGGGCACAGCTGCAAGAAGTGCTGCACTGGGGATTACGAGTCCCCATCCACCAGCCTTTCCATGGCGGTAAACACCACCATGGAAAGGCTGGCAGAATGAGGGGCCCCTGCACTTGGCATGGGCAGTTCAGGAGTCCCTATGCACAGCCCTGAATTACGGGCAGTGAAATGCACTACGGGTGCTGTTGCACCCGACACACCACAACATTGCCGCCGGCTCAATTACGAGCCGGCGTCAATGTTGTGGTGAGTGTTCTGCTGTTTTCGCCCAGTGGAACACTCTTAATATGGCAGGAAAAAGACCTCCAGTACTGGCGGTCTCTTGCCTGCAGCGGCTTTGGCGGGCCTCTGAAAGGACCGCCAAAGTCATAATGAGGCCCACAGTTCTATCTCTGAATCCATTACAAGAGGTACCACTGAGCCTACTGAGCATCCAAGTGGAGTTTGTGGATGTAAAAAGTAATGTTGAGAAGTTAGGGGCCTTGCATATTATGTAGCAATGCATTGATACTATGATGTCAATAGTATCACACTGTAATTGGGACCCGATTGTGCCTTTTGAATACCTATGTGCTATTCATACATGTCCTGAAGTCAAGACAATAAATGTGGTACCTACAGCAAAAAATGAAAGTAGACGTGGTGTTGTCATTACTTACATCGGAAATAGTTGTGCGTAATCTCAGCAGATCTTTGCCTGCCCTCTGCTGCTCTGGTTCTGTTTGCTGGGTGAAGGGGTGGCAAGGGGTTGTCATCCTTAATGGAGTCTGTCTCTGTGGGTTAAACTGGTATGCCTCTCAAAATTGCACATGTTGCCACGATCTTGCAGGTGGTTACCGGACTGTATTGCAGTGCGCTCCCACTCTTATGCAGGCATCGGAAACGACTCTTCAGCAGGCCGAAGGTCCTCTCAATCACTCTTCATGTCCTCCTGTGTGCCGCATTGTATCTCCATTCACTTGGCGTGGCAGGATTGAGGTACAGTGTCAAAATGTGGGACTGCACTGCATATGCACTTTCTCCTAGAATGACAGGAGTGTAATATGAGTTTTTGTTATCCGTGACATCACATATATGATATGCAACATTGTTCACTGTTACATTACCAAGTAGGTATTGTTGGAGTGTGACTTTTATAATCAATATTAACATGAAAAGCTCGCAAAATAATGTATCATGAAGTTGAATAGAAAATGTATTAATGTGCTACTAATGTACGCGTTTGAAATGTGCCCACGTGGAGTGGCCACCAATGTATACGATGATTTACGAAATTGACTAATGATGAATTAATAATGTACTAATGTGTGACTTTATATTAGCATTATGAGTCATGTATTAAGGTTGTGCTAAATTAATCACTAGGCCTTAGTTAGCAAGGGTCTGGGCCTAGCTGCCTGGTCTCATATTAAATGTATTGTCTAACGTGCAATGTGCTGTCTTCCTGAAGGACATGAAGCTGTACTTTTCCAGAAGCTAGTGATGTGTGTGTAACCGTAGTAAATTCTTTCTCATGAGACCCGACTTACTCAAGGAGACATTGTTGCCAAATGCAACAGTGTAATTCGCAACAGGTGCAAGGTCGCCTGTACTGGGAGAGGACAATGGAGCTACTGACTGGAGCGACAAGTGTAACTTTTCTTACCTGACATTCTACCCGTTGAAGATGTCAATCACAGGAGCCAATAAACTACGTAGGAACTGTCTTAGGTGAAAATTCTAGTAAGGTGTGTGATGGATTATTGGACAGAGATAACGATGCACCAAATGTTGCCCAATTGGAAATTAGAGGCTTGTTCGACAGGATTAATATAACGACATGACACAAGGAGAAATCAGCGTTTTCTTCCTCTCCACTTTGATGCCATTACTTGCCATTATTCTTGCTACTCTGGGAGACTTTGTCTTTGCTGTTTGATACTTTAAACCATCCTCACCTTTTCTTGCCTTGCCCAAAACTTACTTCTCCTCCTTATGAGGGAAGAGTTTTTGCCCTACCTTGCTGAGACTTTGCTGTACTGTCCTGGCTGATGGCGAACCGACTGATGTCCTGAGGACGAAGACTACTCTCTGTGCTGACCCATTACGGAGGGTAACTATATGATAATGAATTGTAATTGTCTGTTTGCCTCTTCTTTCTAGGTACCAACTGCTCTTTTGATAGAGGCCATAGTTAGATGTTTTCCAAATTTGTGTTGCTAAATTGTTTTGCATGAAGCCCAACATGCTGATGCTAATTTGAGGTTAGTTGAGGAGTTCACTAATACTGGGTGCAAATAGACTAATGACTAAATCTTTGATTTGTTGAATAACGTGCTAATGATACTCTGCTAATAGTTGATTCCGTTTTGTTCTTATGTTCATGATCTTTGATTTGATAAAGTCTTATTCAAGTTGTCATATTGTAACATTGTTGATGTGTTTACTGGTATTGAGACTAATAAACTTGCTAGTAAAATGTAACAAATAGGGAATAAATATCTTAAATCTTACTAAATTTGTGTGGTTATTCACGGCTGAAAGGTCATGGTGTGTTTTGATTATTATCAATGTCGTTAAATAGTTTGATTGATTTGTTATTGTGAATATTGATGAGGTTATTGATCTATTGATTGAAATGCTGAATAGATATCTAGTTCTAAGGAGTCTCCAATCAGGGTCAAAAGATTAATTGGCCTAAAACGAGTCCCCGTGTAAGTTCAATTATTAAAGGTGGGACGCGTTATCAGTTCTGGTAGCAGAGGACGGTTTAGGCTCTTTGGGGCCCTAGGACGAGGGACCATTGTTTTAGAATTGGTTTTGAGATAATGCAAATTGGAGAGAAGATGTGCCCCTAAGTCCCAAAAGACTTTCACGGAATCTCGGAGCTTGCCGAAGTGAGTTGGGTATGTTCTCGGCGTTCTAGTAATAGAGTGAGTGACGTAGGGTTTGCGCTTGCACAGCTTATGCATACCGCAGGTGATTTGTGAGGTTTGTGAGAATTTTAGGCCAGGTGATGTTTTAGTAGGTGTGTGCATACTCCGCAGTATGCGAGTGGGGAAGTCGTTAAACTTCATGTGAGTGTGGTGCTTTGTGCTCAAAAATTGTCCACGTGGTTGTTGGTGATGTACGGACCCTGCGTGGTCTAGGACTCCGGAGTATATTGATAAGTGTATGAGACACTTGGTTTATGTTGTAATTTGCGCGGTTTAATAGGTCAATCGGGCGTGGTTGACGAGTCGAGTTTGAGTCAATGTGAGCGAATGAAAACTTTGAGGGAGATTTGGCAAGTTCTAAAGTGCACTAGGACGAACCATTGACAAGTCGAGAGTAAAATTTGTGGGTCAAATTTTGCCTGCGAGTGCGGGATCTGAGAAGTAAAGAGTAGCGGCCGAGGCTTAAAGTGAAATCTCTGTAAAGTTCTGAAGCGATTGTGTTACCCTTCCTGTAGTAAACCGGCAAATTTGAGTTTGTTGGTGCTCAAAATATATTGCATTAGTGGTGTGATTAGAGAGTGAGGAAGACAAGCCGCAAGATCTTGTCAGCCACAGTGTGTGTGAGTGTGACGTCATTGGGGCCGCGCTGGGATAGGTCAGTTAGTGAGAAGGGTCGCGGACAGATTGGCAGCCATCCGTGAGAGGCAATTGGTTGAGAAGGTAGGCGAAGAGAGTTCTGGGAATTAAAGTGACTTCCTGATTCGATTGTTAACAAAATAAAAGAAGCAAAAAATAAGTTTTTTAAGGCTTTAAGGAGTGCTTTTAGGGGAGATGTGTACATTACCGCGAGTTTAGGGGAGCCTACACCGCCAGAGGATACTCCAGCTTACACCGTAATGGAGGAGAGGGGAGTCGCGCCATGTCTTTGGCTAAAGCAGTGGTGCAAATTAACAGAGAAAGATGGGTGTTTAGCTTTTCCGGAGCACGGATCGTTCAATTTAATGATTTTAGAGAATTTGCGGAAGGCGTTAAATGAGCAAAAGCCACCTCCGAGGCCAGCACAGTTTGAGGCGCTAGGAAATTGGCAATTGATGGCCATACGACAACGGCAACAGAAGTTTGAGAGGAGGATGAGGAAAGCAGAAAAGACACTAGCGGAGGCTAGGTGGGATAGTGAACACAGGATGTGGAGAAGGGAAATAACAGACGGAGTTAAAATGTTTCCAGCAATAACACAAGAAAGTGAAGCGCAAGGGGGTAGAGCCACCTGTAAGATGGATAAGGGCTCTAGAAAAACAAAGGAGACTAAGAAGTCCTGGGCAGATGCAGATGACTCAGATGACGATGAATTCCTTAATCAGTTGTTACATGATCGACCACCACCATATGCCATAGATGACAACAGACCAAGTACTAGTGCAGGTCCTGTAAATTCGACGCAAAACCAGGGAACAACAAACCAGGTACAGGTAAATACTGTTGTAACATCAGCTCCGATGCAGAATAGTGTCATTGTGTCCACTGCTCCAGAGATGCAGACACAGTTGCAGCCACCACCAGTTCAGAGGCTCTACCCTGATGTCCCAATATTAGAGGCAACTACGAACTTGATGGTACCGCCTGATCAGGCATATATGAGTTCAAAGTTAGTGCAGATTGAGCCAACTCCACTTTTACTGCCTCAGGCACAGCAGCAATTGTTACCGAATTGCACTTTGGTCACAGGACCGCAGTCAGTCACAGCACCTGTAATGAATCAGAATGTGGGAATTAATGCTCCACAGGGTTTGGGAAGCAGGCAGGTGCCAGCCGCCATATCCTTACCTATTAAAGTTGGTCCGCCGGTACCACTGTATGCACAGGCAAAGCCTAGTATATGTGATCAGGGGGTAATGACTCAAGAGATGACAAGAGGAGGGTTCGTAGGGAGCTCTCAAGGAATAACTCCAATAGAACAAGCGGTAGACAGGTCCAGGTCTCTATTAGACTTCAGTCCGATTGGGATTCCACCAGATACCACGAGACAATCAGGTTTGGGACTGCTGGTTCCGAGTGCGAATATGCCGCAAACACCTATGAAACAGGCTGGGAATATCTTGTTGCAAGGTTTAACTGCGCCACAATTGAATGAGTGGCTAGACAAGCTGAATACACCACAGACTACTCCTGCGACAGCAGAACGGTCAGAGAGAGAAGAGTACCTGAATTTTGTGAGGTTGGGCATGGAAGCAGCTGAGCTAGTTGAAGGGAGCATGGGAGTGAACAGGCTAGAATCATATACTGAAGCAGAATTGAGGTATCTGTGCCCAAAGATAACCAAAGAGGTGAGCAAGGTGCACCAGACGTTAGCGAACTTGGCAGATAAATACAACATAGATTTAGACAATACCAAACATCTGAAGAGGAGTTACAGGTTAGACTTCGAACCTAAGGACTTTGATCACATGAGGTCTACTGGGGTGAAGGCACACCTAGATACAACAGAGTGCTCAAGTTTGGGGAGCTTTAGAGAAGTGGGAAGGCAGATCGGCAAAGAAGAGAGATAAAAGGAAAAGTGACTGCCCGGAACAGCACCAGGCGAAAGCCGTGCCTTATATGAGAACAATAAAGATGTTACCCATGATAGAGACGGCTGGAGGGGTTCTTGTACACGTACCATGGTCTAGAGGTGATATTTTGTCATTCACAAATGACTTTCCCAGGTGAAGGGAGAAGCCAATAGAGTGGTATCAGCAGACAGACAGGTTTGTGAAGCTTGCGAAGTGTCTTTGGGAAGACTTGACACACTGTTTGAGATCATAGTTCCAGCTGATTTGTGGCTTGAATATAAGAGAAGTGTTGATTGGCCGACAGCAGAACCGGCAAGGGACAAAGGGGGTCATTCTGACCCCGGCGGTCATGGACCGCCGGGGCCAGGGTTGGCGGCAGCACCGCCAACAGGCTGGCGGTGCCCCGCAGGGCATTCTGACCGCGGCGGTTTGACCGCGGTCAGAAGTGGAAAACTGGCGGTCTCCCGCCGGTTTTCCGCTGCCCATAAGAATCCTCCATGGCGGCGCAGCTCGCTGCGCCGCCATGGGGATTCTGACATCCCATACCCCATACCCCAACCACAACCTGGATGGCGGTATGGGGTGTCGTGGGGCCCCTGGGGGCCCCTGCAGTGCCCATGCCAATGGCATGGGCACTGCAGGGGCCCCCGTAAGAGGGCCCCACTTTGTATTTCAGTGTCTGCTTTGCAGACACTGAAATACGCGACGGGTGCAACAGCACCCGTCGCACCTTCCCACTCCGCCGGCTCCATTCAGAGCCGGCGTCCTCGTGGGAAGGTTGATTTCCACTGGGCTGGCGGGCGGCCTTTTGGCAGTCGCCCGCCAGCCCAGTGGAAATCCTAGAATCACTGCAGCGGTCTGACGACCGCGGTGCGGTGTTCTGGCGGGGGTACTTTGGCGGGCGGCCTCTGCCGCCCGCCAAGGTAAGAATCAGGCCCAAAGTCACAGGAGCACCGTCTCCTGAGGTGATGAGGTACTACTTTAAGGTGATCGAGTTTTTGAAGCAGAAAGTGTCGCAGCAGAATATTGATTGGCAAAAGATTGATCGAACGGCACAGAAGGCCAAGGAGTCGATACATGCCTACTATGAGAGGTTGTTGAAGGCGTTCAAGCACTACAGTGGTACAGAGGTCATAGAGCCGAAGGACATGAATCATCTAGTGTTCAGGTTTGTTGAAGGATTGAGACCTGAGATTAGTCAGATGATTAAGAATCATTTGATCTGTTGTCAAGCGAAGCCGATTGATGAGGTGTTGCAGTACGTGAAACACTGTAGTGACGAGATTGAGTTAAAGCAGAGAAAGTTGAAAGAAAAGGTGATGGGGATGCAAATTAAGGCAGCACAGGCAGGGATGCAGGGAAATGGTTTACAGCAGATGGTGCAACAGCCGCAAGGAAACCGGATGTTACAGGCACAAGTAAGAGGCAGAGGTCGAGGAGTTTTGTGAACCCTGGTCCAGATTTGAATACTATAGTAGTTCAAAATGATGTGCAGGGGATGAAGAAGATGTTACCTTGTCATGCTTGCGGGGCATTGGACACTGGAAGCGGGAATGCCCGATGATGGTGCAGGAGGGTGTTGTTCAACAAAGCAATGATGTCAATGCATTTCAACATTTTAAAGGACCAAGAATGAGGGGTCCTAATCCGAACTTTCAGAATAACATGGTTCAGATGCAGGGTTTTCAACCCATGCAACAAGTACAGATCCCTTGTGTACAACCAGTAAGATGCAGCAAGTGCAACAGCAGATTCCTGTGGTACCTAGACAGCAAATGCAGTTGCCCTTAGCACCAATGGGACAGCAAAAGGTGATGCTTCCTCAACAGGTCACAGGTCAAGGAATGAGTCAAAATAATGCAGTACAACAGTTCCCATTGCGTGGTGAGAATGGAATAAACGATGAATGGTCGGATGACAGCTCAGATAGTGAGGAGTGTAGGCTTGCAGTGTCCCTAGAAGTAGATCAGAGGGGACCTGATGTGCAAGGGAAAGTGATGGGTCACAAGGTCTCATTCTTGGTTGACACAGGAGCTACGCACTCGACAGTCAGAAGTGCAGAGGTTCCGAAGCTGCCTCTTTCGGGACGTACAATAAAGGTAGTAGGAGTGGCAAACCAGCTCCTGACTAACCCGATCACAGATCCGGTTCAGGGTGAGATTGGTACTTTCCAGGGTTTGCACAGGTTTGTGGTCTGTGATTCAAGTCCCGTGTCCCTACTGGGAAGAGACTTAGGGGGTGATTCTAAGTCTGGCGGGCGGCGGAGGCCGCCCGCCAGATTTCCCCCTCCAAAATACCGCTCCGCGGTCGGAAGACCGCTGAGGGTATTCTGGGTTTTGCACTGGGCTGGCGGGCGACCGCCAAAAGGCCGCCCGCCAGCCCAGTGCAAAACTACCTTCCCACGAGGAAGCCGGCTCCGAATGGAGCCGGCGGAGTGGGAAGGTGCGACGGGTGCAGTGGCACCCGTCGCGAATTTCACTGTCTGCAATGCAGACAGTGAAATTCTTTGTGGGGCCCTCTTACGGGGGCCCCTGCAGGGCCCATGCCATTGGCATGGGCACTGCAGGGGCCCCCAGGGGCCCCACGACAACCCATACCGCCATCCTGTTCCTGGCGGGCGAACCGCCAGGAACAGGATGGCGGTATGGGCTGTCAGAATCCCCATGGCGGCGCAGCGAGCTGTGCCGCCATGGAGGATTCAAATGGGCAGCGGAAAACCGGCGGGAGACCGCCGGTTTTCCACTTCTGACTGCGGTCAAACCGCCGCGGTCAGAATGCCCAGAGGGGCACCACCAGCCTGTTGGCGGTGCCCCCGTCATTTTAGCCCTGGCGGTCTTGGACCGCCAGGGTTAGAATGACCCCCATACTGTGTAAGACAAGGTGTTCTATCAACTGTTCCAATGAAGGGATTGAGGTGCAGGCAAACAGTGATGATGAAGGGGATGACGGACAGATCTCAGAGCCTGAGACGGAGACAACAGATGAGGAGTACCCCTTGATAAGCTTTTTCCCGATGTTCACAGTGCCTGATTTGCAGCAGATTTGCAGGGGACAAAGAGAAAGTGTGGGACTTGACATGAAAGGAAGTGGGTCTGATAAAGGAAGTAGATCCAGTTAAAGTCAGTGTGAAGCATAATGCTGTGTTCCCCCAGGTACCGCAATACCACATGGCACAAGATGTCCGTATACAGGTAACACAGATAATTGCAGACTTTGTGAAGCAAGGGGTCCTGAAGGAAGTGATGAGCAGTCCCTGTAATTCACCGATGATGGGACTGAGAAAGCCTTGTGGGAAAGTTCGAATTGTTCAAAATTTGAGAAAAATCAATGACATAGTGGTGAAATGTTGCCCTGTAGTGCCAAATCCTGCTGTGATTATGTTCCAGGTCCCATGTGATGCAGAGTGGTTCACCGTTGTGGACTTGTCTCAAGCGTTCTTTTCTGTGCCTCTTCATGAGGACAGCCAATTTCTCTTCAGTTTCAAATTCTTGGACAAAGTTTACAGTTGGTGTTGAATTCCCCAAGGGTTTTCGGAATCACCTTCCATCTTCAATCAGATATTGAAGAAAGATTTGGAGTCATTGGAATTGCCTTTTAATTTGACTCTGGTACAGTACATTGACGATTTGTTGATTTCATCCAAAACAAGAGATGACTGCAAGTATGATACTATTGCCTTACTTAACCACTTGGGAAAGAATGGGCATAAAGTGTCCCCAAAGAAGCTGAAGTACTGTCAGAAAGAGGTGAAATATCTAGGTCATCTAACTGAGAAAGGGTCAAGGAAAATATCCAAGGAAAGAGTGACTGCCATATTGCAAATGAATCCCCCAACATCTCGGAGAAACGTCAGAATGTTTCTGGGAATGGTGGACTACTGTCGACAGTGGATCCCGAATTTCTCAGTTATCTCCAAGCCATTAGTGAGACTGACTGTTAAGGAGGTTAAAGATGGGCCAGATGTTCTGACCTTGTCAGAGACAGAGATGAAGGCATTCATTGAGTTGAGAGAGTATATGTGCAGGGCTCCAGCTTTAGGTATGCCTGATTACACAAAGCCTTTTGTCCTGTTTTGTCATGAACGTGATGCTTGTGCCTTGTCTGTCCTGACACAGGTCCATGGAGGTGCAAACCGCCCAGTAGCATATTTTTCAGCCACTTTGGACCCTGTTGCGGCAGCCATTACCGGGTTGTCTGCGCGCAGTATCAGCAGTTGGTCAAAGCCTTACACAATGTGAAGGCATAGTGATGGGACACCCTTTAACAGTTATGGTCCCACATTCAGTTTAAATTTTGTTGACCTGAACCAAAACTCAGCACATGACAAATGCCAGATTGATGAAATGTGAAACAATTATATTGGGGTCACCAAATGTGTCACTGAAACGATGTACAGTGCTGAACCCGGCAACTTTGCTTCCAAATGAGAATACAGAGGTTGATGATGCTGATGAGGTAGAACATGATTGTCTTGAAGTTACAGAACTGTGCACCAAACTGAGACCTGATATTAAAGATACCCAATTGGAAGAAAATGACTACATTATCTTTGTTGATGGCTCATGCCTGAGAGACTCAGTAGGAGTACTGAGAGCCGGATACGCTGTGTGCACAATCACTGGTATCCAAGAAGCATCTTGGCTTGAAAGAGTATACTCTGCTCAAGTGGCTGAATTGGTTGCTCTTACTAGGGCATGCCATGCTGCTGACAAACTGAAGGTAACTATCTATACTGACAGCAGGTACGGATTTGGAATTGTCCATGATTTTGGCCAGCTATGGTGCCAGAGGGGTTTCCTGACCTCTTCTGGTTTTCCAGTTAAAAATGGTGAAAGAATTAAGGAGTTGTTGCACGCGATTCAGATACCTCATGAAATTGCCGTGGTAAAATGCAGCGCTCATGTGAAATCACAAGACTTTGGCCCTCATTCGGACCTTGGCGGGCGGCCCGCCAGCCCAGCGGGAAAGAGGCTTCCACGATGAAGCCGGCTCGGAATCGAGCTGGCGGAGTGGAAGCTGTGCGACGGGTGCAGTTGCACCCGTCGCGTATTTCACTGTCTGCGCAGCAGACAGTGAAATACATTTAGGGGCCCTCTTACGGGGGCCCCTGCAGTGCCCATGCCAGTGGCATGGGCACTGCAGGGGCCCCCAGGGGCCCCGCGACCCCCCCTACCGCCATCCGGTTCCCGGCGGGAGAACCGCCGGGAACTGGATGGCGGTAGGGGGGGTCGGAATCCCCTCGGTGGCGCAGCTAGCTGCGCCGCCTTGGAGGATTCCAATGGGCGGCGGTACACTGGCGGGAGCCCGCCAGTGTTGCCGGTCCGACCGCGGCTTTACCGCCGCGGTCGGAATGCCCATTGGAGCACCGCCGGCCTGTCGGCGGTGCTCCCGCGGTCCTCCAACCCGGCGGTCATGGACCGCCAGGGTTGGAATGACCACCTTTGTCTCAATGGGAAATGGATATGCGGATCAAATCGCAAGGTTTTGCGCATTGAACTGTATATCGTTCAAGGACCAGTGGGAATTGTTACCTGAAACAGAAAACGAGACATGCACAGGTTATGCTTTGAGGGTGGTTGACCCATTGGAGGAATTGAAATTGTTGCAGGGATGTGCCAGCAGAGATGAGAAACGTTCTTGGGTTAAGATGCAATGTGTACAAAGGTCAGATGATTTGTGGGTCTCAGATGAGGGGAAAATGGTTTTGCCGAACAGTCTCTTGTCACAGTTTGCGAGGTTTTATCATGGGCAAGCACATATTGGGAGAGACGCCATGATTAGGTTGTTTAAAATTGACTGGTTTAACCCAAAATTCAGACAAGCTGCAGAAGTGATTTGTCACAGGTGCATCATTTGTCAGCAGATTAATGCGGGGAAAGGGACAGTGGTGAATTTGAGCCACATTGGGAGAGTAGGAGGTCCATTTAGCAGAATGCAATTGGATTTTATTGAGATGCCTGTGTGTGGAGGTTTGAGATACGTGTTGGTGATTGTGTGTATCTTTAGTCACTGGATTGAAGCATACCCTACCCGTAGAAATGACAGCCTCACAGCAGGAAAGTTGCTGCTTAGGGAATTGATACCACGTTTCGGGTTCCCGATCTCTTTAGAATCAGATAGAGGAAGTCGCTTCAACAATGAGGTTGTTAAGCTAATGTGCGAAGCATTGAACATTGAACAGAAGCTGCATTGTAGTTACCGCCCTGAAGCCTCCGGATTAGCGGAGCAGATGAATGGTACCTTGAAGTCGAGAATGGCAAAGATGTGTGCAGCTACTAATTTGAAATGGCCTGATGCATTGCCTTTGGTTTGTATATCACGGATGATATGGTATTAGACTACTGCAAGGGTCTGACTGACGTGGTCCGCTCTTTCTCTCACCAGGTGGAAGCAACCACATTGCCACCGATAAATGATCCAGGTCACAACCTGAAAGCTGGTGACTGGGTTGTTGTCAAGAAACACGTGAGGAAGTCGTGTTTGGAGCCACGTTGGAAGGGGCCATATCAAGTAATACTGACGACTACTACTGCTGTGAAGTGTGCGTAATTCCAAACTGGATTCATGCCAGTCACACAAAGAAGGTGACGTGTCCAACTGATGTGGAAATTGAGTTGTCGAAAGTAACGGCAACAGAAAAGGAAGTCTCAGGGCCAGAGAGCAATCAAAGGGGAACTGAGACAGAAGGAGAGCCCGTTGAGGACGGCTTGGTCACTCACACAGTAAACAATATCCAGAGGGGTGACGGGGAGCCTATCTCAACTGAGGCGCCAGGAGGTCCGACCCAGAGGGAGGTCCTCTCAGAAGCAGACGGATGTGGTATTGAAGTTGAGCCCCTGACCGACCCAGAAGGCGAATGAGTTGAGGCAGAAGAGAATCAGGGTGTCCAGACTCCTCCTGAGCCACTTGCAGGTCCATCAAGAGAGAACACCATAGAAACAGAGTAGGGCAACGAGTTACCACAAGGGAAATCAAAGACCAGAGAGAAACTGAAAGGAGATAAGCAGCCAGAATCGCAAGTGACAAAAGGAAAGGTGGTTGTTGATAAGACAATAGAAGAAGAAGTCGATGCCACAAGGAAAGAAGACGTGAGTGAAGGAGAACTGCAAGGTGACCGCAAGTTGAAAAGAAAGAGAGTAGCAAACAGAAGGTATGCAGGTCCCGAATGGGCATACGCAACGTCAGCTGAGTGGCAACAAGAGTTCTTGGCGTTCTGTTTTGATCGAGAAGTTCCAGGTCAGTACTTTGGCACCTGAGTCTGGTCAGAGAAAAGACTGTGCTGATGAAAAGAAATTGAGTTAAAGAAAACTGAGAAAGGAAATTTGATAAATTACCGGATGTGACACTGTTAACCTGAATTGACTTTTGAGAACTGATTTTGACAAAGCTGCTAACCTGAATTGACAAGGATCATGGGAGTGAATGAGAAAGCTGTAAATACTTGCTGAAGAAAGACTTTGCTTAGCTCTGCTGGAGAAAAGGAGCTTTAACCACCCTCAGTTGGTTGTTGTTTACACTTATAGCACTTTACTTTCTGATTCTTTACAGATCATGGCTAACACTAGCAATGATAATAAGGGGAATAGGCGTTGCAAACATGTGGGGGTTGCTTTGGTTGTCATGTGTGTAGTATTCATTATAGGTTTGATTGTGGGAATGCCTTTGGTGGATAAGAGTGAAACTAACAATGCTACATTTTCTGAGACTACTGCTACACTAACAGCTTGGGAAAAGTTTGAGCAAGATACAAAATATTTGCATGAGGGAACTACCACAAAAGGGGAACTATCTACTAATGTTTTCTATCGCTTGTTGAGTGAGTATGTTGATACTATGGATGCGAAGGCTTGTCATGTGTGTACGCAGATTCCTGTTTCCGTACAAGAGGGAGTTACCTATCATAGTTTGCCCCTAACCTATGGGATAAGCTGTAGTCTGTTACTAACACGTTCCTATAACCAATAAGAAGTGCAGTATTTCTATTCCAACCATGATCT
Organism: Pleurodeles waltl; assembly: GCF_031143425.1. Lineage (NCBI taxonomy): Eukaryota > Metazoa > Chordata > Amphibia > Caudata > Salamandridae > Pleurodeles > Pleurodeles waltl. The sequence goes on along the minus strand of NC_090443.1, from coordinate 84,212,041 downwards.
TGTGTTCTCTTATGTGCCTATCATAGAAGATTTGAATAGTGTAGCTAAATACTATAGCATAAACTAATTAAGGGATTCTTTGAAGCGACATTAACAATTAGTACATCATATGCACACCGCAATAACTTGACATGTTTGCTTACCTCTGTAGAGAAGAACTTTCTAGATCACACAGAAGACAGAAGAAGGGCTTTGAAAGGGAAATTGGAGAAGGGCTTGCAGCAACAATCCTTTATTAGTAGTGAGAGTTATAGTGCAGTTAGGGAACAAGGGAAATTAGCTTTAGATGCACTACACGTAGATAAGCTTTGCATAACGCGACCAGAGTCATATTATGACAATGTGTTTGTGGGAACGAGTGAGTGTAAGCATGTGTTTTTGTTTCAGAGTAAATGGACGTTCATGTTAAATGGATAGGATCCAGCGATCCCTGGGGTCTATTATATATGTGGACCTAATGCTTATTACTATCTTCCAAAGGGATGGTATGGGACATGTTATTTGGGGATAGTTTTCCCAAGGATATATCAGCTAGAGGACTTAAAGAAATTTCAGAAATTGTCTGAATTATATCGTACTAGACAAAGGAGGGAGACTGCTGCTGGTGTAGTAGGAGACATATTTGGAGCAATAATTCCTTCAGTGGGAGTTATCTTGAACTCCATAAAGATTTGAAAGTTGTCTACTATTGTGGATAACATGTTGACAAATTTTACAGGAGCTATCCTCCTGATGGATACTGAACTTGCTGCGGAGAGGGCTATGACTCTTCAAAACAGGCTTGCTTTAGACATTCTTTTAGCGAAAAATGGCAGAGTTTATAAGATGCTTAATGAGCGACATTGTTGTGCATATATTCCAGATAATAGTAATGAGATTAGAAGTATGCTTACTAACCTAACAAGAGATAGTACAGATTTGAAGGAATTAAAGGAACCAGGAGTTTGGGAAAAGGTTGGAAAGGGAATTGCTAAAGTGGGAAGCTGGTTTAGTGATATTTGGCATGGGATTTCGGGAAAAATATTACAGGGAATATTGACTGTTTTGGGTTGTTTATTTGGATTGTGGTTGGCATGCAAAATTAGCAAAATAATTAAATTGAAAAGGGCGAAAAATAATCAGAGGAGGGAAGAAAAGAAAAGGGAGAAACTGTTTAAAGAAAAATTTGATGTAACCAAAATGGGGGAAGAAATAGAGATGAAGGAGTTCAGAAGATGAATAAACTGTGAGAAAAGATTTGTGTGATGACAAGACTCATCAGAGGAGGGATTGTTGGAGTGTGACTTTTATAATCAATATTAACATCAAAAGCTCGCAAAATAATGTATCATGAAGTTGCATAGAAAATGTATTAATGTGCTACTAATGTACGCGTTTGAAATATGCCCACGGAAAGTGGCCACCAATGTATACAATGATTTATGAAATTGACTAATGATAAATTAATAATGTACTAATGTGTGACTTTATATTAGCATTATGAGTTATGTATTAAGGTTCTGCTAAATTAATCACTAGGCCTTAGTTAGCAAGGGTCTGGGCCTAGATGCCTGGTCTCATATTAAATGTATTTTCTAACGTGCAATGTGCTGTCTTCCTGAAGGACATGAAGCTGTACTTTTCCAGAAGCTAGAGATGTAAACGTAGTAAATACTTTCTCATGAGACCCGACTTGCTCAAGGAGACATTCTTGCCGAATGCAACAGTGTAATTCGCAACAGGTGCAAGGTCACCTGTATTGGATGAGGACAATGGAGCTACTGACTGGAGCGACAAGTGTAACTTTACTTACCTGACATTCTACCCGTTGAAGACGTCAATCACAGGAGCCAATAAACTACGTGAGAACTGTCTTAGGTGAAATTTCTAGTAAGGTGTGTGATGGATTATTGGACAGAGATATCGATGCACCAAATGTTGCCCAATTGGAAATTAGAGGCTTGTTCGACAGGATTAATATAACGATGTGACACAAGGAGAAATCAGCATTTTCTTCCTCGCCACTTTGATGCCATTACTTGTCATTATTCTTGCTACTCTGAGAGACTTTGTCTTTGCTGTTTGATACTTTAAAACATCCTCACCTTTTCTTGCCTGAAACTTACTTCTCCTCCTTATGAGGGAAGAGTTTTTGCCCTACCTTGCTGAGACTTTGCTGTTCTGTCTTGGCTGATGGCGAACCGACTGATGTCCTGAGGACGAAGACTGACTCTGAATGCTGACCCATTACGGAGGGTAACTATATGATAATGAATTGTAATTGTATGTTTGCCTTTTCTTTCTAGGTACCAACTGCTCTTTTGATAGAGGCCATAGTTAGATGTTTTCCAAATTTGTGTTGCTAAATTGTTTTGCATGAAGCCCAACATGCTGATGCTAATTTGAGGATAGTTGAGGAGTTCACTAATACTGGGTGCAAATAGACAAATGACAAAATCTTTGCTTTGTTGAATAACGTGCTAATGATACTCTGCTAATAGTTGATTCATGTTGACGTCGTGTTTTTTTCTAATGTTCATGATCTTTGCTTTGATAAAGTCTTAGTCAAGTTGTCATATTGTGACATTGTTGATGTGTTTACTGATATTGAGACTAATAAACTTGCTAGCAGAGTGTAACAAATAGGGAATAAATATCTTAAATCTTACCAAATTTGTGTGGTTATCCACGGCTGAAAGGTCATGGTGTGTTTTGATTATTATCAATGTCGTTAACTAGTTTGATTGATTTGTTATTGTGAATATTGATGAGGTTATTGATCTATTGATTGAAATGCTGAATAGATATCTCGTCCCAAGGAGTCTCCAATCAGGGTCAAAAGATTCATTGGCCTAAAACGAGTCCCTGTGTAAGTTAAATTATTAAAGGTGGGACGCGTTATCAGTATCCTTCGCCAAACTCCCCAGCAAGAAGTCTTGTGTGTATTCCACTGTGGCTGAAGATGTATGAATCATGTGTGCTACCAGGGTATCTGGCCAAAAGATCAGTTATTATGTTGGAGGCATTGCATATGATCTGGATGTTCACAGAATGCGTACTTTTCCTATTCCTATATACGTACTCTGTTGCAGATGGTGGACAGACTGCTACGTGTGTCCCATCAATGCAGCCAATGACGTGTGGAAATTGGGCTTCTTGGTAGAAATCTAATTTAGTTTTTTGCAAATCCTGCGCGGTGTTGAGGAATTGTATGTGCAGATGAAGTTTTGTTAACATAGCATTTAGGAATGCATTAAAGAAGCATGAAAGCACACTTTGAGATCCACCTCCAGCTGCTGCTATGACCCCTTAAACGCTTCCTGGGGCTAAGAGGTGCAGGGAGCATAATACCTGCACATGAGTGGGTATGGCATTGGTTCTGTGTGTGTGTTCAACCTGTACTTGTCAAAAATCAGCTCCTCTGCCTGATCAAATAGGGTAATGCGCACTCTGAAAATGCGCTCCTGTCTCTTCCTCCCTCTCCTCAAACCTGCCAGGATCCTCATCCTCCTCGCCATAACATAGAGCGCAGCCATTGTTGAAAAGGGCTGATGCATTCTGGGCCTCTTTATATAGGTTGCACCTGTTTACTACCTGATTTCAATTTGTGGTAAATTGCACATGCATAAAAAACCATTTTGTGACTAATCACAATTTATGAATGCTTCATACATTGTATTGCGATTCGCAGTCTGTGATTTGCAAAATCTAGTTGCAATTTTAAGGAATCGCTATTTTAGCGATTCCTTAATAATGCACTATGAATGCCATTCATACATCGTGAAAGGCGATTTTGCATTCGCAAACAGTGGAATTTACCGATTTGCACCATTTGCGAATGCAAAAGCCTTTGATGCATCTGGCTCTTCATCTCTTCAGGAAACTTCTTGTGCACCGAAAATTGACACACGGCCTACCGGAAACAACGCGCAGCCTGCCATGCAACCAAGAATACGCCTCACAGCCGAAGTGGAACGATGTAGCCCGACTTACCGGATGGAAATTTGACGCAGCACCTGCCTTGCAATGGAAAATTCGACACATCACCTACCGGATTGACACAACACCTGTGCCTTCTTCCAGCCTGTCACAGATTTCCCCGCATCATCCCTGAGTGTCAAAAAGATCCCCACATCTCAGTGAGGAACCAAGACTGTGCACCGAAAAACAACGCAAGCCCCTTGCAGCTTGGAAAGAAATGGCACAACGTCTGTGAAGCGACGAAAAATATGACACACAACTTATTTTTCCACGCATCTCCTCTTCTGCGGCCTCATTTTTTATTCAAACCAGTTACTTTGTGTAACCAGAGACAGCTGTTGCTTTCTAAGGTTAAAGACTCTTTTACAACTTGCATAAGTGATCATTCAACTTGTGTTATTGAATCTTTGTCATTTTTACCTTATTTTATTCAGATAAATAGTATCTAGTTTTCTAAACCTGTGTGGTGTTTTTCTGTGGTGTTTCCACTGTGTTACTGTATGATTTATTGCACAAATACTTTACACATTGCCTTCTAAGTTAAGACTGACTGCTCAGTGCCAAGCTACCAGAGAGTGGGCACAGAATAATGTGGACTGTGTGTGACTTAACCTGACTAGGATTGTGGTCCATACTTGGACAAGGGTGTATACCTCTGCCAACTAGAGACCCCATTTCTAACACCCTGCCTATAGCATACGTGAAACCATGAAACATAAAATGGGCCCAATGGAGTAACTTATAACCACCTGCTAATTACAGGTATTTTTTGGGCACCATCCTCACACACACACACACACATACACACACACACCATCCATTACAATGTAAGGCACTGCGCTCCACGACAAAATAGGAGCATCTCTCCCACATAGGTTCATAATAAATAAAACTTCCTCTAAACAATCCCCATCCATGGTGTAGCATGCTACCCACTTGAAAATGTGATTCAGTGCCCCACAACGTGGTATGAAGTGCTTTATAAATTCTGCAGTACAATTCAGAAGTGACCGAACCTGAATGGACATGGAAGTGGAGGGACAGAAACACTTTGCAACATCTGGTCACTGCCAATGGTTTAACCTCTTTGGATGCACCAAAACTGATGCAGACCAGGAGAAAGCCAGGTGAAAATCATGTCATGTACAAGTGAGTGAGTAGGTTCAAGAGAGGGGCGAGATATTGAGTGGGCGATTTATGGGGTTGTGTCAGTGAGATCATTGGGTGGGAAGATGAAATGCCTGGCAGTGAGTGAATGCTTAGGTAGGAGGATGCCTGAATGGGTGGGTGGACAGATGGAACACTAAATATCTGACATGAAAGTGAGCACTTGAGACCTATAAAGATAGATCAGGAACTAAGGACAGGGTGGAGGGTGTGTACACTTGTGAACTAATGGTGAGAAACAAATCAAGGTCCAGATGCTGGGTAGGGGTTGCCTGAGTGAGGGTTCAAGGAATGAGCACTGAGATACATACAGATGTGATGAATAGACGTAACTGGATTAATGGGGGAGGTGGAGACTAAAGATGAGATGAGGGGTAAGGTTCAAAGAGAGATGATGGTTGGGAACAGGACATTAAAAACAAGAAGATGGAAGGGTGGATAATGAAAACCTGATGAGGTGAAGGAAGTCTAGGTAACAATGAGGTGGTGGACTCCAGCAAAGTTATGTAGAGAAGAATGGCCACTGGGGATATGAATAAGGGGGCGGACCATGAAAAGTGTGTACTTTTAAATTCTGAGGTCTAGCTTACAAGATCTTCTGTGGTAACAGCCCTGCATTTCTGGCCAAATTCTTCAAGCCCTGTCAGTCTGCACATCAGCTTCAATCTGCCTTTGGTCTCTCCCTATTGGTTACTTGCTTTAAATTAACAAATGGGGTAGCAGATCTCTCTGTGTGCAGTCTACATGTCCATGGAACCCCTAAGGCTGAAGAAAATGAAATCCTTTTCAAAAGATATGCTTAAAACCTGCCTTTTGGTGTGGCCATGATGTCCTCCACCCCTTCACTGTGTGCCCCTGTGCTCTGTTTGCTCATTGAGGCTGTTATTTAAAAGTTGTTGGATGCAGGACATCCTCCAAAATGTGCTTGGAGTGCATACCCATGTATCCACTCTAAAATGGGCATACAAAACAGCCATAATTTTTTGGTGGAGAGTTAGCATTTGCTAAATTCTAAAAAATCCCCTAAATCATTCCACGCCAAAATACCCTTTATAATTTGTACATTTGCTGCTTTACAAATACTCTAAATAGAAAAGAATAATAGAATATAATATGCCTAGAGAACGGTGAAGAGAAGCCCTGTGACCTTATATGAATAATGGTGCACTCCGGGAAGTGAAAAGGAGTTGAAGGCTCAGGAGACTGCAACTGAATGTGGCTGTGGAGACCTGAACGCAGAAAGGTGGACACTGGAGACGATGGAGTCCTGGGGAACTGATTAGGGAGGATGGTTACTATACTCCCATGGTATGAGGTGTGGGCACTGGGAACTGAATGCGGGGTTGGTATGCACTAGGGAAATTATTAGTGGCAGGACCTGGACCAGAAGAAGAAAAGTGGCCTCCTGGGAACTGATCAGTGAAGAGTAGAAACAGAGCAAACAGAGGACTGCTGGCAGAGGGGTAAGGTCACAGGGAACTTGATGGGATGAAAGAGGCAAAAGGTACCTGCTGAAAAGATAGGTATAGTGAGCTGATGGGAGGATAGTTCTCACAGGGTAACTAATGAGGGGTGAACACTGGAGATCTGATGTGAGGAGTGTGAAAACATGTGATATGATGAAGGGTAGAGGAGTTAAGATCAATGGAAAACTCATGGGGGAAGATGAGCATGTCAGGATCCCATGGAGGAGCCCACTGAAAATAATACTAGAGATTAGTGCAGTGACGTCCAAATCAAGAAGCAGAAAACTAAAGGGAAATAAAGTCATTGATTGGAAGCGGAGCTGGCAACGTTGGACCCTCAAGATGGCTGCAGGATCAGTTTTTACTGTTACACACTAGTTGTTTTCCTTAAGGCATGAATGGAATGTGAAGCGCGAGCTAATTAAAGAAATCGCATTTCACTGACGGGAATTCCTGAGAGAGCAGCCTCACCTGACTTCTCTGTTGCGAAAGTTTAGTCATGGTATTGACGTCACTGCAGTGCATCATTTCAGTGTCTTGAAATATCCTTGGTTTACGGTAAGGTGTCTGTCAGTGGGATTACTGTCTCAATTTAGAGTCTATATTTTCAAGAGTGAGTAGTGTCTTAAACTGTAAGACTGTACTCCTTAAGAATTACGTAGCTCTCTTCCAGTTACAGTGAGAGCAGTGTTTCAGTTTAAGGCTTGTTTGGAGATTAGTATTCCATGAGAGATTTGCCTTGCACAATTCTAGATTTAATCTATTAAAAACGATACAGGCAACAGTTCAAAGAATAATTTATTTGCTTGCATAATGTATGAAGGAAAACAAAGCAGTAACAATATATTAAAAGGCTCTGTTGTGTTAAAGTACAAGAAGGTGAAAAGACACTAAGAAAAAAACTAGCACTTATCTGTGTGTTCCAGAAGAATATTCTACTCCTGCTATCTCCAGCAATCCTGGTACACACAAGTATTTGCTCTCGAAGAAAAACACCAGAAACTATATGGGCCAAATGTAGTAAGCCTTTTGCGACTCGCAAACGACGAATAAACGCCGTTTGCGAGGCGCAAAAGGCCTTCCGTGATGCAGAATCACATTTTGCGAGTCGGTACCGACTCGCAAAATGCGATTCCGACTCGCAAATAGGAAGGGGTGTTCCCTTCCTATTTGCGACCGCATCACGATGTAGAGTTGATTTGTGACCGCGAAAGTGGTCGCAAATCAACTCGCAGTTACCATCTTGAAGTGGATGGTAACTCATTCGCAAAAGGGAAGGGGTCCCCGTGGGACCCCTTCCCTTTGTGAATGCTCACAAAAATATTTTTTCAGAGCAGGCAGTGGTCCTATGGACCACTGCCTACTCTGAAAAAAACCGAAACAAAAAGGTTTAGGTATTTTTTCTATTTGCAGCTCGTATTCCTTTAAGGAAAACGGGCTGCAAAGAGAAAAAAAAACTGCTTTATTTAAAAGCAGTCACGGACATGGTGGTCTGCTGTCTCCAGCAGGCCACCATCCCCGTGAGTGCCTAGACTCGCTATGGGGTCGCAAACTGCAACCCACCTCATAAATATTTATGAGGTGAGTCTTTGCGACCCCATAGCGAGTCGCAGAAGGTGTCTGAGACACCTTTCTGCATTTCCTTTTGCGAGTTGCAAATTGCGAGCCGCTGGGACTCGCAATTTGCAACTCGCAAAAGGAAACCTTCCTACATCTGGCCCTACGTTACTTACATGTAGAGAATAGAGCTGTGTGAGTATGAGAATTAACAACTACAAGAGTAATAATGCAGTTTTCAATTGAAGAAGGTTCAGCTTAATAAGATGTTAATATCAGCATTCTCGTAAAAGAGTATATCATAATACTACATCAGAGGAGCAGCTAAAGACTTAGAAAGATTGTGTATGTCGGGACGGTAAGTCTTCTGCAGGTCTCTGGAGAGCGTGCTTCCTCTGCCATATAGTGAAACTACAGGCAAGTCACTTAAAAGTTACTGTATGGTTTCTGGATCCCTACCTCAGTGAACATGACAAACATGTATGTCTACTGAGGATCTCCCTGTTTACATGGACTGAGACTCTAGAGCTTAGCTCTGAGGTCGAGGGGGGCATGCATAATGTACCCTTATTTCACAGAGAGTGGCTACTGCCCTCTCTACCAAGGTGGTGGTAGACTGACAGTGGTGCCAGAGATAAATCTATAGTCAAGGATACCTGTATCCTTGTACCCTTGGTGGGGGGGTAGCTACTAGACACCCTCCCGATCAGGGATGTGCAGTCTTTTTTGCTTGGTGCCTTGGTCTACCTGGGATGCGTGTTTGACAGCCAGTGGGTTCCCTAGGGGAGAATGATGAGGTGAGCCATTGTGTTTAATGTGAGCTGAGCTGTTCTCCTTGACAATCCAGCTCACCTGTGCCCCCTCCCTATTCTTTGGAGAAGCCTGGTGGGCTGGGGGTAGACACTGGCTCTTATCTGTGTTTAGCTGCAGTAACTGCAAGGAAGGACCCGCGCCCTTTTCTTTTCGGTGATGGTCAGTGCCTCCTGGTCTGGAGTTAATTAAAACTCCTCTCCAGGGAAAAGCCTGGGCTGATACCAAGAGCATATCCTGAAGCCCAGTAACTCATCCTATACATGTCTTATATATGCAATGAGCATGACACAGATAGGCCTCATGTTTGGAGGGGCACCCAGGATTTAAAAGTAACAGACCCTCTGATTGGATCAGGCTGCCAAACAGAGGTGACAAAAGTCTGGCCTGAGTGGTCAGTGGTTGTTCAAGACTGATCTTCGGTTCTAACAAGCATCTACAGGTGCCAGCTGTGGGCCCGCAGCATAAAGGCAAGGAAGCTTGCTCACCGCGTCTGAACTTGAGATTTTTCTCTGTGATTGATGGATTCTGCTGTGAATGAATTTCCAGGTGTGAAAGAGCTAACTGATCAATCAACAGCCTGAATGCAGAAGCAGAGGGCCAGCTGTTTGTAAGGCTTGTCAAGCAGAGCAGCATCAGCTTGGAAGACAAGGACACTGCAAACAGTTGCTCTAGATAAGGAAGCTTGCAAAACATCAACAGAGACAGAGGGAGATGGGGAAGCTTGACTCCACCAATCCTTTGAAGGTGAGATAACTTTGCCCGGAATCCTCCTCTGTGCTGTTGGAATCTGTGATGCTTACAGTTACAGTCTGTAGCTGGGGAAGAGTGTCCTGTGGTACAGGGCCCCTACCTTTCTCTTTGTGATACATAGGGGTACCAGGGTGTACTGCACTCTGGCCAGCTAATTCTGGTCTAGTGGGACTCCAGTAAACTGTGCCAAGACATCAGGCACCTCTGATCAGATCCCTAATGCCATCAGAGCGGTGTCCCTGCTAAGGATGGAATGGTATTTCTATTCTTTGCGTGGTGGGTTCTGGGGCTGATCCGGAATGTTTGACTTCACATCATATGCTGAAACTACACCATTACAAGGGTTGGTATCATAGCTCTAGCGAGTGAGAGTAACCCTGTGCATCATCGTCTGTAATGTGCAATGTTAACTGTGTGCCCACATGCTAACTATGTTTGTATAGTGCTTAGTCTCTAGGCGCTATAATACTGTTTGCAGTCAGTACTCTGGCCCTGAGGGCTGTAGAGATGTCTGTTTTTCACTATTTATCCTAGTTTTATGTGTAGTATATTTCTCTTGTGTTTATTAAAGTACTGACTGGACATTGATCCTATTAGCTGGCAGTACAGTGTACCTTGTATTCTGAATGTCTAAACCCACTTCACATCCTTGAGTATGCCTTGGCCTGTGCTGTCTCGCTACCCTGAGAGAGCAAGTGCTGGAGAAGGGTACTTAGTTAACCAGCTTTGGGTCCATTAGTTCTGACACCAGTGGGGGACACTTCAGTTGATGCGATTAGAGCGGGATAGCCCTGGAGTGCCCTGGTGCCCAGGAAACTGAGTCTAACATTGGTGGCAGAGGTGGCATCACTAGACTTCAGGCTCAGTGGACACTTATGCCAGTTGATAAGTCCAGCAGATACTCATAAGCTATATATAAAATGGCAGATAACATTGGAGAGAAATTTGAACTGCAGAACTTGACCACAGAGGAATTAAAGCAAATGTGTGCTGACATTGGGGGGAAGGTCCCAAGGTCTAAGGACAGGAAACATGTGATTAGCCACAGGAGAAAGTGCTTTGAGGAAGAGGTCACTGCAGTGCAGGAGATGGACAGCACTGTTGTCACAAGCCTGCCAGGTTTGTCAGGGTAGGCTTCGCCTACACTTGCCCCTAGGTTTTCCCCTACACCTGCCCTTAGACTTTCACCTCTCCCCATCTCTAGAGCTAACCTTTCCCCTGCCCCAGGACTTGTCTCCTTAGGAGGGACTGACTTAGCTGAGACCCTAAAACTCCAGCTGAAACTTCAAGAAGCTAAGGATTTAGCAGAGGAGAAGGCTAGGGGATTTAAGAGGGAGAAAATAATGGTGACTCACCACACAGAAGAGGAGCAGCAAAGGGAAAGACAGGAAGAGTGGGCTTGGAAGGAGAAGAAGAGGGAGAGACAGGAGAAGGAGAGGGAAAGGCAGGAGAAAGAGAAGGATATGGAACTAGAAAAAGATTGGCTAGCCCTGGAGAAAAAAAAGCTGAAGTTAGCAGCGGACAGAGGGCTTAGCTCTGAGGACAGTGAGTCTTCTTCAAAGTCCAAGGGCAAGGAAAACACTACCTAGATACCAAAGGAATTGATACACTTGAATGTCCCAGGCACTGGTATTCTCAGCTGGATGTGTGCTTTTGATCTTGCATGTAAGGCTCAATGTCTCAATGGTCAGTCAAAAGCAGCAACTCTACTGAGTCACCTCCCACGGGAAGGGACTGAGGTCATTGAAAGGATGCCTGAGAAAGACAGTCTGACATTTGAGTGCATGAGGAATGCTTTGATTAGACGGTTTGGGTTGAAACCAGCCCAGTACTTAAAAGAGGTTCCGTGAGACAAGAAGAGAAGCTGGGTAGAGTTCCTTTTGAGAATTGGGTCCATGACATAGTGAGAGACGGGAATGAGTGAGTGAGAGGGATGGAAGCAAATGATTACCAGTCCCTGAGTCAGGTGATGATAGCAGAGCGCACCTGGGAGGAGTGCTTTAACCCACTCAGACAGTATTTGTCTGACCTTGCAGAGAGGGATCCTGAGAATCTTGATTATGTGTTGTCTGATAAGTGGCTTGTCAACAGAGTGAACAAGGGGCAAGAGCACCACAGTTCCAACCCCAAGGGAGAGTAGAACTCCCAGCAGCCTGGCCCTAAACTAGAAGGGAAAGGCCAGAACAGTTCCCAAGGCTCTCAGCCAGGACAGAAGTCTAAGGGGAACGAGGCCTCAAGCCAGAACCAGAAGGGAAAAGGGGGGAAGGTTCCTTTTACTACCAAGGTGATTAAATTCTATAATTTTCACTGAGAGGGACACTTAAAGCCAGACTGCCCAGGGGAAGGATGTGGTGCCAGTGGCACCTGTGATAGCAAGTGTGTTTTCAGTAGGGGAAGACATGAAGGGAGGCTCAACTGAGTTTAACTTAGGCTCCAGGGACATCTGGGAATGCGAACCAGAGGCCCTTGAGCATATTCACCCTAACTCCAAGGGGTATATGAGTGTGGCTAGTATCAATGGAAGGAAGAATCCTGCCATGAAGGATACTGGTGCCCACAGGACTATGGTTGAACTGAAATATCTCAATCCCGAGTAGATCATCCCTGGTTCCAAGGGGTATGGACTTGTAGCCAGTGGTAATGACATGGAGTACCCTCTTGACAGAGTGGAGGTAGAGATGAATGGCAAGAAAGCCATGGTTGATGTAGGGGTACAAGAGAATCAGGGAACTGGGTGCTTTCTGGGAAATTATCTGGTTGAACCCAGGTTAGTACCAGGCCCTGAGGACTATATGGCCTGGATTTCATCAGCTGTGCTTGCTAGGGCGCATTATGTAAAACCACTTGCTAGTGTGGTGGGGACCATTCTAGTGAAAGAAAAACTAGAGTGGAATAGGCCAGAACAAGAACAAAGGGTAGATTATGAGAGGGCACCTATCTTAGGCCCTCATTCCTACTTTGGCGGGCGGCGGTCGCCGCCCGCCAAGCGCGAACCGCCAGAAGACCGTACTGCGGTCAAAAGACTGCGGCGGTCATTCTGACTTTCCCGCTGGGCTGACGGGTGACTGACAAAAGGCCGCCCGCCCGCCCAGCGGGAAAGCACCAGCAACGAGGAAGCCGGCTCCGAATGGAGCCGACGGAGTTGCTGGTGTGCGACGGGTGCAGTTGCACCCGTCGCGATTTTCAGTGTCTGCCAAGCAGACACTGAAAATCAATGTGGGGCCCTGTTAGGGGGCCCCTGCGGTGCCCATGCCCGTGGCATGGGCACTGCAGGGGCCCGCAGGGGCCCCACGACACCCGTTCCCGCCAGCCTGGTTCTGGCGGTGAAAACCGCCAGAACCAGGCTGGCGGGAAGGGGGTCGGAATCCCCATGGCGGCGCTGCTTGCAGCGCCGCCGTGGAGGATTCACAGGGGCAGCGAGAAACCGGCGGGAAACCGCCGGCTTCCCTTTTCTGACCGCGGCTTTACCGCCGCGGTCAGAATAGCCCCAGAACCACCGCCAGCCTGTTGGCGGTGCTTCCTCCGTCCCCTACCCTGGCGGTCTCGGACCGCCAGGGTAGGAATGACCCCCTTAGTGTCTGCATCTCCTGCTCCAGTTGGAAAGGAGAGTGAGCATTCAGGGTAAGGTGTTGGTGTCTGGGTCCCTGCCAGAGCTGCAGGAGCTGCTTGTGGCAAGAGGACCGTCCCATGAGGAGTTTTGTAGGGCACAGGCAGAGTGTCCTATACTTGTGGGTCTGCGGAAGACTACTCAGGAACAGGTTTCTACTGGAACAGTCAGAAGCACAAGGTGGCTTGGGAAGATGGACTCCTGTACAGGGAGCCCAATGACCTAGAGCCAGGAGTCAGCAAAAGGTTGGTGGTTTCTCAGATGCACAGGAATTTCCTGTTGCAGCTAGCCCATGAAGTACCCTTAGCAGGTCACCTGGGCATCAAAAAGACAAAAGACAGGTTAGCACCTCTGTTTTGCTGACTAGAAGTTGGTCAGGATGTGGATAAATTTTGCCATAACTGTCTGATCTGTCATGACAGTGGCAAGTCTGGTGGCCAGACAGAGGCACCCTTGGTGCCCCTACCTGTCGTGAGGGTACCCTTTGAGAGGGTGGGAATTGATATAGTTGGCCAGTTTGACCCTCCATCATCCTCAGGCAACAAATACATTTTTGTTATGGTTGATCATGCCACCAGATATCCTGAGGTGGTGGCTTTGAGGAGCATTATTCCAAAGGTGGTTACTAGGGCTCTTCTAGGGATCTTTTCTAGGGTTGGATTTCCGCCGAGCTGTGGTTTCTGATCGCGAGAAAAACGTCATTTGATCTTATATGAACGCCATGAGGGAAGAGGTAGGTGTGACTTACCACTTCTCCACCGCTTACCACCCCCAGACTAATAGTTTGGTGGAGCGCTTCATTAAGACCCTAAAGAGCATGATGGGGACTCTGTCTGAACCCCTCAAGAGGAAGTGGGATTTCCTCTTGCCATGCCTGTTGTTTGTTTACAGGGAAATACCACAGAAAGTAGTAGGGTTCAGTCTCTTCAAACTTCTTTCTGGGCACCCTGTCTGAAGTCCCCTGTCCTTGGTCAAGGAGGGCAGGGAGGGCAAGCCTAAGTCCCCAACCCATGATGTGGTGGACTATGTGCTGAGCCTCTGTAGGCTGATGGCCAGGCTAATGAGTAAAGCAAAGGACAATCTTCAAGCCAGCCAGGAGCTGATGGAGTGGTATGACCAGAAGTCTATGCTGACTGAATACCAGGAGGACCAGGGAATGTGGGTCCTGAAGCCGATTTGTCCCCGGCCACTGGAGGACAAGTGGTGTGGCCCCTATAAAATTGTTAGGAGGCCCCGGGACACCAGTGGAGGACACTCCAGTTGATGCGACTGGAGCGGGGTAGCTCCTGAGTGCTTTGGTGTCCAGGAAACCAGGTCTAACAGGTATGTAATAGTAATAGTTTTGTAATATTAGTTAGCAATAGTTAAAGAGCAGTAGACAGGATGTGTAATAAATGTTTGTTTTCTTTTGCAGTTTCTTAAAACTCCACAAGGACGGGCACGATAGAAGCGTTTATACTAATGCAGGTTAGAAAATAGAAACATCTAACGAGAAAATAAACTGTTGACAGGCTATCTCTTCTTTTTCTCCCCATTCCTTTTCCCCCTTGGGGTGCCTCTGTTGTCCAGTAAAAAATTAAAAGAGCAGAGGGTGTTCCGGGTGGGCATAGGGAACAATCATTGTTCCGCTCTGGTGCAAGTCGTAGGTAAGAGTCTTCTGACAGTGTGAAGTGCCCACGTTGGTAATTTGCACCCGAACAGAATTGCTGAGGGATTAGATTTTAAAACTTTGGGAGGGATCTTAGAATGTATCCAAAAGGAGTTAGTGACAGTGAGAGAAGATAACAAGACCCTGAGACAAAAAATTGAAAATTCCAGAAGGGAAATGACAGATTTAGCCACAAGCATGAGTGGGATAATGTCCGTGGCCAGTTTTAAAATGTCATCAACCAAAGCTTCTAGTTCTACTACAAGCCCCATGTCTCGTACACCCACTCAAGTCTAGACTCATTATCTGCAGTTACGCCCTTAGCGCCCCCACAGCGTTTTAGTGGAGACCCTCAAAAGGCTCAAAAGTTTTCTGACACAATGCCCCCTACACTTTGTGCAGTCCAACACTTCCCCTGGTGCACAGTCCTGGGTAGCCTTTATTTTATCATATCTCAAAGGTGACGCAGCATCTTTGTCTTTGCTTGTACAAACTCGAAGAACTCAAGAAAGAATTTCTCTGAATCTTTGACAGAATGAAGGCATCACCGTTAATGAGCTACTGGAGTTAAAACAAGGGCATCGAGAATTAGTAACCTATCCGGCCCTATTTAACAAAACGATAGTAGAAACAGAATGGCCAGAAAACAAAAGGGCTGCAGTTTTCTAGTGAGGTCTAAAAGACAAATTGAAAGACGCTTTAGCACAAATACCTAATAGACCACCAGCAGTCTCCACACTAGTGGATTTGGTAATGGAGATAGGTTTTCGTCAGAACGAGAGAAGAGGAGAAAAGAAATGAGAATTCTGTTCCATATACCAAGGTTTGATAGAATTAAAATGGAAAATACAAAGATCACAGAAACCCCATCAGGTGGGGAACCAATGCAAATAGGAACGATCAGAGGTCCACTATCTGAAGAGGAGAAGGAGAAAAGGAGGCAAATCAATCTATGCATGTACTGAGGCGAGGGGGCACTGTGTGAAGGTGTGCCCGGAGAAACCTAAGTTACACAGAAGAAAAACTCGTGGCACCACCAGTAAGAGGAGTTGGACTGGTTAGTTGAAATCAGGATACAACTTTTAAAAACCACCAGGTAGCGAACATTTTGCAGGCATCTTCTCATCTAGTCCTTTCGGTGACATTAAAATTTCGACACATTGTTCTAAAGGATATATCAGTAATGATTGATTCTGGGGGGGCCTGGAAAACATCTGTGACTTAAGATTTGCAGATCAAATAGGTTTGAAGGCCATAAGAAAAACAAACAGTGAAGCAGTCTGAGCTGGTGATGGTACAAACCTTTCTTCTGGACCGATTGTAAGTCACACCAAACCACTGAAATTACTAACTCAAGAAGGACATCAAGAATTTATCCAATTTAACCTAATCAATGCACCGCAATTTCAACTTATATTGGATCTTCCATGTTTGATAGAACACAACCCCACCATTGATTGGAGTGTGAGAACAATTGTGATGAATCCTGAACACTGCCAAGAGAATTGTTTAGGAAAATGTGAACCACATTAGTAGTCGAATGCAGCAGCTTTATTCTGTGAAGGTGGAGCTTCTGTTTGCGTAATACAATCCAAAGAAATATCAGAAGAGTACAGAGATTATGCAGACATCTTTAACGAAGGAGAGGCAGAAAAACGTCCCCTTGATAAGCCTTATGCCTGCAAGATAGAACTGGAACCGGGGTTAAACTTACCATGTAGCAGAATCTATGCGTTGACTGAAAAGGAGAATCAACGTTTGGAAGAGTTTTTTCAAAAATATTTAGCCAACTGATTTATATGGCCATCTCAGTCTCATCGCCACTTTTCTTTGTATCAAAGAAGGAAGAGAACTTGAGAATGTGCATTGATTATTAAGGGATCCATCGGATCACAGTTAAGAATCACTATCCATTACCTCTCATCTCATCTCAGTGCTTCTACATCAAGTTAAAGGGGCACAAATTTACACCAAACTCGACCTCAGAGGTGCTTATCACCTCATAAGATTAAGCGAAGGAGACAATGGAAGACGCCATTCAGGAATAAGGCCCTGATTTATACTTTTTGGTGCAAAACTGCACTAACGAAGTTTTACACCAAAAAGTTTAGCACCGGCTTGCAACATTTCTGTGCACCAGCCGGGCACCATATTTATGGAATGGTGCAAGCCGGTGCAAAAGGTAAGCTAGTGTAAAAAAAAATGACGGGTGGGGCTGGTGGTATGGAAGAAGGGGGTTTTGCACCAAAAAAATACGTTAGGCAGGTTAGAGTAAACAAAAATTACTCTAACCTGCCTAGAGTCATTTTCGGATGCAAAGCCATCCATACCACGTGACTCCCGTCTTAGAAAAGACAGGAGTCATGCCAACCACTCCAATTGCCAGCACAGGGGACCAGGGTCCAATGGCCATGGCCACTGCACCCTGTGCCATGTATGGGGGCCCATTTCAGGGCCCCCTATGGCACTTTAAAAATTAAAATAAAATACTTACTGTACATACCTGAGATGGGGTCCCCCATCCTCCGCTGTCCCTCTGGTGTGGGTGTGGAAGTCCCTGGGGCCTGGGGAGGGCACCTGTGGGCTTATTCCATGGTGTTCCATCATGGAAATAGGCCCACCGGTCCCCTAACGCCTGCCCTGACCCAGGTGTTAAAAAATGGGGCAAATCAAGCTTTGCACCATTTTTTGACCCCTCCTGTGCACCATTCTTGGACGGGAGTATAAATATGGCGTTAAGGCCATAGAGCCATTTTTTCACGGGAACGCCTACCTTGCATCTCATTAAGGCAAGGTAGGTTTCCATGTCCAAAAAATGACTTTAACTCCATAAAAGTATAAATATGGAGTTAGTTTTGCACCAAATTAGAGCAAAAAAAATGACGCTAATTCGGTGCAAACAGAGTATAAATATACCCCTAAATATGGCCTGTTTGAATATCAGGTAATGCCATATGGGCACTGCAAAGCCCCGCTGCCTTTCAGCACTTTATCAATGATGTCTTGAGAGAATTCATAGTCAAATGTTCCATTGTCTATATCGATCCTATTTCATTTACACAGCCACAGAAGAAGAACACCGAGAGAAAGTAAGAGCAGTACTACAGCGACTCAGGGAGACCAAACTATATGAAAATCTGGAAAAATGCTCCTTTAGTGTAGAAACTGTGGAATTTGTGGGATTTGTACTCTCCCCTACGGGAGTAACTATGGATGATCTAAAGGTAAATGCAGTCATAGAATGAAAATCACACACCACTGTAAAAGAAGTTCAAAGTTTCATTGGCTTTGCCAATTTTTATTCCAGATTTATTTGAGAGTTTTCTCAAAAGATCATTCCCCTTGCGCGATTGTTGAGAAAAGGTGTACCTTTCAAATAATTGGAAGAAGCTGAATAAGGATCCAACTCAATAAACAGAAGTTTCACCACAGAGCCCACTTTAATTTGTGCAGACCCTTCAGAACCATTCTATCTGGAAACTGACATGTCAGATCACACAATTGCAGAAGTTCTGTCTCAGAGGCACAGAGAAACTGGACAGGTATACCCAGTAGCTTACCTTTCCCGGAAACTAACTTCAGCTGAGGTGAGTTATACCATAACAGAAAAAGAACTACTTGCTATCATGGACAAGTTCAAAGAGTGGAGGCACTATTTATTGGGAGAAAAACACACAGTCACAGTGTTCACTGATCATAGAAACCTGAAATTCTTGAAGTATACCAGACACTTAACACCACAGCAACTCAGCTGGTCATTATATTTTGCTGATTATGATTTCATTATCACCGACAGAGCTGCGAGCAAAAATGGAAAGACGGATGCCTTGTCGAGGTTAGACACCGGAAATCAGAAGATTTCAATTGAAGGCCGAAAGATAATCCCAAAGACAAAGATTACTGGAACCACTTCCAAAGGAACTATTGAAGGACAAATAATTCAGTCCATGAATCCTAAGGGGGTGAAGAAATGGGCTGACCAAAATCCAAAGAGAGGAGTTCGAGACCAATTACCATATCAAGATGAAGCGTTATACCTACCTACTAAAGAACTACACACTAAGGCTGTACATAAATGCCATGACAGCCCTTTGGCAGGTCATAAAGGAAGCTTAAAAATGGAAGACCTGGTAAAACTGAAGTTTTGGTGGCCACAAATAAACAACAACATCCATCAGTATGTGACTAGCTGCAGGCATTGTGATCGGGGGAAATCGGCAAAGACAGGCCCCCAAAGGACTACTATAGCCCTTGACCTTTCCATCTTATCCGTGGCACACAATGCTAATAGACCTCATAGAAGATCTACCATCAAGTCTAGGATACAATACCATTCTAGTCTGTGTTGATACTATCACCAAGATGACACATTTTGTTGCATTTAAAGGTATCCCAACTGCTCTGCTAAGCAACTTGCACAACATTTCAATCAAGATATAATTTGAACTCAAGATATACCAAAGATTATCATTTCTGACAGAGATCCCCAGATAGTGTCCCATTTCTGGAAAGCCTTCACTAGTGGGTTGAACATAGAAGCCAGATACTCAACTAGTTTTGACCCAGAAATAGATGGGCAAATAGAAAGAACAAGCCAAGAGCTAGAACAATACCTAAGATTGTTTTTGTTAGATAATGAAGGGGACTGGTCAGAGTATCTGTGGACCTCTGAGTTTTCTCACAATAATGCCAAAAATGTCTCCAACGGCTACTCACCTTTTAATATGAACAACGGCAGACAACCAAATTATCTGATGGAATTTCAGGAAATAGCAGTGCCGGCAGCAAAAGATATTGTACAACATTTGGCACAAGTTCACCAATCAGCAGCACAGAATTTAGCACAAGCTAAGGAACGTTATAAGTTTTTTGCTGACAAGAAAGGGAAGAATGAGCCACATTTTCAAATTGGAGATAAAGTTTGGCTCAGTACAAAACATCTAAAACTGAAAGGTGATCAGGAAATTTCTACTTGTTTTGTTGGGCCATACCCCATAGAAACAATCATCAATCCTGTGGCACTTTGTTTGAGATACCCCAAAAAATGCTAGGATTCATCCAGTTTCTTTATTTTAGAAAAAGGCCCATTCAGACTTGAGAACCACTGTTCCTCCAAAACCATTACTATTGGAAGGAGGAGTAGAATATGAAGTGAAAAGAATCCTAGATTAAAAAAAAGTTAAGAACCAGCTTTATTAATTGATCGATTGGAAAGGCTATGGACCAGAGGAGAGGTCTTGGAAAGAACACACTGATGTGCGTGCTCCTCGTTTGACTAAGGTCTTTCATAAAACATTCCAACTAAACTACAACCAGGAGGATCCTCCTTGAGAGGAGGTACTGTCAGAAAAATACACTTGTGGTTAGCACAGTGATGTCCAAATCAAAAAGCAGAAAATTAAAGGGAAATAAAGTCAATGATTGGAAGCGAAGCTGGCAGCATTGGAATCTCAAGATGGCTGCCAGATCAGTTTTTACTGTTGTGCACTAGTTTTTTTCCTTAAAGCATGAATGGAATGTGAAGAATGCGCTAGTGAAAGAATGTGCACTTCACTGAAGAGAATTCTTGAGAATGCAGCTTCACCTGATTTCTCTGTCGCGAAAGTTTAGTCAGGGTAGTGGTGTCGCTGCTGTGCATCGTTTTAGTGTCCTGGTATATCCTTGTTTACGTTAAGGAGCCTGTAAGTGGGTTAATGTCTCAACTAGGAGTCTACATTTTCGAAAGTGAGTAGCGTCTCACCTGTGAGACTGCACTCCTTAAGAATTACCTAGCTCTCATTCGAGTTACAGCGAGAGCAGTGTTTCAGTTCAAGGCTTGTTTGCAGATTAGTGTTCCGTGAGAGAGTTTCCTTGCACAAACCTAGATTTAATCTATTAACGAGCATTTGCAATCTAACGTGTCCCGCATTTCTCCGAGTTAGAGCTATTAGCAATTGTAAACTCCCAACCGGACTTTTCTTGCCGCATTAAATGGAAAAAAGAGCACGATTGCGCTGCTACAGTTCACTCGTGAAACCCATCGGCAAAAGTGCAATTATCTACGTTACCGGCA
The DNA here is from genome assembly GCF_031143425.1 of Pleurodeles waltl. Classification (NCBI taxonomy): domain Eukaryota; kingdom Metazoa; phylum Chordata; class Amphibia; order Caudata; family Salamandridae; genus Pleurodeles; species Pleurodeles waltl. The sequence continues at coordinate 84,191,021 of NC_090443.1, read as the reverse complement.
AAAGTGCAATTAACTATGTAACAGGGTCGATGTCATGCAAAGCGCTCGACTTCTGCCAAGTGAGATCGTGCTGCGAAAAAAAGATAAAAAGTAGTCCACAAACCGGACGAAAAACAGCGAGCCTCGAATGTTTTCAGTACTTGGTCGATGCACTCGAGGAGAGCTAACCATCAGAAAAGGCATGACGTATGCATGCCTTCCACTAATGAAAGCAAGAAGATTTTAAAAGGCAAGCCCACGAACCAATGAAAGACACTGACATGACATGGATGGGGCTCCAAGCCCTTTTCTAACTACTAAAGCGTCTCGCAAGCGATACGCATGCACAAGCGCATGCCAGCGCAGGTTCGACCCTAAAAAACTACACCGGCAACAGTTCAAATAATAATTTCTTTACCAGTATAATGTAGGAAGAAAGACAACGCGGAAACAATATATTAAAAGACTGTGTTGTTTTAAAGTACAAGAAGACGAAAAGACAGTAAAAGAAAACTTATGTTCAAGAAGAATAGTCTACTCCTGCTATCTCCAGCAATCCTGGTGCACGGAAGTACTTCATCTGGAAGGAAAAGACAAAAAACTATTGTATTTGCATGTAGAGAATAGAGCTCTGTGATTATGAGAATTAACAACTACAACAGTAATAATGCAGTTGTCAATTGAAGAGCGTTCGGCTTAATAAGATGTTAATATCAGCATTCTCAAAAAGGAGTATATCATAACAATAAATCAGAGGAGGTGCTAACGCCTTAGACAGATTAGGTATGTAATAGTAGTAGTATTATAATATTAGTTAGCAATAGTTAAAGAGAAGAGTAGATAGGATGTGTTACAAATGTTTGTGTTTTTTTTAAGTTTCCTAAAACTCCCCAAGGAAGGACACACTACTAGCCTTTGTACTAACCCAGGTTAAAAGACAGAAATGTCTAAGGAGAGAAGAAACCAACTGTTGACAGTGTCTCTCTTCTTTCTCTCCCCATCCCCTTCCCCCATTGGGGCACCTCTGTTGTCCAGTAAAAAACTGAACAAACACACAGTGTTCCTGGTGGGCACTGGGAACTATCATCGTTTCTCTCCTGTGCAAGTGACAGGTAAGAGTCTTCTGACAGAGCATCAGGGAACTGAATGAGTAGAGGGACATTAGGAGTGAGAAGAGGACTGAGGTTACCAACCAGAAAATACCAATATGTGAGCAGGACTTATGCTCAACATCTCTGATTCTCATTAGGCCAAGCCTGCTTACACAACCAAGGGACCATAAGAACTGAGAAGCTATTTTCTGCATAAGAACCACCAGGTGAAACAGAAGCAAGGCAACACAACCTAAGATTATTTCTAATTGGCAAGTGGATCAGTAGTTATGAAAAGTGATATGGGAATGTAATGCAAACTCTTAGTTAAAGGGGAACACAACTATAGTCTTTGTCTCGACTTTCGTGAGTCATAGCCCCGCCATCAACAATGGTAATAAATAACATATAACGTTTTTATTGATTACATTGTTCTACTATGCATCCAGCAAAACGTTAAGTTCTAAATGTGAAATTGGACTGTATCTGTGCGGTGCCACCTGCATGCCCTTGTCTCCGTAAACCCCAATAATGACAACTGTACTTAGAGCAATGAATAATAAAAGAAAATACTGTAACTAGTGCAACACCTGTGCTTCAGCCCTCAATACCCCACTGGAATATGCCCATGATGGGTGCGGACAGATTTCATATTGTGCTGGCCTGGCACTGCGCATCCCTCAAGAACTGCCACCATGATGGAGTGGCCAGAGCCCCAGGATTGCTGCAGCTGTCATTGTCGGATGGGGGGAAACAGGAAAGTGTATCCTGGAAGCCGTAAATGTAGATGATCTTATTGCAGACGGCACAAAGTCCTTAGATCCATTTTCCTCACTCTGGTAAGATGCCATCAGTCTCAAAAAGGCCATGCGATGGTTGAGGAATTACTGTGCAGTGATTGTGGAATTACTGTGTGGCTACAAAACCTGATCTGTGAACAGCATGTTAATCCCAGGATCAGTGTGCAGGCCGTACTGTGCTAGGAATGTAGCTTACAAATACGTCTTCATAAAGGTAGGCCTGCGCACGGCTACTCTACCAAATAAATAAACTGTGTTTTTATATAGCACCTCCACTAAGCTCTGGGAAGCGTAACAACAGTCAGCACTTCTTGCCCGTTGCAATTGCCAGCTGGGACACCAGGTCAGAGAAAGAGAAATCAAAAGCAAATTTATAGAGCAAAATATATATGATACAACATTTCCAGAAGCTTCCCAAATTACCTTTGGAATGTTGCTTCCACCTCAAGATATTTGGCTCAATGTAAGGAGTTGTAAGCCCAAGACCAAATCATACACCCACTTTTGGTGTATTTTTGGTACATCTCGTGAAGAGCTCCCTTTCGGTGGGGTGGCTTGTACTGAATCATTTATTGTGCAGCCACACAGCAGAGGGAAGAGGATCAAGGCAGTCGGTCATGGCATAACAAAATGAATGACAATCTTTAGGATCTAGGCCTACAACCAGTGACAAAAGATGTGGGTTGCCACAGCACAATTATGTCGTAGGAGTCCTCAGGATCCAATTACACGAGCAGTGGCAAACACAACAGGCAACAGCACAGCAAAATGGAAGATGACCACGGGATCCAGACTGTGATCAGTACAAGACTTCACAGCTCTAGATCATACAAGATGGAAACCAACACACCTCATGGGCTACAATTACCTGACATGTGAAAGAGGACACAGTTGGCTATGGCACCGTAAGACCGAAGACAACTACAGGACTCAGCCCTGTGAGCAATGAAAGAGGGCACAGATGGCCACAGCACCATAAAAGAGAAGATCATTGGACTTTCAGATTCTATGAGCATTGGAAGAGGGCACCGTGCTGATAAAAGTATAAGATGTACAAAGTCAAAAGGATCCAGTCTCATGAGTAGTGAAACAGGACACAGCAAGTGACAGCAAAGTAGGGCAAAAGACATCCACATAAATCCTGAGTGTGAGCAGGGAAGACGAAGCATGAGCCCATGGCACTGTGAGACTGAAGGAAACCAAGACCTGTCCTGCTATGTACACACCCTTTATGGGCCTTTAAAATACTTTGCAATGCTTATGGAAATCTGTACATGGTGCAGAAGGTAGACTTCATGCCACAGCATGACAGCCATATCAAATGTCGATGTTGGCTATTACTTCTTCTCTATGAGGAGCTACTGTATCGCAATTCAGCATTAGTGTAGGGCTTCTTTCTGCTGTAGAGGCCTTGAAGCACAGTCATGTAAGAGATTCCAATACTACTTGTGCGTAGGTGATAGAGTGTGAGCAGATAGAGTGGCAATGGGTGCTGTACTTCAAATCTGGAGTGTTGCTGCTGGGGCACCACTACACAAAGGCATGAATGTTGCACTGAATGAAAATGCAAGACAGATACTGTTGTGCCTGCAAGTCAGTAGCAGCTACTCCTTGTTGAATGGGAATTTCATAACCTCTGGAACTTGAGATGGCTGTGGAGCATTCTTATTCTCTTGGGAGCGTGTTCCAGAGCTTGGTGCTTCCAATGCAAGACTTTCTGAACAAGGAATGGTCAGAAGGGGACCGGTCTGGGTAACAGCTTCTATATGTTTCAGATAGATAAAGCAAGGGTGGTTCAGTGTGCGATAGAAGGCCCAACGAGTGATGCAAAGAGCTTTAAGAACCATGCCTTATCAGAGCAAGCTGCCAGCGCTCACCTTCAAATGTAGGAGTGATGAAGCTGTGCATAGGTAGGTGTAGAAATGGTTGCCTGCAGCATTCTCAATTCTGTAGAGAAGAGGTAGCTCCTAAGGTACAATCCTTTGGCATAATCTAGACGCAACAGGACCAAGGTGAAGATGGGCTGCAGACTGTAGCTAAACCTCATATGTAGAAAGAAGAGTCAAAGTTTGCATGGGAGAGAAAATGGCTTTATCACTGGATTTACCTGTGATACTAGTGAGTAAATTGTACTACAGTTTGTGGGGTTCTCATAGTGTCTAGTGAAAAGGTCGGATAAAATAGCTTATGTGGAACCAGTGAACATGAATCTCTTCAACTGGTTACATTGCGGACCTGGTGGCAAACAGTGATGCAAAAGAAGGGTGTGAGCGGCAGACAGAGCACCAAGGTCATCCATTACTTTTGTTTTCCGTTGTTATTTCTTTCTTCCCGGGCTCCCGCGCCCTGTCCCTCGAGCACCTAGGCAGGTTATTTTCCTGCCGAGGACGCTACTCTTGCAGTCAGCTGCGTGCGCGCGTCGGCCCGCCTGCAGCCATTAATCTTTGGTCCCCGTTGGCTTTCGATGGTCAGGCCCCGTCAGTGTAATTAAAACCTGCGCCATTAATCTCAGGGCTCCTGCCGAGCTCGGACGCGTCCTGGGGCCGGCGGGATGCCCTGCTCGACTGACGAAGAATCCTTCTCAATGTAATCCGCATACGGCAACCTCGTCGCACAACTGCACATTGCGGGATGGCCGGTAGAGACCTCACGCGCGCGTATTAACCAACAGAGACAAACTGGTATGCTAACTGGGGCTAGATAGAATCGTATCACACATCTTATTCAAGTACCAGCAGGCGCGTAGCTTCGGAGGCGGAGGTGTTTGCCGTGTTACACCCTCCTAATACAGGTACTCTGTAATTAATAGTTGGGTACAGGTGCTCTAAATTGGGCACGGTGAGGTGTTTGTCGAATTTCCTTTGGCATACACATACAGATAAACACTCGTCTCTGTTTTAAAGGTCTTAATTTTTTTTTTTTTTACAAAACATTCCGTTGCAAGTATCCCTCGATTTCCGCTCACCTCTCCCTTCCTACTGCCCTTTAAGCAGCTCTCATATTCTGCTTCTCATATAACTTATTTTGAGCATGATTTTGGGGAAATCTGAAGCCCCAACCCCCCAATCTTACTGACCAAGCTACGCCCCTGAGTACCAGCATTCGCCGGCCTCTCCTGAGTCTGCAAATATGAATGCATCTATTTCTTCAAGAAGAGTGCCAGAACGTAGGCTGTCACCTTACTGTGCTGCATGCGGGAAAGTCTTGTAAAATACCACACGTCATGGTTGTGTCCTAGCGCTGCTGGCAGGTCGAGTATAGTAGGAGAATGTATTATTTACCCTCAAACACATTCAATTAATTTGCAGTCCAGGCCAGTGCAAACTGGTGACCTGGCTGCATAGGACTCGGTTATTCATTCGAGTTGTAGCATGTGATGGATCGCCAAGACCTAGATAATGTGGGTTTCAATTTCTTAGTCCCTGGCTTTTCCCACGGCGTCCACTTGGATAGTGTACTTTTACATTTTTATATCTGTTTTAACTTTTTAAACTAAAAGCAAAGTGGCTTTAAGTTGATGCATGTGCTAAGGCAAATGTATGATCCAAACAGTAGTGGCAGGTCGTTAACATGTCCGATACCTTGCAAAGCTTACAGCAAACTCTTCTTTTTGGGCCACTAGTATTATCATTTCTAAGACAGCACTTTCACTACTAGAACATCCCGGGTATTTCGTGCACTTCACCCCGGTGCTGCAGAAGCTTTGGTGGCTCCCCAGCCAAGCAGAAATTGCAATACCTGTAATCAAATAACACGTCGCCCATCTGCAGACAAACACAATGCTGGCTTCACTATGAAGTACTACAGTGGCCACAGAAAACCTGCTTCTAGGATCACACATTTCTCAGTAGATTTGAGCAAATAGAAAACAACACCTTTTGTCACTGTTATGCCTTCATACTGGCCAGTCTGAACCACAGTGTACCATGGGAAACTCAGTCTCTGCTCTTCCATCACCGGTATTAAACAACCTTTTTGTTGCAAATGGTCCATCAGCTCTAGGTTAGAGGTACTGTTGCACCTGTTGTGCTCGGCGCCCAAAGAACAAGCGCCCATCTCCCAGATCAATGCCCAGTCTATTTTAGAAGGTTATCAATAAAGGCTGAGGCTAGTGGTTTTACTTTATCACTGCCCAACAGGATTGCAATTGTGAATTTACAATATTGGTCCCTGTGCTTCAATAGCACGACTGCACAAAAGCAAGACAAAATTGCTTTAATATGTACCATGTTCCCCAGTGGAACACACACATTAATTCATTTCTGAAGGTCTTCAACATGGAACTGTCAAATCAAGCCTATGCACAAATGTGCTTTTTAATCACAGAATCAAGTCTGTGTGCATAGTTCACATTGCTGTGAAGAGACACTTGTAGAATACAGACATTGCCCACTGTGCACAATGGGGGCAATTTTCTAAAAGCTGCAATGCCTGTAAAACCCTGCAATATGATTTTGATACACATTATTCTATGCACACTTTCCATACCAAATTCATACCATCATTCTTGGATCACACCTGAAATGTAATCCCTGAAGAATATGGGTGCTCCTTCGCAACTGCAATAAACAAAATACTCCAGACAATCTCTACACTTGCACACAAACCTTGAGCACACTCCTGTCAGGGTCACCTACTTTCAAAATGTCATCTCCATAGTTACACCTCATTCCCAACGTCTCACTCATACAATCCATAACTTAATGTTTCCACCACACTCATGCATAACCCTTCACATTCACCTACGGCTTTTGCATCATACTTTTCTTACAAGACCATAGCCTTCAAGAACACCCTGTAGGAAAGTACCCTCTTTCTTGGCATGGTTATCCCCATTTTCTGCCTGTTGTATGTGTGTTTGACTGTGTTTACTAGGATCCTGCAAACAAGGACCCCAGCGATTATGCTCTCTCCCTTCAAACGTGGTTACTTGAACAACTTACTTCCCACATTTGGCATAATGGTAGCCTCATGTAAGCCCATAGTATATGGTAGGGGGTACCCAGGGATGTGGGGTACCAGGAGATCCCAATAAGCTGCAGCGTGTATTATGCCACCCATGGGGAGCCCATGCAAAATGTATCTGCTGGCCTACCATTGCAGCCTGCGTGAAAGGGTGCATGTACCCTTTTCACTACAGGTCACTGGACCAGGTCACTGTAAGTCACCCCTATGGTAGACCCTCCTATCCCAGAGGACAGGGTGCACGTACCTGTGTGTGAGGGCACCCCTGCACTAGCAGAGGTTCCTCCACAAAAGATAAATTTTCCTGGACTTCGTTAGTGCGGGGACGCCATTTTATGCGTGTACTGGACATAGGTCACTACCCATGTCCAGCTACATAATAGTAACTCCGAACCTAGGCATGTTTGGTATCAAACATGTCGGAATCATACTCCAATACTGTTGCCAGCATTGGAAGTATGATTCCATGCACTCTGGGGGCTCCTTAGCGGACCCCCAACATTGCTCCTACCAGCCTTCTGGGGTTTTTCATGTTTCTGCCCTCCTGCTGCTTGAACAGCACAAGCCCAGGTAGGCAGAACAAAGGATTTCCTTTGGGAGAGGAGGAAACACCGTCTCCCTTTGCAAATAGGTTTTACATGGCTTGGGAGAGGTAGCCTCCTCAAGCCACTGGTATGCCTTGAAGGGCACATTTTGTGCCCTCCATGCATAAACCTGTCTGCACCGGTTCAGGGACCTCCAGTCTCTGCTCTGGTGTGAAACTGGGCAATGGAAAGAGGGGTGACCACTCCCCTGTCCATCATCACCCCAGGGGTGGTGCCCAGAACTCCTTCAGAGGGACCCAGGTCCTGTTATCTTGAATCCAAGGTTGGCAGGGGCCTCTGGGAGCATCTGAGTCGCCAGGTCAGTCAGGTGACGTCAGAGCCCCCTCCTGATAGGTGGTCCCCTGGCTAGGTGACCAATCTCCCTTTCAGTGCTATTTAGGGTCTCTCTCTTGGGTGGGTCCCCGGATTCGGCTTGCAGGATTTCAACAGACTCCTTTGCAACCTCTTCTTGACTTCTAGCCACTGGAACTGTGACTGAACCCTCCAGGAACCATCAATCTGCATCCACAACGAATACTTTACTTGCAACATTGTTTCCATGGCTCCTTTCAGCCTCATTTCCCCAGCTGTGCATCCTCTGAGAGCGGTGAGTCTCCAGTGTGCATGAGAAGGAAGAAGGAATCTCTCTTGGATTGAAGGAGTCACTCCCCTGCATCTACAGGCACCAACTGCAACGACAACCAGCTGCGTAGATATCCTTTCATCATGAGCTGCGTGGATCCTGCATCACGGGTGGTGGTCCAGAGTAGTTCTGTACTTGGTGGAAGTAAGTCCTTGCCTTCCCATGCAGGACAGTATCCCTATGCACTGCGTCTCTTGCAGCTACCAAGGCTTGTTGGCATCTCCTACAAGGGATCTTAAGGCTTCCTGTAGCACCATCCCCCAGCACGCCTTCCTGCGACTCACAGCCCTCTGCGTGCTTCTCCTGCGGCGTGGGACCCTTCTCCAGTTGTGCTGCATGGGCTCCTCTGTGACTCCTGGTTTCTCTTCCAGTGGATCTCCTGTAGGGGATGCCTTTTCTTCTGTGGACTCTCTGCCATACTGAGGGTCCTCCTAGGACCCTCCGTGGGGTGAGCCCTCCTGGACCTTGCTGGTCCTTGGCAGCTCCACTTGTGCTTCACTGCGACTTCTGCCTTTGCCAAGGTTTGTTTGTGGCTTTTCCATACCACTGACTGGAATCATCCATCCGGCATGGAACGTTGACTTCATCCTCCAGGAACTCTTTGCCTGCTCCAGGGCTGCATTCCTGACTGTCCTCGTTCTACCGTGGACCAACTACTGCAACCACAGCTGGGTGGGTAGTAGCTCCTGCTCCCCCTGGACTCTTTTGTGACTTCTGGACTTTGTCCCCTTCTTCCACATGTCTTCCTCTTCAGGAATCCACTGCTGGTTTCTTGCCGTCTTGTCTGGGTGTTGCATTTTCTTCTTATCCTTCCTTTTGAGTGGTTTGGGGAGAATCCAGTAACTTACTCCTTTCTTCCTGGTCTCTGGGGGGCACTGTGGTACTTACCTTTGAAGTTTCCAAGTACCCCCAGTTCCCCTCTACACATTCCACTCACCTAGGTGGGGGTCCTGCATTCGCTTTAAATTTGTTTAGTATATGGTTTGGGCTCCCCCTAGGGTCAGTATTGCCTATTTGCTATTGCACTGTTTTCTATTTCTTTCTATGCCTATTACTGATTACTAGTGTACATATCTAATGGCTTACTTACCTCTTATTGAAGGCTTGCCTTTCTAGAACCTTTTGGTAATTGTGTCACTAAAATAAAGTACCTTTCTTTTTGTAACACTGATGGTGATATATGACTGGATTTGAGCAAACGTCCAGGTGGGGCAGAGGCTTGCTGGACCAGCAAACCACTTCTTGAGTAGGTGATTGGCATCTAACTTGTCCTTTCAGAATTTGCCCAGCGGAGAGCAGATGCAGCATGGTCTGGCACTGGCCGTGGAATTTTCATGGGCAGAATATACAGGCTTGCCTTTGGCGTGTCCACACACCTAGCGGCTTTGAATGGCCATTGCTGCATTACATCAGTATGCAAGCATGGCCTGATGTAGCTAGGCAATGTGACATGTTGCTGTAAGAGGTGGGCTAAAAGAAAACACACAGAGTCCAGCAACTGCTGGTATTAGTGCCTTCCTCCTTAGGCACAACCCTGACTAGTGAATCAAAATATAATTAGGACTACGGAGACAATTAAAGCATGAACTCAGGTAAAAACATGACATTAAAATAACAATTAAGCAAGCATGGCCACAGCCAATCAGGCATCTCATTACCACAAGGAAAGGAAAAGCACTTGTAGTCTAGGATCACTGAGTTGTTGCAGCAAAGAAAACGAGGTGCAGCCCCCACTTATCTGTGGAGAGGCTGCACAGTCAGTGGCTTCAAAAGGCCGCTGTCCTTATCATCAGTGTAGGAAATGACCATCCTTTGCTTGGTGTACCCCAGATGTTTGCCTTGACAGCTTTTTCTGGCAGTAGAACTCTGCACAATACCCTGCTGACCAGTGGTAAAGTGCCTATAGCCCCCTTTCAGCATGATGAAATAGGTATACCCAAATTGGAATGTTTAACGTACTTATAAAATCCTTGGGTGTGGTATGGTACAAAGTGTACTCAAGGCCTCTAAGTTAAGTGTCAGTAGTGGGATGCATCACCCATTGTGCCAGATACTACATTGACAGTGCAAACATGACTGCATGCCTACCACTGTAGTCTGGCTGTTCCAGATTTTAAACTGCAAATTCAACATGTTAAAATAACCCCTCTTGACAAGCCAAGGCCCAAAAGGCAGGCTGTAACGTATTTTAAAGTAAGACATGTAAAAGTTTAATGTTAAACATGTCCATACAGTGAAAAAGTGAAAAAGCCCAAAAAGCTGTTTTCGCTATACGAACGCTGACTGTTCTATAGAATAACACTGGGTTACATTATTCCATTTAATAATGCTAATAACTGCTAGGAAACAACTAGAAAAATAATTAAAAGACTCTTCTTAATAGTTATTCAAATCCAATTTAATGGTAAAATAGAATTTTTAATAACTATTAATGACACTGTACTTTTAGAAAATTACCTCTTCCATGCCTAAATCCTATTTGCCTGACTGTCACCTGATTAGCCTCTTTGATGACTTGTGAAAACTGCTCCCAGACCAGGACAAAGGCCTTGAGTGTGGGGAGGTGTTTATGCGTCTTTGGTAGGACGACCATCTGGCCTGTGCTCAGGAACTTGATGAATTTTAAGGAAACCTACATGCTTCTTGATAAAGATACTAAAGTGGTAGATGGCAACACAAAATACGCTAGGAATGTGCAGTGGTATCGCCTTGGGCTTTTAAAATGGTGTTCAAGAAGTGTTATTTGCCTTTAGCCTCTGATAGTGGTGTTGGTGCGTTTTGACCACCCGCTGTTTGTGGGGTGTCTACAGGATAGGGAACTGGTCTGACCTTGATGAAGAGCACAAAACAGGAATTGACATCTAAAGCCGCAAGGATATGTGCAAGGAGCACAAACGCTAGGGCAGAATTTAATCTCTGACATAGGGATCAGTATCTTCAGTCAATTTGCTTGGAATGGATGCAGTGCTGCATCTTACTGTTTACCAGAAAGTCAGGACGACTCAAAACAACTTGCGACAAAAGAAAGCGTCTTACTGCGTGTGAGCCTTGGTCTGGTGTGTTCATGTGCAGTTGGGTGAAACAGGCGTATTTGTCAGCCATCCTGATAAAACTTGAATTTCCAGCACAACATTTCCCATCAGCCATTTAGTCATCACGTGACCAAGCTTTATCAGGACAGAATTTTTGTTGTCATTTACCCCTGGGATATCTTTATCAAGAAGCCAGTACGGTCTATTCATCAAAAGAAATCAACCATGCTACTACTAAGTTAAATTAGGAACTAAGACCTGACTTTTGATAACACGTCCCGACCTAGGTACTTTACTTGCTCGTTTTAGGGCAATGAACCTTTTGACCCTGATTAGGGACACCTCAAGACGAGATATTTATTCCGCATTTCAATCACTAGACCAATAACCTCATCAATATTCACAATAACGAATCAACCAAATTAGTTAATTGCATTAATAAGAATAGGTACACAAAATGACCTTTCAGCCGTAAATAACCACACTCGATTTAGTAAGATTTATGAGATTTATTCTCTATTAGTTACACTCTACTAGCAAGTTTATTAGTCTTAATACCAGAAAACACATTAACAATGTCACAATGTGGCAATTTGAATATGACTTAAGCAAAGCAATGATCATGAACATTAGGATAAAGCACGACGTCAACATGAATTAACTTTAGCATTAATACGTTGTTCAACAAAGCAAAGATCCAGTCATTTGTCTATTTGCACCCAATGTCGATGAACTCCTCAACTATCCTCAAATTAGCATGTTGGGCTTCATGCAAAACAATCTGGTAACACAAAATTGGAAAAAAACATCTAACTATAGTCTCTATCAAAGAGCAGTTGGTACCTAGAAAGAAAAGGCAAACAGACAATTACAATTTAATTATCATATAGTTACCCTCCGTAATGGGTCAGGATACAGAATCAGTCTTCGTCCTCAGGACAGCAGTCGATTCGCCATCAGCCAGGATAGAAAAGCAAAATCTCAGCAAAATAGGGTAAGTAGAAATACTTCCCTCATAAGGAAGAGAAGCAAGTATCAGGTAAGGCCAAAAGGGTGAGGATGGTTTAAAGTATCAGTAGCAAAGACTAAATCAGAATATCAGAGCAACACTAAGAGTCTCCCTCTAATGTCTCAGTAAGAGACATGAAAATGGTTGAGCAAGAGTGGCAGGACAAAGGCATGCAAATGGCTGATTTCTCCTTGTAACACATCGTTAAATTAAATCCGCCAAACAAGTCTCTTTTTTCCCATTGGTCTGTACTTGGTGCACCATTATCTCTATCCAATAGTCCGTTGATCACCTTACTAGAATTTTTCATTTAAAACAGTTCTCATGCAGTTCACTGGCTCCTGTGATTTACGTCTTCAACGGGTAGAATGTCAGGTAGAAAAAGTAACACTCCTTGCTATAGTCAGTAGCTCCATTGTCTTTACCAGTTTGGGCGACCTTGTACCTGTTGCGAATTACACTGTTGCATTCAGCCAGAATGTCTCCTTGAGCAAGTCGGGTCTCATGAGAAAGAATCTACTACGGTTACACACATCTCTAGCTTCTGGAAAAGTACAGCTTTATGTCCTTCAGCAAGACAGCACATCGCATGTTAGAAAAACACATTTAATATGAGGCTAGGCAGCCATGCCCAGACCCTTGCTAACTAAGGCCTAGTGACTAATTTAGCAAAACCCTTAACATATAACTCCTAATACTAAAACAGAATCATACATCAGTACATTAATAATTCATTATTAATCAATTCCATTAATCATCGTATACATTGGTGGCCACTCCCCGTGGGCACATTTCAAACGCGTATGTTAATATTAGTCTGTCACGTTTTTTATGCAGCTTCATTACACATTATTTTGCAAGCAGTTCATGTTAATTTTTTATTATAAAAGATACACTCCAACAATCCCTCCTCTGATCATTCTTGTCATCACACAAATCCTTTCTTTACAATTCGTTCATTTTCTTATCTCCTTCATTTCTATTTCTTCCCCTGTTTTTATCTTTACATATTTTGCTCTAAACATTTTCTCCCTTTTCTTTTCTTCCCTCCTCGCATTATGTTTTGCCAATTTTTCTTTAATCCTTTTGCTAATTTTGCATGATAACCATAGCCCAAATAAACAAGCTAGAATGATCACTATTCCCTGTATTAATTGTCCCAATATCCCATGCCAAATTCTACTAAACCAGCTTCCCACATGAGCAAGTCCTTTTCCAACCTTTTCCCAAACTCCTGGTTCTTTCAAATCTGCACTATCTCTTGTTAGGTTAGTAAGCATACTTCTAATCTCATTACTATTGTCAGGTATGTAGGCACAGCAGTGACGCTCATTAAGCATCTTACAGACGCCACTTTACGCTTAAAGAATGTCTAAAGCAAGCCTGTTTTGAAGAGTCATAGCCCTTTCCGCAGCAAGTTCAGTATCCATCAGGAGTATAGCTCCCGTGAAATTTGTCAGCATGTTATCCACAATAGAAGACAACTTCTGAATCTTTATGGAGTTTAAGACAACCCCTACTGAACAAATTATCGCTCCAAATATGTCCCCACTACACCAGCGGCACTTTCTCTCTTTTGTCTAGCACGAAGTAATTCAGTCACTTTCGGGAATTTCTTTAAATCCTCTAGTTGGTAAATCTTTGGGAAAACTATTCCCAAATAACATGTCCCATACCATCCCTTTGGAAGACGGTAATAAGCATTAAGTCCACAAATATAATAGACCCCTGGGATCGCTTGAATGTCCATTCATTCTGAAACAAAAACACATGCTTACATTCACTCGTTCCCACAAACACATTATCATAATATGACTTTGGCCGTGTTATGCAAAGCTTACCTACACGTCGAGCATCTAAAGCTAGTTTCCCTTGTTCGCTAATTTCATTGTAACTACTACTAAGAAAGGATTGTTGCTGCAAAACTTTTTCTAATTTCCCCTTTAAAACCTTTCTTCTATCTTTAGTGTGATCTAAAAAGCTTTTCTCTACAGGTGTAAGCAAGCATGTCAAATTAGTGTGGTGTGCATATGACGTACTAACTGTTACTCTAGGTTCAAAGAACCCTTTAATTAGCCTTATGGCATAATATTTAGCTACACTATTCAAATCTTCTATGATGGGCACATAAGAGAACACAAGATCATAGTTAGAGTAAAAATATTGCACTTCTTCTTGGTTATAAAAACGCGTTAGTAACAAACTACAACTTATTCCATAAATTGGTGGCAAACTATGATATGTAATCCCCTCTTGCACCAAAACAGGAATTTGTGTACACACATAACAAGCTTTCTCATCCATAGTGTCAACATACTCACTCAGCAAGCGATAGAAAACATTAGTAGACAGTTCCCCCTTTGTGTTAGTTTCTTCATGTAGATACTTTGTATCTTGCTCAAACCTCTCCCAAGGTGTTAGTGTAGCAGTTTCAGAAACTGTGGCATTGTTAGCTTCATTCTCATCCACCAATCGCCTCTCCACAAACAAAGCTATAATGAATATCACACACACAACACCCAAAGCAACACCCAAATATTTACAATGCTTACTCCCCTCATTGTCATCTCCCGAGCTAGGCATGATCTGTAAAGAATAAGAAAGTAAAGTGCTACAAACGTAAACAACTAATTGAGGATGGTTAGAGGCTTTCTCTCTCTTTTTGTATTTATTTTTTTCCCCAGCAAGGCTAAGCAAAGTCTCTCTTTAGCAAGTATTTACAGCTTTCTCATTCGTTCCCAGGGTCCTTTGTCAATCCGGTTAGCAGCTTTTCACAATCAGTTTTCAAAAGTCAAATCAGGTTAACAGTGACACATTCGGTAATTTATCAGTCTCTTCCCTCAGGTTCCTCAGCTCAATTTCGACTTATCACAGTCTCTTCTCCTTGCGGCCAACTCAGGTACCATAGTATTGACCTGGAACTTCTTGATCAAAGCAAAATGCCAAGAATTCTTGTTGCCACTCAGCTGAAGTTGCATAAGCCCATTCAGGACCTGCGTATCTTCTGTTTGCTATTCTCTTTCTTTTCAAATTGCGATCACCTTGCAACTCTCCTTCGCTCAGATCTTCTTTCCTTGTTGTATCTATCTCCTCTTCAATTGTCTCATCAACAACCACTTTTCCTTTTGTCACTTGCTGTTCTGGCCACTTATCTCCTTTCAGTGTCCCTTCATAATTTGGCTTTCCTGGTGGCGGTTCAACACCCTCCTCTTGTGCTATGGTGTTCTCTCTTGCTGGACCTGCAAGCGGCTCAGGAGGAGTATGGGCACTCTGACTTCTTTCCGCCTCAACTCCTTCACCTTCTGGGTCTGTCAGGGGCTCGACTTCAAATCCGTATCCTCCTGCTTCTGGGAGAACCTCTCTTTGGGTCGGTCCTCCTGGTGCCTCAGTTGAGATAGGCTCACTGTCACCCCTCTGGATATCTGTTGCTGTTTGAGTGACCAAGCCGTCTTCAACGGGCTCTCCTGTAGTCTCAGTTCCCCTTTGATTACTCTCTGGCCCTGAGACTTCCTTTTCTGTAGCTGTTATTCTCGACAACTCGATTTCTTAATCAGTTGGACATGTCACCTTCTTTGTGTGACTGGCATGGATCCAGTTTGGAATTCCTGCACACTTCACAGCAGTAGTAGTTGTCAGTATCACTTGATACGGCCCCTTCCAACGTGGCTCCAAACACAACTTCCTCACGTGTTTCTTGACAACAACCCAGTCACCAGATTTCAGGTTGTGACCTGGATCATTTATCGGTGGCAGTGTGGTTGCTTCCACCTGGCGAGAGAAAGAGAGGACCACGTCAGCCAGACCCTTGCAGTAGTCCAACACCATATCATCCGTGATATTCACAAGAGCATTCGCAGGCACTGCGGGCAATCTCATAGCTCGGCCCATGAGAATTTCATGAGGAGACAGTCCTGTTTTCTTGTTGGGTGTATTTCTCATTGACATTAGCACTAAGGGCAAGGCATCAGTCCATTTCAAATTTGTAGCTGTGCACATTTTTGCCATTCTTGACTTTAGAGTAACATTCATTTGCTCAACTAGTCCTGATGCTTCAGGGCGGTAACTTCAATGCAACTTCTGTTCAATGTTCAGGGCGGCACACAAGAGCTTAACCACCTCATTGTTGAAGTGACTTCCTCTATCTGATTCTAAAGAGATCGGAAACCCGAAACGTGGTATCAATTCCCTAAGCAGCAACTTCGCTACTGTGAAACTGTCATTCCTACGCGTGGGGTAAGCTTCAATCCAATGACTAAAGATACACACAATCACCAACACGTATCTCAAACCTCCACACACAGGCATCTCAATAAAATCCAATTGCATTCTGCTAAATGGACCTCCTGCTCTCCCAATGTGGCTCAAATTCACCACGGTTCCTTTCCCCGCATTCATCTGTTGACAGATGATGGACCGGTGACAAATCACTTCTGCGGCTTGTCTGAATTTCGGATTGAACCAATCAATTTTGAACAACCTGATCATGGCGTTTCTCCCAATATGTGCTTGCCCATGGTAAAACCTTGCAAATTGTGACAGAAGACTGTTCGGCAAACCCATTTTCTCCTCATCTGAAACACACAGATCATCTGGTCTTTGAACACACTGCATTTTTAGCCAAGAGCGTTTCTCCTCTCTGCTGGCACGTCCCTGCAACAATTTTATTTCTTCCATCATGTCAATGCGTAACCTGTGCATGTCTCATTTTCAGTTTCAGGTAACAATTCCCACTGATCCTTGAACGATATACAGTTCAATGCGCAAAACCTTGCGACTTGATCCGCATATCCATTTCCCATTGACACAAAGTCTTGTGATTTCACATGAGCACTGCATTTCACCACGGCAATTTCAAGAGGTAACTGAATCGCGTGCAACAACTCCTTAAATCTTTCGCCATTTTTCACTGGAGACCCAGAAGAGGTCATGAAACCCCTCTGGGACCAGAGCTGACAAAAATCATGGACAATTCCAAATCCATATCTGCTATCACTATAGATAGTCATTTTCAGCTTGTCATCGGCATGGCATGCCCTAGTAAGAGCAACCAATTCAGCCACTTGAGCAGAGTATACTCTTTCAAGCCATGATGCTTCTATGATACCAGTGATTGTGCACACAGCGTATCCGGCTCTCAGTACTCCTACTGAGTCTCTCAATCATAAGCCATCAAAAAAGATAATGCAATCATTCTCTTCCAATTGGGTGTCTTTAATGTCAGGTCTTGGTTTGGTGCACAGTTCTGTTACCTCAAGACAATCATGTTCTACCTCTTCAGCCTCATCAACCTCTGTATTCTCATTTGGGTTTAGTACAGTACATCGTTTCAATGACACATTTGGTGATCCCAATATAATGGTTTCATATTTTGTTAGACGGGCATTTGTCATGTGCTGAGTTTTCGTTCTAGTCAACAAGATTTCAACTGAGTGTGGGACCATAACTGTTAAAGGGTGTCCCATCACTATGCCTTCACACTGTGTGAGGCTTTGACCAACTGCTGCAACTGCACGCAAACAACCTGGCAAGGCTGCTGCGACTGGGTCCAAGGTAGCTGAAAAATATGCTACTGGTCGGTTTGCACCACCATGGACCTGTGTCAAGACAGACAAAGAACAAGCATCACGTTCATGACACAACAGGACAAAAGGCTTCGTGTAATCAGGCATACCTAAAGCTGGAGCCCTGCACATGCATTCCCTCACCTCAATGAACGTCCTCATCTCTTTCTCGGACATGGTTAGAGTATCTGGGCCATCCTTAACTTCCTTAACTGTCAGTCTCACCAAAGGCTTGGAGATAACCGAGAAATTTGGGATCCATTGACGACAGTAACCCACCATTCCCAGAAACATCGCTCCGACATGTCGGGGGATTCATCTGCAATATGGCAGTCACTCTTTCCTTGGATATTTTCCTCGAACCCTTCTCAATCAAATGCCTCAATATTTCACCTCTTTCTGACAGTACTGCAGCTTCTTTGGGGACACCTTATGCCCATTCTTTCCCAAGTGGTTCAATAAAGCAATAGTATCATACTTGCAGTCATCGCTTGTTTTAGAAGCAATCAACAAATCGTCAATGTACTGCACTAGAGTCGATTGGAAAGGCAGTTCCAATGACTCCAAATCCTTCTTCAAAATTTGATTGAAGATGGAAGGCGATTCCGAAAATCCCTGAGGGATTCGACACCAACTGTAAACCTAGTCCAGGAATTTAAAACTGAAAATAAATTGGCTGTCCTCATGAAGAGGCACGGAAAAGAACGCTTGGGACAAATCAACAAACGAGAACCATTCTGTGTTGCATGGAACTTGAAACATAATCACAGCTGGATTTGGCACTATTGGGCAACACTTCATCACGATGTCATTAATCTTTCGTAAGTCTTGAACAATTTGAACTTTCCCACAGGGCTTTCTCAGACCCATTATAGGTGAGTTACATGGGCTGCTCATCATTTCTTTCAGAACTCCCTGCTTCACAAAGTCTGCAATTATCTGCGACACCTGTAGGGGGACATCTTGTGCCATGTGGTACTGCGGTACCTGGGGAAACACAGCATTTGGCTTCACATCGACTCTGACTGGTTCTACTCCTTTTATCAATCCCACTTCCTTTCCTGTCAAGTCCCACACTTTTTCTGTGACTGTCCCCTGCAATTCTGCGGGCAAATCAGTCATTGTGAACATCGGGAAGAAGCTTATCAAGAGGTACTCTTCATCTGTGGTCTCTGGCTCTGAGATCTGACCATCATCCCCCTCATCATCACTGTCTGTCTGCACCTCAATTCCCTCATTCGAACAGGTGATAGAACACCTTGTCTTACATAGTGAGTCTCTTCCTAGTAGGGAGACGGGACTTGAATCACAGACTACAAACCTGTGCACTACCTGAAAGGTACCAATCTCAACTTGAACCGGATCTGTGATCGGGTTAGTCAGGAGCTGGTTTGCAACTCCCCCTACCTTTATTGTACGCCCTGAAAGGAGCAACTTCGGAACCTCTACACTTCTGACTGTGGAGCGTGTAGCTCCTTTGTCTACCAGAAATGAGACCTTGTGACCCATCACCTTTCCTTGCACATAGGGTCCCCTTTGATCTACTTCTAGGGACGCTGCAAGCCTGCACTCCTCACTATCTGAGCTGTCATCCGACTATTCATCGTTTATTCCATTCTCACCACGCAATGGGAACTGTTGCACTGCATTAATTTGACTCATTGTTTGACCTGTGACCTGTTGAGGAAGCATCACCTGTTGCTGTCCCATTGGAGCTAGAGGCAACTGCATTTGATGTCTAGGTACCACGGGAATCTGCTGTTGCACCTGCACTGGTTGTACACATGGCATTTGCAATTGTTGCATGGGCTGGAGACCTTGCATCTGAACCATGTTATTCTGGAAGTTCGGATTAGGACCCCTCATTCTTGGTCCTTTAACATTTTGAAATGCCCCGACATAATTGCTTTGTTGAACAACACCCACCTGCACCATCATCGGGCATTCCCGCTTCCAATGTCCCACACCCCGCACACATGGCATGGTAACACCTTCTTCATCCCTTGCACGTCATTTTGTACCACAACAGTATTCAAATCTGGACCACGGTTCACAAAACCTCCTCGACCTCTGCCTCTCGTTTGCGTCTGAAACATTCCGTATCCCTGCAGCTGTTGCACCATCTGTTGTACTCCATTTCTCTGCATCCCTGCTTGCGCTGCCTTAATTTGCATCACCATCACCACCTCTTTCAGCTTTCTCTGCTTCAACTCAATCTCATCACTACAGTATTTTGCATACTGTAACACCTCATCAATTGGCTTCGCTTGCCAGCATATCAAATGATTCTTAATCATCTGGTTACTCTTGGGTCTTAGCCCTTCAACAAACCTGAACACAAGGTGATTCATATCCTTCGGCACTATGACCTCTGTATTGAATGCTTTCAGCAACCTCTCATAGTAAGCATGTATTGATTCTTTGCCTTCCTGTGCCATATGATCAATCTTTTGCCAATCAATATTTTGCGGCGACACTTTTTGCTTCAAAAACTCAATTACCTTATAGTAATACTTCATTACCTCCGGAAAGGGTGCTCCGGTAACCCTATCCTTTGCCGGTTCTGCGGTTGGCCAGTCAACACTTCGCTTGCACTCGAGCCACAAATCAGCAGGAACAATGATCTCAAACAGGGTATTCAGGTCTTCCCAGAGACACTTCGCAAGCTTCACAAATCTGTCTGTCTGCTGGTACCACTCTATCGGCTTTTCCCTCAGCCTGGGGAAGTCATTTGTGAATGACAAAATGTCACCTCTAGACCACGGTACATGGACAAGAACCCCTCCAGCTGTCTCTCTCATGGGTAGCATTTTTATTGTACTGGTATCTGGCACTGGTTGTGTCTGCAGCTGCTCCAAGTAGTCACTTTTCCTTTTATCTCTCTTCGTTGCCCATCTGCCTTCCCACTTCTCTAAAGCTCCCCAAACCTGCGCACTCTGTAGTATCTCCTTTAGGTGGGCCTTCATTCCAGTAGGCTCAAAGTCTAATCTGTAACTCCTCTTCAGATGCTTGGTATGACTCCAGCCAATAAAGCCAAAGTAATCGGGAAACCCCCAAAAATGCTTCCGAAAATAGAATGTATAGCCGAAGGTATCAAACCGAATATGGAAGAGAAGGTATGAGCAAAACCAACACCAACGACTTTGAAAAAATGTGCAATACCAGCAGTGCTGGATGCATTAAATATATATATATACGTCCCACAAGTTCACCGAAGTGATTCGAAAAGTTAGTATTCAAAAGGGACTGTATCTCCGCCGATGACCTTGCCACCTGAAGTGCGTAGGTCTCGCTAGCAGATGTAAGGGCCACATGCTTTTGAAACAATAAAGCTTTTAGCCGACTCAACTTGTCGAAATCAACCTTGGAAGTAGCAATATGAGGCCAGATGTCTGCTACCTCCCTAAATTGAGTGGGGGGAAACAACACATTCCCGCAGCACGTAACGGCCTTGTTGACAACGACGATGTAAACTATTCCGGCACGCATGCCACAGCAGCGTTCGCTGTTAAGAATAATGTAACTGCCGTTAGAAAGCACCTGGAAAGTGTTTTTAATAACCGGGACTGGAACTCCCTTCAGATAACAAGCTAAGTTAGCAATCGAAGCGTTACACGCCCCGTGCAAGGACAGCTGTTTACAAACCATTGAATGGCTGACAGAAGCTTCGCATTCGCTGCCGCTAAGAAAAACCTACTTCAAACCATTAACACATCTGTACTGAAAGGGAAGGTCCCACACCTCGTGTATGTAACTGTCTCCCAATAGTTCATATCTACCCACCGGAATGTGCTTCAAACACGAAGTAAATTGCAAAGTAGAGATAGGCAAATTAATAACCCCATGGATCAACCATTCAGCTGACGGAATCTCAGCTACCGTGAAAGGCAGTTTCTCTAATTTCTCAATATTTAACATAACATATGTCACTTCCTTTTTAGCCATCAGTTGTTGTTGACGAGTCAAATTAAAAGAGATAAAGATCTCTCTGGCACGAACGTGCTGCCATGGAACGCGACCCGCCTTCAAGGTCTGAAGAGTCCAACCCAGCTGCATGATGGACCGCGTCTGACTCTGCCCATGATATAAAGAAGACATGTCCGATTTAATAATGTCAATGGCAGAGGAAACAATGCTGTCAATCGTGTAAACACGGTCAGAAAGGGTATGCATGCCATTATAAACAACAGACAAAGTCTGCATCAGATTTTCTTGATCAATCTGCCTCAACCGGGCTGCAGCCTCTTGTTGTGAAAGCTTCCAAATCTCATTATAAACCTCGTATAAGAACCTTTTCTTCCGTGGTACTTTGGGACCTGACAAAAAATCTTGTAAATCAGTATTATTAGACAGTAACGTGAGATGTGACTTAACTGCATCCAGCGTGGATGACTTCAACCATTGCTGACAAAGCTTCCCCACACTGTATGTAGTTATAATATCAGCATGTTCTGGTGAAACGTAACGAGGGTCTGCCCTACTAGTCCTGAACCCCCCTGAAGAGGTGACAAAACGTTGATGACACATATTAGTGTCTACAGGCCATAATAACCACCCGCCTGGATGTAACGATGAAGTGTTAAGCGTACCATTCTGGACCCAATGTGTAAAGTCACTGAAAGTAGCATTCACATAGTGCTGCCAATTTTTCGTACCCCAAACACTTTTCAAGTCAACAGTTTTGAACCAGTATTCATATCCCTCGACCGACAGTTTAGATACAAACAAATTGGAATACAGTAATTTAGTATCGGTCAATAACATTTGCTTATTAGAATACGGTGTAACTTTAAAATAGTAGGATTTAGCATTACGTGGATCATGGCCAGCAAAATATGCAAATTTTTCATAATACGTTTTTGAACTACCTTGTGGAGGAGTCGAGCAATGTTCCCATTGCACATAATTAAACATGGGCTTAGGGCTACTAGCTTTATGAATAAAGTGGTGTCCATAATAGTTGTAACAAAACATGTCACCATGATTATCTCTAAACTGGTAAGCATCTTCATCGTCATAGACAGTATAATATTGCAAATCCGTTAGCATAGAATCTACTGTCTTCACATCCCAATCATCAGAAACAATGACAGGTATAACAATATCATTCATTGATAATTTGAGGACATACGGTATTTGAATCAATTCAGTGGGACCATATATATCAAACATTACTTTATCCCACACAATTCCATCCGGAACTGGTATAGCAGAAATGTTCACTGTGGACAAGTCTCTTCGAACCATATGAGACGAAAAATGCGGTTTTAACACAATCTCCACGTGCTCAATGTCAGATCGATCAGGAAGAAAATGACCATGTATTATCAGAAAAAAAGTAACCACAAATCCCAACCATAATAAAATAGTCATCACGGCCAAAAACAGCCAAAAATAGTTCCAAGGAAAAACAAAATATGTTCGTTTAAGCCATCCCAGCAGCCGTCGTGGACCGTAGACAGAAGACATCGAGGACGAGGAGCCGGACCCATCATTATCAGCAGTTCTAGCAAAAGGTGCAACTGTGAACGAAGAAGCAGATGGAGGCTCTCGCCGTGGCACGCTATAAACCACATGTTCAGAAACGTCAGTAGAACGTACAGCAATTCGATCACAAGATTCCATATTAATCGCCGTCGGTGGAACAATCGCAAGATTATCATCCACCCTCCCCAAGCTCGGAGAGGAAACAGTGTCGGTGAAAAACACCTGCAGCGGGACTTCCTCCCCAGTAGTGAGAGGGATTCCGGAACTACTGGGTGTCCCTCTTGGTCTGCTGTGCAGAATCGGCCACATGTTGTAACTTGACATTATCAATGGAAACAAAGCGATTTCCTTTGGCCCCTCGCAGCGGCGGTAAAATCACAGTTCTGGTGCCGCTCACCCCCAACACAGGGACAGGTTCTCGATAAGAAGGACCAAATTCTTTTTTAACTGCAACCTTTTCATGCACTAGATCCCCAATCCTGGGTATCCAACCAGTAGGTGTTACTGGCTCATCCTTAATTCCTGAGGAGGCAGCACTGCCAGAAGAGTTATCTTCACGGAATTGTTGTAAATCCTGCAAAACAGTGACACGATCATTTATGTCAAAGGGCGTATCTGCCGCCTCCACACCAGGACCATCTAGATCAGGAACATACATTCGTGTTCCAAACAGGCACTCATATGAAGTACGACCCCCCAGTGACCTTCTAGGCAAGTTATTAAGTGCTCTCTGTACTCCATATAGGTGGGCTAGCCAACCACGACCCGTACCTATAACTCTGGCCGTTAAGGACTGCTTTAAATCACGATTTAAACGCTCCACAACAGAATTTCCCTCGGGATGAAATGGTGACGAGAATTGGAGTTGGACCCCCAACGAAGCCATGGTGTCCCTGAATGCCTTAGAGGCAAAAGCAGGGCCCTGGTCCGAATGAAAAGCCGCAACTGCAAATATATCGACAAAGATGCGCAAATCTTTAATAACAGTTCGAGCGTCAGCCGAGCGTTGTGGCCATACCCATACAAATCTGGAGCACGAATCTACAGCAACCAATATATATTTGTATGCACTATCTGGTGTCAGCGGACCACAATGATCCAAGTACACACACTGTAATGGTTTATTTGAAATCAGAAGGGGCGTCTGCTGCGGGCGTCTAGCCGACGCCGCTTTAATTTGTTGACAAACGTCACAACAAAGGACATATTGCTTCGTCTCTTTATAGAGACCAGGCCACCAGTAACGAGCCTGTAAAAGTGAAATCGTGGCAGCCACCCCAGCATGTGCAGAAGCCACCCCCTCATGTGCTGCAGAAATCAATCGAGGTCCCTCAATCTTATTGGGAATTTCACGTACACCAATGCCTGGAATTGTAACAGTAGCATTCAGCGCACCATTCAAGCAGTAACTATATTTAGAAGGAAATCCTTTAGGAAAGGGCGTGCCAGCAGCCGTAGCCTTTATGGCAGCCGAAATTTCTGTGTCTGGTTTGAAACTCGAACGAGTCACTGCGGCCACAGTGGCGACAGCCACTGCCGATTTCGCGGCTTCATCAGCCAAAGTATTCCCAGCAACGTGTATTCCAACGCGCTGGTGTCCAAGTGTATGCACAACATGGACATTAGGAAGCGTCTCCTTCAGATCCGCAACCTTACCCCACAACATTTTATGTTTAATGGTGTTGCCTTTAGAATCTCTGAACCCATTCATCTTCCAATAGTGTAAATATTCGTTGAAAGACTGCACACAGTAGTAGGAGTCACAGACCAGCAATGTTAAAAGTGCCGGATCCGCGTGCTCCAACGCTAACAATAGAGCTTTGAGCTCAGCCAGCTGTGCTGTGCAATCTCCCAAGGTTTTAGTATAAGTATGTCGGGGGCAGAACACTTCCCCCTCCATAGTGCCGCTCACCACCGCACATGCAGCAGAATACTGTTGTTTAGTCCCAACCGCTGGTTGCGCAGAGCCATCAGTATACATGACCACTTCATATTGGTCAATAGGCATCGTACCAGCAGGAACAGGGTATTCTATTTCGTATTGAAGAAATTCTTGAGTCTGCAGTTTAGGGTCAAATACATAATCTACATCAGTGGCTGTCAAAGACGTAGCCCATTGTATCCATCGCGGGTGTAAAGCTTTCGAATTAGGAACACTCGCTTTTGTAACAGCCTCTAAGGCCGGAACCGGGGAAACGACAACTATGCGTTGACCCTGGGCCAGCGGTCTTTTTTAACAGCCATCTGTACTGCAGTGAGAATTTTCTCAGTTTGTGCAAAACGTTGCTCTGCAGCAGAATACAAGTGAGACTTGTATGCAATCGGGACTGTCTCCCCTTCATTAAAGGTGACATAAGTAAACCCAACAGCCCCAGGTATCACCCTGATCACTAAATGTGTCTTATTGTCCCGTGTGTGTAAGTGTTTAACTGCTAAGAGATCACTCTGTAATTCTCGCAGTATGTGTGTATGTTCAATCGTCCAAAATTTACTCGAAAAATTCGGGCGAATCAACTCGTATAAGGGTTTTATACGCGTTGCATAATCAGGAATGTAAGTTCTGCCAAAATTCAGAAACCCCAACAATGACTGGAGCTTCCGAACCGTATTAGGAGGCTGCAATAAAGCACATTTCTCCAAAAAATGTGGCGCTAGGCTCTTGCCCTCACTCGACAACTCATATCCCAGGAAAATGACGCTGAGGAAGGCAATCTTTGATTTCTTAAAATTAAATTTATAGCCAATATCAGCAAACCCCACAACAATGCGCGATACGCGCCTTAGATGTTGCAGAATCTCATCATCTGTCAGATATATGTCATCAACATATGATAATGCTTCAGGGTCGAACTCATGCAGCATTTCAGTTACACGAGCCGAAAACAGTCCTGGGCTATTCTTATACCCCTGAGGCAAACAACAACATTTTTTCTGAGAGCCAAACGCACTGAAACAGGTATAGTCCCGACTCTCGGGCGCTATATTCTGGCAGAAAAATCCATTCGAGATATCTAATGTTGTCTTGTATTTTTTACGCACTATATTATTCATAAGCGCTGCGCTGTGTGAATTCTGTATTGCATATGTGCGTGTATGACTATTCAAATGTCGGTAATCCACCACTATCCTATATGAATGGTCCGGTTTAGCAACCGGAAACAAGGGATTATTCATCGGTGAGACACAGGGCTCAATTACACCCTGATACTCCAATTGTGTAAGAATTTTTCTAACCGATGCCCTAGCTTCAAATTTGATAGGATATTGCGGTTGTGGCTGAGGTTCGCCCTTTATCGGATTTACATGATAAGGTGATTGTCTGTCCCACCCCACATTATTTCTATACAAGGCGGGAGCTTGTGCTAGAGCCCATGATTTACTATAGGACTCCGCTAGTTCTTTTGGAACAAGTGGTGAGAAGGAAGGTGTAATAACCTCCTCCCCAACCGGACAGTCGCGAACAAAGTCAGGTGGCCAATCTTGTTCGGCCAGCAGAACATCATATGATTTCACCACATGGTCCCAAAAAATGGCGTTTATAATACGGTCAATGTCCCCTTCCAATCGCAGAGTCACTTCATATACTCTATCAGGATCAGAGACTCGCATATCCGCCGTTTCGACTTGTATGAAGTCATCAGTTGCTTTCACCTCCAGATGCTCTAGAAGACTCCGGCGAACTATTGTGACCTCTGCCGCGCTGTCTAACAGAGCTAACGCCCATGTCTTGTTCGTCAAGAGAACTCTCTTCTTGAGCGGCATGTCTAACTGAGACTGCTGCCACTTTCTTCTTTTTAAATTGCTGTTTTTGTTGCAGCGGTTTCTCTTCTTGTTTAATAGAAACCTCCGCTGAGCGTTGTGAATCCTGTCTCGGAACGAGATTGGCGTGGATCAGTATATTGATATCTATCAGGCGTCTTCAAAGTATCCCTATTCCTGAGATTATACTTATTCTGTGGTGTCTCCGGTTGCGGAGACTGTCCACCATCTTTCTTAGGTGTTTGCTGTTTCTTTTCCCAGCGCTTTTTCGAACCTTCAGGTTGTTGCTCTTTAGCATTATCTTTATTATTTTTACCCTGTAACTGGGGTTTTTGTGGTCTAGCCCCTAGGCTATCACGACCAATACTAGAATATGTTTCCGCTATTATTCTCGGAAGCTCCCGCTCCTGATTAAGCAGCGGAAAATCCCGAAGACGCATTCGCACTGCTAGTGCTACTGCCTCTCCTTTGAGATTACTCAAAATAATAGAAGAAACTGTGGCAAAATTGCCCAGCAACTGCATGCCCAAATCCAAGGCAGGGGCAGCCCCATATTCATCCTGAATCTGTTTAAGTACGTCCGGTAAATTAGCTAATGTCGGCGTACCGTGTGCCGTAGTGTAGAGCGCGGCAAATACCGTGCCCCAGGTATTACAAAGGTCCACCGGAGGAACCATCCCGTACGGCAAACACATCGTCAAAATTCTATGTTTATCCTGAGGTCCCGTATGGGGAAATACTGCTTCCAGCGTATTAATTTTTTGCGCCAGCCAAAATGGAGTCTCCTCTCGTTTAGCCGGCACTTTACCCATTACCGAGTGCACAGTGGCCGGATTAATACCCGGAACCACAGCCTGTGGGTGCGCTGGAGCAGCACGCGCTGCATTCGTATTTAGTGTCTGCATGACAAACTGAACTAATCGTCTATATGTAGCCGTTAATTCTGTATATAAACGACGAACTTCAACCACTGCCAATTGAGCAACCGCAGGATGTGGTGTATATGTAGCCAATAAAGGCCAAGTAGGACCATCATTACTCAGTGGACCTAACCTAACTTGTGCTACTGTGTGTGGGAGGGCGCCATCAAGCCAATTATGGTGTTCTTGATAAGATAGAGGTATTTCTAAATAAGCGTAAGAGTACTGTCCAGGGACATTCGCAACTGTGTATTCGTGAAAAGTATTTGTTCCCCCATCCACTGCTGGAAATCCGACCCAACAATAAAAAAGTTCAGTTCTATAGGCTGTATGGGCGTCCACCACAAAAGTGACTGGACCACCCTGGACTGTCAGTCCATGTGTCAACAGATGTCCTGTGAGCGGGTGACGCATATTAATTGCTATATTCACTACATTAGGATTCGCCATTTTTTATAAAAAATAGCTTCAGGTCAGAGAAGGCACACCAATATCGGGGTTTTCCTTTTCAAAGTTCAAGCTTGAACAACCAACCACTAAGCAACAGGAAGCAACTATGCCGTGGCGGCTGAAACCCTCAGCCCCACGGACGTCTCCGTATACGGAACCGAGGAGTCAAAATATATATGAGACCAAGAGAGTCAGTCGGACCTAATCATTAGAGCCAGACCAAACGTTGGCGGCGCCATGTCGCGTGGGCTCTCATTATTCTAAATGAGACTACTGGATTTCTAGGTAGCAGGATCTATAACGGTGTGGGGGACTGAGTCTGACCCACGTGTAAAGAACTCTGTCACCCTAAATCCGTTTTTTGCTCCGGCTAACTAGCAGTGCCTCATTTCTCCCATGTGGAAGGAATGATTTGGCAGCCGAGCGCATGACATCTTTGGAACTTCTCAGGGAAGTCGTGGTTACTCAGATCCAAACCAACTCTCTTATTTCCGATATGATCTCATATACAAATGACAAAGACAGTATAAGTTTTATATAATGTTTTAATAAAACGACTGTATTTTAGATATTAAGGCGTGAGCCGCAATAACCAGAACGATACAACACAGTAGGATTGTAATAGTTACCAGGAGAGTAAAACATAAAAACAAAGCTATCATATTGTCAAACAGTTTCTACTCTCCCTCTGCTTGTTCTATCTAGAGCACAGCATGTTAAGCATCTAGCTTGCCTATTAGAATCACTGTGGAGACATCAGCCCTCATACCTGAGCAAAGACCTGTGATCTTGGTTCAGCATCTGCAACGAGGCAGTCAGCGTCAAGTTGTGGTTCCCTGGTCGGAATCTCCCTCTTGCGTGTATTGGGACAAGGAAGTGATTTTATAACTAACATGTCATCGTGATCACAAAATGTCCCTACGCAGGAATGCCAAGTCTAAACTCTTACCATGTCTATCGGCAATGTACCAGACTGTATCCTTGACTGAAGCACAGAGTAAATATGTTATGGAGAACTCCAGTGCTGAAGTAGGCAAAACAGTGTGATATGAATAAAAAACAACACTGTAGAACTGGCTATTTGAAAAATAACAGTACGAAGCCTAATAAAAAGCATGTAGAGCAAAGTGCACAGAGGCTCTAAGCTGTCAGCAAATGAATAAAATATATTCAGGGCAAAGTGCACAAAGGCCTAAAGCCTGAAGCTAAAGCGCAATGAATACGTAAAACTAACCACACTACAGTCTAAGTCTATGCCATATTTGTCTGCTAGGTTTGCCAACCTTTGATGCACCTTGTTCTCTTCTTTAGTTATTTTTGGGCACAGATATCTCAATTCTGCTTCCGTGTATGACTTTAGCCTGTTCACTCCCATGCTCCCTTCAACTAACTTGGCTGCTTCCATGCCCAATCTCACAAAATTTAGGTACTCTTCCCTTTCCGACCGCTCTGCTGTTGCAGGGGTAGTCTGTGGTGAATTCAGCTTGTCTAGCCATTCATTCAATTGTCGCGCAGTTAAACCTTGCAACAAGATATTTCCAGCCTGTATGGTTGGCTGTTGCGACGCATTCGCACTGGGACATGAGGAGTCAGAAATCCGAACCCTGAGTGTCTCATGGTGTCTGGAAAAACCCCTTTCGGACTGAAGTCTAACATAGACCTCGATCTTTCTCCTCAAACTGTCTACCATCTGTTCCACTGGGCTCATCCCTTGAGAGTTCCCTACAACCCTCCTCTTGTCATGTCCTGGGTCATTACCCCCTGATCACACACGCTAGGCTTATCCTGCTTGTACAATGGTACTGGTGGACCAACCGTAATAGGTAAAGATATGGCGGCTGGTGTTGGCTTATTCCCTACAATCTGTGGAACACTGGTCCCCTCATTCTGATTCATTATCCTTGCTGTAGCTATCTGCAGTCCGGTGACCGGAGTGTAACTCAGAACCATCTGTGGCTGTGGCTGGGGCAGTAAAAGTGGAGTTGGCTCAATCTACACTAATTTTGATCTCGCAGATGCCTGGTCAGGCAGCACCATCAAACTCCTAGTGGCTTCTAATACTGGGACATCAGGGTAGAGCCTCTGAATTGGTGGTGGCTGCAACTGTGTCTGCATCTCTGGAGCAGTGGACACACTGACACTATTCGGTACTGGAGCTGGTGTTGCGACTGCATTTACCTGTGCTGTATTCGCTGTTCCCTGGTTCTGTGTTGAATTAACAGGACCTGCACTAGTACTTGGTCTATTGTCATCCATGGCATATGGCGGTGGACGATCATGTAACAACTGATTAAGGAACTCATCATCATCTGAGTCATCTGCATCCGTCCAAGACTTGTTATTCTCCTTTCCTTTGTTAGAGCCCTTGTCTGTTTTGCAAGTGGCCTTTCTTCCCTGCGTCTCAGCTTCCTGGGTTATCGCCGGAAACATCCTAACACCGTCTATTATTTCCCTTCTCCACATCCTGTTTTCAATATCCTATCTGGCCTCCGCTAGTGTCATTTCTGCCTTTCTCGTCCTCCTCTCAAATTTCTGTTGCCATTGTCGTATGGCCATCTATTCCCAAATTGCTAACGCCTCAAACTGTGCTGGCCTCGGAGGCGGCCTTTGCTCATTTAGCGCCTTCCGCAAATTCTCTAGAACCCCTATGTTGATGTCCCATTCTCTGGAAACGCCCATCTTTCTCTGTTATTTGCACCATTGCTATAGCCAAAGACATGGCGCGACCCCCTTCTCCTCCATTACGGCATAAACCGGAGTATCCTCTGGCGGTGTAGGCTCCCCCACACTCACGGTAATATACACATCTCCCCTCAAAGAGCTCTTTAAAGCCTTGAAGAACATCATGACAGACTCAGGAAGTGACTTTAATTCCCAGAACACCCTTCGCCTACCTTCTCAGCCAATCGCCTCTCACGGACGGCTGTCAATCCGTGCGCGACCCTTCTCACTAACCGACCTATCCCAGCGCGGCTCCAATGACGTCACACTCACACACACTGTGGCTGACAAAGTCTTGCGGCTTGCCTCCCTCACTCTCGATTCACACAACTAATGCAATATATTGCGAGCACTAACAAAACTCAAATTTGCCGGTTTACTACAGGAAGGGTAACACAATCGCTTCAGAACTTTACAGAGATTTCACTTGAAGCTCGGCCGCTACTCTCTCCTTCTCAGATCCCGCAGTCGCAAGCAGAATTCGACCCGCAAATTCTACTCTTGACTTGTCAATGGTTCGTCCTAGTGCACTTTAGAACTTACCAAATCTCCATCGAAGTTTTCATTCACTCACTTGACCCAAACTCAACTCGTCAACCACGCCCGATTGACCTATTATACCGCGCAAATTACAACATAAACCCAAGTGTCTCATACACTTATCAATATACTCCGGAGTCTTAGACCACGCAGGGTCCGTACATCACCAACAACCACGTGGACAATTTTGAGCACAAAGCGCCACACTCACATGAAGTTTGCCGACTTCCCTACTCTCATACCGCGGAGTACGCACACTCCTACTAAAACATCACCTGGCCTAAAATTCTCACAAACCGCACAATTCACCTGCGATATGCATAAGCTGTGCAAGTGCAAACCCTAAATCCCTCATACCATCACTAGAACGCCGAGAACATACCCAACTCACTTTGGCAAGCTCCGGGGTCCCGGGAAAGTAATTGGGACTTAGGGGCACATCATCTCTCCAAATTGCATTATTTCAAAAACAATTCTAAAACAATGGTCCTTCGTCTTGGGGCCCCAAAGGGCCGAAACCGTCCTCTGCTACCAGAACTGATAACGCTTCCCGACCTAGGTACTTTACTTGCACAGGGACTCGTTTTAGGTAAATGAACCTTTTGACCCTGATTGGGGACACTTCAAGACGAGATATTTATTCCGCATTTCAATCACTAGACCAATAAACTCATCAATATTCACAATAACGAATCAACCAAATTAGTTAATTACATTAATAAGAATAGGAACACAACATGACCTTTCAGCCATGAATAACCACACTCGATTTAGTAAGATTTATGAGATTTATTCGCTATTAGTTACACTCTACTAGCAAGTTTATTAGTCTTAATACCAGAAAACACATTAAGAATGTCACAATGTGGCAACTTGAATATGACTTAAGCAAAGCAAAGATCATGAACATTAGGATAAAACACGACGTCAACATGAATTAACTTTAGCAGAGTAGCATTAATACGTTATTCAACAAAGCAAAGATCCAGTCATTTGTCTATTTGCACCCAGTGTCGGTGAACTCCTCAACTATCCTCAAATTAGCATCAGCATGTTGGGCTTCATGCAAAACAATTTGGTAACACAAATTTGGAAAAAACATCTAACTATGGTCTCTATCAAAGAGCAGTTGGTACCTAGAAAGAAAAGGCAAACAGACAATTACAATTTCATTATCATATAGTTACCCTCCGTAATGGGTCAGCATACAGAATCAGTCTTCGTCCTCAGGACAGCAGTCGATTCGCCATCAGCCAGGATAGAACAGCAAAGTTTCAGCAAAATAGGGTAAGTAGAAATACTTCCCTCATAAGGAAGAGAAGCAAGTATCAGGTAAGGCCAAAAGGGTGGGGATGAATTAAAGTATCAGTAGCAAGGACTAAATCAGAATATAAGAGCAACACGAAGAGTGTCCCTCTAATGTCTCAGTAAGAGACATGAAAATGGCTGAGTAAGAGTGGCAGGATAAAGCACGCAAATGGCTGATTTCTCCTTGTAATACGTCGTTAAATTGAATCCGCCAAACAAGTCTCTGATTTCCCATTGGTCTGTATTTGGTGCACCATTATCTCTATCCAATAGTCCGTTGATCACCTTACTAGAATTTTTCATTTAAAACAGTTCTCATGCAGTTCATTGGCTCCTGTGATTTACGTCTTCAAAGTGTAGAATTTCAGGTAGAAAAAGTAACACTCCTTGCTATAGTCAGTAGCTCCATTGTCTTTACCAGTTTGGGCGACCTTGTACCTGTTGCGAATTACACTGTTGCATTCAGCAAGAATGTCTCCTTGAGCAAGTCGGGTCTCATCAGAAAGAATCTACTACGGTTACACACACATCTCTAGCTTCTGGAAAAGTACAGCTTTATGTCCTTCAGCAAGACAGCACATTGCACGTTAGAAAAACACATTTAATATGAGGCTAGGCAGTCAGGCCCAGACCCTTGCTAACTAAGGCCTAGTGACTAATTCAGCAAAACCCTTAACATATAACTCTTAATACTAAAACAGAACCATACATCAGTACATTAATAATTCATTATTAATCAATTCCATTAATCATCGTATACATTGGTGGCCACTCCCCATGGGCACATTTCAAACGCGTATGTTAATATTAGTCTGTCACGTTTTCTATGCAGCTTCATTACACATTATTTTGCAAGTAGTTCTTGTTAATTTTTTATTATAAAAGCTACACTCCAACACTTTCAATTACAGTTTTCTGACTTTTCACCACGAATGGGCGATGGAACACACTGCACTTTTTCCCTATTGATGTTAATGCATTGCTAAAACAGGAAGGACAAAGGAATACCCTGCCCAACTCGTTGTGTCGATCCCTTGCTCCCCAAGCACCACACCGACTAGTGTATCAAAATATAATTACAATAATAGATTCTAAGAAAACATGAACTCAAGTGAAAACTTAAAATAACAAATAAGTGAGCAAAGATAGCGCAAACTGGACACCTCGCTAGTACAATGAGAAGAAAAGCGCTGGTAACGCTAGGTTGCTGAGTTGTTTGAGCAAAGGAAAACTCTTGAAAGGCAGCATGCCCAATGGCTTTCAATGGCCCCTGGCACTTAAAACCAAAGTGAGGAGAGTGGCCAAATGTAGTTATGCAACATGACATGTTTATAAAACAGGCGGGACAAAGGAAAACAAACGAGCCCAGCAACCCCTAGAATAAGGGCCTACCCACCCCCCAGGCATTACATCTCTTGGTGAATCAAAAACCGGGCACTTCACTAGTACAAGGAAAAGACAAGTGCTGGTAGCACTGGGTAGCTGAGTTGTTTGAGAAATGAAAATAAGGTGCAGCTTCTGGCTGTTTATCATCTGACCACTCTGACTCACAAACTATTTATCTCTTAGCTCTTTCTTAACCTCCATATTTAATCATTCCTTCCTATTTGGAACTTATCCCAAATGTTCAAGTCTACCCTTACTGAAACAAATCCAGCGCAGTCCTGATCTCTCCCTCAAACTACTGAATTGTTTCCCTACTTCCTTTTTATGCCACACAAATGAACAATATTTTACTTTAAAAACCTCCTTTTTTTTGCCACGATACCTGTATGCTTACTGTTCAAATGACTTACTAAAATATCCCTTTAAAGAAACTTGCCAATCCCTTCTAGTCAGGCTTTTGAGCCCTTCCTTTAACTTGAGCAGACTCTTCTATTCAAACTTCACATCCTCTGCTCACCACAATCACTTATCTTCTAATCTTGTTCTTTTGTTGTTTCAACACCACTCAGCACTGTAGATCATCCCACATTATATTTCTTCATCCAGACCATGGGCAGAAATAAATTCTCAATACAGAGCTTCTCTTGTTGTATCTATCAGATCACCCCTTCACAGTGGCATGGGTATCAACAAGAATCCCACCAATTTTTCTAAACAGTTAGCGTCCCCTAGGAGTAATCCTACATCCTCACATATTATCTCTCTACTTTTCCTCACCTGGGGACAACATATTGTCATTAGCTTCCCCTTACCATCTTCACAAGTCTTCTTTTCTCTTCCCCCACCTCACTCCTCCTCGAACCATGCACCTCTAACTGCCTCACTTCCATTCCACCCCGGCTGGCCCTCAGGCCATTTATGTTGAACATCTCCGAAACTGAGGTCTTGTACTTCCCCTTCCCTTCCATAGCACCTTCTCATCTAGCTCTTGAAACTTATCCGAGCTTGACATTCTCTTGCATGGCTAGATAATTTGGTGTAATTCTAAACAAATTTGGTGTAATTCTCAACCCTTCGATGAGCATTGACTTATTTATCACTACTATCACCACTGCAGCATGAGGACAGACAAACATGACTGGTTTGCTACGATCTCCCTATCTACAAGGCTTTGCCACTAATTAATTTCCTAGTACTACATAATTTACTCTATTTATTTACCTTACTGGTAGCACTCCCTCAATATTCCTTCTTTGGAATGGACAAGATTCTTGACGTTGTGAGCAGAACTCTCTTCAACCTGCCCAGCAACACATCTACTCTCCCTTTTGCTATAAAGGTGGATGGTTCTCAGCAATATACTAGGCCAAATACAAGTTGCTTACAACTGTGTTCAAAGTGATTTACTGCATTTCCTCCATCTATGTTGCCATCATACTGATCGGATACTCACAAACTAGGAATTTAAAATTCAACAACTAGAACTTGCTGGTCTCATCAAAGTCAACATTTGCAGTATACATTCTGATCTCATTCAGTTGAATGTCACTTGAACTCTTTGGCTCCTGATATCTGAGCTTGCTCACTACTCTTAGCGTTCAAAATTACCCTGAATCCTCATCTACTGCAAATGGAGGCTAGGGATGATTTAAGGTGCATACCATTTCACATTTGTAAATTAGGGTTTTGGGACATTCTACCATGAGTTCTGTCTAAATGTTCTCTTGTTTCATTGTCCTACACTTCTTAAAAAGAATCATTATACATGCACTAATTACCCATGCTGGTTAATGGTATCCATATTGTCTTTCAAGTTGAGTACCACGATCTTCCTTATGTACAACATTTCTGTTTAAAATGTCTTGTGCTAATAAATCTTCTAGGGAGTTTCCTCCCAGCATGTAAGCATCTTGAAGGCTGATGAGCCTCTGCCCCACCTCACACTGAACTATGAAGATAAAGGCCATTGGTGCACAGCCCTCCATTGAGTCAGAAGGCCATTGTTGCACCGGTCGGCCACCGAACCACTGAGCGGGTAATAGAAAGCCCCACTGCCAGTCATAGGGCAGCCCGAGCACCTCCACACCATGATCTATTGATATCCAGCCTTTCACCAGGCCCTTAAATCACATACCTACCACTCTACCCTTGGGGCACTGGAATAAGACCCAACTAAGGGGTATTGTTCATCAGAATAAGGCCCTACCACCAGGCCACTAAATCATTGGAAAACAGCCTTACGACCTAGCCACTGGTTTATATTCTTGCCATAAAGCCACTGGGCCAGTGGTGTATGGCCCTAGCCATGGGCTGCTGGTTTACTGAACTAACAGTGAGGCACTGCTCTATTATCTGGATAAGATCCTGTACAATGCAACTGGTACACAGCCCTCCAATTGAGCCATTGCCAATTGATAGTGCAAGGATTTATACCAAGCCAGTGGTGCATCTGTCTCCGACCAAGCCAATGGCCATTCAGCCACTGGGTCATTGATGTGCTGCACTACCATCAAGGAACAGAGCTGTTGAAATACAGTTCTATCACCAAGCTACTGGGTCATTAGTGACTACCCTATCACAGAGCCACTGGGACGCTGGTTGGTAAGCCAGGAGATAGACCAGGCTACCTTAAGCATGATCTTTAAACCTTTAATCCACAGTATGATAGTCCATGCAGAAGGTATCATGGATTCTTATTCATTTGTTTACCATTTCTGCTGTGCCAACTGCCAAATGTGATTGTGTTTTTTTCACTAGCTTTGCCATTTACCAGAAGTTGCATGATTGGGCCTTGGTTTCTCTAAAAGGAGAGCCAATGATGCCTTTCCTTTTAGAGATGTGGCGGTCTGTCTTTGAAAGTACAAAAGAGGCAGATATCGAAGTGGCTGGGATATAAGGGGCACAACATGAGAGCCTCCTGTGCTTTGAAGCCGAGGGAGGGAGAGTGAAATGAACATGAGACAAGCCTTCTTGCCAGGGTGCCTACTGCCTGAAAGGAATGTAAATGTGTGCATTTGGTGATTCTGAAAGTGTAATGGCTGCTTGGAAGCTGGAATTGGCTTTAACTGAAGGAGTCACTTGAAGAGTATTTTTTTTGAGAGGTATTGTAAGGTGAACTAATGAGCTGTGGAGTGTGTGCTTTTAATGGACAGTTATACAAAATGTTTGCATTAGGTATAGTCTGCACATTACTCAAATCTATATTTTGGAGCCACTTTGTGTGTAATGCAAGTTTAAAATAATATTGTACATGTTCATAGTGCTGAGACCGCTTAACAAAAATTTAAAATGTCATTATTACCAACTGCATCAACCTGAATTCAATTCTGAGGCTCAATGATTATGGACACAGATGTCTGCAGTGATCGCATTAGCCAATAGAGGTTTCACAGCGTAAAGTAATGCATCTCTCACTGATTAGTGTAACTTGCATTTATTTTTCATTTTAAGTTATGTGCTTTTTTAAATGCAGTTATTGAAGGTGAAAGACTAACAAAATAAAATATTTTGTTCTTTTTAGTCATGCCTTTGATCCCGACCCCATGTTCACTGACCGTGCTTCCACTGGACTCAGGATCACAGTTACCATAACCTTTTTTTAAATGCACTTTGACTGCTGAAAAGAGCTATGGCTAAACATTTGCAAAGCACGGCCTCTTTGCAACTGCCCAACCTCTAAGTGTGTTCCGGCTGCCGGGATGCTTTCGGGTGACTCCATACTGCTAGTGGGTCCAACAACTCTACTCTGTGAACCTGCCCTCTGGCCTCCAGCACTTGTTTGCAGCAGTTGCATTGTCCCCAGCTAGGGAAGTCAGTCAGTGGTGTTGCCACAGTTTTGCTTTCATAGCAACTCAATCCTACTTTCTAACCCCCCTTCTGCTGTTGTACGTGCCCACTTCTTGTAGACCAGGTGAAGGTTTTCCTGTCTCTATGACAGTGAAACATTTGAACAGACTTCTGTAACTCCTACCTGAAATAGGCAAATGCTGATTTTCAAAGCATAACCCAGACACTGTTAAGGTCGTCAACCAGACAGCTAATAATCTCTGGATGAAAAAGATCTACTATAAGCTTACAGCGGGCTTAGCATCCACCCATTGCTTACAGTTGGTTGACTTTGTCATTCTCATTTGTTTGCATCTTATTCAACGACTGGCATTTCCGTTCTTACAGTGTTCCCTCCCAAGGTGCATAGCCTCCTTATGATCCTTTTGATTGTCTGACTTGTATTTGTCCACTCCTTACATTTAAGGGACTACTCTTTTCCTGTTCAATCAGGACTCTACAAGAGTGCACATGTTTGCTAGCTCTCTCTGTCTTATGCTGATTTACCCCTCAAATAGACACCCCACACTGTGTTGCTCCCCACACATCCTAGGTTGTTAATAAAAGCACATCTACCAGGATATTTTTGTTGGGGTAGGTCTGAAAAAACAGACTTTATTAGGTGTTTTTGGTTTATCTTTGGTATTCTGCATATTGCTCAAAAGCACACTCTTTGACACACAAAGCCTCTCATGGCTTTGGGGAAAAGGCCATCGGCTGCACTCACTCAGCTGGTATCCTGGAGGCCAAGTCTGTTCCTTGGGCTAGTGCAGAGGCGCAAATGGCTGAATCGTGTGAAACAATGGCCCTAGGAATTGTTTCCTTTACATTCTGACATGCCTTTGTTCTTTAGGGTCAATCCTAGAGTGCATGTGCTAGTGCATGTGTCTTGCTTGAGAGGCTCTGTTGTGTGCAGTAAAGGGCTTGGAGCCCTATCGCTCACCATTTGTTGGCTTGCTTGGCACTCTTCTTTACAGCCTCATAATTCGTCCACTTTCAGGTCCGGCATCTTTTCCGTTCCACTCTGTGGCACAGGGACCAAGCACTAATTGAGTCAACTTAATCTGTACCCGTACGCTGTTCCAGACGTGATAGAGGTACTATTTTGTTCTTTGTAACTTCTAGTGCCCTGCAAACAACGTTCTCAGCAGGACACACTAAATTGCAAAATTTTCTTTTTCGGAACTAACTTTCTTTTTATTTTGTCAAGTCATCTTTTCTCACTTTCAACTCATGTTTTATTTTGTTTTTGCCCATTCGCACTCTTCACAAAAGAATATTGTGTTTGAAATATTGCACTGCAACGTTGTTTCTTTATTATGTGTAAATTATGAAATTATGCTGTAACACATAAACGTGCAGTACACCCTAATCCACCTCACTCTAATCCGCCCCACTACAATCCACCCCACTTTACCCCACACCAATCCACCCCACTCCAGTTCAAACCACTGAACCCAATAAAGTCCAACCCACCCCACCCCACAACAATCCTCCCAACCCACTCCACTCTAATCTGCCCCACTCTAATCCAAAACAATCTGCACTACTTCAAAACAATCTGCTCCACTACAATTCAAAACAATCTTCCCCACTCCAGTCCAAAACAATATGTCTTACTCCCATCTACCCCACTCCAATCTGCCCCACTCCATTACAATACAATCTGCTGCACTCCAGTCCAGAACAATCGGCTTCACTTCAATCCAAAACAATCTGTCCCACTCCAATGCAAAACAATCATGTTCCACTGTAGTCCACCTCAATCAAATATGCCCCACTTTATTCCAAAACAATCTGCCCCATTCCAATCTGCCCTACTCCAATCCAAAACAATCTGCCCCACTCCAATCCATCCCACACCAGTCCGCCCCACTCCAATATACCCCACTCTAATCCAAAACAATACACCGCACTCCAATCCAATCCACCTCACCCCAGTCATGTGCGACAATTTGCCAAAAGGCCAGGGATAACGGAAGTGACATCACACGCCATTGAACCTATATTTTTACTCACATACATACACATACACACACTGTCTCTCACATAAACACACTCTCATCCACAAGCATGTGCATGGCATACATTTAAAAACAGTTTTACTTATGCCACCTGTCAGGAAGGGTCATATTCCAGCTAATTGTACTCCATTTGTATTACACTAATAGTGAATAATATTACATTATTCACTATTAGTGTAATAAAAATTGACAGAAAGCAAAGAAAGTGGAGCCCCAACCAAGGTCGCAGGGAAGAGTTGCCTCTGTGTTCCTGGCACTGAATTTGCCAACTCTGAGGCCAGAGGTTGGTAGGGGCAAGTCAGAGTTGCGACCTCTGGCAACCCCTAAATGACGTCAGTGACCCCAATCTAATCCACCCCACTCCATATCAGTTCATCCCATTCTTATCCACCCCACTCCCATCCAATCCACCCTACGCCAACCCAGTCCACCCCAGTCCAGTCCACCCTAATACAGTCTGCCCCACTCCAATCTAAAACAATCTGCCCCACTCCAGTCTATCCCACTCCAATCCAAAGCAATCTGTCCCACTCCAATCTGCCCTACTCCAGTCTGCCCCATCCCACTCCAAAACAATCTGCACGATTCTAATCTGCCCCACTCCAATCCATAACAATCTGCCCCACTCCAATCCAAAACAAATTGCCCCACTTCAATCCATTTCAATCTGCCCACTTCAATTCAAAACAACTTTTTCCACTTAAAGCTGCACCACTCCGAACTTCCCCACTCCCATCCAAAAAAAAACCACTCCAATCCAAAACAATCTGCCCCACTCCAAACTAATCCACTTCACTTTACCCCAATCCAGCCCAAGCCACTCAAACCCAATTCACCCCACTCCAATCCACCACAATCCACCCCACACCAATCCAGTCTACCACACACCAATCCATTCCACCCCACTTCAATCCAATCCGCCCCAGTCCAATCTACCCCGCTCCAAACTAATACACCTCACCCCAATCCAATACACCCTACTACAATCCAATCTACCCCATCTACTCAGTCTAATCCACCCCACTCCATTCCAATCCACCCTACTCCAGTCTGATCCATCCCACCCCATTCCAAACCAATCCAACCCACCCCACTCCAATCCATCTCACCCCAATCCAACACACCCTACTCCAGTCCAGCCCACCGCAATCCAACCCTCCCTACTCCAGTCTATCCCACCCAACTCCAATCAAACCCACCCTACTCCAATCCAATCCACCCACACCACAAAGTCAAGTCCCCTCCAGTAGAAGTTACATTAATCCACTCCAATCCACCTTTATCTACCCCATTTCAATCCAGTCTACCCCTTTTCAATCAATCCTCCCCACACCAATCCAATCCACCCCACTCCAATGCAACACACCCTACTCCAATCAAATCTACCCCCTCTAGTCCAATCTGTTGCAATCCACTCTACTCCAGTCCACCCCACCCCACTCCAATCCATCCCATAACAATCCACCCCACCTGAATTCAGTCCACCCCACCCCAGTCCACCACACTCAATCCAACCCACCCCAACCTAATCCACACCTTTCAATCCAATCCACCTAACTCCAATCCACTCCACCCTAGTCAGACATACCCCAATTGGATATACCCCCATCCAGTTTCTCTGACCCCACTTCAGTCCACCCCACTCCAAACCACCCCACACCAATGCAATCTGCCTCACATTAATGCAATCCACCCTATCCCAATACAACCTACTGCAATCCAATCCAACCCACCCCTATCCAGTCCACCCCTTCCAGTCCACTCTACCCCACCCCACTCCAATCCACCCCACTCTACCCTAATCTAGCCCACCCCATCCCAGTTCAGTCCACCTCACTCCAATCCAATCCATCTCACCCCAATCATGGGCAACAATTTGCCAAAAGTCCAGGGGTAGAGGAAGTGACATCCCATGCCATTGAACCTATACTTACACATATACACACATTCAAATATATCCACACTGTCTC
This sequence comes from Pleurodeles waltl, assembly GCF_031143425.1. NCBI lineage: Eukaryota > Metazoa > Chordata > Amphibia > Caudata > Salamandridae > Pleurodeles > Pleurodeles waltl. Next base: position 84,148,967 of record NC_090443.1, on the reverse strand, counting down.
TTACATAAACATACTCTCATCCACAAGCATGCGCATAACATACATTTAAAAGCATTTTTACTTATGCCAGCTGTCAGGAAGGGTCATATTCTCGCTAATTGTACTCCATTTTTTATTACACTAATCGTGAATAATTTAAAATAATTCACTATTAGTGTAATAGAAATTGACAGAAAACAAAGAAAGTGGAGCCCCAACCAAGGTCCGCAGTGAAGTGTTAACTTTGTATTCCTGGCACTGATTTCGCCACCTCTGAGGTCAGAAGTTGCAAAGGCAGTGCCACAGGTTAATAGGGGCACGTCAGGGGTCGCAGCTGCAACCTTTGGGAACCCCTAAATTACATCCATAACCCCAATCCAATCCACCTCACTTTATACCAGTTCATCCCACTCCAATCCACCCAACTCCTATCCAATCCACCCTACATCAAACCAATTCATCCCACCCCAATCCACCTTATTACAATCTGCCCCACTCCAATCCAAAACAATCTGCCTCACTCCAGTCTACCCACTCCAATCAAAAGCAATGTGTCCGACTCCAATCTGCCCTACTCCAGTCTGCCCCATCCCACTTCAAAACAATCTGCCCCACCCCAATCCAAAACAATCTGCCCTGTCCAATCGAAAAACATTTCACCTCACTTGAATCCAAAACAAACTGCCCCACTCCAATCCATTCCAATCTGCCCCACTTCAATTTAAAACAACTTTACCCACTCTAACCTGCACCACTCCAATTTCCCCACTCCCATCCAAAACAACCCACTCTAATCCAAAACAATCTGTCCGACTCCAATCCAATCCACCTCACTTTTCTCCAATCCAGCCCACCCCACTCAAACCCAATTCACCCCACTCCAATCCACCACAATCCAGTCCACTAAAATCCAGTCCACCCCACACCAATCCAGTCAACCCCACTCCAATCCAATCCACCCCAATCCAGCCCAGTCCAATCTACCCGCTCTAATCCAATACACCTCACCCCATTCCAATCCACCGTACTACAATACAATCCAGCCCATTTACTCCAGTCTAATCCACACCACTCCCGTCCAATCCACCCCACTCCATTCCAATCCGCCCTACTCCAGTCCAATCCATCCCACCCCACTCCAATCCAACCCACCGCACACCAACCCATCTCACCCAATCCAACACACCCTACTCCAAACCAACACACTCTACTCCAGTCCAGCCCTCTGCAATCTAACCCACCCCAGTCCAGTCCATCCCACCCAACTCCAATCAAACCCACCCTACTCCAATCCAATCCACCCATACCACCCAGTCCATCCCACTCCAGTACAATCCACATTAATCCACCCTACTCCAATCCAATCCACTCCAAACCACCTTAATCTACCCCAATTCAATCCAGTCTACCCCTCTCCAATCAATCCACCTCACAACAATCCAATCCACCGACTCCTATCCGCCCCACTCCAATCTAATCTGCCCCCTTCAGTCCAATTCACTGCACTCCGCTCCAAACCACCCCACCCCACTCCAATCCATCCCAACCCAATCCACCCCACCCCAAAACAATTGACCCCATATGAATTCAGTCCGCCCCACTCCAATCTAGTCCATTTCACTTAATCCATCCCAACCTAATCCACCCCTTTCAATCCAATCCACCTCACTCCAATCCACTGCACCCCACCCCAATCAGACATACCCCAATCGGATCCACCCCAATCCAGTTCACCCCACCCCACTTCAGTCCACCTCACCTTAATGCAATTCACCCCAGTCCAATTGACCACACTCTAATACAACCTACTGCAATCCAATCCAACCCACCCCTATCCAGTTCCACCCCTTCCAGATCACTCCACCCCACCCCATTTCAATCTAATACAGCCCACTCTACCCTAATCTAGCCACCCCATCCCAGTTCATTCCACCACACTCCAATCCAATCCAATCCAGCCAGCCTATTCCACTCCAATCCACCCCACTTCACTCCAGGCACTCCAATCCACCCACCCCAATCCAATCCACCACATCCCATCCCTGTTGTCCACCCCACACCAATCCAATTCATCCAGTCCAATCTAATTCACCCCAATCCAGTCCACCCACCCCAGCCATATCACTACAATCCAAACCACCCACCCCAATCCAATCGAATCCACCCCAGTCAAATTCACCCCAATCCCATTCACCTCATCCCATTTCAATCCAGCCCACTCCAATCCACCCCACATCAATCCACCCCACATCCATCCCACTCAATCCTTCCCACTCAACCCTAATCCAATCCACCCCACTCTACTCCAATTCAATCCACCCCACTACCTCAATCCACTCCAACCCACTCCACCCTATTCCACCTCATGCCACTCTACGACACTCTCTGCCATTGAACCACTGAAAGATACTCCCCTGTACTCAACTGTATGACACTCTACTCCTTCTACTCCACTTTACGACATTCCAACAAATCCACTCTATGACACTACTCCCCCACTCCACTCTAACATGACATGCTACTAACCTTTAGGTATGCTGAACAGCAACCACACTAGGTTACAACATGGCAAACACATTGCCAAAGCCAATAGCTCTTGTATAGGTGAGACTTATTGACTTTGCCAATGCTTGTTTTAACGGACTGATCACGGTTTCATAACAGAAACGTTTTTGAGATATTGTCAGACATATGCTTGCTTTTCCTCCATTATGAATCATTTTATTTTATTTTACTGTTTTCAAGCAATGCTTTACAGGCAAACATGTTCATAGCCAACAGCTCCTCACTCGCATTACAACGGCAAGACTTATTGGCTTTCATTTTCTTTTCTTCAAATACATATATTGAACACAATGAAAATGTGTCTGCGTACCAAAGAACATCTTCTGAGTTGCACAGAACTGTTATTATTAAATGGGGCCCTCGATGGTCTTTGAAAGTGCTGGCAAAGAGGAGCTTTTTCGTACATATAGCACTTTTCCATTATGTAGAATACATATGTTTTAAACCAAAGTGCTGACAGGATCAATAGTGTTGGCTTTGGTAACAAAATTTAGGATTTTATTAGCGATGCCTTAGATTGGGCCCATAAACCTCTTACCAGAATCTTCTGCATTTGAATTTGCACAATTGCTGAAGTTACTCGTGCGTGGTTGGTGATGCATCAGGTCACGCTTTAGCCCTTCCATATGAAAAAGTGATTCTTTTGCAGAGCCTTGTGTGGCACACGTTCTACGACTTCATCAGCGGGCAAAAGGTTATGTGAAGCAATGCAGCCTTAGAGCCCACTGACAAGCTCTATACCATTTGTAAAAGATAGGAAGGGCCTATCTTTTGTTTGATTTCATTTGATGTAGGTCCATGCCAGTTAGGCAAGGCAAGGGCCTATATCAAACGAAAGTAGCCTTTGACAGCAGAAATAGCCTGAGGCACAAGCGCTATTATGCTCTAAGAACATTCCACACACTGATGGCAGAATGTTATATATTTAAAGGGAGAAATAGAAAGGCAAACATTAGCATGTTGTAGCAGAAGGCCTATACAAAATGTTATTGGTGCAGAGCCACTCACTTGTCTTTAGTGGAGCTCTCAAAGTTCCAATGCTGTAATTTATGATGACCACATTAATATGATTACGTTGATTCATCAATAATAGTAGCTCTGAAACCTGAATATTTTAACTCGTTTTGGTCATGAAATGTTAGACAAATTGATAGTAATCAATAGCCATCCTTCCTAAGGTGTAGATGGCATGCCTTAATTATGATATTGAGGAAATTCTTAAGTTTCTGCTGCTTTTAAAAACAATCTGCATGGTATCATTGTGATTGTATTGAAGCAGGGATGCCAAACATTAGTGGGGTCCAATGAATACAGTCTTCTAAACAATTATTTTTCCTAAATACCTTTCTCCGTGCTTTATATAAGTTAGAAATTACCATTTTTGCGTGACATACCCCAGATTTTTGCTTTCTGTAGTTGAACCCATTTTTGGTTGATTAAAACTCTGTACACTTTACCCATGCCAACCACGGCTACAGCGTGTGCGCTTTTTAAACATGGTAAAATTGGCATATTTTATTTACTTATTGTTCCCTAGTATATGGTACCCAGGGCCTGTAGATGAAATGCTCCCAGTGGGCAGTAACATGTCTACTGCTACCCACCAATGTAGCTTCCTAAGACATTCCACGGGCTTGCCTGCTGTTGAAGTCTGCAGTGCTTTTTTACACTGTCATTTCGACTTAGCAATGTAACCCCTTTGCCAAGCATAAACCTTCCTTTGTACTACTTTTAAGTCACCCCTGGGGCAGAGCCTGAAGGCTCATGGGGCAGGGTGCAGGGTATCTATAATGTAGGACGTGCATAGTTAATATTTTACAAGTTCTGCCAGCGAAAAACCTTCAAAATCTTTTTTTCACTGTGGCAAGGCTGGCCTCCCATTGACCATCGTATTTGTAATTTAAAATCCTATTTGATGGTAAAGTCAGATTTGAAATTATTATTTTCCAAATGCCAGTTTTCAAAAGTTGGCATTTCCCTGCATAAAGTTTCTTCCTGTGTGTGGCCAGTTGCTCTTGGACTGGTGATGGTGCACCTATTGCGAAATGTGTATTAGGGCCAGAGAGTGGATAAAAGGGTCTGGGTTTAGAGGGGAGTAGATCGTCCTGACAAGATGGCTGGGCAGGAGCTAAGCCCTCCCAGGACGGCTAGTGAGGAGCAGTGCCACTGCTAAGAAACCTGCCAAAGCACACACAAAAGAACCTGACACCAGGCATCCCCTACATTTTGTTGCACAAGTAAAGATGAGGCCAGACCCAGGGAAAGGTAAAGAACCGGCCAGAATTAGTTTGAAAGTAGTCAAGGGCTTGACCTTTTCCCACAGGCTGGCACTGGGCATAAAAGAGGCAACTCCAGAACCTGAAATCAGAACACTCCTGGACCTGAGAAGATTTAGAAGAAGGACTGCCCTGCTACTTGAAGAAGGAAGACTTGATCTGCTTGTCTTGAATCAAGGACCCCAAACGTGACTCCAAGGGTCAGCTGGCTGACCTACTGTTTGAGCTATAAGAACATAAGGTTCCAGAAGGCTTTCCTGCCTTCCATCTGACCAGTACCAACTTGACCTGAATTGGTCCTGTCCCCTCTGCTGGCCTCTGTGGGAGTGAGTCCTGACCCCAAGTGCTTTCCTCAAGGTTCTGGGCCCCTGGCTGGAGTTGGAGTGCACTTCTCCCTGTCTAACTGAAAGTTTCACCAGATCAGACACAGAGCCATGCATAACTGCACAGCTTTCAACAGAAGGCCTCTCAGTATCTGATGCAGAGCCCCACAGACCCACACTGTGCAGCTCCCGATTGAAAGCTTCACTAGATCCAACAGAGCGATGTCGAGCACCACAGCTCCTACCCAAAGGCTTTATCGGATCTGACACCGAGCAACACGGAGCCATGCCCTGCAGCTCCTGACTGAAAACTTCACCGAAACTAACACCGAGTGACACAGAGCCTTGCAAAGAAAGCCATGAAGGCCCTGCACTGAAGTCAGAAGGTAAAACCCCCAGATGGAGGAAACTGATCCTGTATTGGATCTGTGTTCCATCTCTGCTGGCCTGAACCTATGACTTTGTCCTGGTCTGGCATGACTAGATACCCAAATATGGTGCTATTTTTACCATAAACTTCAAAAACCCATAACTATGGTTATACTGACTGCACTTTTGTCATTTTATTTATTAACATATCCTCTTTTTGAATTGGTTTGCAATTCTTCTTGTGTTGTGTTTTTACTTTGTTACTTCTTAAAGCTGCATAAATACCTTACACATTGCCTCTCTACGTTAAGCCTGACTGGTTTGTGCAAATCTACCTGAGGGCTAAGTACAGGTTTAATTATTAAAATTTATGGTTGTCCTTCAGTTGTCACATACCAGTGATAAGGCTGTTACATACTCCCTGAGGTTAGACTCACATTCCTATGTTATATGTAGTGGAGATTGAATAGTCCAATGCAGGATTTGTTGTACATGTGAAGTGTTTATTTACAAATTTAACATGGTGGTTTCAGTGGTTCTTATGTGTAAATGTTGTCAAGAATTTGCTGTCTCCGGCGTACCTGAATCTAGATTTCAAGATGCCAAATGTCCTTTCCACCACATTGCGTGTCTGACGGTGTCCTTCATCGTAGGCACGCTCTGCTGCTGTGTTTGGGTCTGCAAATGGGTCATCACCCACGGCTGGATGCTGTATTCCTAATCCACTGCAAAGGATGAAAGATGTAAGTTGTTGTTAAAGCTTGCAACAGGTTTAGTATGTAGCATGGCAGTCGTCAGTTGGAGTTGGTTGTGACTCAAACATGTTTGTGGTATGGTGTGAGTTCCTGGCCTTGTGCTAAGTTTTACTAGCACTGTGTTGTTGGACATGACAATATTGGGAATTGGCTCCAGGACTTGGAACATATAATTAGGATTCCTAACTGATGCTCACTATGTATGTACCATGTGTTGTGTAGTGCATTTTTGTAGCAGTGTGCTATCACTAGAGGGGACATGACACATCCTTGCAACACAATTGTGTCAGATGTAGTGACAACAAGGTAGCGCCTTACAAAGCCTAGGCATCCCAGCCATTTTGACATGTGTCAGTACAGATGAAGTGCAATACTTAGGCCTATTTTTCAAGAGTGACAGTGCACAACACAGCTTTAAAAGTGGCAGCGCTGTGCTGCATCATTTTCACTATGCAGGAATGCACCATGTGTAATATGTTACAGGGCAACCCTTTGTTGTCCGCTGTGCCAGTGCCTAATATGCAACCGTGCACCAACACTGCCGACCTTGCACCAGGGTGCCCTGAGGAGGTGGAATTATCTGTGCAGGAAGGGACACCTTCCTATACATATACTATTTTCATGGGTAATTAGCTCTTTCTGCATGTGCAGCAGTATGGAGCATGCATAGGTGGCACATTCATCTGAGGTCAAATACCAGTCATTTTCCTTATTGCAAACTGCAAATGCCACCCCTGGGGTGGTGTTTGATGTTGACACTGCCTCAGGTTTTAGGTGACACCTACATCTGAGTCAGCGTCATCATACTATGGTGGTCATTCCGACTCTGGCGGGCGGCGGTTGCCGCCTGCCAGGCGGGAACCGCCATTTGCCCGCTACGCGGTCAGAAGACCGCTGCCGGCATTCTGACCTTCCCGCTGGGCCGGCGGGAAGGAGGGCTGCAACACAGAAGCCGGCTCCGAATCGAGCCGGCGGTGTTGCGGCCGTGCGACGGGTGCAGTTGCACCCGTCACGCTTTTCACTGTCTGCTAGGCAGACAGTGAAAAGCCGGCCAGGGCCCTGTTAGGGGGCCCCTGCACTGCCCATGCCAGTGGCATGGGCAGTGCAGGGGCCCCCAGGGGCCCCAAGACACCCATTCCCGCCAGCCTCTTCCTGGCGGTGACAACCGCCAGAAACAGGCTGGCGGGAAGGGGGTCAGAATCCCCATCAGCACTGCCATGGCGGATTAGCCCAGACGGGGCAAAATCGGGGGGAAACCGCCGGCCCCGGTTTTCTGGGCTAGGAAGCACCGCCAGCCTGTTGGCGGTGCTTCCGTCATTCGTGGCCCTGGCGGTCTTAGACCGCCAGGGTCAGAATGACCCCCTATGTGTCTTGTGGTGACACACCTACTGCAACACACACTGCACGCCCCTTTCACGCAAAGTGCTGCATAGGAGGGGGCCCTATTTACAATTTGGCTTCAAGTCACAAAAAAATGGTCATCTGCCAGCTTGTACATACAGTGCAGGCCATGACAATGGCACTAGGAGCTCTTACATATGTCCCTTGGTGATCTTGAGTGGCAGCTGATGATTGTGCCAGCCATCAGGTGTCCAAGGGTGTGTTTCCAATTGTTTCTGGATGATCAACATTGCTACCAGTGTCTCTCCTATCTTCCAGTACATGAATCATCATTTCTACTGTCAACACATGCAAAGTGCAGGCTATGGGATGGGGCTCAGCTACTTTGCAAATGTGTCGCTTAGCACAGTGCGTCTAAGGTCAGTGATGGCCTAAGTACTCCTACAAGGTCCCACTATAGCATCAATGATCTGCACTGTCTAACAGTGACTCTGCCGAATAGTAGGCCATTTATTGTTTACGGTACAGACATTATGGTGTTGTAGGTCAGTAAGTGGTGCACATGAGGTGGCACTACAGTAGGTGTGGTGTCACTTCTCACAAATCTGGCACATGGTATGTGATGGCCATTATATAGTATTCCTATGTGTGTGACCCAATGCATCAGGCAGATATATATGCCCACTACATGTAAGTCAGGTATGTGTTGATGAGGTGTTGTTGGTATTGGCACCAGTTGTCTGGCATTGGATGTTTGTTCTGGCAGAGACTTGCACAGCATGATTTAAGGGGTCTGTGCCTATGTGTGACTTTCGTTACAAGAGCATGGTGTATGCCATTGACACTGCTGTGCTATTCTTTGTTTGGTGTAATGTGTGTGTGAAGTGTATGTAGTAGCCAACCTGTGGGGACTTGTAGTGGTTTGTGGACATCTTCTGTTCTCACCCTGTCCTTCATGTGGTGTTCCTGTAAAGTTGTGGGTGTGTTACGTACATGTGGGTGTATGTGTTTGTGGTGTGCACTGATTGTGCTGTACTGCAGCATAATGCATATGTATTGTTACCTGCACATCTGTGTTATCCTGCCCATGTGTTTTTGGAGTGGTGTATGTCTTGTGTGTCCTACAGGGTTGGTGTGTTGTGTGTATATTGCTAGGTTTGTTGACTTACCCACAAGTAGGCCATTGCCACATTGACCATCCTGGAAGTGTTCACTGATCCTGCTGTGCCTGAATATGTAGGCATCATGGACGCTAGCAGGATACTTGGCTAAAATGTTTGTAAATAGTCCATGGTGGTCCACTATGGCCTGCACATTTATGGAATGCGTATGCTCCGGTTTCTGTATAAATGTTCTGTTGCTGCAGGTGGGACAAGTCAGACATGGGTGCAGTCCATTGCACCCAGCACATGCAGGAAGCCAGCAAATTGGTAAAATCCCTGTTTTATCTCCTGCTCCATTTGCTGGGTGTTGGGGAAGAAGATGTGGAGAGGTGTCAGAGAGATTACTGCATTTACCACATTTGTCAGGAAGACCGAGAAAAACAGCTGTGACACGCCAGCAACTAGTGCACCCGTTGTCTGGAATGAGCCACTTGCCAGCATATGCAGGACAGCCAGCAGCTTTGTGACAGGTGGTATATTATGTGGTGTCTGCAGGCTGGCTGTGATCTGTGGCTCAATGTGGTGCAGCAGGCGTAGTATGGCTTGCCAGTTGAGTCTGTATGTCCTAATGAGGTCTTGTTCCCTGAGGCCAATGAGGGTTGTCATGTTCCTGAATATCCTCTCCTGCCTTCTGTGTTGCCTTTGTGGGTGGTGTAGTGGTGGTTGTGGTTGCTGCAGTATTGGTGGTGGTTGCTGTTGTAGTTGTTGTCCTCATTGACGCAAGGTGGTTTCACGCATCCAAAATATGACGTTAACTCCTATATTTTTACGCTAGACAGGTCTAGCGTCAAAATATCAATATGGAGTTAACTTTGCGCTGAATTAGCGTAAAAAAATGACGCTATTTAAGCGCAACCTGACTATAAATATGGGCCTATGTATATAAAATTGTGTATGTTCCGGGCAGAGAGAATGTGGTAGCAGATTGCCTTCTAGATTGCCTGCACCATTGGAGATGTGTGAAGATGATCCTTGGAATGATTTCAAAGTTGTGTTAATTCATTATTCAGGCACACCAGCAATTAAAAAGGGGGAATGGGAAGTAGAATAAAGGAAGGATGAGATTTTACAGAGAGTAATGAAGTTTATGTATGAAGGCTGGCCGAGGAAGGATCAAGTGTCAGAAATTTGGAAACCTTTTTGGGAAGTGAGATCGGAGTTGTCAGTGGACAACAAATTGGTCTTAAGGAGTAACAGAGTTATTCCGCTAGTTGGCTTACGATTATGATTTTGGAGTTATGCCACGAAGGGCATTTTGGAGTGGTAAGGACTAAAGCAGTGGTCAAGGAAGTATTTGGTGGCCTGGAATTGATAAATCTGTGGAAACATTTGTAAGAACGTGTGAAGTATGTTCTTACGCACCATAAAGCCACCTATGAGTGAAGGTCTCATTCCTAAACAACCTTAGGAGTGTGTTGTTGTGGACCTGTTAGATCCTGTGGGAGAATTACAAGATTATGTAATTGTGTTGATAGATGTATTCTCCAAGTGGCCGGTGGAGAATTTGTGGAAAGAATATACACCCACATGGTATTGGGGTTTTTGTGTCTCAGGGAATTCCTGCTGTTCTGCTGGGTGACAATGGTGAGCAATTCACTTCCAGGGCAACAAAGAGATATTTTAAAAGAATTGGAGTGAAGCACAGAACATCCCTTTATAATCCAAGTGGGAAGGGCACTGTGGAGAGATTTAACTGAGTGATTAAGGGTGCCAATGAAGGAGCAGTTAGCAAACAGAAGGATTGACACCAAGAGGTATAACAAATTGTTTGGACGTATAGAGTTCCCAATAATGATATTACTGGGCTAGCTCCATTTGTGATGATGAGAGGAAGTGCAAGATATAAATTCCCCCCTGCTTGGCTACGGGATAGTGAAGTGGAGCGATGGTCGCATAGCTTAGTGAAGGAAAAGTTGGAGGAGGCGCATGATAAGAGTAAATTATATTATGACAAAACCCATGGTGTCCAACAACAAGCTTGAGTCAAGGTGGGAGATTGGTTGAGAGCGAGGAAACCGGTTAAAGTGCCGAAAGAAGAGAGTCAGTTTTTTTAACCTCAGGAGGTTGTGGAAGCTTTAAGGAATGCTGTTTGTTTAAAAAAAGTTAAAGTATGGAATCTTAAACAGGTGCCTTTAGAATCCTGCGTAAAAGATGGTGCGAGAGAGACGAGGAGACTAAAGGAGGATGTGTACAATGATTCTGCCTGGTTTGATGACAGTTTAGAAGATGGAGAGGTACTGTCTGCATTACATGGAGGTCATGGGGAGTAGACGTGGAGGAGGGGGGCATGGATGGTAGTGGAGATATTGAAACTGAATGCATCAGTCACAATGTTAGTCAACAGGCTGATGTAAGTGATAAAGTAGAGAAAATGAAAAGGAAAAGGGTTTTATCTGGGTGGTTGAAAAATTATGAAATGAAGTTTTGAGTGTTTACTGTATTATTGCATACATTTGTGGTTTTTTTCTCTCTCTCAGTTTAAAAAAAAAAAAAAAAAAAGATTTATTGTTATTTATGTAGGGGATGTGTTATATGCCAGTTGGTGTATACATAGTTTTGTTTATATGAAAAAGGGGGGATGTGTTGTGGTTATATAAGTAATATATTAATTAGTTATTGGGCATGGGGCATGGAATGTTGGGAACTGTTGACGTGTACCCAGGTTCCAAAGTGGGGCATACTAGGTGGACAGCGGCTGAGGTAGAGAGCCTAGAGGATCTGTTCCTGTGTTTACTGGAACTAATAAACTGGAGTAATTATTCCTTGCAGTCTGGAAAGTTTCTTTGAACAGAAGGGCAGTAGAATGAGAGAATAGGGTGAGCTGTACAACCTTTTTCTAAACTAGCACATGCTCAATAATTGTTTTGCAGTGCACCTAATTGACTCCAATCTCACGTGCCCAGTGAACTTGCCAAGAAAGCGGACATTTGGCTCAGCACCACGGTCCACTAGAAGGTACCTGGGGAGACCCCAAGAAGGGTGGGTTTTATCAGATGAACTCACAGGGCCACTTTCTGCTGAAGTGCCATAAATGTTTCCACTATGGGCTCTTAAAAAGAGGTGCCATCCGCCCCCCCTGTAACCAGCCCCCAACCAAATGGTCCACCCCCAGGACTGCAAGTGTAGTGCTCCAGGAGGAGACTGCCACAGTTAGTGTTGGGGGAGTACAGAGGTTACTGTAGTGTCCTTGTGTAGGAAAGTGGAGTATTATGCAGTGATGGTGGTTAGACCTCACTGTGTAATACTCTCACAATACCCCAAAGATGGTCCTTTGGATTCACAATAATAGCACATTAGCTCAGCCCTGGGAGTGTGACAAACAGCAGTCAGGCTTTACTACAGAAACACCTGTTAAGCATTTCAGAGTACCAACATGGGAGATAAGTAATGGACATGACTCGAAAGAAATCTGACACCAGTTTACAGAAACAAGCAGATTTGTATATAAATTTAGATACAAAAACAAAGTAAATCAGATATGTATAACCAGAATGATGTATTTTAGAGTGAAAATAAATTCATTACATTTACAAGCTGTCAACCTTTACCATTGCGGTCAATGGGGAAAATCACTAGTGACACAGCCACTTACGAGATGATTTCAGAGGAACCCACTGGCAGTTAAAGTTGCGCTGGTCCCAGGACCAAGCTTCGACAGTCAGAACAATTCTACCTGGCTCATGGGGCCTGGGTGCAAAAGTGTCCTGGCTGAATGCGGGAGCCGCAGGTGCTGAAAAATTGTACTTGTACCACTCGGTCACTTGCAGGTTGAGTTTGTGGGAGCCCACTGGGGGTTAAGCTCATGTGGGCCCTTGAACAAGTATTCACCAGGCAGAACAACTCCACCTAGCTGGGCGTCTTGGATGCAGAGATGTGCTTGGCTATACTTGGTGCTGAACAGGAGCTCATGTTGCTGGTTTTACCACTGTTACGGTACAGGCGAGGAAACTGAAGCAAAAATTCAACATGTGATCGACTGGTGATGTTGAGTGCAGATGCTGCGGAGTGCCCTCTGGTTGCAGCGTTGATTTAAGGTGGTGATGACTGGACTGGCCCCCAACAAGCTTTGGCAATGGTAAGGTGGAGGAGAAGCTATCTCCCCTTCCAGAGGTCCTGTGGAAAACAGTATCTGGCTGAAACTTGCAGGAGAGCTAGACTACACATCCCACAATGCAATGGATCACCTGTCTATGGGCAATCCTCGGAGGGCCGTTGGCCAGGGCTCCTTTGGTTCTAGTAGGTATTTCTTACGTGCAGCGGGCATGGGACTAGTGCCACTAGTCCAAGGGAAACTGGTCTTGCCTTTAGCTAACAAAGGGTTTCCTCTTGCTGGGGAATCAGTCTTGGGTCCAGGATGAGCCGCAGTCGAGCAGTTCTTGGAAGGTTGCCACAGGTTCATGGTATAGCCCCAGTGGCTAATCTGCCCTTGAGGTGACCACATCCGGTGGATTGTGGCACCTTTTCCACCCAAAACGCTCTCTTTTGCTACTTTTGAAGATGGCAGAAGTCTTCCTCAGCTGTAAAGACCAGGCTGCCCACCTTAGAGGAGTGGCTCGTCTTCTGGGGGTGTACACCTCCTGAATAACTAATTTTCCTTTCCTGCCTGCTCGGGTGCTAATGTGCCTAGGGCAGGGGGATGGCTTTGTCCTCCACTGGGGGAAAGCCTGCTTGCACTGTCTTAATGTGCCATATCACTAGCCTTCCTATGAGGGAGGGATGGAGGGAGGTACGGGGGAGGGAGGTGAGACCTCCTATCTGTCCAGGCCATTGTCCTAACTCCTGGCAGGGTTAGCACTTTTGCCCAGGGGGTCAGAATCCTGTTTTGGCAGTAGCAGGGTAGCCAAAGCACAGGAAAACTGGGGCAACTCTGTGGGCAACTTCTAAGGTTGCTTTCTGGGTCCATGGCTATCGCCCTCGACAAACGATTCGTCTCAGGGGTGTGCAGGCACATTGTTTGATACCAAACATGACCCACTTGGGCAGTACCATAATGGAGCTGGCGACTTGGGTTTGCCCAGGTGACAGCCCATGTTATCCTATGGACCATCGTTCACTTAATGGATAAGGCCACTAAAGAGACCTATGAGGTTCCACTTCTATGTCCACACCTTTGTTATAACTCATCCTGCCTTCTGGGCTCATGAGGACTTTCTGAGGGATGGCTGACATATATTAAAGATAGTAATTTTAGTTGCGCCACACATGGTATGGGCACAGTTAAGTTTGAGAAGTTTGCACTGCTCCTGCAGTCTGCAATGGCAGACCTGCTGCCAATATTTTACTTGGGTTACCCAGGATGGCACAAACTGTGCTTCAGGTCCTGGTGACCACTTTAACACCCATGCCCTGGGTACCACAGGTACCACATACTAGGGACTTATAAGGTGGTTAAAGTACTTGCCAACAGGGATACCATTACACATGTACCAATTTAGGGAGAGAACACGAGCACTGAGACCTGGTTAGCAGGCTCCAGTGCACTTTCAGAGTCATAACCAATAGCATCTAGAGCAAAAAGTGTGGTGGTAACTATTCAAAAAGGGCACTTTCCTGCACCTTGGCCTACAATGAGATGTGCCAAAGGCTCACATGCCCAACAATACTAAGAAGTATAAGCAGTGGCTCACCATCAATGGGCAGGGGGTGAAGGCTCAGAGGGACACAGGAGCCATAAGCCTACTGTTAAGTGTCATCTGGTATCCTGAAAACAGGTAGTCTCTAATGTAGTCCACCAGGTTGAGACAGCAGACAACCAGGTGAGTCACTATCCGGTGGCTCTAGTTCCCTTTGAATGGAGGCGGTCTCTGGTTCCTTAAAGGTAGCTGGGAGTCACATGGGCCTGTAGCCTGAAAATGTGGTCAGGCATCTGACAGGAAGAGCAGGAGGTCCAGGAAACCCACCCAGAAACTCCCACAGTCTGGAAGGAGGACGAACCTGAAGGTGAGCCTACAGGGGAAGAAATTGCTGCTCTGGGAGACCTATCTGAACTATTCGGATAGGAAACTGAAAGGTGACTGTCCCAAACAGGATTCCACAAAGGACCGTGGGAGTACCCTACTCTTGAGGTCCTAGGGTGGAAGGTTGAGGCCACGGCAAATGGAGACACCACTGGTGATCACCTTATCTATTGGGAGAATAGTCTCCTATATGGCGAGTCTAAGGTCCCTGAGCCTGGGTCAACCTGTGTGCTGATGGTCCCACAGTGCTACTTTCCCTTTCAACTGGAGCTATCTCATGGCAGGATATCTGGGGCAGGCCAAAATCTTTGACCGATTGGTCACCCACTTTTATAGGCCCTGGATGAGCATGACCACGGATACCTTCTGACTACCTGCTAAGCCAGTAGGAAGTCAGGGTAAAGAGGAAAGCTCCACTGCTCTCCTTCACCTCCGGAGGAACCCCCTGTGAGAGGGCATGAATCTACACTGGAGCGCCTCTTGACCCCAACAAAACCATCGGCAACAGGTTTATCCAAATCTTGGTGGACCATGCTGCCCGGTACCCTCAGCCCATACCTCGGATGGCTGTGCCCATAGTGGCCAGGACACTGATGGGGATATTTACGTGGTTGAGTTTCCCCAAGAATGTTGTGTCTGACAGGGGCACCAACTTATATGACCTCCAGTCTCATATGGAGTGCTTCTGGAAGAAGGCTGCTGAAAACACTAGCATGACCAGAAGACCACTCTGATGGTGTATGGGTGATGGAATCTCTGGACTGGGATACAAGGTCCAGGAATGGAAGGGAGAGGTCACCTACCAGGTGGACGTCCAGACACCTAGGAAACCTTTAAGGGCCCTGCATGTCAACCGCCGGAAGCCCCACTTTAAGAAGGCCAAAGTCACTACACTCTTGGTGACATATGGAGGGGAAGAGGAGAACAAGCCTCTACCAGATCTCCTCTTTACTAAAGAGCAATATGGTTCAGTGGAGGGTATAATCCTCATCCCCAAACTGCTTACCTGTAGATCAGGAGAGAGAGTATCACCAGTTGCTGGGGCTATCCTACTCCCTGTTCTCATTTACCCCAGGCTCACCACTTGGTGTACCCATGACATCAACACAGGGAATAGCATGCCTGTCAAGAACAACATCTACAGACTGTTTGATGAAGTGAGAGCCAGTATCAAGGTAGAGGTGTCCAAGATGCTGGAATTAGGGGTGATTGAGAATTCTAATAGCCCATTGTCCAGCTCAGTGGTGCAGGTATGACCAACCTGGCCCATCAGGGACCTCTGGACAGTCGGTAATCCAAGACCGCTCAAGCAGGCACTAACCCCAGAGCTCTTGGTCTGCATGGGCTATCAGGGGCTCAAATCTGTCACCAAGACTCATGCTCACTCCATCCCCTAGGATGATGAGTTAATTGATCAGATGGGAGCTTTAAGATCCCTGAGTACTTTGGATCTGATATCAGGGTACTGGAAGATTGCCTTAATCGAGAGGGCCAAAAAGAGATCAGCATTATCCACCCTGGAGGGCCACTTTCATTTCAGAGAGATGACCTTTAGATTATGGAATGCCCCTTCTACTTTCCAGAAGTTTGTCAGCTGGGTTTTGGCTGGGCTGGAGAACTTCAGTGTCGCCAACCTGGATGACACTGTTGTCTTCAGCTCCATCTGGGATGACCACCTGAGCCCTCTCCAAGAAGTGCTTCAGGCCCCTGAAACTGGCAGGCCTGACCATCAAGGCCAGTAAGTACCAGATAGGATGTGTTCAGTGGTGTACTTGGGCAACTGGCTCCTTCAGGCAAACTACAGCCCAGGATCCATTCCATAATGGCTTGGGAGCTCCCCAAGACCCAGTCCCAGGTAGGAGCATTTTGTGGCCCCAGGGGTACTACAGGAGATTCATTAAGGGGTAGGGCACTACTGTTGCTCGCTTAAAAGAACTGACATCTAAGAGGCCAAGAAGCAGTCCAAGAAGGTGATCTGGGCAGAGGTGTGCCAGAAAGCATTTGACTCCTTCAAAGAAGCCATATACACAGCCCCAGTGATCAAGGCCGCTGGCTTCACCAAACAATTCCTGGTTCAGACAGATGCATCAGAGCATGGTATTGAGGCTGTCATACCCAAGTTAAATGATTAGGGCTTGGGCCCACCTGTAGCCTTCATCAGCAAGAGGCTTTTTCCCAGGGAACAGGGGAGGAGTGCAATAGTAAGAGAGGCATTTGTAGTGGTCTGGGCCCTGAAGAAGTTGAGACTATGGGCCTCATTATGACCCTGGCGGGCGGCGGAGGCCGCCCGCCAGGATCCCGCCCTCCATTATACCGCTCCGCGGTCAGAAGACCGCGGAGGGTATTATGAGTTTTTCCCTGGGCTGGCGGGCGGTCTCCAAAAGACCGCCCGCCAGCCCAGGGAAAAACTCCCTTCCCACGAGGATGCCGGCTCGTAATCGAGCCGGCGGAGTGGGAAGGTGCGACGGGTGCAGTGGCACCCGTCGCGTATTTCAGTGTCTGCAAGGCAGACACTGAAATACTTTGCGGGGCCCTCTTACGGGGGCCCCTGCCGTGCCCATGCCATTGGCATGGGCACGGCAAGGGCCCCCAGGGGCCCCGCGACCCCCCCTACCGCCATCCTGTCCATGGCGGCTTTCCCGCCATGAACAGGATGGCGGTAGGGGGGGTCAGAATCCCCTCGGCGGCGCAGCGAGCTGGAGGATTCTAAGGTCAGTGGAAAACCGGCGGGAGACCGCCGGTTTTCCCGTTCTGACCGCGGCCAAAGCGCCCCGCTGCGCCCCCGTTGGCCCTGGCGGTAGAGAACCGCCAGGGTCAGAATGAGGGCCTATATCTGTTTGGGACTCACTTCTGAGTTCAGACAGACCCATCAGATGGCTAATGCAAATGCTAGGTGAGAATTAAAAACTGTTGAGGTGAGCCATCTCTCAACGGGGAATGGATTTTACAGTAGAACATAGCCTTGGGACTGACCACATCAATGCTGATCATCTTTTCAGTTTTTTCTCCATTGGCCATGAGAACTCCCATGAGGGTGGGTAGGTCTCCCTACTTTCTGGTAAGTCAACACTCTACTACTACTACCCCCCTACCTGCATGCCGTCACATACCCTCACCCTCACTCTCATCACTCCACCACCTCCCACACACCCTGCCATCACATATCACTCACCCCAGTGTCAAGCCCTGCATGCACCACCAATGCATGTACACCACTCATAGCCCTGCATGGACGCCTATCACTAAAGCATGCACACTAGAGAGAATCAGCTAGCCCACCATATGCCAACTCACACAAGTGAAAGCTGCCAGTGTGAATACAACCAAAGAGGGCAACCCACCGATGCACAATATGTCACACACAGAAACAATAACACTGCATTCACATCCCCAGAGGTACCCCTGCCAATGACACCGGAGAAGAGGTGCCAGCATTATCCAGTCCTCCCACAGAAGAGGCCCACAGTGATGACAGCGACTCTAGTCACCAGGATCTGGATGACCAACCTGGCCCATCAGGGACCTCTGGACAGTCGGTAACCCAGCCACAGTCACACACCACCACAGAGCCTCCTCCCACAGGAAACACCACCACAGCACCCACTAAGCGTACCCATACCTCTGTCCCCAGGACATGTCAATCAGCAGTGTGTCCACCACTACAGTGACAGTGGGCACACGGTTCAGGGGACAGAGGCACAGGCCACCAGGGGCACTGGTAGGAGTGCTGTGCGGCAGGGGGAGGCAGGCCCAGGAAACCGACTCTCCAGGAGGCACTCACCGAGATCCTGGAAGCACACCAACATTCCCAGGATACGCTGGGCGAGATCCTGGCCAACGTGCAGGAGAACAGGCGGCTGCAGGAGGGACAGTACCACGGGATCAGGGAGAACTTGCAGGCCATTGACACCACCCTGGTCCCCATTGCAAGGGTGCTGGCAAACATGGCCAACATCATGAGGGAGGCAGCCTCACAACAGCGGGCCCCTGCCACTAGCCAGACATCTGAACTGCCTACCACCTCCGCTGCCGCTAGTGGACAGGAGGCCCACCACAGGACCAACAGGCCCCAGCACCCCTCCCCCTGCATAAGGAGAACAACCCTGCAAACATTCCCTGCGATCCAGGCAGGAGCCAGAGACTATTGCCAAGACCCCCTCCAGTTAATGAGACTCTCCAGATTGTCAACCTGGTGTCCCACTCTGTCACCCTGTCCACCTTGAACTGCCATTGCTCCCCTTCCTATGTCCCCTTGGACAATGCACCTGTGCTACCAACAGACTGTAACTATACCCTGGACTTTCCTCCATCATCACCCCACCCAATGCACTTGCCCCTCTACTTATTAGCACTTAAATAAACACCCTTTGAAAAAAACTATGAAGTATGTCAAATGATTTAAGTATGTATTCGTTTAACCAAGTTCAAACATTGCATTTCAAATGTACAGTAATGTTCACATTTGAAAGACCTGTACTTGGCTGCAGGGATCACACCAGGAGCAATAGTGGTGGCACCAACATCTGCAAAATGTGTTACCAAAGGGTACAGTGAGTGGGCATAGAAGTGGGAAATAACAGCATGCCAGTGACAAAGATAACCAAGAAAATGTCAATGAAAGATGAAGTAACACTGCCCTACCTGTGTGTCATTGGAAGTATTGTCTGATCACTGCAGTTCTGTTGTCCTCATCTTCATCCTCTGCCTCCTCATACTCACTGTCCACAGGGTCCACTGCTGCCACACAGCCATCTCCAGCCTCCTCCTCCTGCAGAAAAGGCACATGGCGTCTCAAAGCAAGGTTGTCCAACATACAGCATGCCACGATTATCTGGCAGACCTTCTTGGGTGAGCAGCACAGGGATCCACCTGTTAGATCAGGGAACCGAAACCTGGCCTTCAGAAGGCCAAAGGTACATTCTATTATCCTTCTTGTACGCCCATGTGCCTCATTTTAATGTTCTTCTGCCCTTGTCCTGGGATTCCTCACAGGGATCAGTAGCCATGATAGGTTGAGGTAACCTGAGTCACCTGCAAATATGGAGGGACAACATTCATCCACACACTATCCCATTTGGCCTACCCTATACCCATATACCAACATCCACTGGGTGGGAACCAGGGCTCACCTATTAGCCACACCCTGTGCCTCTGTAGTTAGGCCATCACATTTAGGATGCTGGTATTCCTCAGGATATAGGCATCATGCACAGACCCTGGATACTTAGCATTGACATGTAGGATGTACTGTTCCGCAAGGCACACCATCTGGACATTCATGAAATGAAAACTCTTTAGATTTCTGAATACCTGTTCATTTTGCCGGGGGGAGGGGAACAAATGCAAAATATGTTCCATCAATTGCCCCAATTATGTTGGGGATATGTGCCATTGCATAGAAGTCAGCCTTCACTGTAACCAAATCCTCCACCTGGGAGAATACAATGTAGCTGCACATGTGTTTAATTAGGGCAGACAACACTCTTGTTAGCACTATTGAGAACATTGGCTGTGACATTCCTGCTGCCAAGCCCACTGTCACATGGAAAGAACTAGTTGCCAGGAAATGGAGCACTGATAGAACTTGCACAAGAGGGGGGATCCCAGTGGGGTGACGGATAGCAGATATCAAGTCAGACTCCAGTTGGGCACACAGCTCCATGATTGTGGCCCTGTCAAGTCGGTAGGTAAGGAGAATGTGCCTGTCCTCCATTGTTGCCAAGTCCACCAGGGGTCTGTACACAGGGGTATGTCTCCATCTCCTATTCATCCGCAAAAGTAGCAATCTATGGGGCAAAAGAGTGAGGAGCCGGTCACAAACTAAGCATTGTAGCCACAACAGTACAATGCATGATGTTAATTTGAAATGTATAAGTGGCATTTGTCCTGTATGTCCAATTGTGAACTGTGACGCAGTTATAATCTAGGACCTGCCCCCCCTCCCCTGAAAAGGCATCCGACTGTCCTGTGTGGAGGGACAGGTGGAAGTGAGGTAATTCCGCTGACGCTGTGTGCCGTTGCGGGAGGCGGCCGGGAACCGCAGTGCAACTCCTCATTGGATAATATTGCCCCTATGGGGTACAGTGGCCAATGGTGATGTACGCCAGCGGTGACGGTATGCACCGCCGCGGACATCACTGCCATTTTCTATCTGTTCTCTCACTTGCTACCTGACCTTCAAAAGGACAGGACCTATACTCATGTGCTGCTGTGACCTGTGTCTGGAACCTACCATGGCGCGTGTGACTGGGGAAAGGGCCCCTGCCTTCACCTCAGAGGAGTTGGAGAGACTGGTGGATGGAGTCCTACCCCAGTACAGACTGCTGTATGGGCCTCCAGACCAACAGGTGAGTACACTGTGAGTACGATGCATGGGGCATGAATGCACTGGAGTGGTGTGTGTGAAGGCTTCGTGTAGGGGGTTGGAGGATGTCCCCCGGGCGGCATGCAGCTTGTGTGCTGGGCCCTGTGTGGCGATGTGAAGGGGTATGGTGGGCCATATGTGTAACAGGCAAGACGGTCTGATTAATACTTTTCCCTGTGTGTATTTTTCTGCAGGTCAGCGCCCATCAAAAGAAGGGTATATGGTGTGCCATCGCCAAGGACGTGCAGACCCTGGGGATCTCCACAGGCGGAGCACTCACTGTCGCAAACGGTGGGCGGACCTGAGACGCTGGGCACAGAAGCCGAGCTGGGGATGGCCTCCCAACGAGGAAGGGGTGCCCGTCGAATCCTGACCCCCCTGATGGCCTGCATACTGGTGGTGGCCTATCCTGAACTGGATGGACGCTTGAGGGCATCACAGCAGCCCCTTGGGGGTGAGTCCAGTACCCATCATTACAACTTACGCCTGGTGGGGTGGTATCTGGGTGGTGATTGTGTGTCTATGGGCGCCCTAGGCCAGGCCTGACATTGCAGAGTAGGTCCCATGTTGGGCAGGGTTCTGATGTGATATTCCTCCTACCTAGCTTGTAGGCATCCACTACTTGGCATTGCTGTGTGGGTCCCAGGTATGCTGCAGTTGACGGTATGTGTCCCTCCCCATGCCCTGGTGGTTAGCATTGTTACTGGTAGTGAATTGCATAGTGGGTAGGCCTGTTCCCTGTGTGTGAGGGTGGTATGTATGCCAATGGTGGTGTTGGTGCAGCCATTGACCCAGTGTATTCTTTTTCTCTCCCCCATTTTTGTCTTGTCATCCTGGCCTTATGTACATTAGCATCATCTGGCAGAAAAGCAGAGGCACCAGCGACGGAGGGAGCTGCATCCCACAGGACCCAGGAGGCAGAGTCCACTGACGCTGTGGGCACCAGTGGGACGGAGGGCGAGGGGAGCACCACGGCAGAGACTGGAGGGGACAGTTTGGACACAGATACCTCCTCCGTTGGAAGCTCCATGGTGGTGGCGGACACTTCTGTGACCACCCCAGCTACAGGTACAGCCGCCACCCCCGTACCAGCACCACCCTCCCAGGCTATTGACCTCCTGAGATCCATCTCTGTTGGGCTGTCAACCATTGTGAATGCCATCCAGGGGCTGGCAGCCCAAATGCAACAGACAAACGCATTTCTGGAGGTCATTCACACTGGCTTGGCGACCCAACAGAGATAAATCCAGGCTCTGGCCTCCTCTCTGATGGCAGCCATTGTCCCTGTTTCCACCCTCCCCCTCCAACTTCCTCTTCCCAATCCCATTCCCTTCAACCCCAACCTATCCCAAGCACACAGGCAGACAAGCATGCACACAGGACAACACACAAGAGTGGGACAGGCAAACACAAGCACCACACATCATCCTACAGGCACTCACACAAACACCATCCAGATGCAGACATACCAACATCCACTGCCTCCTCTGTGGCCCCCTCCTACACCTCCTTCCCAGTTGCCTCTACACTCACACCTGCATGCACTACATCCTCATCCACTACCAGCATCACCACCACACCTAGCAGAACACACACCTCACTGGCAGACACCTCCACAATAACCATGCACATGTCCCCTGTGTCCTCTCCCACTGTCTGTCCCCCCTCCCAAGGTACACAAACGCAAGCACTCAGGCACCCAACAGCCATCAACCTCACAACAGCATCCAGTCCATGCACCTGCACCCAAACACAGCAGACAGACACCTCCCACAACCACTCCCTCTTGCACCACTCCCAAACCTTCTCCATCTTCTCACCCCAATGTCCCTAAGCAGCTTTTCCTCTGCACCATTGACCTCTTCCCTACCCCTCCCCCCATCCTTCACGTATGGTCAGGGTGGCTAAAACCCAGGGATGCACCTCAGCCATCTGGTCCACGGGCCCAGTAGTGTCCACACCCACTTGTGGTGGTAAAGGATCCAGGACACCAGGCAGCCTCAAGGAAAGGGTGCTGCCCAAAGGGCTGCACGGAAGGGCAAGGAGCCCTCCCCAACTGCTGCCCTGAAGGGCAAAGTGCCATCCCCTGCTGCTGCCCGGAAGGGCAAGGAGCCTGCCTCAAGTGCTGCCCTGAAGGACAAGGTGCCATCCCCAGCTGCTGCCAGGAAGGCCAAGGTGCCTGCCCCAAGTGCTGCCAAGAAGAGAAAGGAGCCATCCCCAGCTGCTGCCAGGAAGGGCAAGGGGCCTGCACCAGCAGGCAGGAAGGACAAGGGGCCTGGTGCTGGGACTCAGTCGGAGCCCCCAAAAACAGCTGTCCGAGGCTGCAGGGGGATGGGCAGGAGCTTCCCCCCACAAGCCCCATCAGCAGCACCACCACCAGCAGTAGGCAGCAGTTCGAGGCTCCAGGAGATGGGCAGGAGCTTCCCCCCACAACCACCACCACTAGAAGCAGCACCACCACCACCGGCAGTGGGCAGCCGTCCGAGGCTGCAGGGGATGGGCTGGAGCCTCCCCCTACCACCACCAGCAGCAGCACCACTACCACCACTGAGCAGCTATCACCGCCAGCGGACGGTCTGTAGACCTGCCTCCATGGGCTGTTGTGCAGCCTGCCCCCTGCAAATCCTGTGGGTATTGCTGAGAGACTGTGACCTTGAACTCCCCAGGATCAAGAGCACAGGGCACGATGCCCCCTCCAGAACCACTGGGTAAGACACCCACTTGAGAGACTGTGGTCTTGCACTCCCCAGGACTAAGCACAGGGCATGTTGCCCCCTCCAGAGCATGTGGGCAGGTCACCCACTTGAGAGACTGTGGCCTTGCACTCCCCAGGACCAAGCACAGGGCATGTTGACCCCTCCAGAGCATGTGGGCAAGTCACCCACTTGAGAGACTGTGGCCTTGCACACCCCAAGACCAAGCACAGGGCATGTTGACCCCTCCAGAACCAGTGGTGTTGTTTCATCTGCCGGCTGAGGTGCCCCCCGTCCCCATCCCCTGAGGTGCCTGCCTATTTTCCAACTGATGCCCCTGCAGTGTTCTCTCTGTGCTGGTACAAGAGACAAGTGGGGTCTTGGACTTTGTCATGTGGCCCTGTGGCCCACGCACATTGAGGACTGGGCAGCGTCCCTTGAGCTGTAGATATGTATATACTTTTAGATTGAATGTTCATATTTTCACTGTATTTATATTATCACACTCACTTTCATCTATTCGTGTTGTCCTTGCATTATTCCTGAGGGGTACGGGGTCAATATGTTTTCTTACTGCATCTGGTTGTGTGTATGGTGTTGGGGGTGGAGGTGAGTGTGTTGCGTGTGTGTGTCACTCTCTTTTTCCTCCCTCTCTCCCCTGTGTGCTAGACGGCTGTACTCACCGTGGTCGTCTTCGCCGTCGTTGGTGTTCGTGGTGGAGCAGGACGTAAAATATCATAGGAAAGATTTGCAGCTCAGGCTCCATGGTGTCGTGGTTCTTCCCTGTGTCTCCAAAGGTGAGTCCTTTCCTTTCTGTGCAATGTTTTCGCCAGGTGTTTGCTGTCATTGGTACCACCCCTGAAAGGTGGCGGATTTGTGTCTCTTAATATGGTGGGAAGAACATTGACTTCCGCCTGGCTGTAGGTGCCTACCGCCGTGGTGCCTGTTGTTTCCGCCCTGGCGGTCGTTGTGGTAAAATGGCTGTCTATCTGAGATCTTTCCGCCATGGTCATAATTTGGCGGTATTTACCGCCAGCCTGTTGGCAGTATTACCGCCACTTTATCACTGACCGCCAGGGTGGTAATGAGGGCCTTAATTTTTTACATGTCCTGGCAGTGAAAAACCTCCAAAGTCCTGGTTTTGGTACCTTAACCACGCATGTCTGAACAACGTACATGCGTGGTTAAGGTACAGAAGGGAGTCGGAGTGAACGCAGTGAAGGAGGAGGTAAGTTGGGCTGGGACTGGGGCTGTTTTTGGGGGGTGCTGGGGGTGATTAGGGTTTGGGGGGGCAGGGTTTAGGTTTTAGGGGCGGGGTGGGAACTCGGGTATTTTTTGTTTTTGGGGTGGGGGGCTGGGGATGATTGGGGTTTGGTGGGGAGGGGGTGGTCAGGGTTTAGGTTTAAGGGGTGGGGTGGGGGGGGGCTGGGGTGGAAGCATGCTGGGTCATGCATGCTGATTGCTAATGCCTTTACCAGGAATGCATTTACAACTGTAAAATCGGTGTGAACGCATTTGTGGTAAAGGCATTAGTGGTTAGAACGAGGTCGTTGTTCCGACCTCGTTGTTGAGCCACGGGTGGTTTAGGCACCCGTGGTTCCGAGGTATAACCCCTAACTGCAGGTTGCACCAGTTTCGATGCAGAACAGTGCAGCTTCTAACTGAAGGCCTCACCGGATCTGACGCCAAGCAATGCAGAATCGCCACGCAGGTCCCGCCTGAAAGCTTCACTAGATCAAACACAGAGTAAAGCTGAGCCTGGCAGATCTTACCCGAAGCCTTCATCGTATCTGACGCCGAGCCTACTGGAGCCGCAGGGTATAGCTCCCGACTGAAGGCTTCACTGAAACCACCATTGAGCAAAACAGTGGCTGGTGAAACACTGCCATGTACACCCCACACCAAAGTCAGAAGGTAAACCCACGGCGGGGCAAACTTGGTCTTATATCCAGCCTTCCCTCCATTCTGGCCAGCCTTTGTCGTCCCAGTCTGGTGTAACTTGATACCCACAGTTGGAGTCAATTTCACATTAAACTTTAAAAACTCATACCCCGGTTCTACTGATGGGATTTTTCTTTAGGTTTGGTGTAATTTTATGTATTAAAATATCTCCTATTTTTCTAAATTGGTTTGAGATCATTCTTGTGTTGTTTTCACTTTATTGCTGTTTATTTCACTTGATATTCTTTGCACATATGCTTTACACATTTTCTCTCACTTAAACCAGACTGCATTGTGCCAAGCTACCAGAGGGTTAAAAACAAGTTTAGTTATTGACATTTGTGGCTCACCTGGACAAGGACTGTGATTATTCTTTGAAATGGGTTCTTGTCCCTTTACATAAACAACACAAGTTCTTGCATTATATAACCAGGTATACTTGTTAATGTGGTGCCATTTTGGAAGCTCATATGATGTAATTCTAGATGCGTGTAGCCTACCCAGAAAAAACAAAAATTGGGTCTACAGTGACCCCCACCAAAGGCACCTAATTCCCATCCAGGTTAAAATTCCTAGAGGTGGGCGTGCACTACTAGTGAGACACTATGCCACTAGTGTAAGTTCCTATCATCGCCTTTAAGTGTGTTTTTTTGTCGAGCTGCTGATGCAGGGTGCACCAAGCCATTGCACAAATGGTAAACAACCATGCTAGTGAACCACCGGTAGAATTTACCAAACTTAAGACAATAGCAAACAACCTGTGTCCCAAAATGAAGCAATCCCATGGTCACAGTCTTTAAGCAGATCCTGGGACAAGCAGCATGGTATACAGTACAGTTTGCTGCTCTGCCTGAAAATCACAATCATCAAAAAAATGCAAATGCCGCCGGCTCCGTCAGCAGAGAAGCCAAAGCCCTGTCAGACGCATTGCTGTGCATCCTGGCGACTGCGCTTTTCATTGATACCACGCTGCAGCCGAGCCGTCAAATGTTGTAACGCAGACCCCTCTGAATCTGAACCGTCTCCCCCAATGCACACCAGTAACTTTCCGCCACAGAGCCACAAGTGCAAAACTCTAACTTCAAGTCATAGAGTTGTGTGTGCACAGCACTAACAATAATCCAATGGCCCAGAGCAACAGAGCCAAGAACACATAATCTGGGATAGAGCTAAAAACACAAAGCACCACTATCGAGACACAGAGCTTGTGGCACTAGCATTGAGGCACAAAATCAGAGAGTACTGCAGAAGACCTAAATCGTGATCTGTGGGAAGTGTACTTCATCATAGGACTCTACCTGGAGGCCAACAGAACTAGGGACTGACACCCACCTTAACCATCCATGCCAAGAACCTCAGAGTCTTCATCCACAACAAACTTGACATGACTGCCCTAGTCAACGCCGTCACTGCCTCTTGCTTCCATACCATGAAGATGCTGAGGAAGATGTTGAAATCGCTCCTAATCAGCACTCGGAAAACCGCCATGCACGTCCTCATCACAAACAATCTGGAATATGGGAATACCCTCTATGGCGGGATCAACAAGAAATTCACCAGAATCCTGCAAACCATTCTGAACTCAGCAGCCATAAACACTCTCATCCTCCCATGCTGCCCTCACATCATACCACACCTGACGTAGCTCCACTGGCTTTGCATACACAAACAAATACCTGTCCTCACCCAAACTTTCAAGGCACTGTCCCAGAATACCTCAACAATCCCATTTGTTTTCACAAACCTTCCAGACACCTCCCTTGTCCAGACTCCTCCATGCACTCATACCACATATATGATCTGGCAGTCAAGTTTTCTCCTCGCTCTTGAAGCCTGGAAGAACTTGCTCCTGCACATCAGAGCCTCCTCCTCAGTTCTTGAATTCCTCAAGAAACTAAAGACCTAGCTCTTCACTTAGCCCCAACACTGCCTCCTCCCGTAGAGCTCCTGCTTTAGCACCAAAATACCCTCCCGGGTGAGTTGTGTGCTATACACACAACATAACATATTACGCTCATCATAGCGGAGGATGCAACTTTTTCGTTTGCCCTACCCTTCCTAAGCACCTCTGCTACACCTGAGCCATAAATGCATCTATCACACATCATGATTTAAGTGTCCTTTTGATCACTATATACAACAGCCAATGAAAATACAAGCATGAAAATAGCTTCTTACCATACTATGTAAAGATAGTAATCATGTGTAAACACCGTAGGTCACCCAATTCTGAGGTGCTCTATAAAGGACTAAAATAGGTGGCAAGGTCTGGGAACATGGCCGCCAGGACATAATCTCTTGAGTTCCCAGCCAGGCCACTCCTTTCATCGCACTGATCCTGCCTAATCTTTTATGATCCTGACACCCTGTACATACTAATGCCCCCACAATACCCTCTAGTGTCTGGGAGACCCCACAAGTGGTACCTCAAGTGGTTTTGTGGGAACGCCTGCGAGGCTCGGGGGATCGGCAGCCTACACAGGGACCTGCAGTCTCGACAGCCTGGTGACCAGTGGAACCGATCGGAGCTGTGCCACGTGGAGTACAGAGGATCTGCGCTGCAGCCCCGGTAAAGGACGTAAGCCTGGGGCAGATGCAGCCAGATTGCATGCGGCTGAGGCGGCCTTGCTGGAAGATGCTAGAACCAGCCCTCGAGTGGGTCAGGACCTGTTGTCACAGTGCACCGGCCACTGTGAGGCTCCTGGATCTTTGTGGAGGGGCCCACAGACTGATGAGAGGAGCCACAGCCTTATCTAACTCCTCTCCTCCACTAGGCTCCCTGGCGCTGGCAGTTGCAGGGAATTGGTGCCCAGCATTGCACTGTCCCCTGTACCGAATGGAAGCAGGCCCTGCAGTTGAACTGTCTAAGGAGCACTGGGCAGCTCCCCCGCTGCATTTCATTGCAGTGGGGTAGGAGACTTGGAGAGGCCCTGCGGAGGGCGTGTGCGGTCCCGAAATGTCCCCCCAAAAGACTGCTGGCAAGATAACTAAGGGGGTGAGCTAACAAGCACTGCTCCCTTCACTTGATACAGAGGAGAGAGGACTGCTTGCGGGGGGCAACCCAGAGGGCCCACCCAGGGGAGTGAGGGGAAACACTGTGGATGAAAAGCAGGCGTATTTCCCCCTCAGAGATACACGGGGTGCCACACTGCTTACCGGCCAAAACACAGCCGCAAACCCTGGGCAACAACTAGAGACGTCCACTGAGGGACTTCAGGGCTACCCCTGGACATGAACCTCAGCGTGGGAAGGTTTGTTGATAGCGGAGCAGTGTGGAGGACTGTAGAGAATTGGTGATACCTGGGATGGGAACTGTGGAGTCACCCTCCTGATGATCTTCCATGTATCGCTAGGACCATGTCCGTAAATTGCGAACACGCTGTCTATGAGCCTTATTCAGGTGTGAGGCCCTCCACAACACCCCCACCCCTTGATACTACACTAGATTAAAACTGTGGTGGTTGGCTGGCCCAGGGCTAGACATACTTACTCAGGACACACAGCTTGGCAGAAAGGCCACCACACGTAGAAAGCTTTGGGGAATCTGGGTCCTCTGTGGTTTGGGTGCCTCCTAGGGAAGGAAGGTCCTGTGTGGCTGAATCAAGTTCCAGGGTGAGACCCCACTAGAGGTGAACGCTACGACTCGGGGGTTGAGAAACAATGGTGCCTTGCTGGAGTCCAGTGGGGTTTCCTCCACAGGCTGCTCATGCTCATTGCCATCTGAGCCATGGGCAAAGACAAAATAGCCCGCACTCATGCCTCTAATACTGTTACTCAATACACCACCCCACGCCAACACCCACGCCAACGCAGTGCACTGGCGACCTGCTGGAGACTGATGAGCCCTCACGTGCGCAGCTACTGGCAGCCATTTAAGGTTCCCGGTCAGCTCTTTAGCATCAGATAGAGTCAGTGTCTATCTATATGAACCTAGGTGCCTGACAAAGTCATGACTGCTGAAACCAACATCACTGATCTCCAGGGGGAAGTGAATGTCCTCAAGAGGCAGATGGTAGATGAAGACAGAAACTGCAGAACTCAAGCCGTAGATGCCTAGGGTTGCTGTCAGCGTAATAATATTAGGGTCATGGGGTTCCCAGAGAACATGGAGGGGTATCCACTGTACAGTTCCTGGAAACCTGGATACGGACTGAGCTGCAGCCACAGGGCCTATTGGATGTTTTTGTGGTGGAGAAAATGCACACAGCATTGGTGCCTCCCCCGCTCCCTGGGCACCGCCAAGGGCAATCATTTCTAAACTGCTCAACTACAGGGACTGCATATTACAAGCTGCCAGGGAGCAATCAGTCCCCCGATGTGGTGGCAGCACCACTGCCATATATCCAGACTACAAAATGTAAATCCAGGAGCAGCGCAAAACTTTTTCAGGAGTCAAACAGAAATTACACTCCCTGCAGCTGAGGTATATGTTGCTAAACCCACAAAACTAAAGGTCATATTCCAGGACAAAATGCACTTCTTCAACAGCCAGGAGGAGTTCTGGGAGTGGCTGGAACTGCAGAGTGGGGCCATAGCCCAAAGTATGGGGGGCAGCAAGAGGCACTTATGGGGGGCCCAGGCCTGAGGTGGAGCCACACAATGGCCGGCAGCCAGGGAAAATCCTAACCTTTCTCTCCTTGGAGAGTATGGATTGGGTAGGATGGAACCATGCTCTTCAACACTATGCCCTCGCAAGGGTTGAAAACATGCAGCCTCCTATGGGAGGATCTGGGTGAGAAGCTTCCGTCCCAGACAGTGATGACACTTTAGCAGTGGCACAGAACAGGGAATGAATGCAGATGACAGTTTTCTGTGCAGCCATGGGAGGGGGCCAGTTGGCAGGGAGTTATGTTCTTTTCAGAAGGTAGCCGATCCCTGTTGGATAGGCTGGGTGGCGGTGTGAGTCGCTCCGCACACATAAGGTGTGCATTTATCAGACTCTGGTTGGTCTATACTTGTCTGGGGGAGGGTTCATGGGGTTAGGCGTTGTTTCTTTGGTTGACCTGTTTTGTTACATAGCAGATGACAGATTTATGCCACAATGAAGGGCCGGAATTACACCTTCTTACTGAACGACAATGGTGGGAGGGTAAATTACGGATTTTAACTTGGAATTTCAGGGGCCTGGGCACATACGTGACATGCTACAGGTTCTTACATTCTTTAAGTGGCACATGATTGACATACCATGCTTTCAGGAAACCATCTTACTGAAACAGGTGCCAAACGATTGGCCAAAAAATGGAGAAGTCAACTCTACCACTCATCGTACTCTTCGTATGACAGGGACACATTAATCTGGGTTGCCCCTGGGGTCCCATTCTCCCTAACTTATTCTGAGGCTGACGTGGGAAGAGATTTGTCCTGCTTCAGGGCAAGATGGATGGCCTACCATTGAACTTGCCAAACACTTATGCCCTGAACACCAATGACCAGGGGTTCTTTTACACCATGCAAGACTTGCTGGTGCAGGACCCCCCCCCCAACATTATGGCTGAGTAATTTCAATTGTGAATTAGATCCCGTCCTGGACAGATCACCCGCGATGAACGGCACAAAATGTAATATGACGGAGGCACTACGTGGGATGGCACACAACCTCGGGCTCTTAGACGTGTGGAGACATCCAATCTTTTTTCATATGTCACTCACTAACCCAAAATGCCCATAGCTGCCTCCACAGGGTCTTGGTCTCCAGGTTCCCGTGACTAGAAGACATGGCAATTACACACCTTGCCAGATTCTTCTGTGACCACTCCCCAGTCAGTTGTAAGATAACATGGAGGGAGGCGTGGAAGAAGCTTAGAATGTGTTGGATGCTGGTTGACATACTGGAAGACCCAGAGGAGCGAGAGGCATTATTGGTCGCGATCACAGGATACATAGACACAAATTAGGGATCCACAACTTACAGATCATGGAGTGGGAGGCGTTAAAAGCCGTTGTGAGGGGTGCATGTATGGGCCTAACCTACGGGGTCCTCAGGCAAACCACTATCAGAACTTCTTAGGGAGGAGGCCAATCTTGTGCAGTCCCAGGCGGCAGACCCTGCTCAGCACGAAACACAGGAAAGGGAACATCACATCTGTTGCTGAATCATAGAGATATGGGAAATAGACTGTGTGCCAATACAGACAAAGATTACCCTGGGAAGGGGATAAATCTAGCACATTACTGGCTTGGATACTGTGGAGAGAAACTGCCCCTCCTCTTGTGCCACATTTATTGACACTAGAGGGCTAGAGAGTTACCTCCAGGGCAGGATATTGCATACACTTTTAAGCAGCACCTACAGCGAGTGTACGCAGCTGACCCGATTGTACTAGCCCAGAGATATGTTAGTTTCCTGGAGGGGTTTGACACTCCTAAATCTTCTCCTCTTTCAGTAGAAGTGATGGAGGCCCCACTGGACCAAAAGGAACTTCTGACAGCTTTGAAAGAACTCCTGCGCCAAAAGCGCCAGGTGGTGCTGGTTTCCCGCCTGAGTTCTAACCGACATTCTCGGCCCCACTGACACAGAGGCTCCTAAAGTTTTTTTCTGGAGGCCAAGGACAGGGGAGTACTGCCGCCGTCTATTAGGGAGGGGGAGATTTGTATCCTTTTGAAACCGAAAGGGATGCAGGACAACCCGGCTGCACAGAGGCTCATCACCATAATCAACGCGGATATGAAGATACTGTGCAAGCTGCTTGCACTGCACTTGAGCCCCTATATGACCCATCTGGTACATGAAGACCAATATGGTTTCATTACAGGGTGCAATACCGGAATGAACATTACACAGCTCAACTACGTAATGCACGAGGTGCAGGACCTTGACAAACAGATGGCTCTAGTTGTGACCGGACTGGAAAAGTATTTGATAGTGTGGACTGGGGCTGTCTGCTCGAGGTTCTGTGGGTCATGGGGTTTGGCCCTTAGTTCTGCGGCTGCATCCGCCTTCTCTACTCTGATCCATGCACGAGGGTTAGGATGGGGTCTGTTCGCTCTGAAGAGTGGACACTGGGACGTGGCACGAGAAACGGTTGCCCGCTGTCACCACTCCTATTTGCGCTCGCAATAGAGCCATTGGACATATAGGCATGCAAGGAGCTGCATGATTGGGCATACAATAGGGGGAGGCCTGACGCATAATCTCACTTTATGCCAATGTCGCTTTGTTCTACATGTCCTCACCTCGGGTATCCTTTCCATTCTTTCTGCAGATGCTGACGGGTTTTGGGAGTCTTTCAGGACTGCATCTTAACAGAGGTAAGTCATTAATATTTCCATTTGCATTGTTATTAGGCACGCCGGTGGGGGGGGGGGGGGGCAGGGGTCGGTGGCCTGGGCCTACGTTAGGAAACAGCTAATTTTAAATACCTAGGCATCAAAGTAACACACTCAGTGGCTAGTCAGCTTAGCCTAAAGATTGACAGGATCCTAAATGGCCTCAGATCCTCCATCACATTCTGGAACACCTTGCCCCTCTCACTGATGGGGCGCCTAGCCATCTCCAAGATGGTGATGCTGCCCAGATGTTTGTATGTACTACAAAATTTGCTATGCCCTCTTCTGGAGCAGCATGGTTTCCCTGTTATGGGCGGGCAAGAGATACAGGGTAGCCCTATTGACCCTCAAGATGACCTATGAAGAGGGGTGGGCTGGAAGCCCCGAGCCTTGACCTGTATTACTACGTGGTACACTTACAAGATGCGGCGCGCTGGTTAAATCCCAAGGATAATTGGGAGAAGTGCTTGTTGGCGGGCAGAGTAGCAGCTGAGCGCCTACCTGAACTCCTTATGGAGTGAGCGAGACTACCAGCGACTGTCCCTCAGATAGTACGAATTATGGCATCCATCTGGGAATGTTTTGTTCAAAAAGATTTAAAGAAGGTCCACTTCCATCGGCAACTACGGGTATGGATAGTCTAACCCATCCGCCAACTGATTGAGGAAGTGTCCTTTCTGAATTGGATCACGGGAGGCTGCTACACATTCAGCGACTCTACCCCAGGGAAACCTTCATATCCAATGAAGATGCATGCATCACTTTCACATTAGTTGGGGGCCATTTTCTGCACCATGCAGGTCTGACCGACATAGCTAGGGGCACTTGGCCCACATTCCCAGAGGCCCCAGCAACAACACACACACTGGGCATCCTTCTATTCTGTGGGTGGAGGCTGCCACTTAATCACTTTACTATAGAAGGTCCTGAGGACAGACAGAGGGGGTCGAGCCCCATGATCTCGAACGGCCTGGAATTTTGAGCTGGGAGGCGAATAGGGGGGGTGGTCTGGACACAAATTAATTCCCTTACCCTTTTGGTATCCTGTAACACCTGATTCGAGTTAATTCACTTTACTTTCCTGCACCGGTCACACCTCAATCGCAGAGACCTCCATAGGATGTCCGCTGCTCGATCTGATAGTTGTCCAACATGTGTGTAGAGCTACACCTAGCCTAGGTACCTAGGTAATGGGAACTAGTGGTAGGGGATCTGAACAGGTCGGTGGGCATTCCAAATGACCTCTCGCCGTCCTCCTGCCTACTGGAGAACGTCAGATGCCTGAAAGGAAAAAAAAAGACGGTGTACAAATTCCTGCAATTGGCGCTATGCTTGCGAGGTGCTGGGTCACAATCTCTTGGATGGGCACAAGAGTACTGGATGTACAGTGTTGTCTTGGTGACATTAAAGAATTGGCCCTAACAGAAGAAATCCATTTCAGATTGAGCAGAAGAGACGATAAAGTGGGCGAGGACCTTGGGGTCTGGAGGGAACTAGGCGACAGACTCCTGACCCAGACGATCCTGGCAGCACCTCCGATTCAGACAGTATGCCAGACGAGGGGAAGGATGGCATGGGCGGGGACAGAGGGGAGATTTATCCCAGAGGCATGATTAAGCTGATGGGATCAGCTTGAGGGGGTACATGGCATTGAAGGGATAACAACTGATCATGTTTGATTCTCGCCTCCTGACATTCCTCCCTCGTCTTAGTTTGAAAGATGATGCTTCTGAAACTCTGTACACTGCTGTGTGTTTATTTACTCAAATAACGGACAATAAAGCTTTTAAAAAAGAGGACTAAAATACATATAAAATATAAAAGGTAAACAAGAAGGTTGTGAAACGGAATTGCATTTTTCTGTCCAGCCAGTTTTGTCAAGTTGCAGGAGAGGAAATTGTACTACTGAGATCCTGGACTACCTCTCTGGAGTTGAAAATGTTACATTAAAAAAATCCTTGAAATATGGAGATCGGTATGACAACTGCCTGTCCCACGTATTTGGCTGGCAGTAAGGCAATTGAGGCCAAATGATTTAGCATCCACTTCCTTGAATGAGATAGTTTGGCTTTAGGTCAGTGAAAAACATCCTCCCAGATTTTCAGAAAGGTAGATGCCAATAGGTGGGTGGCTCTGCTGCCAAATCTTTCCAAACAAAGCTTCAGATTGCCTCTACAGTATGGGAAGCCAATCTCAGTTGCATTGATGGTTGCCTACTAATGTCACCAGTGAATTCTCCACTCGATTAAGGGCTGACTCCACAAATCGTAAAACTTTCTGTTTCCTCTTAGATTCAAACCAGACACACTAATACCGCTGTAGAAAGCGATCACAGTTAAAGTGAGAATCAACAGTCCTAGTTCTTGTAGTTTCAGACATGACTCCTTATTGGTCTTACATAGTATAATTTATTACAAACAAAATGGTAGCCACTATCTATACTTAAAAGAATGAGCAGTAGATTGCAACCTTATAGAGCTTTCACTACGGCGGTCTCTGGCTACCAAGGGGGTATCATTGTGTGATCTTTCAAGATAAAAATGAAAGAAATGCACAGTAAGACAACTGGATTGTACAGCCCTGAAACTTCATCCTTACAATTCAAAACGTACGTGTCCGTCATCTGTCAGAATGGAGATTTAGTTTGTGCAATAGACACTAAAGGATGCATATTTCCCCTGGAAAATCTGGAAATGCTAGTGCGAGTGAGGTAGTGCATCTCCACCCTACTGAATTGCAGGCTTCTTAGACTAGTGGCTTCTCTCATCTTCAATCTGGATGTTGGTGGGTGTGAATATTGTTCTTGCTTCCAGCCCTCTTCCTTTCCTTCACTTGAGTCATACTAGGCAGTCAATCAGGAGAGCGTCCCCTGTGATTGATTGTTCAATTGATTAAGAAGCTTTTTAGAGTGCTCGGTAGACTGGAGTGCCTCTCAGTGCTGTGCCAGAGGGGATTATAATGTTCCATAACACAACATGCCACTGCCCACACCAGTGTTCCTGCTCTTCTTACGGTTGATAGCTTTTTGTGTTTAGATATTTGCTAATGGTTCATTGTACACAGTCTGACTGCTGGGATCTGTCTCACTAGTTATTGTCTCCAAGGACATAATGTTAGGCCTGGAATTACGCGAGGATCCCGGCAATCAGTTGGTGGTTATTAGTCTCTTCCTCATCTTGAATGCATATATTGCAGTGACACTGGTTATTCAAAATATGTGTTTACAGCACTGACGATGCTAGAACTTTGATCCCATGACATTTGAAGCATAGACGTAAAGGCAACTTTCCTAGCTCTGAATACGTTTCTTTTGTTGGTGGGCAGTTGATCATTAGGCCAAAAAAATATCGGAGATATGTTCTACATTGTTTCATTCTTCCTGGAATAAGCTCATTGAAGTGCTCAGGACCAGAACATGTGGTTGTCTACCACACATAGGCCCTCATTACAACCCTGGCGGTCGGTGGAATGGTGGAGGTATCACAGCCAACAGGCTGGCAGTACCTACCTCCATTATTATGACATTGGTACCACACTGACCGTCACAGCGGTAACAACTGCCAGGCTGGAGACTTCAGTCTCCAGCCCGGCGGCCGTCACTAGGCCGCCAATGGCGTTATGACCCCACCCACCGCCATGGTTTCAGTGGTTTCGGTACCGCCACTGAAACCATTGCGGTAGGCACAATCAGTGCCAGGGAATTCCTTCCCTGGCACTGATAGGGGTCTCCCCCTTCCACCTCACCAGAATCCTCTCCCGACCCCCCCTCGCACATTTACACACATACACACACATACATACACACCCTCATACACGCATTCACCCACGCATTCATACATTCATACACACTCACAGCAACACTCACGAACATACATCCAGGCACACACGTAATCTCACGACACAACATGCACGTACACTCACACCCACTCATGCACACATGCATGCATGGATTCACACACAGTCACACACACCCCCATTCATGCACACAACACGCCCACCCCCCTCTCCTGTTGGAGAACCCGACTTACCTGCTTGCAGGGGGTCCTCCAGCAGGAGAAGGGATGTGGCGCTGCTGCCAGCAGCAGCATCTGCCAGCAAAACACCGCCAGGCAGTATCATGGAATATGATACAGTAGGCAGTGTTTTGCTGGCGTGGCGCTGCTGCTGGCAGCAGCGCCACCTTACCGTCATCCCCCTCCATGACCGTTGACGGAATTCCGCCAGCCTTCTGGCGGTATTCCATCTACAGTCATAATGCCATGGACAGTTGGTAGCCACGGCAACAGTATGATGGCGGCCGTTGCCTTGGCGGTAGGCGGCATTTGCCGCCAATGTCATAATGAGGGCCATAGTCAGTTTTCATGAGATGCAGACAGACAGGCCCAGCAGATGGAGTGTGTTCCCTTCAGGAGGAGGAGTGATACTCCTCTTGCCTTCCAGGGGCATCCAAGAACAGATCTCTCATTGTTCTGCAACACTGCAGTCACTCTTCCTCCTTCATGGAAAGGACCAGTATTCCTACCTGGTGTGTTCCTGACCCACTGGGGAGGCAGTTCCATCCAGCCTTCCGTGGACTGCTCCTAATCACCAAATCGAACCACTCGTTCCAAAGTAGCCTGCGGTGTTAGTTGATGTGGCGGCTCCCTGATGGCCCAACTGAGCATGGTTTCTGGTTTGCCTGTACTTTGTGCCTGATCCAATTGCCCCCACTTCAGAGTAATGATCTTCTTTCTCCGTAGAAGGCCCAGGCCACCCTTGCTTCAGTTGCTGAGTTTGCCCACCTGAGGTACAAACATATCACCACCCTGACCTGTCTTGTAATATTACAATTTTCAGGCAGCAGTGCACCAGGAACTTGTCTGAATGCATCTTCAGCACCTAATGCCCTTCCAAGAAGCTACATAAGGTTTAAGCTGGAGAACATCATGAACAGGCCTCTCTGCAGATTTATGTAACACCATTTCACAGGACCTCTTTTATAAAGAAAAGTTCTAGAACGCCTCCACAGGAACAAGACGCCCAAATAACAGCCTACTGAGGCTAAGATTAATAAGTCTAGTTCAATGGCAGGCACCAAACCCAGGTCTCCATTAACCTACTTTAACCTCTTCTCCAACTCCGAATTTACAGAACTAGGCAATAAAAGTGGCCCAGTGACGTCATCAGAGCCCTATTGTGCTCAAACTTTCAAGGACATCCTGCTCTTGGTTAGAGGTGGGCAATATATTCTGCTCTACTGACAGAATTGGTGAAATTTAGGCCACGCTGCATTACGCTTGTAACATGGAGTTCTGGCCAACTTCCGCCAACCACTATGTGGCAGAGTTTTTGCTTGTGCATGGCTCAAAAATAGTAAGTTGGCGCGTGAGATATGGTGTTCCGAGTGCAATTTAAGGTCACTGGGAGGGCACCAGATTGTTCCGGGCAGACCAGACTATTTGTGGTCAAAAAGCTTCAGCTAAAGTACAAAAACTAATCGAGCTGCACCAAATCAACTTGAAAAGCTGTGCTGTCTGGCACACCGCGTGGAGCCGTTCGCACTGAGTTTTCAGCGGAGAATGAGCTCCTGGTGCTAAATCACAGCACGATGTTCATATTTCCGCCCATTCACAGAATTTCACTGAGTTTTTTAAAATAATTCCACGGAGTAAAACTCTGCAATGCAAGTTCCACACAGGCCTACTCTTGGTGACTCCCAGCCGACTCCCAGCAGGAACCCTTGTCAACTATTCTGTAATATCATGCACCTACCTTGTCATCCTCAACATCTTTTCCACCAAACCGTTCATCAAGAAAAGGAACCTAGAACCATCAGATGCATTAGGCAATCGGCCAATCTCCAGTGGCTCCTTTTAAAGAAAACT
Source organism: Pleurodeles waltl (assembly GCF_031143425.1). Classification (NCBI taxonomy): domain Eukaryota; kingdom Metazoa; phylum Chordata; class Amphibia; order Caudata; family Salamandridae; genus Pleurodeles; species Pleurodeles waltl. Next base: position 84,110,108 of record NC_090443.1, on the reverse strand, counting down.
AACTGAAAGGGCTGTCTACACTAAGATCTCTGACTTCCTGGAAGAAAACAACCGACTCTCAGCCAATCAAACATGATATTGCACTGGGAAAGGCACTGAATCTGCTCTGATCTCTCCTGAGAACTAGAATAGATAGAAATGAAGTTGTGGTACTTCTACTGCTGGACCTGTTTGCCACCTTTGAGGCGTTTCTTCACCATGCCGTTTCTCTGAGGAAATAAGAATCTGGCAATCAAGGAACCATCCTAGACTGAGTCTCCTTCTACTCCTCTGACAGATAAGTCCTCATCTTTCTTTCTTGATCACCACCTTCCACCACTGACTTCAGCATACCTCGATAATCTCACCACACTTGTTCACCACCTCAGCATGCAAATGGACTTCTAAGTTCTACAAAGGCATGCCTGACAAGGAGCTGGAAAAAAGAACAGACTTAAGTACCTCACTTTTAAACCACTGCCTCCATGACGTCAACCAATGAATGCTGGGGAATCTCTTGAAATACAAATTTTCCAAAACAAAAACCCTAACCTGTGAGGAACAGAACTGCCAGCCCATTCGATCTGCACACGGGTACTCAGCCAAGTGGTGCTGAATGGAGTAAGAAATTCTGGAGTGATCATGGACTCTGGACTATCACTGCCCACCTAAAGAACCAAGTAACAAGTGCCTTCTACACCATGCAAACTCTTCATTGCATCCTGCCTCGTCCAGATTCTCCACGGATGCAGTGAGCTCCAGTCTGCCTTGAAACGTCTTGTCTGGACTAAGCAAACAGCCTCATCCCACGGGCACGGCTCTTCTACTCCAAAGATTCGCCCTTGAAACTTAAGCATCCTATCTCACACCACTTTTTGCTGAAGTATAGGCTGAGGCGCAGTGACGTACGCCACCATAAGAGCACTACCCTGGGCATCAAGTAGGGCATTGAAATACTTACTTCCCACTGATTCAACACTACAAACACACATTCTTCCAACTTACCTGTGAAAGTGCTTTGGTACCTCACCAGGAATTAAGCTCTATATAAATGCTACTAACACTGCAGGACACAAAGCACAGCCTTCCCTGCCTTGGCCACCATTGTACTCGCCTGGATAAACACCTGCACCCTTCCACCAGCTGAGAACTGCGATGAGGAACTTTATAAGCAGAAATAGGGAAGCCGCACTCAACTCATTTATCAAACTGCAGGCCGGCTGCGCGAACACCTGTCACTGCAAACGGCAAGAAGCAGTACCACCCACATATTTTTTATTTAAAAAGCAGAAAGTCTGTGTACCCTCAAAAAGCCGAGTTCACCGGCTTGTGATGGTACAAGTATGTGGGGGTTGGGGAGTGATGACGCAGAAAAGAAGGTTCGACATATATTCATGTACACCGTGTAACCGACAAATATATTGAAGTGTGATTTTAAGTAAAAGAAATAATGTACGAGGGAAATTGTGCCCTCGGGGTAGTTCGCCATCATTATAAACGAGCTTTATTAATCATGAAGTATTAAAAATGTACTAATCCGTCATAATCGCAAATGTATGCCATGATTTCTTGTTTGAAAACTGTTTTGCTTAGCTTAAATTTAGTACAGGCTTTGGCCTAGTTGCTTGGTTTCAAATTCTAACTGCGTGATTCTTTTTTTTCCTTGAATTAATGAAATATATTCTTGCTTGAAGTTGTATTTTTCCAGAAGAAACTGGCTGGTACACTTATCTCCAAGGTTTCGTGCTAGGCCGGTTACATCCCTTTTGATACAAGGTCAGTCTCTGCAGGTGCGGACAATGAAGGTACAGATAGTAAAATAATTGGCAAACCATGATACAATTTGTGTTCCAAGGCGCCAAGGACAGTGTATGCATAAATGGGCGCTAGTAAAAGACAATTTTTGATTGGACAATTTGAAGCCAATCTATGAACCCTCCCATGGAAGACCCTACAGAATTTGGAATGTTTCTTACTTAAACCCACCGGACAAAGAGAAGTCAGCCATTTTCCTCGATGCCAGTTTGAAGCCTGATGCCAGACTCCATTTTGGACGACACCCTGATGCCTTTTTCTCTATCTGAGAGAAAGAGACTTTGAGAATTCTCACCCTAGAGACTTTAACTTTGATTTGCCCCCGTCTTGCCCATGCAGTAACTTTGCCCCATTTTCCTTGCCGCTGCAGGGAAACTTGCCCTTAACTTTGCCTCACTGAAATTTGTCCCATGCTGATCAACCGGTACCTGAAGGACGAAGACTTTTCTTGAATGCTGATTGTATTTGGTAAATATGAAAGGATAAATGTATTATGCATTGTGTTTTTCCTTTTAGGTACCAACTGCTAATTTTGATAGAGTCCTAGCTAGAAGTTTTCCAAATTTGTATTGACTAAATTCGTTTTGCATGAAGTCCCACATGCCAATGCTAATTAGAGGTTAGTCGAGGTATTCATTCAATGTACCATGAAGAATTGAAATCTTGTTATGCTGACCGAATGTATGCAATTAGTCAAATACAGTTAGTCACATTGGTGATTTGCATTGCTATAACAGAGTGTATCATTATTCAGATTTTGCGTAGATTGCGTTTCTTCCGCCGTTATGGACAGCTAGTAATGTTCATATACATATATCAATTGGTTTTGAGACACATATATATCGTGCTAGCTTTGTTAATATAGGGAAATAAATTCACTAACTTTTAATAAACTGGTGTGGTTATTCATGACTGAAAGGTCATGGTGCGCCGAAAATATCAACTGTTATTGATTTCTGAAGTGTTATATTGATCTATAAATTAAGTAGTGATTACCGATTACAACAGTTATTGATTATTGATTTGAGTGACTCGACTATTGAGGATGAGGAGAGCCCGACTCGGTTAAAAGATTCACCGACCTCCAACGTGTCCAGGTACAGGTAATTTATAAGGGCTGGACGTGTTATCAGTAGATGGTAGCAGAGATTGATGGTTTAGCCGTTTGGGACCTCATCCGAACAATAGACAGAGTCAGGTTAGAATTTTCTTTGATAAAACAAGTTGGAGAGATGATGATGCCCTAAGTCCCCGATGACTTTCCCGGGATCTCTGAGCTTGCGAATGAGGAACATGCAGGTATGAGAACGGTCTCAGCGTTTCTAGTGACGGTATGAGTGAAGTTAGGGTTTCGCGCTTGCACAGCTTATCGCCGCAGATTAATTGAGAAGTTTGTGAGGATTTTAAAGGGGGTTAAAAGATATTAGAGGAGTGTTACTCCAAAGGTGTGAGAGTAGGGAACTCGTCGAACTTCACGTGTGTGTGGCGCTTTGAGCAGAAAAATTGTCCACGTGGTTGTTGATGTTGAGACGTGCCCTGCGAGGTCAAGAGACTCCGGAGTATGTTGAAAAGTGTATGTGACACTTGTTTGATGTTGTGATCTGGTCGGTTTAATAGGTTGATCGGGCGTGGTCAACAAGTTGGTATGAATGTTGCAGAGTGAAAGAAAACTTCGACTTTGAGATTTGACGAATTCTAAAGTGCACTAGAATAGTTCATTGATCAGTTGAGAGTAAAGTTTGCGGGTCAAATTTTGCTTGCGAAAGTGGGAAACCGAGAAAGATGGAATAACTGCCGAGGCTAGTGAAAAATCCCTAAGGTTTCTGAAGCGATTGTATTACCTTTCCTGTAGTAAACCGACAGATCTGTTTTATTCTTTTGGTTAAGTGCTCGCGTTATATTGCAGAAATTAGTTTATGAGTGAAGCCGAATGAAAAGAGGACAAGCCGCGGGACTTTGTCAGCCGCAGTGTGTGAGTGTGACGTCACTAGGAGCCGCGCTGGGATAGGTCGGTTGGTGAGAAGGGTCGCGCACGGATTGGACGCAGTCCGTGAAGCGCAATTGGAAGGGGAAAGGCAAGCGAAGAGTATTCCGGGAATTAAAGTCACTTATTGATTACATATTTTAGAAAAACAAAAGACGGAAAGATGAAATTTTTCAAAGCATTTAAGAGTGCCATGAGGGGAGATGTTTATATTACAGCGAATGTAGGAGAAGAAACACCGCCTGAGGGTACACCAGCTTACATCGTCATTGAAGAGAAGGGTGTAGCGCCATGTCTTTGGCTAAAACAATGGTGCAAATTAACAGAAAAACATGGAAGTGTAGCGTTCCCTATCCATGGGTCGTTTAACCTAAGGGTTTTAGAAAACCTGAGATTTGCGCTATACGACATGAAAGTACCTCCAAGGCCGGCACAGTTTGAGGCATTAGCAATTTGGGAGCTAATAGCTAGAAACCAACAACAAAAGAAATTTGAGACAAGAATAAGAAAAGTAGAAAAGACACTAGCGGATGCTAGATGGGACAGCACACAAAAGGTTTGGAGATCAGACGTATTACAGGGAATTAAATTGTTTCCAGCGATTACCGAGGAAGCGGAGACAGAAGGAAGGAAAGCCACCTGTAAGACAAACAGGAGTCAGTCCAGAGAAGGAGAGGGCAATAGAAACTCGAAAAGGGGAGACGAGTCAGATGATGAGGAGTTCATTATACAATTGCTGAATGATCGCCCACCACCATATGTGGAAAGCGAAAAAGGCTCGAGCATTAGTACTGCCCCTCCAGAACCAATACAGGGTAATGTAACACCAAATTTGAGGGTATCTCAGAGACCGAGCAGCTCTGACATGCCTTTCTCACCACAAGTACCACGGATTCAGAGAATGTACCCAGACGTGCCAACATTGAAACCTGCTGATAACTATCAGCCACAGGTTCAAAGGCACTGTTGCGATGAGCATAATGTGGGAATGACTTCCGATTCAATGGCGCAGGGAGGACAAAACTATCAGAGACCGACATTGATTCAAGCTGAATCAACACAGTTCTCGATGCCCCAAAAGCAGACACCAGAAGTGCGAGTGGTAGAAAGCCAGTTAGGTATGCCAGCAATGATGAACCACAATGTGGGGATTAGCATGCCACAGAATTCGGGGAACAGACAGAATCCAGATGCAATATCTCTACCTATCACTGTAGGTCCACCAGTACCACTGTACATACAAGCAAATTCAAGCACCAGCGACCAAGGGTTAATGATACAAAATGGGACAGGGAAAAGATGCATAGAAATCACTCCAGAGACAACTCCGATAGCGGCACTGCCAAATGGATCTGGGTCCTTGTCGGAATTTAGTCCAATTCCAATTTGCGCTCCGTCAACCGTGGTAAGGTCACATCCACCACTATTAGTACCGTTAACCTCACAGACTGAAGCATTACAGAAACCGTCGATGGCAGTTGATGTAACTGCTACATTGATGGGACTGAATGCGCAACAGTTGACACAATGGTTCAACAGCCTGAACTCCCCACAGAGTACATCAAGCGGGAAGGGAGAAGAATACCTGAATAAAATAAGGTTGGGTATGGAGGCAGATGAACTGATAGAAGGGACAATGGGTTTGAACAGATTAGAATCATACACAGAGGAAGAACTAAGATACATGTGCCCTAGGATTACAAGAGAAGTGAGCAACATACATAAGAAATTACAAGAAATTGCAGACAGAAACGGGATCGATATAGGTAAGACCAAACATCTAAGCAGAAGCTACAGGTTAGACTTTGAGACAAAAGATTTTGAACACATGAGATCCGCAGGGATGAAAACACACCTTAAAGAGATACTGCAGAGTGCACAGGTTTGGAGATGTTTAGACAAGTGGGAAAGCAGGTGGGTCAAGAAAAAGGATAAAAAGAAGGAAAACACTTCAGAACGAAGTGAGAAAAAACAACAGAATGACGATCTGATAACCATGTTACCAATGAGAGAGACAGCAGGGGGAAAACTTGTGCATGTACCATGGCACAGGTGCGATATTCAATCCTTTACGGATGACTTTCCCAAATTGAGAGAGAAGCCGATTGAGTGGTATCAACAAACGGATAGATTTGTGAAGCTCGCGAAGTGTCTCTGGGAAGATCTGAATACCTTATTTGAAATTGTGGTTCCGGCAGATTTGTGGGAAGATTGTAAAAGGGCTGTAGGTTGGCCGACGAGTGAACCAGAGAGAGATAGGGACACAGGTGCGCCATCACCTATGGTAATGAGTTTGTACCACAAGGTGATCGAGCACTTGAAGACCAAGGTTGCGTCGAAAAATGTGGATTGGCAAAGGATTGACAGGACCGCTCAAGAGGTTAAAGAATCTATACACGGGTATTATGAGAGGTTGTTGAAAGCGTTTAAAAATTACAGTGGCACGGAAACGATTGAGCCAAAAGACATGCTCCATTTTGTGTTCAGGTTTGTGGAAGGGCTGAGACCCGAAATTAGCCAGATGATTAAATCGCATTTGATTTGTTGGCAGTCAAAGTCGATCGATGAAGTGTTGAATTATGCAAAATACTGCAGTGATGAGATTGAGACAAAGCAGAAAAGATTGAAGGAAAAGGTGATGGTGATGCAGCTCAGAGCAGCTCAGACAGGTTTACAAGGTTTGCAAGGGTTTCAACAACAGATGCCGCAGCAGCAGCAACAGGGAAATGTTATGTTTCAGCCACAGATGAGAGGCAGAGGTCGAGGAGGTTTTGTGAATAATGGTCCTGATTTGAATACCGTTATGATTCCAAATGGTATACAGGCAATGAAGAAGGTGATGCCATGTCACACGTGCAGAATTGTCGGGCATTGGAAACGGGAGTGCCCAATGATGGTGCAGGAAGGTGTAGGTCAGCAAAACAATGATGTCAATGCATTTCAGACTATGAGAGGACCGAAACTGAGAGGTCCGAACCCAAATTTTCAAAACAATATGAACCAGATGCAGGGTCTACAACCCATGCAACCGCAACAGGTGCAAATGCCTCGTGTGCAAATGACACAATTGCAGCCAACGCAACAGCAGTTTCCTATGGTACCTAATCAGCAAATGCAAATACCCTTAGCACCAATGAATCAGCAGCAAGCAATGCTTCCTCAACAGGTCGCGGGTCAGGGAATAAGTCAAAATGACACAGTACATCAATTCCCACTACACAGCGAGGATGGAATAAACGATGCATGGGAGAGTGAAAGTTCAGATGAGGAAGGAAATTGTGTGCTTGCAGCATCCTTGGAAGTTGATCAAAAGGGCCCGTATGTGGAGGGAAGAGTTATGGGCCATCGCGTTTCATTCTTGGTTGACACAGGAGCTACACGTTCCACTGTTAGGAGCATTGAAGTACCAAATCTGCCACTTTCAGGGAGAACAGTTCAAGTAGTGGGAGTAGCAAACAGGTACTTGACGAACCCAATCACAGACCCAGTACAAGTCAGAATTGGTAATTATCAAGGGTCACATAACTTTGTGGTATGTGACTCAAGCCCGATATCACTGTTAGGGAGAGACCTATTGTGCAAATTGGGATGTTCGATTATGTGTTCGAACGATGGAATTAGAATTCAGACGAGCAGTGATGGGGAAGAAGAGGACAGTGTAGAAGGGGATGAGATGGAAACTGTCGATGAAGAGTATCCTCTGATTACCCTTTTTCCGATGATCACTGAAGCAGATATTCCAGCTGAATTACGGGAAACAGTCGGAAAAGAAGTGTGGGATATGACAGGAAAAGAGGTGGGATTGGTGAAAGGAGTGGAACCAGTGAAGGTGACTGTAAAACCCAATGTAACCTTTCCCCAGACCCCACAGTACCATATGGCACAAGACACCCTCATAAAAGTCACCCAACTCATTGATGAGTTTGTGAAACAGGGAGTACTGAAAGAAGTGTTAAGCAGTCCATGTAATTCACCAATTATGGGACTAATAAAACCAAGTGGAAAGGTCCGAATTGTGCAGGACTTGAGGAAAATAAATGACATAATAATTAAATGCTGCCCTGTAGTGCCAAATCCAGCTGTGATAATGTTTCAAGTCCCTTGCGATGCCGAGTGGTTCTCAGTCATCAACTTGTCACAAGCATTCTTTTCGGTGCCTCTTCATGAGGACAGCCAATTTCTCTTTTGTGTAAAATTTTTAGACAGAGTCTACAGTTGGTGTCGAATTCCTCAAGGGTTTTCGGAGTCACCGTCAATTTTCAATCAGATTCTAAAGAAAGACTTGGAAGCGTTAGAATTGCCATTCGAGTCAACCCTAGTACAGTACATTGACGACTTACTGATTGCATCCAAGACAGAAAGTGACTGCACAGCTGACACCATTGCTCTATTGAACCATTTGGGAAGGAACGGACACAAAGCCCCTCATTCTGATTCTGGCGGGCGGCGGAGGCCGCCCGCCAGAATTCAGCCCTCCATAATACCGCTCCGCGGTCAAAAGACCGCGGAGGGTATTATGAGTTTTTCCCTGGGCTGGCGGGCGGTCTCCAAAAGACCGCCCGCCAGCCCAGGGAAAAACTCCCTTCCCACGAGGATGCCGGCTCGTAATCGAGCCGGCGGAGTGGGAAGGTGCGACGGGTGCTGTTGCACCCGTCGCGTATTTCACTGTCTGCCAAGCAGACAGTGAAATACTTGTAGGGGCCCTCTTACGGGGGCCCCTGCAGTGCCCATGCCATTGGCATGGGCACTGCAGGGGCCCCCAGGGGCCCCGCGACTCCCCCTCCCGCCATCCGGTTCCCGGCGGGAGAACCGCCAGGAACTGGATGGCGGGAGGGGGAGTCGGAATCCCCAAGCCGGCGCAGCAAGCTGCGCCGGCTTGGAGGATTCCTGGGGGCAGCGGGAAACCGGCGGGAGACCGCCGGTTTCCCTTTACTGACCGCGGCTAACCCGCCGCGGTCAGAATGCCCCGCGGGGCACCGCCGGCCTGTCGGCGGTGCTCCCGCGTGCCGCGGCCCTGGCGGTTCTATACCGCCAGGGTCGTAATGAGGGCCAAAGTGTCTCCTTCAAAATTACAGTTCTGTCAGAAGAAAGTGAAATATTTGGGTCACCAAATACAAAAAGGGTCACGAAAAATTATGAAGGAAAGAATAACAAGTGTACTTCAAATGAGTCCCCCAAAGACGAGGAGGGAGGTGAGGAAGTTTTGGGGAATGGTGAGTTACTGTCGCCAATGGATTCCCAACTTCTCAACCCTAGCAAAACCTTTACTGAAACTGACCCAGAAGGATGCATTGGATGAAATTGAACTGAAAGGAGAAGAGATGGATGCTTTTATTGAATTGAAGGAATGCATGTGCAGGGCTCCAGCTTTAGGTATGCCTGACTACACAAAGCCTTTCACATTGTTTTGTCATGAACGTGATGCATGTTCCTTGTCTGTCTTGACCCAAGCCCATGGTGGCGTAAACAGACCAGTAGCATATTTTTCAGCTACTTTGGATCCGGTCGCAGCAGCACTGCCAGGGTGCTTGCGCGCCGTAGCCGCAGTTGGTATCAGCCTCACTCAGAGTGAAGGAATAGTGATGGGACACCCTTTAACAGTCATGGTCCCTCACTCAGTTGAGATACTTTTGACACGTTCCCGAACACAGCACATGACTGGTGCTAGACTCACAAGGTACGAAACAATAATTCTGGGATCACCTAATGTGCAGCTGAAAAGGTGCACTACGTTGAATCCAGCAACCTTGTTTCCCAGTGAAAATGCTGAAATTGAGAACGCTGAAGACATCGAGCACGACTGTCTTCAGGTGACTGAATTTTGCACCAAACCAAGACCTGATATCAAAGATACCCGATTGGAAGAAAATGATCAAATTATTTTTGTTGATGGTTCATGTTTAAGAGATGCACTGGGTGTATTGAAAGCAGGATACGCTGTATGCACAGTAACAGGTGTTTTGGAAGCATCTTGGCTTCAAGGAGTTTACTCTGCACAGGTAGCAGAATTGGTAGCCCTTACTAGAGCTTGCCAACTTTCTGCATTGATGAAAGTTACCATTTACACTGACAGTCAGTACGGGTTTGGAATAGTGCATGATTTCGGACAATTGTGGTCACAGAGAGGTTTCATGACCTCTTCAGGGTCGCCAGTGAAAAATGGCGAAAGAATAAAAGAATTGTTACATGCCATCCAACTGCCAGGAGAAGTAGCAGTGGTAAAATGCAGCGCACACTCAAAGGGACAAGATTATGTTTCTCTGGGAAATGGATATGCGGATCAAGTCGCAAGGTTTTGCGCATTGAACTGTATATTGCTTAGGGATGAATGGAATTTGATAAGTGAACCAGAACTCGAACCAAGCGAAATATTTGCTCTAAAGGTGATAGATACGATGGACAAATTGAAATCCCTACAGAATGATGTTAGTGAGGATGAGAAACTTTCTTGGACCAAATCACAATGTGTAAAGAGACTAGATGAATTATGGGTTTCAAGTGAAGGGAAATTCGTTCTTCCAAATAGCCTTTTGACACAGATAGCCAGATTTTACCATGGACAAGCTCATCTTGGGAGGGATGCCATGATTAGGTTGTTCAAAACTGATTGGTTTAACCCTAAATTCCGTCAAGTTGCTGAAGCAGTTTGCCACCGTTGCGTCATTTTCCAACAGATGAACGCAGGGAAGGGAACAGTAGTAAATTTGAGCCACATTGGAAGAGCAGGGGGTCCATTCAGCAGGATGCAGATGGACTTCATTGAGATGCCTGTGCACGGAGGCTTGAAGTATGTGTTGGTGGTTGTGTGCATTTTTAGTCACTGGATTGAAGCATACCCTACACGCAGAAATGACAGTCTCACAGTTGCAAAATTACTCTTGAGAGAGTTAATACCACGTTTCGGATTCCCGATCTCTTTAGAATCAGATAGGGGAAGTCACTTCAATAATGAAGTAATAAAATTGCTTTGTGCAGCACTGAACATTGAGCAAAAGCTGCATTGTAGCTACCGCCCTGAAGCATCAGGTCTAGTGGAGCAAATGAATGGCACATTGAAATCGAGAATGGCGAAAATATGTGCATCGACAAATTTGAAATGGCCTGACGCATTGCCTTTGGTACTAATGTCAATGAGAAACACCCCTGACAGAAAGACTGGACTGTCCCCACACGAGATTCTCATGGGCAGAGCTATGAGACTTCCAGCAGTTCCTGCAAATGCGCTTTTGAATATTACAGATGATATGGTGTTAGACTACTGCAAAGGTCTAGCTGATGTGGTTCGATCTTTCTCTCAACAGGTGGAGGCAACCACCTTGCCACCGATCCAAGGTCCAGGACACACCCTGAAAGCAGGTGACTGGGTCGTGATAAAGAAGCACGTGAGGAAGTCGTGTTTGGAACCCCGTTGGAAAGGACCTTTTCAAGTGATTTTGACGACTACCACCGCTGTGAAGTGTGCTGGAGTTCCCAACTGGATTCACGCCAGTCACACAAAGAGGGTGTTGTGTCCCACAGATGAGGAAGTTGAAGCGCTGAAACTGCCAGTACCTGATAACAGAGTGCCGAGCGCTGAGGCAGAGCAAAACAGAACTAGAAGCGAACAGGCAGAAATAGAGGAGGGAGAAATATTCTCTGAGGACGAAGCAACTGATTCGCTTGGGGAAGACCAAGGAGGAGCCTCAGACTGCGACGAAGCAGCTGAAGGTAACAAAGAGCCTGAAGCAGCTGAAAGTGACAAAGAGCCTGAAGAAAGTAACGGTGACAAAGGGCTCGAAAGAGGTGAAGAAGCAGGAGAGCCTGATCAGAGGAGGGCTTTCCCAGAAGCAGACGGTACAGAAAAAGAAAAGGAAAACCTGATTGACTCCCCAGGAGAAGGGGACAAGGCAGAACAGAACGAAACTGCTCAGACTTCTTCAGAAGAGATCGCAGGTCCATCAAGTGGACCTAGTGCAAAAAGAAGACCAAGCATATCACCAGTAAAACTAAGAACTAGAGAAACGTTGAACAACAGTGAAGGGCCAAGAGTGAAAGAGAAAAGAAAGGAAGTGTCTGTCGTAGTACCAACACCAAGTGAAGAAAAAGACTTGGCCAAAGAGGAAAGTACCAGTGAGAGAGAATCAAAGAGAGATGCAAAACTGAAAAGAAAAAGGATACCGAGCAGGAGGTATTCCGGTCCGGAGTGGGCATACGTAGCCAATAACGATTGGTCAGACGAATTCGTATCCCTCAGTCTTGAGAACGAAGAGGCAGAACTTCATTTTGGAAATAAAAACTTTATGGACTCTGTTGATTGAAACCATTGATCACTTGATTGATTTTTTTAACCGGCTAAGACATTGCTAACTTGACATTGCTAACCTGATTGACTTTTCAACCGGCTAAGACATTGCTAACTTGATTGACTTTCAAACCGATTTTGAGACAACGCTGCTAACCGATAAGAGACTAAGCTGCTAAAGAAACTGTGTGAACATTGAACTCATTCAGCTTTGTAAATACCTGCAACTAAGAAAAAAAAAAAAAAAAACGCTTTGATAAAGTGTCTTCAGCTTTCTGATTCTATACAGATCATGACTAGCTTCACTACACAGGGGCGTAAAATTAAGTATTGTAAATACATGTGTATAGGCTTACTGATCGCATGCGTACTAATAATTGTAGCAATAGTTCTTGGAATGCATGGTAAAAGCGAGAGTGAGACGAATGATGCTTCTACTTCTAAACCTATTATCGTTACTGAACTAACAGCTCTGAAGAGACTCGAGCAAGATGAGAGACACTTGCATGATAAGAAGGAACTTTCATCTAACGTTTTCTATCGCTTACTGAGTGAGTATGTTGAGACCATGGATGCGAAAGATTGTTATGTGTGTACACAAATACCTACCTCAGTAGTGGAAGGGGTAACGTATCACAGCATGCCTCTTACGTATGGAATTACATGTAGTATAGTAGCTTCCAGATTTTATGCTCAAAGAGACATTCATTATTTCTATACTAATTACGATGTTACTTTTGCATATGTCCCCATAATAGGGCACCTAAGTAAGATAGCTAGAGATTGGTCTGCCAAATTAATGAGGGAATTTTTCGAACCAATGTCACCTTTCCACACAGCTCATGCACATAGGGAGAACCTTACATGCTTGCTTTCACCAGTAGAAATAGAATTTTTAGACCGCACTGACGACAGAAAGCACGAAATGAGGGAGAAATTAGAGAAGGAATTGCACGAAAGGACATCTGTAGATAATTATGCTTTTGCCGCAATAAAGACACAAGGGAAAATAGCCTTAGATACATTGCATGTGGGAAGATTTTGTATACATAGATTTCCATCATATTATGACACAGTTTTTGTGGGAACGAGTGAATGTAAACACACATACGCATTTCAACAAAAGTGGACGTTCATGCTGAATGGACAAGACCCAGTTATTCCTGGAGTATATTATATTTGTGGACTCAACGCCTATTATCGTCTTCCTAAAGGATGGTATGGGAGGTGTTATTTGGGAATATTGTTCCCAAAGGTTTACCAACTAGATGACTTAAAGAAATTTCCAAGGCTGTCTGAATCACATCGTGTTCAGAAAAGGGAGACAGCTGCTGGTGTGGTAGGAGATATATTTGGAGCTATGATTCCTTCAGTAGGAGTCATATTGAATTCAATCAAAATACGAAAGTTGTCTACTATTGTGGATAACATGTTAACAAAGTTTTCGGGAGCTATAATCCTGATGGATGCTGAACTCGCTGCAGAAAGAGCTATGACTCTTCAAAATCGGCTTGCCTTAGACATTCTTTTAGCAAAGGATGGCGGTTTTTGCAAAATGCTTGGCACGCGTCACTGTTGTACCTATATACCCGACAACAGTGGAAAAATTAGAACAATGCTTACAAATTTAACTAGAGAAAGTGTAGATTTAAAGGAATTGAAAGAACCCGGAGTTTGGGAGAAAATTGGAAAAGGATTTGCTTCTGTGGGAAATTGGCTCAGCAACATTTGGAACGGATTGTTACTAAAAATAGTAAAGGGAATATTAATAATATTAATTTGTCGATTAGGTTCTTGGGGAACATGGAAAGCTTTCAAAATGTTAAAAGCAAGGAACAAAAGAAAAAGAGAAGAGAAAATAGAGAACAAAATGGTGGAAATTTATAGGGAGAAGTCAAAAGGGACTAAAAGAAAAAGGGAATTGACTGAAGTGCCAAATTACTATACAGAATTTTAATGGAATAAAATTTGTGGGTAGATTTGATGTGATGACATAATTAGTCATCAGAGGAGGGATTGATGACGCAGAAAAGAAGGTTCGACATATATTCATGTACACCGTGTAACCGACATATATATTGAAGTGTGATTTTAAGTAAAAGAAATAATGTACGAGGGAAATTGTGCCCTCGGGGTAGTTCGCCATCATTATAAACGAGCTTTATTAATCATGAAGTATTAAAAATGTACTAATCCGTCATAATCGCAAATGTATGCCATGATTTCTTGTTTGAAAACTGTTTTGCTTAGCTTAAATTTAGTACAGGCTTTGGCCTAGTTGCTTGGTTTCAAATTCTAACTGCGTGATTCTTTTTTTTCCTTGAATTAATGAAATATATTCTTGCTTGAAGTTGTATTTTTCCAGAAGAAACTGGCTGGTACACTTATCTCCAAGGTTTCGTGCTAGGCCGGTTACATCCCTTTTGATACAAGGTCAGTCTCTGCAGGTGCGGACAATGAAGGTACAGATAGTAAAATAATTGGCAAACCATGATACAATTTGTGTTCCAAGGCGCCAAGGACAGTGTATGCATAAATGGGCGCTAGTAAAAGACAATTTTTGATTGGACAATTTGAAGCCAACCTATGAACCCTCCAATGGAAGACCCTACAGAATTTGGAATGTTTCTTACTTAAACCCACCGGACAAAGAGAAGTCAGCCATTTTCCTCGATGCCAGTTTGAAGCCTGATGCCAGACTCCATTTTGGACGACACCCTGATGCCTTTTTCTCTATCTGAGAGAAAGAGACTTTGAGAATTCTCACCCTAGAGACTTTAACTTTGATTTGCCCCCGTCTTGCCCATGCAGTAACTTTGCCCCATTTTCCTTGCCGCTGCAGGGAAACTTGCCCTTAACTTTGCCCCATTGAAATTTGTCCCATGCTGATCAACCGGTACCTGAAGGACGAAGACTTTTCTTGAATGCTGATTGTATTTGGTAAATATGAAAGGATAAATGTATTATGCATTGTGTTTTTCCTTTTAGGTACCAACTGCTAATTTTGATAGAGTCCTAGCTAGAAGTTTTCCAAATTTGTGTTGACTAAATTCGTTTTGCATGAAGTCCCACATGCCAATGCTAATTAGAGGTTAGTCGAGGTATTCATTCAATGTACCATGAAGAATTGAAATCTTGTTATGCTGACCGAATGTATGCAATTAGTCAAATACAGTTAGTCACATTGGTGATTTGCATTGCTATAACAGAGTGTATCATTATTCAGATTTTGCGTAGATTGCGTTTCTTCCGCCGTTATGGACAGCTAGTAATGTTCATATACATATATCAATTGGTTTTGAGACACATATATATCGTGCTAGC
This sequence comes from Pleurodeles waltl, assembly GCF_031143425.1. Taxonomy (NCBI): domain Eukaryota; kingdom Metazoa; phylum Chordata; class Amphibia; order Caudata; family Salamandridae; genus Pleurodeles; species Pleurodeles waltl. The sequence goes on along the minus strand of NC_090443.1, from coordinate 84,094,725 downwards.
TTTGTTAATATAGGGAAATAAATTCACTAACTTTTAATAAACTGGTGTGGTTATTCATGACTGAAAGGTCATGGTGCGCCGAAAATATCAACTGTTATTGATTTCTGATGTGTTATATTGATCTATAAATTAAGTAGTGATTACCGATTACAACAGTTATTGATTATTGATTTGAGTGACTCGACTATTGAGGATGAGGAGAGCCCGACTCGGTTAAAAGATTCACTGACCTCCAACGTGTCCAGGTACAGGTAATTTATAAGGGCTGGACGCGTTATCAGGAGTGTCAGAGAAAGAACAGAGCGAGGAAAGGAGAGCAGTTGCCTCACAGACTGCGGTAGATGCCCCCGGTGGTGCTGTCAAAGACAGAGTTGTAATAAGGAGCTGGTGAAAAGGGCAGCGCGGGAAAGCCCTTATCGGAGCAGCTGCATCGCTGATGGAGGCTGCTGGGCCTCAGGAGGGAACGGGGAGCTCTATGTGAAGCGGAGCCCCCATAATGAAAGGACGTGTTTCTGGTGATAAAGCCGGCCGAGTTCCAGGTCTTTAATGAGCCCTGAGAAGCGGGCTGAGGCACGGGCATTACTCTGCGTGTAAGCAGTCCCCAGCCTCCACGGCGCGCAGACACATGAAGTGCAGCAGAGGCGTAGCCGTCTTTGGTGGAGGGGCCCAGCGGGCGGGGAACGTAGCGCGCTGGTGCTGCAGCTATTGGGCCGAGGCTCAAGAACACACAGACCAGCGGAGGTGCGGTTCGGAGCCTTTGTATGGTGGATCAACCTGTCTCCAGCCCTCGCATGCTCCCATTTATTGATTCTTCCACGTGGCCCCCATGGGCCAGACCACCGGGGTCACGTCCATAGGTAAGATACCTTCCCCCCCCCCCCCCCCCGGGGCTGGGGACCCCATGCCCCCTCCCGCCCTGCGCTCTCATGTGGTCATGAGCGCGACATTACATCCCTCTTATTTTAAACAATTGTACAAACTTCAAAAACAGATTCAACCAAACCTCCCGAAGTCTTAGTCGGAAGGACAAAATTACTCATGCATTACTTGGTGCTTCAACCGAGTTGAAGGTGCTGGATTGGCCCGCAATTGGTATCGGGTCCTTTCGCCCCTCCTGCCGGACAAAGGGTGGTGGGGTCGGACTACCATTCTCCCTGCTGAGCTGACCAAGACCACACTGTCTCCATCTTCGCTCCCTCTCGCCACTGGCAGGGAATCGGCTCTGGACTCAGTCATCAGGGGGTTATCTCCTTCCTCACTACCCAGTATCTCTAGGTCACTCTCTGCACTCGAGGACGTAGAAGTGTGGCACCTTTTGAAATGTGACACATTGCGGGACACCACCTTGCCCTCTCGCCGAGCAGTCATCTTGGTGCCATGTGTATGGGTGATAACTCACAAGGATCTCTTGAAGGGCAGCTGAAATTTGCTGCGGGGATTTCGGTCCTTTAGGAGCACTAAGTCGCCTACTTGGAGAGTTGAGGACCTAGCCCTACAACGCCGACTGGTGTGGGCATCGGACTGTTGGCGCTTAGCAATAACCTTTTCATGATCTACTGAGGTTGGGGGTCCACTCAAGATGATGAGGAATGGCATCTTGCACCACTCAGCCAATTAGCAGGTGCCCCGGGGCATGTCCAGTGGTGGAGTGGGGCATCTGTTGATACTCCCTGAGGAATGCATAAATGTCCCAGTCAAAAGGTTGTTGATTGGTATGAGCAATTCAGATCCCTTTGTTGATGGTTCTCATCAAACGCTCGGCTTGAGGCCATCGCAGGGTAGTCCGCCAGCGCTTGATGTTCCAGGATTTAAGGTACTCAGCTATCTCTTGGCTGTGAAATGGGGGTCTATTATCAGTTCTCAATTCTCTGAGCAGTTCATGGGTGCCATTACCTTTTCCAGCCTGAGAAGCACCTCCTGAGCCACTAATGATGATAGGATTTCGACTTCCGGGTACCTGGAGTAATCATTGATAATTACCATGGTGTGTCGGCCATCAGGAAGGCTATCGAAGTCCAAACTAGCACAGGCCCAAGGCTGCTGCGGCCCTGTCTCCATTATCACTGGGACCCGGTTGGAGGCAGCACCCATAACTCGACTCCACGGGGAGGACCTCACCAGAGCTTCGACTTATACATCTATGAGGGGGAACCAGATTTTGTGTGTAGCCTACTCTTGGTTTTGACCATGCCTTGGTGGTCCGTATGTAGTTGTATCACCTAGTTCTGGAGGCTGGCGGGGATGACCAGGCATCAGTCCGGGTCAGCGACCAACTCTTGACAGACAGGGTACAGACTGTCCATTATACATCGTGCCTCAGGCGTTTTCTGAGTCCACCGTGTTTTGAACCGGTGCCACTGATTCCTCCTCACAGCCTCCAAGGCTTGTTGCACGCATTCATCGCTGGCAGTGGCTCGATGTGTGTGGTTTAAGGAGATAGGTAGTGGGCGAGTTCGGTCTACGACATACCGGATATACTCCTTTGTCTCTTGTGCTTCATCCTCCTCGCTTGGAGTCGCGGCTCTGGGGTACCTGGATAGATAGTCAGCAGACCCAGGTCGGTATTCCACTTGACAGTCATATTCCTGCAATTGTAGCAACCACTTTTCTATTCTTGGGGGCGGCTTCGAGGCAGTCCCTTGGAACAGGGGTATGAGGGTTTTTGGTTGGTTGTGACCACAAACGCCCAACAGTAGACCAGCGTCAACAGCAGTGGTGGTTTCCTTCTTTGGGTCGTAGTACACCAGGGTAGTATCAACAAACAGGGCTGCTTTGGTATCTTGAAACGCTCACTCTTGGAAGTTCCACAAGTGCCACGGCGTTGAGAATCTTGTGAGTTCCCGGAGAGGTTGCATCAGGGTGGTTAGGTCGGGCATAAACCTTCTACAGTAGTTTACCATCCCCAGGAAACTACGAACCTCGGGTACGGTGGTGGGCGCAACAGCTTCTTTGATGTCTCATACTTTTTCAGGATCCGGGGCAATCCCCTCAGCGGAGAAGGTGTACCTAAAGAAGCTGACCAGTTGGGCAAGGAATTCTCACTTGCTCTATTGGAGAGTGAGTCTAGCATCTTTGACTCTTTAGAGCACCCTTGGTAGTCTGCTGTTGTGTTCTGGGATGGACTTAGCATAGATCAATATGTCATCGCTGACGTTTATTCACCTGGGAGACCTCCCAGGATCTCTCATCATGGCGTCATGAGTGCAACATTACAACCCTGTCCGAACTGCACTAGCTGCCGTTATTTTAGAGGCCTCCCTGTTTTAAACTGAGTCTGTATTGGCCTAGATCTGTCTTTAAACTTTGCGGAGTGTGGGTGGAGTACGGGAGAGTGGAGTTAAAGGAAGAAATGGAGAAGAAACACAAGTATTGGCAAAGCAAATAGATCTCGCTTATGCAAGAGCTACTCGCTTTGCCATTGTGTTATAGCCATGGTGTACACCGGTGTGGCTGCTGCCCAGCATGGCTAAAAGTTTGTAGCGTAGAGCAGTGTAGTGTGGAGCATCGTACAGCAGAGTGGCGAAGAGGGTCATGGAGTGAAGTGGGGTGGTGTAGAGCGGAGGGGCAAACAGTGGAGTAAAGTGTCAGAGTGGAGTGACTTAGAGGGTCGTAGAGTGCAATGGCATAGCTTGGTGTACAGTGTAGTGAGGTAGACTGGAGTAGTGTGTCGCAGACTAGAGTTGAATAACAGTGGAGTAAAGTGGCACAGACTGCAATAGAGTGAAGTGGCACACAGTGACATATAGTGAATTGGTATAGAGTGTAGTAGTGTAGTAGAGTGTCAGTGTAGAGTCTCGTGGAGTGTCATAGAGTGGAGGGTCGTGGAGCGGAGGGGCGTGGACTTGAGGTGCACAGAATGGAGTAAAGTGCTGTAGAGTGAAGTGTCACAGAGTGGAATGATGTAGCATTAATTTGAGTAAAGTGTCATAGAGCGGAGTGGCTTAGAGTGACAGAGTGTGCCGTATAGTAGAGTGGTGTAGGGTGGAGTGGCATAGAGTGGGGTGTCATAGAGTGGAGTATAATAACCTAGGGTTAAGAGGCAGAGGGAGGAGTAGAGTGGAAGGCGAAGAGATTCATAAAGTGGAGAAGAATGTTGTGGAGTGTCATAGAGTGGGATAGAGCGGAGTGGAGTGGGATAGAGTGGAGTGATGTAGCATAGAGTGGAGTGGTGTAGAGTGGCCTAGAGTTAAGTGGCATAGAACGGAGTAGAGTGGAGTACAGTGAAGTGGCGTAGAATGGCATATAGTGGAGAGGAGTGTTGTGAAGTGGAGTGTCGTAGAATGGAGTGGGATAGAGTGAGGTGGAGTGCGGTAGAGGGGAGTGTCATAGAGTGGACTATTGTTAAGTGAAGTGTCATACAGTGCAGTGGCATAGACTCGAGTGTCATAGAGTGGTGTGGAATAGAGTGGAGTGGCATAGACTGGCCTAGAATGAGTGGCATACAGCGGACTAGAGTGGTGTGAGAAATTAGGTTGCTGGTGGGTTAGGGTGTGAATCCAAGGTAAACCACATAGAACCTAAGTTCCGGAGTGACACCTGGAGGGACAACCTTGGAGCCGAACACCATTCAGCTGGACCAAGGGCTGATGAGGCCTCAATAGCCCCTAACTTCAGCATCTTGGAGCCTCATCCTTAATGCTGGCTCTTACCTTATCGGACAACCTGTAGATTTTACTCTTGAAAGGCATGCTGTCCCCAGTATCAATATCGTAAGTACACCATGTAGTGAGTCCTGCGTTAAGGGAGAATAATGAGGCAAACTGCCCCAACAAGTGGCGGCAGTCTCTCTGTTTTTGTAGGATCAGTGTAGTGGAGAGGCTGACTCCCTCCACTGACCCATCTTGTTTCTTTGAAGATAGGAGGTCAGGGAGAGGTTTACTCCCCCCATCATTTGTGACTAAATGCATGGCCAACTCAGACCTCTCGAAGTGGTGTTTGAGGCAATTGACATGCAGGGCCCTCCAAGCGTTCTTGAGTGCCTTGAGGTCCACCAGGTTGGTGACATCACTCTTTCACTCTTTTACCTCATAAGGCCCAGACAAGTGATCTTTTAGGGCCCTGGGCTCCACATGCTCCATCACCCACCCTTTTTGACGAGGCTGAAACTCGACCAGGAAGGAATTCTGGTCATACCTTTGTTTCATGTACTCCTGACTGGCTTCTAGATTTTCTTGTGCTAGCTTCCAGAAGTGCCTCGTCTGGCTACGGAGTGACAGCCTGCAGTTGACCACGTCCATACAGAAGTTGAAAGGGGCTGAAGCCAACTCCTTTCTGCTGTACCTCCCTGCAAACTAATAAAAGGCATGGGGGAGGTCATCCCACTTCCACCTCATGGGCTCTGAAAGTCATGCTATCATGCCTTTTAGGGTCCGGTTGAGCATTTCAACAAGCCCATCAGTTTGAGGGTAGTAAGGAGTAGAGACCTTGTAGTTTACCCCACACTTCTTCCACATGGCACTCATGTACCCTGACATGAAGTTGGTGCCCTAGTCTGAAACTACCTCCTTGGGGAACCCCACATGGGTAAGGACCCCCAGCAGTGCCTTGGCCACTGTGGGTGCAGTCACTGTCCTCAGAGCCTCCGGGTACCAAGCGGCATGATCCACCAAGACCAGGATAAACCTGTTGCCCATGGCTGCCTTGGAGCCCAGAACCCCAATGAGGTTGATGCCTACCCTTTCAAAGGCGGTGCCAGTGACAGGATAAAGTTCAAGAGGAGCCTTGCGCTGCCCTTCTGACTTGCCACTGGCCTGGAAGGTAGGACAGGAACTTAAGAACACATTTGAGACCAGTAAACATGGGTAACAAGCCTGTCAAAGGTCTTGTAAAGCCCCAAATAATCTGCCAAGAGTACATCATAAGACAGCTCCAGTAGGAACATCCTGTAGCACTGGGTACATTCCCTCTTCACCTTGAAGAACTCCTCCCCAGTCGCACCTGCTTACTTCTGCCAGTTGGACAGCTTCAGGAGGTTCCCCTGCTCTGCAACATTCTCCTGTGTACGCTTTGGGGCACCTTCCATAGGGTAAGCCTCCTCCCAGACCGTGGGAGTCTCAGGAACAGGTTTCCCGTGCTCCTTGCCCTACCTGTGTTTGGCAGGCACCTACACCGTTCTTTCAGGCCCCAGGTCCTCAAGACTACCCTCTTGGGCTGCCCTGGACCATGTGGTCATGCACACCTGCTCAGGCAACCCTAACATTTTCAAGTAGGACCTAAGCTCCACCTCCTTCCAGGTGGTGTGCTCCAGGTCATTGACAAGCAGACAATCCACAGGCATGGATGGACTCATGGCTACCTTCACGGAAACTGAGACTCCCCACCACTCAAAGGGAACTAGAGCCTCACCAGATGATATCTGACAGTTGTCATGCTGGCTCCAATGTCTCTCAGAGCCTCCACCCTCTGCCCATTGATGATGACCCACTGCCTGTATTTCCTGAAGTTACTAGGCTTGTGAGTTCTCTCCAACACCTCTCCTTTACCAAGGGGCAATAGGGTAACCTCTAATCTGTATCCCACACTATCTAGGACAATTTCCTTCTCAAGCGCTACACTAGTCAGCCCCAGTGACTGCCTGTCGACAGCTGCTTGGGACACTAAACATCCCCCTTGAAGTGCCCTTCCTGTTGGCACTCATAAACTAGTTGGTGCATTCCCTAAAAACTTACTGTCAATGAAACAACTTTTCTTCTGCTCACTCAGCAGTTGGGAGTCCGGAGCCGTAGAACTAGTTTGGGGCCATTTAGAGAACTTCTTGTTTTTATGTTTAACTTCCTCCTTCTTCTGATGGGGGACTCTGCCTACCCTTGTGGTGATCCCCTCAGATAACGTCTTATGGACCCTGACCCTATTGCTGACCAAGCGGTCTGCTCCCTGGGATCAGAGAGCTTACTAGGTGTTGGCGCAGATCTGCAAACCATAGACTGAATATGTCATCCTTTGCAATCAAATTGTATAACCCTTGATAATATCTTACTTCACTGCCCTTCACCTAACCATCCAGTGCCTTGCAAAAGGAATCCACACAATCCACCTGGGTCTGTTGTGCCAGCGTCTGACTGTTCCTAAACTTCTCTTTATCTCTTCTGGGGTCAGACCACACTTCCTGACAAGGGCTGCCTTAATGGCGAGATACATCATCCTGTCCTCCATCTCTAGGGCCAGTTCGGTGTCCCTTCCTTTGCTAGGAGTATGCCTCCTCAGATCAGCCCCCCAATCTCCCTCAGGGATCTTATGCATCTGTAAAGCAATCTCATGGGCCTCAAACCACTTGTGAGTGTCATCTCCCACACCAAAGTCAGACACAGGTCCTTTAGGAATATGAACCCTCTTGTCTCCATAGGCTACTAAGAAAAATCTGCCACCCTCACTGAAGGTCTCTGCTTCCCTGGCATTGAGGTCCAGCTCCTTAAAACTCAATTTATGAGCCAACATCAATTTCCTCTCCTCTATTGCCAATCTCTTGTTCTCTAAGGCTTTCTCAGCCTCAACCTTCTTCTTTTCTGCTCCATGGCTAGCATCTTTTCCTCCTTTTGAGCTTAATCATATCCAATCTGTACTCCATCTTCGCCAGCTCCTCTGGGGTTAGGCTGTGGGAGAACACACTGTTCTCTGCACATGGAGAGGTCTCCAATCCTGGGAGCATGTTATCCCACCTCCTCAACAAGTCGCATTCCAAGAACCTCTTATAGGTCGTACTCTGATCGTTCCTCACCCTCTTCATCCTACTAGTCATCTGTAGTAACTGGCAATTTATGGACCTCTGTCCATGCTCTCAATGCTTTTTGGAGCTCCACCCTATTGGTGCTCCTTCTGGCGGCAGCTCCCTCTCCTGACAAGACTCCTTGAGTGGAGACACAGAGCTCTCCAAGTTGGCAAGCTCAAACTTCATCTGTGCAGGAGAGGTCACAGACACACACAGTCAGGTAGGTAAGAATGAATTCTGAAAAAGCAAATATGCCAATCAGGGAGAATTTAAAATCAAATTGGCCTTAGATATGGGATGGTAGTGTACACCAAATCACTGTTTGGCAGTGCACAAACACAAGTCCTATCTTCTCCGCTGATCATCATGAGAAATTGGGTTGATAGTGGACTGAGGTATAAAACCTGGACCAGTAACAACCACAGTTCTTGCCAGGGTAAGGCACAAGCAAACTCCAAATTAACCTGTGCTCACCCTCTAGTAGCTTGGCACAGAGCTGTCAGACTTAACTTGAAGGCAAATTGTAAAGTATTTGTGCAACACCTCAAACAGTAAAAAAGTAGATACACCACACAAAAAAAATCTCATACAAAGACAGAAAAACAGCGTACATTTTAATAAATGAAACAAGACCAAAACAATAATCTAATCAGTAAAACTTGAATTATGAATTGTTAAAGAATAAACAGTAGAATAGCGCCTAAAAACAAAAAGCATCAACTGGGGATATCTGGCCACGCAAGAATGGGACAAAGTCACCGGTTCAGGTGGACCACAATGGAGCGTGGCCTGGCTACAGGGATTAAGTTAGGCCTGCTGAATAAAGTACCCTAAGTCCTGGTTGCAAATTGTTGCGTGGATCCAAGTAAAAAATGTGTTGTACAGCCGAGGTGATGTGTCAATTCCGAGATTAGGCGAGGCTCGGTGCAAGGTCTTGTTGCATCAAATTCAAGGATCCCATTGACGGAGCTTGTGATGTGAAGGCTGCAGTGGAGGATGCCTTGCGCAGTCGAGATGATGCGCCAGTTCGGAGGAACGGTGAAACTATGATGCGGATCTTCAGCATCTTCGTTGAGGCTGCCTTTGACAAAAGACCCGTGGACCTGCACCAGGGAAGCATTGCGCAGCGACACTTCCTGAAGGGGGTGTGTCAAACCCCAGATGTGGAGGGTGGCGGCGATTCAAGTCTTCTGCGCTGGATCCAATCCACGCACAGGAGCGATGCTTTGGTTCTGCTTATGGATACCCACTCACCCGAGAAGTGCATCGGTTCTGCCCGGAGATGTGCTGCTCATCAGAGAGGATACTTCGGTTGCACTGGGAAGCACCTTAGGCCCACTTCCAAGGGTCCAGGACTGGGGTAGCACCACTTGGGAAGGTAGACTCACAGATGGCAGGGTCCAGGTGCAGAAGCAGGGTGGTTGAAATCCTTTTGTGTCCCTGAGACTTCAGATCAGGAGGCCAGTCAGTAAGCCTGTGGAGTCATTCTGGGTTCTGGGTTAGAGAGATGCAGGTCCAGTTCTTCTCACTCCCAGGTAAGAGGACAGCAAGCAGCAGGTCAGCAAAGCAGGAGTCCTGCAGAGTGGCAATCATTCAGCAGTACAGCAGTCCTTCTTTTTGGCAGAGTATCCATAGGTCCAGAAGTATACTGAAGTCATGGTGTCTGAGGTCCAGTTCTTTAACCCAGTGGTGCCTTTGATGTGTTGGAGATTTCAAAGACATGCCTTTGAAGTGCGTAGATGTCCTGCTCTCCCTGCCCTGTCTCCAGACTAACTACAGGGGGTATGCAGCAACTGTACTAGGGACTTCAGGGGTGTGGAATTTATTAAAATATCTACTTGTCCAGGGGACAGGTTGCTTCTCAAATCTACTTGTCCTGTAAAAAGATCTACTTGTCCCTTTGGTGCCATGTAGTGTGGCGACAAATTATGGCAGCAATTAATAGCCTCTCTGATTATGCCAGGGCTACTACCATAGTAGGGCTTGAATACTTGGAGTTTCAATCCCTACTGTAGCAATTTCCTTATTTTGCCACCTTTCTGCAGATCTGCATACTGGGGCTGGAGGAAGCAGTAAGCAATAGTCCCAGGGCTGGAATGCCTTTGAGTCTGCAAACCTACTAACCTGCATATTTTAAAGATTTTTACCAGCTTCTCTCTAATATTTTCCCATAATAAGAAAGGTTGGACATTTACTCCTGACAATGGCAGAATTAGAACTTCTTCCAGGGTTGGGAAGAAAGTGGCTGGAGGGAAAATGAACTTGCAAATGCTCAATAGATTTTCACATGAGCAAATCTACACATCGTATTTACCCACGCTAAAATACAGTTCACAAATATTTTATAGGGGTACGACATATACCATGGGTGCACTTTTGTGACTTTCTTTAAGAATTTGGGGCCACAAGTAGGTAGGTTCAGATTTGTGACCTGCAAATTGCGAGTTGCAAATCCGAATGTAGGATGGTGTCCTTGACACCATCTGTGATTCGCAAGGGCTTCGCAAATGCCCACATCATGAATAATCATGAGGTGGGTCGCAATTTGCGACCCCCTCACGAATGGTGGCCTGCTGGAGACAGCAGACCACCATGTCTGTGACTGCTTTTCAATAAAGCAGTTTTTTTTGTTTTTTTTTTGTAATGCAGCCCGTTTTCCTTAAAGGAAAACGAGATGCATAACAAAAACGAAAAATTAAACGTTTTCGTTTCATTTTTTCAGAGCAGGCAGTGGTCCGCAGGACCACTGCCTGCTCTGAAAAAATGTTTACAGTGACATTCACAATGGGGAAGGGGTCCCATGGGGATCCCTTCCCTTTTGCGAAAGTGTTAGCACCCATTTGAAATGGGTGCAAACTGCGATTGGTTTGCGCCCGCGTTCGCGGTCACAAAACAATCCTACATTGCACTGCGAGTCGCAATTAGGAAGGGAACACCCCTTCCTAATTGCGAGTCGCAAACCCGTTTTGTGATTCGGTAACCAGGTTACTGAATCGCAAAACTGGGTTTGTGCATCGCAATGTGCTTTTTGCACGTCGCAAACAGCGAAAGTCGCTGTTTGCAACATGCAAAAAGCTACCTACATGTGGGTCTTGGTCCCTAATTAGGTCTGGTGTGAACAAAGACATTTTGTTTTTATTAAACTTCTATTTCTCTCTCTTTTGGCTGGCTTTACTGTGAGTGATCGCATTCTTCTCTTCCACAAGGAGCATATTGCCACACAAAGTAGTTTTGTTCAGTGTCAGGAACTACAGTGGCAATCAGTGACGTAACGAAACTGGAGGGTGCCCCTTTGCAAAGAACATGGAGGAGCACCCTCTCCAGACTCACTCAGGGCAGGTGCTGTGCTGACGGGGCCCCCTGGAGGGCGGCTGCGGGGCCTTTGTTATGCTGCTGGTGGCAACGTGTGCTTTAAGAGTTCAAAAACCTTTTGGGGGGGTTTTGCCAATGTTTGTTACAATGTTGAGGGCCTGGTAGCTCCCACAACAATAAAGTGTTACAAAAGCCATGTCAAAACAAGACACGCATTGATGAAACTAAAAGACTTATAAAAATATGTCAGATTAGTTGGCTTTGTCAGTGTTTGTTTATTTTCATGCTTCCCATAATCGTGTTGAAAATGGTTACACTGATTTTCCATTAGAAATATTTTTGGGAAATACTAGCATGCATCAACACATTTTACTAAATGACACTTCATTTGCATATAATCAGAGAGCATTCTGGGAGCATTATACTTAGCCTCTTAGCCTAAACTTTTCAAACATGTGTGTACACGTTTTTTTTTTTTGTACTGGAACCAACGTCAGTAGTGAAGTGTGACCTTAAAACATTTATTTACAGCACGCACCCTAATAATGAAGGCTTTCAAATAATGAACCATAAATACAAGTTCGAACAGCATTATCTTTTGGAAACACATTACCTCAACTGCAGAGAGTTCAACTCTCTGTAAACAGGCAGCCAATGGGTTTGTGCTGCAGGGGGTTGGGCCTACTTGTCCCAAGGACAAAGGAAACATAAAAACTTGTTGCCCTTGACCCCAAACAAGATGTCCCGGGCGTCGGGCGATAGGAATTCCACATCCCTGGACTTATAAGTAAATTAAATATGACAAGTGGGGTTTTGCCATTGTTACCATGTCTTAGGGAAAGAGCACCCTCACTTTAGCACTGGCTAGCAATGGTAAAGTGTGCAGAATCCCAAGGGCAGCATAAACAGGAGGTCTGAAGGCAAAAAGTTAGGGCAAACCACTCCAAGGATGTCAGGTCTAACAAGCGGCATAGTGTGGGGTCTCTTGGAGTGTCATTAAGTGAAGTGGCATAGCATAGATTAAAGTATCATAGAGTGGAGTGAAGTGGCGTGGAGTGGTGTAGAGTGGCTTAGAGTGGAGTGTCCTAGAATGAAGTGTCGTTGAGTGGAATGGTTTAGAGTGTCGTGGAGTGGAGTGAAGTAGAGTAACAGAGTGGAGAGGAGCAGAGTGGAGTGTCATTGAGTGGAGTGGCGTGGAGTACAATAAAGTAAAGTATTTTGGAGTAGACTGTTGTAGAGCAAATTGTCATAGAGTGGAGTGTCGTAGAGTGAAGTGGGATAGCGTGTCATGGAGCGTCATAGAGTGGTATAAAGTGGAGTTATGTAGAGTGGTGCACAGTGGAGTGGCGAAAGTGGATTGTGCATGGTGTAGTAACGCACTCCCATTAAAGACAACACATTTTCAATGGAAATGACCATTACAATTGCACATACAGTTTTACTGATAAAGCTATTGTTGGAAAGTGGGGTATTATGCAATGAGGCTGGTTAGGCTACACTATGCAGTACATTCATGTTACCCTCAATAGGTCCTTTGGATTCACACTAATAAATCCTAGTTCAGTCCTGGTAGCGTGACACAGAGCAGTCAGACTTACCTAAATGAACATTTTAAGTATTGCAGATTACGAGCACGGACGAAAAGTAATCAACACAACCCAAAAGAAATCCAACACCAATTTATAAAAATAAAGTAGATTTTATATAATTTTAGACAACAAAACAAAGACAGTTGGGTGAGTATAAGCAGAATTATGGGAGTGCAGTTCGCTCTTGAAAAATATTACCGTTGTGATCAATGGAAAATTACACTGGTGGTCACTTGCAGGTCGAGTTCAGTGGAAATCACTGGATAGTAAGGTGAGGCTGGTCCCAGGAACAGGGTCACGCAGACAGTAGAATTTCACCTGACTCATAGAGGCCAGGTGCAGAGATGTCCTGTCTGCCCCTGGTGCCGAATGTGGGAGCAACAGGTGCTAGATGTGCTGCTGGGAAGGTGCTGGTGAGGAAGGGGATGCAAAATCTCAACAAAGGGGCCACTGGGGTGCTATGTCTCTTTCGAGACACAGCCTTGAACAAAGTTAGTGGCAGCTCGACCGGCCACCAACAAGCCTTAGTAGTAGCAAATGCAGCTTTTGGTTACTTCAACGTATGGGGGAAACCAGGAACCACCTGAAACTTGCTGGAGGTCAGGACTACATAGCCCACAATGCACTGGACCATTTACTTTTGGGCGCTTCCTTGCTGGGCCTGATGGCCTGTGATTTTTTGGTTCCGGGAGTGTGAGTTTCTTGATAGCTGCAGGGGACTGATACCTCTAGTTCAAGGGAGTTTTTGAGCTGCTTTCGGTGTGCAGAGTGGTTCCTCTTTGCTTTGGAGCCGGTCTCTGGTCCAGGACGAGTCGTGGTGCAGTTGCAGGATGGTTGCCATAGGTATATGTTATAGCACGTTTGCCCTGTGCAGGTCCTGGCAAGGGGTCAGATTCCTGTCTTGGCGGCAGCAGCTGCAGGTTGTCAGTCAGGGCACAGTGAAGGATGGGGCAACCAGGTGGGCAACCTCTAGAGTAGCCACCTGGGTGTATGTCACATTAAATCCGACTTGTGGCACAAGTTGGGTTTGATGAGACAAGCTGTTTGATACCAAAAATGACACTTTTCAGTGGGACCGTAATAGAGTTGGAAACCTTGAGATGCCCAGGTGCCCAGCCCATATTATCCTACGGCCCCCTGAACACTTATAGTAGCCCTTAATGAAAAGAGGCTGCTGTAGGGACATACAAGTTTGCACTTATGTGTCCACACCTTTAATATAATACATCCTGACTCCTGGGCTCAGGAGGCCTACCATGGGGTGAATTACATATATTAAAGATAGTTTTGTGACCTTGCCACTCTTGGTGACAGCAAAGTCATGTGTATGCAATATGCACTGATCTTGAAGACTGCAGTGGCAGGAATGCTGACATCTCTTTACTTGAGTCACTCAGGGTGGCACAATCAGTACTTCAGGCCTTAGTAACCCCTCTAACTCCTATGCCCTAGGTACCACTAGTACCATTTACCAGAGGCTTGTAAGGGGGTTAAAGTCCTTGCCAATGGGGGTTACCATTATACATGCTTCGTGTTTTAAGGAGAGAGCAATGGCACTGGGGTCTGTTTAGCAGGCTCCATGCCATTCAGTCATAAGCATCAGCACTTGTGAAAAAAGTGTGAATGTCACCATACAACAAGGGCACTTTGCTACAGCTAAACAGCACGCAAATCATAATGTGTGGAAATCAGCATCACCTAGTGTAGTGACTTGTTTTGATCGTATTAAAGTATTTATTTCCACCACACTTCAGAATTACAAAAATGTGCTGCATTTGTGCTTTACTAAATCTGATATAATCCTGTGAAGTTGAGCGTAGACAAAAGAAGTACGCACCAGAAATGCTTCAAGTGGGTTTATTCTTAACACCTCATCCATCTACAGTCTCTTCACTGTTTATCTTAAAATCCCAAACCGTCCCTCATCAATCGCTCCGTCCTACATTCTACATGCTACTAGCCTGCATGTGATTCTACTAGTAGAATCACATGCAGAGAACACCACAATTTCCAAAGTTCATTTACAGACATTTACATTTTGTTCCATGCTAGGAACAAATCTTTCATTTCCCACCCCCAGTATCCAGCAAGACTGTCAAATAAACCCTTGCACTTTGAAATCAGTAAAAGAAAGACAAAGCCTGGATGACAGAGCTTGGTATTTGACCTAATTCTTTAAATGCACAGCAAATAAGACAAGAACAAAATGTAAAGGCGTTTTTACAGAAAGCGAGCACTCATGGAAGAATAAAAAGAGCAATGGTAAGCAGACTATATACTCCACGTGAGTGACAAGGACATGCTGGACAGCCTAAAAAAAGTACAGCCAGCAAATAGAAAGCACGCAAATGTGAGTTACAAACCACAAAATCGGTGGTAACCAATAGGTCTACTGTCTAAGGCCTGTTGCAGGGGCAGGTTTGTAAATTGTTAATGAAAGAAGCCCACTGCTTCAGACATACTGCATCAGTCTGAGTGGCAGAGATGGTTTGTTATTGAGAGAAGCTCTTCGATGTGCAGTGTGCAGACACACTAGGTCAAGCACTGGTACCAGGGATTTCTTTTGGTATAAGATATGTGACTGTGAGGAATTCAGTTTCATTGCATCATGCACTGGTGCTTGAGACACTGTGTTAGTGCAAGAAGCTCTCTGACTGTGAGGTGCACAGGCTCACTGTACAGAGCTCTTATGTTATCCAGTTTAATGTATGAATAGGTCATCCATGCCAGTGTTTTCATTGCATGCTGGTATTTGTAGTTCCTGTTTAACACATTGTAAAACTAGGACTAAAAGTCCCAGAATTCAAAGAAAATATATGAACCATGAGCTATTCGCACATAGAACTGGGTACCTTGAGAGTTCTGCACCAAACACTGGTGCTTGGAATGGTTAGAAACTGACTGAAAAACTGAGTGTCTGTGAAGCGTGCAGACACACTATCAGGTTCAGGTGTTTGGAACATTGTGTTGGTAGGGTGGCCCACTGTCTGCATTTTGCAAGTTTGTCCTGCAATAGTGGCCCCTGTCCCACTGCTTGAAGAGGGGCACTGCAGGTACCCACTGTTCTGCGTTTAGGTTCCCCTGCGACTTTTAACCTTCTAAAAGGACAAGAAACTCCCACTCTTTTGCACTACTGAAGCTACAAAAGAGGTGCCTATCGGTGACTGTGAGACAATAGCTGCAGCACAGGACTCCACCTGCACAATGCAGCTTTGTCAGCACCTTCGGGTATTGAAATTCCAATACAGCCACCAGCAGATAAACAGCCTTGAATCTGTGAGTGAAAACCAAGCTGGGGATCTTTCCTATGAGTATGCCATTAGTGTTTACTTCTTCCAGTAAGCTATATTGTCAGATCAGTTAAGAGAGGCACAAGGTGACTTTGATTTGCACAGGAACAAACAGGTTGTTCAAGTAAGAGACACTGGACTGATGCACAGTGCTACTTGCTGCAAAGGCCGTACATTTACCAGCCCATTTTAACCATATGCCTACAAGCAGGTTTTACATTAATTTTATATACACCCTATCTTGCAAAAAGGGAACAGAGTAATATGTTCAAAAGGCGATTGCCCAAGAGCATAGTTTAGCCAAATGGGAGGCTAGAATTAAAAACTGTTTCTCCTGCAGGGGCATATCCTCCGCTATGGCGGAGGAGCATCGCACCCCGCCAGCAGCAGCAGCTGCAAAACTTTTACAATAAAAACATAATAAACTATGTTTACTATGATTTTACTGTAAAAGGGGTGGGGCCACAGGTGTGACAGACACAGGGAGGGAGTGCACCGCATTCCCCCTCAGTTCACATGTATGTTTGGCCGGCCGTCTCAGACCAGCCAAATATACATGCGTACTAGGCAGTCTCCAACCCAGCAACGCAGTGCCGGGTTGGAGAGAGCAGGCAAAGACTCCAACTCTGCCTCGAAGCGCCCTGTCTGGGCACTCTGTACAATGCTAATGATGCTTTCATGCTGCCAGCAGCAAGAAAGCAGCATTAGAATTGGACGCAGGGCAAGCTGAGTGCCAGTGCCTGCAGTGGAGGACCTGAGCGTATTGGATCGGAGCAGTGCGCCATGGTGAAAAAGTTATGTTTTTTTAATATAGGTTTGTTTTTTTTTGTGCCTGTCACGTGCTGCCCCTTTTCCCTCCTGCGAGCCGCGAATGCTCTCCTGGTCAACATTTCCCACTAGACCACTACTTGGGTGCCAGTGATTCTGATGGCAAGGCCAAAGAATTGCTCTTTTAAGGGTAAAAGTGTGATGTGAGCCCTGCCCAGCTTTATAATTCATTGTTTATTTCCAGTACATTTAGATGAAATGGTAAAGCAAAGATTAGACCCGAAGTATCCTGGGTCCATGGCTGAAATCTATCTTCTGGACCAGGTCCTATTACAGCAGTCAATTTTGCGTTTATGAGGAATAAAATGCAGATTTTGGTGATTAACGCACCAAAATCCGCATGATGCAGTAAACACCGTCCCTGTTAATTTTCGTAGTTTCACGTGCCTAAAGTTATTGAATGTTGGTTTTTTTTTCTTCTTTTTTAGCGCATTCCGATAATAAACTAAACTCGTAATTCCGTCCCGTGTTTCGGCAGGAATTACCCGCCCACTTTGTAATCAGGCCCAAGGTGTCTTGCGTAAAGTTAGTGAAAGGGGCTCACTGGGAGGCGTGCAGACACATTGGGTCAGGTTCTGGTGTGTAGAGCGGTTTGGTAGTGAGAAGCTTTTGAACCTGTGTAAGAGAAGCAGAATGCCTTTGAAATGTGCACATTTCAGCAGACTCTAAAACAAAAGAAGTCAAGCAAAAGAGGCCCCATATGTCGCACTTTTGCTACCCTGGCTGCAAGCTCATCTCCTACGTGTAAAACACACATCAATCCCCTCACCCTCCCAATCACCCGGCCATCTCCAAACACTTAAGCGTTTTCCTCGGCTACTTATCTATTTATTGTTTTTGTTTAATTGTGCGCCCCAGGCTTCCCCACATTTCTCGATATCAAAGCACATTAAGCCGCCAGCCGCTGCGCGCTCCTTAATAAACAGAAATGATAAAAGGAGTCGGAAGCGGCAGACTTCGACGGCCTCGCCGAAGGAGGTGGGCCGAAAAATGGGCACTCGCCCTGGAAGAGGAACGGGCCAGGGCTCCCCTCTCTCTACTGCGGCGCGCTGCTGATGGAGTGGCCATTTGCGGGAATAAGCTCCGCTGCGGAGCGCACAAGCAATTCCAATCTGTCCGGCAGCTATCTGCGTCCAGAGTTAATGAGGCTGAGCCTTGGCTGCTATGTTATCCTGGCAGCCGATGCCGCCCGATTGCTGAAATGAAGCCGTCGTAGCCATTACCGGAAGGCGCGCGCCTGGAAGGAGCAAGTTCAGGTGACGCAGCGGTCCCATGTTTGCTTGGACCATACTGTTTTAAGATGCCTCGCGTGGCACTCGGAGCCTTTTTTTTCCCAAAATCAAATAAAGGTTTCGTTTCTGACTGAGAGGTGCCCAAGGTCCCTGCGTGAGACACACATGCTGCGTGAGGGTGTGTTGGAAAGTGAGAGACCTTGCTGGGCTGTCATGGATAAGCTGCCTGGCTGACATTTCTTATTTATTGTTATTTTGTTATCATTATAATTTTTAAGGGTCAAAACTTCACTGAGGCAAAAACTCTCTTACCATTGACAGTTTCACACAGCGACATCCCTGAATCCTATTTTCCAAATATATTCTTATGGAATTCTGGCACACTGCACTAACTAGGCTGAGGCTCCTTAGTCGATCTCTGGATAACTGACTGGATTGGAGCAGAAGGAGGTGTGTGCCTCGCTAATGAACTAACAAAGGGTGTTGCTGTTCAGAATGGAGGTGCACGATAGAGATCCATGTTGCGCAAAGTACTTGAATAGTAAGGGTGCTAAAGATCAGGATAGAGGAGCATTGGTAGATCTACCAATGAGTCCCAGTATTAAATTAGCAGTGACTATGGCAGATGTGGATTGAGCTTCATTTAGAGTAATGAAGCAAGTTAAGATCCAGGAGCTTTGGCGGAGCTGCTCATGTGTATGGGCGCTCTAACCGCAGTGGGATACAAATAATGACCGCGGTGCCCTGGCAGAGGTAGCAGTGTGGAGTAAAATCTCCTATAGACGGGCTTCTGTGGTCTACTGCTAGGCTGCAGTGCTCCTGGCCCGTGACAGTGTTATTGTTCCTGTTCATAAATTTCAGCCCGCTGTCTCTTGAATCAAATTGTAAAAATGTGACAGGGGTTCCTTGTCTGAGCTCGCTGTAAACGCCAGAGAGCTGCATAGGATCATGCCGTCTGGCCACTAGTGGGTTGCTGAGGGAACCCCCCCAGACGCAAGATGCTGGCTCGCAATAATGGTGGCTGCTTTATAAAATGGGCTTATACGCAGTCGCGAGAAAGGCTGCGACCTCCCACAGTGCTTTGTTTCTGCCCGTTGTTGCAGGTGGTGGGCACTGGAAAGCACGTTTTGGACCAGGACTTATTTTTCATCATTAGATTTCAATCGAGAGGAAGAATAAGAGAGGCAGAAATTGGAAGCGGGTGAGCGAGTTAGAATAATTGTGACACAGCGTTAATTCAGGGATAAAAACACATGCAAAACTGAGAAAAAGAGCCAGGAACTGTAGGAAGGAATAGGCTGTGTGGTAGAATCAAGGGAGTAGACAGAAAATGAAACTATCCCCAATTTTGACCCAAAGCTCTGATGGCACTGAGTGGGCTAAGCAAGTAAGCCCGACCCTTTCTAGAACAGTTCCATTCATCCTCACATCCACTCATGTGTCCATCCATCCTGTCATCCTTCCACACATCTATCATCCTTTCACATTTCCACCCTCCCATCAATCATTTCATTATTTTAAATCATCCGACCATCTGTTCAGACATTCATCAATCATTTCCACCTTTTCAACTTTCTATTTTTTATCCATCCATCCATCGACCGTTCCCTTCACACATAGATATCTCTAGCCTTTCACTTGTCCGTCCATCCTTCCATTCACTTATCCATCCTACCATCAAGCCTTTGCCCCTTGATTTACATCTTTCACCACTGATCCTTTGACCCTTCCACCCAATCTTTCACCCTTTAAACCATCCGAACTTGCATTCACCTTTCCTTTTACATTTTCACACACATCCTTCTTTTTACATTTCCTTCCTCTCTTTCACATTTCACTGCTTTCTCATTTCCTCACTTTCATCTTCTCTTCTTTCTCTCCTTCCTCCTTTCCAGTTTCCAACTACCACAGTTCCTTCTTTTATCAATGTTTTTAACTTGCCTTTCTCCCGCATCCTCTATTTGCTGCTCTCTGACTGTTTTTATTTTGTTTGCACGATTTCGTTCTCCCTCCTTTCCTGAATTTAGCTCACACAGTAGCACTTGACCACACCTCTTAGCCCTGCCTCATCTTAGAGCATCTTATGAACTTTTGTCTGCAGCCCCGCAGAGGCCAATGAAAAACTATTTAACATTTAGTGGTTACCCCTCAGGACGCCACTGGGTGGAATCAAGGCTAGGCGGGGTCGGCATTCTGCAACCTTGCCTTCTCCAGCACTGATTCTGGTTCTTAAGAAAAACGTTGGGTTCCAACATTAATTATTTTGTATAAAATAAGCACTGTACTCAGTCTTTTTTTGTGGTTTGAGGGAGTGGGAGGGCTAGAGAGTTCATGGCCACTATAAGTTTAGTATGTTGGGACCAGTGCTGGAATTGAAAAATCATGACGAACAGTCATGACAAGCAAAGTCAATGCACTTATACATTTATTTTTCTTAAACTCTGCTGCAAAGGAAATGGGAACAAGAAGAAAGGTGACTGTAAATCTGTTCTGGCATACTTATGTGGTCACAAAGAGGCTACATTTTTAAATATCTTGTGGGGTTAAGGCACGTGCTGCAGAGATCATTGTGTGTCCACCAATTTTCATGGGATACTAATAATGGTAAAATAACTCTGGTGGCTAATACACTTGGAGATCTGTGTTTTGCCTAGTCAAAGTTTTAAATCTGAAAGTAACATAAAGAGTTAGTGTGCCGGCTGCGAAGTACACTGTGTAACATGCAGATCACACATTTGTTTTTATGTAGATAGGTAAGTTGGTTCCTGCTTTTGACACAGATATCCTTTTATTATTTGTAGGTCATAAGCTACAATCCTTCTAGTATAGCACAGTGAGTTATGAACAAGAGTCGGGGAGCTGCATGGAATCTGCAAGGCACAGGTTTAGAACCTTATTATATTTTGTTCACAATCTGTTGTTATTCTAAAGTTGCAAAAAGGGTTCCTGTGGGTGGTAATAAAGACTTAGTAGTAGAGTCAATCCCAACTACTGTGTTATGTTCTAAATCCTGACTTTGTGTTTGTAGGAAAATGGCTCCCTGTTGCAGTTACCCCCACTTTTTGCCTGATATTGATGCTGACTTGACTGAGAAGTGTGCTGGGACCCTGCTAACCAGGCCCAGCACCAGTGTTCTTTCACTAAAAATTTACCATTTTTTCTACAATTGGCACATCCCTGGCACACAGATACGTCCCTTGTAAAAGGTAACAGTGGTACCATGGGCCCTGTGACCAGGGAAGGTCCCTAAGGGCTGTAACATGTGTTGTGCCACCCTAAGAGACCCCTCACTTATCACATGCACACTGCCATTGCAGAATGTGTGTGTTGGTGGGGAGAAAAAGGCAAAGTCAACATGGCATCCCCCTCAGAATGCCATGCACATAAAATACTGCATGTGGCATAGGTAATTCACCCCTCTAGCAGGCCTTACAGCCCTAAGGCAGGGTGCACTGTACCACAGGTGAGGGCATAGCTGTATGAGCAATATGCCCCTACAGTGTCTAAGTCAATTCTTAGACATTGTAAGTACAGTGTGGCCATACTAAGTATATGGTCTGGGAGTTTGTCAGAAAGAACTCCACCGCTCCATAGTGGCTACACTGAATACTGGGAAGTTTGGAATCAAACGTTTCAGAATAATAAACCCACACTGATGCCAGTGTTGGATTTATTACAAAATGCACACAGAGGGAACTTTAAAAGATGCCCCCTGTATTTTACCCAATCCTTCAGTGCAGGATTGACTGGTCTGTGCCAGCCTGCCACTGAGACAAGTTTCTGCCCCCCTGGGGTGAGAGTCTTTGTGCTCCCTGAGTACAGAAACAAAGCCTGCACTGGGTGGAGGTGCTTCTCACCTCCCCTTGCAGAAACTGTAACACCTGGCGGTGAACCTCAAAGGCTCATGCCTTTTGTTACAGCACCCCAGGGCATCCCAGCTAGTGGAGATGCCCCTCCCCCTCCGGCCACTGCCCCCACTTTTGGCTGCAAGGCTGGAGGAGATAATGAGAAAAACAAGGAGGAGCCACCCACCAGTCAGGACAGCCCCTAAGGTGCCCTGAGCTGAGGTGATTCCTGCCTTTAGAAATCCTCCATCTTGAGATTGGAGGATTCCTCCAATAGGAATAAGAATGTGCCCCCCTCCCCTCAGGGAGGAGGCACAAAGAGGGTGTAGCGACCCTCAAGGACATTAGCCATTGGCTACTGCCCCCCAGACCTAAACACACCCCTAAATTTAGTATTTAGGGGTGACCCTGAACTCAGGAAATCAGATTCCTGCAACCTACACAAAGAAGAAGGACTGTTGACCTGAAAGCCCCACAGGGACGACGGAGACACCAACTGACTTGGCCCCAGCCCTACCGGCCTGTCTCCAGACACCAGACTCAAAGAACCTGCACAGCGACGCATCCGACAGGGACCAGCAACCTCTGAGGACTCAGAGGGCTGTCCTGAACCCGAAGGACCAAGAAACTCCTGGGAACCACTGACCCTCGGGTAGGTCGCTCCCCTGCTCACGCAGCGCCACCAGTCCCTGACTGCCCTCCTCACCGTTCTCATCCTGTGAGTGTGTGCGAGTGTGCCCCCTCTTTACCCGTGTACCCCGAGTGCTTGTGCTGACTGACTGACCGGAATCTTCCTTTCTTCCCGTGTATCCCGTGCGTGTCCCCGTGAGTGCCGTGTGCCCCCTCCTGCCGTTCTCCCTCATTTTCAGCCCCTCCCTTTAGAGTTTTACCTGGCCTCTCGCCGTTTTTTGCCGCCGTTCTTTTTGCCGCCTTTTTCGCTGCTTTTCTTTTTCCCGCCTCCAGATTCCCCCGCCCGCCCGCCCGCCTCCCAGCTGACCCCTCCTCCCCGGCTACCCTTAAATGGCGGCCGCTGCGAGGCAGAGGTAGCGACCACTGACCCTCGGGTAGGTCGCTCCCCTGCTCACGCAGCGCCACCAGTCCCTGACTGCCCTCCTCACCGTTCTCATCCTGTGAGTGTGTGCGAGTGTGCCCCCTCTTTACCCGTGTACCCCGAGTGCTTGTGCTGACTGACTGACCGGAATCCTCCCTTCTTCCCGTGTATCCCGTGCGTGTCCCCGTGAGTGCTGTGTGCCCCCTCCTGCCGTTCTCCCTCATTTTCAGCCCCTCCCTTTAGAGTTTTACCTGGCCTCTCGCCGTTTTTTGCCGCCGTTCTTTTTGCCGCCTTTTCGCTGCTTTTCTTTTTCCCGCCTCCAGATTCCCCCGCCCGCCCGCCTCCCGCCTCCCAGCTGACCCCTCCTCCCCGGCTACCCTTAAATGGCGGCCGCTGCGAGGCAGAGGTAGCGACCACTGACCCTCGGGTAGGTCGCTCCCCTGCTCACGCAGCGCCACCAGTCCCTGACTGCCCTCCTCACCGTTCTCATCCTGTGAGTGTGTGCGAGTGTGCCCCCTCTTTACCCGTGTACCCCGAGTGCTTGTGCTGACTGACTGACCGGAATCCTCCTTTCTTCCCGTGTATCCCGTGCGTGTCCCCGTGAGTGCCGTGTGCCCCCTCCTGCCGTTCTCCCTCATTTTCAGCCCCTCCCTTTAGAGTTTTACCTGGCCTCTCGCCGTTTTTTGCCGCCGTTCTTTTTGCAGCCTTTTTCACTGCTTTTCTTTTTCCCGCCTCCAGATTCCCCCGCCCGCCCGCCTCCCGCCTCCCAGCTGACCCCTCCTCCCCGGCTACCCTTAAATGGCGGCCGCTGCGAGGCCGCGCAGCGGACGCGCCGCTGGCGCGCCAAAGGCGCGCCTAAGGCAAGCCCGTCTGCGCCCGTCCGCGCCTGGACCGCGCCTAGCGCCACAACCCCTGGCCCCCGTGACCCCCACCTCCCCCGCCTGACCCACAACTCCGCCTTCCTCACTGCTCTCAACCCCGGCCGCACGCCGGCCTGCTGCCGCGCCACCCCGAAGCGGACCCACGGACCCTTCACCTGCCGCAACTGCCATTTCACCTGCCTACGAACTCACACCACACCCAACAGGAACGACTCGCCCAGAAACAACCTCAACTGCATCCTGGTCAACACCAGATCAGTCCACAGGCACGCCATCGAACTGTGGAACCTCATCGACTCTACAAACCCGGACATCGCCTTCCTCACCGAGACCTGGATGAACCCCTCCTCGGCACCCGACATCGCCATAGCCATCCCCGACGGCTACAAAATCATCAGGAAAGACCGCACCAACCGCACCGGAGGAGGCATCGCCATCGCCCACAAGAGCTCCATCCGCATCTCAACCTACACCGACAACTCACTGCCCGACGCCGAGCACCTCCACTTCTCAATCAACAGCGACCCCAAGACCACCCTCAGAGGCACCCTGATATACAGACCACCAGGACCACGCACAAAGTTCAGCGAAGACATCGCAGACTTCATCAGCCCACACGCACTCCCGTCCACCAACTACATCCTCCTAGGGGACCTCAACTTCCACCTGGAGAATCGCACCGACAACAACACCACCGCCTTATTGGACAACCTCGCCAACCTGGGACTGAAACAACTAGTCAACACCCCCACCCACTACGCCGGACACACGCTGGACCCCATCTTCTCCTCCAGCAAACACATCTCTTTCAGCCACACCACTGTACTCTCCTGGACAGACCACAGCTGTGTCCACTTCAGCTTCAAGAAAACCAACGTACACCACCACGCCCAACAACCACCAAGAAGACAGTGGAACCGAATCTCCTCGGAACAACTCATATCGACCCTCTCTCAGAACCCACCCACCAGCACTACAGACCCCAACGAAGCCGCCAACAACCTCACGAGCTGGATCTCAGACTGCGCCAACCTCCTGGCCCCCCTGAAGACCCAAGCAAACAGAAACAGCCACAAGAAAAATTCCTGGTTTACCCCCGACCTCAAAGACTCCAAAAAAGAATGCCGCACCCTCGAGAAGACTTGGCGCCTCAACCAGACCGACGAAAACATGTCTGCTCTCAAAAACGCCACCCGCAAACACCACCAACTCCTCCGCGCAGCACGAAAATCAGCCTTCCAGAACAGACTAGACAGCAACGCCCACAACAGCAAGGAACTATTTGGCATCGTCAAAGAGCTCTCCAACCCCGACGCCGAAAACAACTCCATCCCTCCCTCACAGGACCTCTGCGACTCCCTCGCAGCTTTCTTCCACCACAAGATCACCGACATCTACAACAGCTTCACCACAACCAACTCGAACCCTCCACCGGAACCCGCCACCGACAACACCACCATCCACACCTGGAACTCAACCTCCACTGAGGAAACCACCCGCGTCATGAACTCCATCCACTCAGGATCACCATCCGACCCCTGTCCGCACCACATCTTCAACAAAGCCGACAACATCATCGCACCCCACCTCCGAGACGTCATCAACACATCCTTTTCCACCGCCACCCTCCCGGAGAACTGGAAGCATGCTGAACTGAACGCCCTCCTAAAGAAACCAACAGCAGACCCCACCGAACTCAAAAACTTCCGGCCCATCTCGCTCCTACCGTTCCCCGCCAAAGTGATCGAGAAAATCGTCAACGCTCAACTCACCACCGCCCTGGAAACCAACGACTCACTCGACCCCTCACAGTTCGGCTTCAGAGCTAACCACAGCACCGAGACCGCCCTCATCGCAGCCACGGACGACATCAGATCCCTGACCGACAAAGGAGAAACCGTGGCCCTCATACTCCTGGACCTCTCTGCAGCATTCGACACGGTCTGCCACCGCACCCTGATACGTCGCCTAAGCAACGCCGGCATCAGAGGCAAGGCCCTGGAATGGATCACCTCCTTCCTCTCCGGAAGAACTCAGAGAGTCCGCCTCCCCCCCTTCAGATCCACGGCTACGGAGATCATCTGCGGCGTCCCCCAGGGATCCTCCCTCAGCCCCACCCTCTTCAACATCTACATGACCCCCCTGGCGAACATCGAATCCAGAACGCTGCTGCACGACTTATCCTGAACATACCCCGCCACAACCACATCTCCGGACACCTGAGGAAACTCCATTGGCTCCCAGTCAACAAGAGGATAACCTTCAGACTCCTCACCCACGCACACAAAGCCCTGCACAACCGCGGACCAGAACTCATCAACCACCGCATCTCCTTCTACACTCCTCCTCGCACCCTACGCTCGACCGGACAAGCCCTGGCAGCCGTACCACGCATTCGCAAAGCCACTGCCGGAGGCAGGTCCTTCTCTTACCTAGCAGCGAAGACCTGGAACTCCCTTCCCAGCCACCTTCGCGCCATACAAGACCACCTTCACTTCAGACGGCAGCTCAAGACCTGGCTCTTCGAGCATTGAACCCCCCCCCCCACAGCGCCTTGAGACCCTTACGGGTGAGTAGCGCGCTTTATAAATGCGACTGATTGATTGATTGGAACAGCAGCAAAGTTCACCAACTGCAACATTTTTGCAACTTTGAAACAACTTTGAAAGAACTATCCCTTCCCGCCGCACCCAATGCCCTAGGCTCGTGCTCCAGAGAACAAACACCGCAGAGAGGACTCCCAAGCGACTATGATGATGTGAGTAATCTGAGTTGACCCCCCTGCAACCCCACAGCGACACCTGCAGAGAGGATCAAGAGGCTCCCCCTGACCGCGACTGCCTGGTAACAAGGAACCCGACGCCTGGATCAAGCACTGCACCCGCAGCCCCCAGGACCGAGAGGAACCAACCTCCAGTACAGGAGTGACCAGCAGGCGGCCCTCTTTCTAGCCCAGTTGGTGGCTGGCCCGAGTAGCCCCCCTGTGCCCTGCCTGCATCACCTAAGTGACCCCGGGTCCCTCCATTGCTTTCTATAGTAAACCCGACGCCAACTTTGCACACTGCACCCAGCCATCCCCGTGCAGCTGAGGGTGTGGTTTGTGTCCCCCCCAGTGCTCTACATACCCCCCCCCCGGTCTGCTCCTCAAGGACACAGGTACTTACCTGCCAGCAGACTGGAACCAGAGCACCCCTGTTCTCCATAGGCACCTATGTGTTTTGGGCCCTCCTTTGACCTCTGCACCTGACCGGCCCTGTGTTGGGGTTGCCTTGAACCTCCAACAGTGGGCTGCCTATGCCCAGGAGACTGACTGTGGAAGTCCTTTACTTACCTGAGAAACTTAACCATACTTACCTCCCCCAGGAACTGTTGAGGTTTGCACGGTGTCCACTTTTAAAATAGCTTATTGCCATTTTAATCTATACTATGTGTACTACTGCTTTAATGCAAAGTTCCATATACTTACCTGTGTGAAGTACCTTGCGTTTTATGTACTTACCTCAAACCTTGAATCTTGTGGTTCTAAAATAAATAAAGAAAATATATTTTTCTATATAAAAACTATTGGCCTGGAGTTAAGTCTTTGAGTGTGTGTTCCTCATTTATTGCCTGTGTGTGTACAACAAATGCTTAACACTACCCTCTGATAAGCCTACTGCTCGACCACACTACCACAAAATAGCATTAGAATTATCTAATTTTGCCACTATCAGCCTCTAAGGGGAACCCTTGGACTCTGTGCACACCGTCTCTCACTTTGAGATAGTATATACAGAGCCAACTTCCTACAGTGTTTCTCCAGACTATGTACTTTTTCTTTACATTCAGTGGTGTAACAAAACTTGAGACCCCCCACACAGTACATGGAGCTCTCAGGCCAGGGTACTGTGCTGAGGGGCCCCCTTGGAGATAAGTGCCCCCCCAGCACCGTGGGGGCCTTTGTTACATCACTGTTTACATATATTGTCGACCAGTAAGGCTGATATATGACTCCCACGCCCTGTAACTGTCATTGTCTTATGTGACATTTTCTGTGGATTGAGTTACACACTTGAATGATATACTGTCCCTGTATAATGTGTGTGATGAAAACGCTCTGGAGGTTTTCATTCAGACGAACAGTGCTATAAAAAAGGAAATAAATAGTTTCTCTTAAAGTGATTACAAGTTGTGCACCTTCATATCCGCTATTGAGTTGGCATCTAGGCGTTATGCTCCAGATAGCTCCCAGCCAGGATGATACCCTAATGATGACACCCTAACAAAAGAAGGGCTGATCGCCGTTTAAATCAGGCCTTTGTTCTGGACCAGGTTTGGAGCGAAAAAAGAAAGCCCCCCTCACCGTCTGCTGTTTGCTGCTTCCAACAGAAAGCAGTCAACATGCAGGTGTAGCTGAAATTGTGCCGGTGCCCGCAAATTACACCGGGACAAATTCAGCATATTTCACTGGGTCCAGCTGGACCCACGATCCAGCTCAATAATAGTTGCAGGACAGGATCCAACTGGATCCTCCTCATTTTATGCACTGCTTGAAACTGCAGCCAGCAATTCGGGTAAAATGGAAAACAGAGCAGCCCTTCACTAGAAAACTAACATTCATGCAATTGGTAAAGTGAACCTCTCAGTTGTATTGTTGCATGTGTCCTAGTTACTTTAAGGATGGAAGACCACATATTAAAATTCAGTAAAAAGCTTGTGTATAAAACAGTAGTTTAAGTGTTAAAAAAGAAAGTACAGAAAACTATGTATTAAAAAGCACATAAGAAGCTAATAGACAAACTATGCATTTAGTAAAGATGTAAAAGAGGACTTAATTTATATAAATAAACAGGTATTAATTGTCCATAAATGTGCCTATACAATTGCATGTGCCAAAAAGCACATCTTTAAAACCAAGTTCTCAAAGTCTGTAAAAACATCTAAAGTGAACCTCATACTGAAATTGTGTTGAAAGGCACACATAGAAAACCCGGTGTTCATAAAGATCTTAATAAAAAACGTATTAGCACAAGTACAGTATACTAAAAAATGCTTTAAACATCTGTACAAGTGCATATAGAACACTCACGTATTTAAAAGCGCCTATACACACCTAATGTATGTAAGGGAAAATATAGAAAATTATTTATTAAACTCTGCAAAATCACATTTAGAAAATTGCCCAATAAGCATGTCTGTACAAGCATGTATAAAAAGCCACAGAGTAAAGTCTGTAAAAATTCTTCTAAAAACCTCTGTCTGTAAGAGTGCACATAATAAAGGTGTCTGAAACAACAAATAGAAAACCAATTACTGAAAATCTGTATTCATAGAAGTATTAATAAAATCCTTCACCCAGTGTAATATGCCAGGAAAAGGACACTTATTAAAATGAAAACCCTTCTCTTTCTCCAGGTGACTTCGGAAATTACTGCACCATATCTCTACTTCCATATCTAGACACATCAATGGAAAAATTAGTATTTAACCAACTTCAAACATTTATTGTATCTAACATTATATTAATTACATGACATGCTTACTTCACACCTGGCCAGAGGACAGTTAGTGCTAACTTTGGTGCTGGATGATCTCTGCAGGTCGGTAGATCACAAAGAGGTCTATGTCTGCATACCACTGGATCTGTCTGCATAATTGAGCACTTCAGACCGCTCTATTTGTCCTTTCAGATACAGACTCTGTGAGCTCCATAACTATGTAATGCAATGGATAGAATGATTCTTGACCAATCACCATCAAAGAATAACACGTTATTTCACTTGTTTACCTGCAAAATCAATGGAGCAGAGGATTGTAATTAATAACCTGGTTATCGTGCACACAGTCCTATATAGGATGCCCCCACCCCATTTTTAAGTAGACAATGCCTGTGTCCATACACCATCTCCAGCTCTGTGGTCAATTGGGAAATTTCAATTCGATGTTCCAGAAATAAGCACTACCACCTATGAGGAGGCAGCTTTCACAATTAATGCAGCAAATGAACTGGATGTTTTACCTCCAGAAGCTTGCTTTCTCACTACCACGACCCTTGCATGCCCATTAAAAAAATATGAAAAAGATCTGAAAACCTACATTTTTTATGTCCCTTTTAATCTTTTTCAGCCAGCATGTTTATCATGATTTCCCTCAATTTATGCTTGTTTCTACCAGTGCCAATAAGCTGCAGCAACTGCTGCACTTCAGAAGGAATATGCTGCCCTGCAAGTATCTGTTTATAGCATGTTGTGCTGTAGAGTCACAAGCTCTGCATACTCCTACCACTTAGTATTGGGCACAGACGTTTTCAACTTGTTTTTCTGTAAAGAAGACTTTCGAGTCAGAAGGAATAGTCACTCTCCATTAGTTAGGCAAGTCAAGTGCACAAAGGAAGGAACTTGATTACTGAATTGTAATGAAATAGAATCTTAGGCCTTGCAAGCTCCTTATTCATTCAGTGTTTACTTGTAAACATTGGGAGTGCTTAGAAAGTAGCTCAGATAAGGTAGCCAGTGCTTTAAATTCCTTGATAAAGGCACCCACCAACAAGATATACAATTTACTGAGCTGGAAAGGCACAAACACCGAACCTCCACCATTATATGTGGTACAATGGAAAACCTCTAGCCATGGAATTAGGAGATCTGATGTTGAATTTTGGCTTTACCACTTTGCTGAAATGAGCTGGTGGGAACTCTGTATTAGATGTCTGGGTAGGTGCCATAACACAGTGTAATTTCTTTAGTGAGAATAGTCATCAAGCCTCACCAATGGAACCACTCACACTTTAGTGTTGCCTGATGAGCAAGATGGAAACTATGAAAACAGAAGATGTTTTTTAAATTAATCTCAGTCTCCCCTCCTGGCACATTGTGTGCTCTTGGGCAATAACTTTCTGAACATATTTCTCTGCTCCTTTTTGTCTGTGACATGAAGAGCTTAAATCAAACGAAACACTGCTAGTAAGTATATGCTAAGAAAACAGGACTATAACCCAAGAATCTTTTGATTTTACTCGTGGAGGAGGAAACACTTAGGCCCTCATTTCGAGTTTGGCGGGCAACAGAGGCTGACCGCCAAACTCGTTTCGCCATCTGACCACCAGTGCAGCCAGAACACCTCCTGCCCTATCACAAGTTTCCCTCTGGGCCAAAGGCCAGCCCAGTGGGAAACAGTAAGTTAACATTTACGCCGGCTCGTAATCGAACCAGCGGCAATGTGGCAGTGCGGAGGATGCAGCAGCACCCGCCGCACTTTCCACTGCCTGTAATTCGGGCAGTGGAAAGCGCGACGGGGCTGTACATGGTGGCCCCTCCACTGCCCATGCCAAGTGCATGAGCAGAGCAGGGGCCCTGATGCCCACATTCTGCCAGCCTTTCCATGGCGGCCAACCGCCATGAAAAGGCTGGCGCATTGGGGAGTCATAATCTCCAGGGCGCGCTGCATGCAGCGCCACCCTGGTGGATTATAACCACCGAGTGTGCCAGGTTGTCGCCAGACTCTTAATGAGGGCCCTTGTGTCATAGTTCACTCACTAAAAACGGGGTAGTTATGGAGCTTAACACAAGGAGGGCTGCACAGTGGTCAAATCATGCCCTTTATATTTCTCTGTACTCCTAATTGCCATTATTTGATATAGCTGGACAAGCTACTAAAGGTACGAACCAATCGCAAGCCAGGAACCTGCCTCTGGCTCAACTTAAGGTTCTTTTGGATCACAGAGCAGAAACCTAGCCAGGCCTTCATGTGGTTTCTATCTACCACTCAAGATCTGCCATCATATGCAAATATTAAAGTCAACGCATTAACTTTTGATGTAAAATGAGACCAGGAAAAAGATATCCACGAATGGCTGAATTACAATATATGAAACCAGAGAACCTCTGATTAATCCCAGCTTCCCTGCTTGACAAAATTGTATGTGTAGAAAGTTGGCCTGGCGTGTGATGAATACCTAAGGCATTATCACCTTATACCAGGCCCAGATATCCCCTTATTAGTGAAGTGTAGGCAGTGTCTAGAAGCCAGGCTCTCTAGAGGTAGCTGTGGATAAGCAGCCAAGGCTTATCTAGGAGACATGCAAAGCTCATGCAATAACACTTGTAGTCACACAGCACTTACACACATGAAAGAACCACACAGTGTTACAAAAATAAAGGTACTTTATTGTATTGACAAAAATACTAAATTACTAAATAGGCAATTCTCCAATGGGTGGTAAGTAAACACACTATTGTATGTACAGTAGTAATCAGAAATAGGCATTAAAAGTAACCGAAAGAAGTGAAAAGCAATAGACAATACTGAAGACCTGGGGCAGCGACCAAGCCATCTACTAAAAAAATTGAATTCGAAGGTTGGGTCCCCAACCAAGGAAGTGCAATTGGTAGAGGGCAGCTGGAGGAACTAGAAAACTCCTAAGGTCAGTTACAGCTTCTACCCATACCAACCCACAGGACTTCAGAGAAGGATATTGCAAGGCCAAGACAAGACTGCTAGAAACCAAAGGTGGATCCTGGAAGAGGAAAAGGAAAGGGGACCAAGTCCAGTTCACGTTTGGAGTGTCCGGTCGTGCTGGGAGAGTCACTACCCACCCGTGTGTGGATACAGGAGTTGGTCGACGGTGAGACGAAGACGGTCAGCAATGCTGCACTGGTGCAGGTGAAGAGTTCCTGGGTGATGCAGTTAACATCCCACGCTGGGTGAAGAATTGCTGTCAGTCAGTGGTGTGGAAAAAACACCAACAAGCCTTGGCAAACGCAAATGTCGCGGTTGGTGCAAAAATGGCCTTTGTAGCTGCAAGAGATGCAGTACACAGGGTTACTGTCCTGCGTGGGAAGGCAAGGACCTACCTTCACCAAAGTTGGACAGCTGGCATTGAGGACCAAGAGAGCCACTGCAAAACACTAACGTGATGCAGGATCCATATTGCTCAGGATGAGAGCAGATCCACGCAGCCGTTCGTCATTGTAGTTGGTGCCTGCTGGTGCAGGGAAGTGACTCCTTCACTCCAAGGGAGATTCCTTCTTGCTTCTTGTGTATACTGAAAACTTGCCCCCCTCAGGGGATGCACAGCTGGGGAAATGTTGCAATTGCTGGAGAGAGCCAGAGAAACAATGTTGAAGGGCGACGTTATCGCTGTTGCTGCAGATTGTAGATTCCTGTGGAGTCCAGTTTTGGTTCCAGGGGCCAGAAGTTGAAGTAAACATTGACGAGGATTCCTGCTGGAGGCTTGCACATTGAATCGGAGGACCCACCCAAGAGGGAGACCCTAAATAGCTCTGGAAGGGGGATCGGTCACTTAGCCAGGTGACCACCTATCAGGAGGGGGCTCTCACGTCACCTGTCTGACCTGTCCACTCAGATTCTCCCACAGGCCTCTGCCCACATTGGATACAAGATGGCAGAATCTAGGGGCCACCTGGAGGGGCTCTGGGCAACACCCCTGAGGTGGTGATGGGCAGGGGAGTCGTCACTCCCAGTTCCATTGTCCAGTTTTGTGCCAGGGCATGGACTGGAGGTCCCTGAAATGGTGCAGACTGGTTTATGCAAAGAAGGGCTCCAAGTGTGCCATTCAAAGCATATCAGTGGCTTGGGGAGGCTACCCCTCCCAAGACATGTAACACCTATTTCCAAAGAGAGAGGGTGTTGCCTCCCTCTCCTAAAGGAAATCCTTTGTTCTCTCTTCCTGGGCTTCAACTGTTCAAGCAGCAGGGTGGCAGAAACCCATCTGGGGGGGGTGGCAGCAGCTTGGGATTACCGGAAAACTGTAGAAAGCAGGTAGGAGCAATGATGGGGGTCCTCTAAGGAGCCCCCCGAGTGCATGGAGTCATACAACCAATACTGTCAAAAGTATTGGTGTATGATTCTGACGTGTTTGATACCAAACATGCCCACGTTCAGAGTTACCATTAAGTAGCTGGACATAGTTAGTGACCTATGTCCAGTTCACGCGTAAAATAGCGTCCCTGCACTCACGGAGTCCAGGAAAATGGAGCTGGAGTTTGTGGGGTCACCTCTACTCATACAGGCGTGCCCTCATACACATGTCTCTCCCTGTCCCTTTATCTCCCCACTTGGGTCGTTTTTCTATGCAAACTGGCAATATTTCCTTCTGAAGGCCAATATTTTCTTGAAAGGGCTATTTGGGACTGGAACTGCATGCGCCTTTTTCTTGTGAGTTCACCAGTTATTTTTCATGCTTGGATACTGGGTGGCTTCCACTTACTTTGTGTGGGTATTCTGCTCGTACTGATTGCAGGGTGAGCTGTCAGGGTGCGCTGGTGAATGTGAGGGTGGTTTAGATTTTTGTAAAAATATAAATGCAAAGCCTTGATTTGTTTCTCGCGGTCCAATTGCTGAATGCCAAGGTTGCCATAAGTTTTTTCTTTCACTACTCTACACTTGCTTATTCTTGTAGTTTTTTTTCATTCCCTTTTCTGCCTTCATCGTTGTTTTCCTATCTCTTTTTCTCCTTTCTTCCCTTTCTGTCTTTCTATCTTGCTTTGGGTCATGGTCTGTTTCTCAAACATGAACCCCAAACTCCTAAAATAAGTGCATGTACCCTCCACAGACACAT
Source organism: Pleurodeles waltl (assembly GCF_031143425.1). Classification (NCBI taxonomy): domain Eukaryota; kingdom Metazoa; phylum Chordata; class Amphibia; order Caudata; family Salamandridae; genus Pleurodeles; species Pleurodeles waltl. Next base: position 84,060,434 of record NC_090443.1, on the reverse strand, counting down.
TATGTGGTGGGAGGGCTGAGTAAGCATACTTCATAAGAAAGTGGTCTAACCTCTGGAAGGTGCAGGCAGCTAAAGCAATCATCATCATCATCATTTACTTTATTTCGGTATGAAAAACATACCATAAAAGTACAATACATAACAATATATAAAAGATATTATAAAAAAACACAGTAAGATAAGTAAAAATGTTTTTTAGAAAAGAAGTTAAAACCATAGCAGAATAAATATAAAATGTTTCTTTCTCCGATAATATAAAAAACAAGACCTCTGAACCCATAAAATGTCACCTGATATCATACAACAGGGTACAATAAATATACTTGAGGAAGTCAGAATCTAAAACACAACCATCCATTCTTATTCTTTGAGTCACTAATCTGAAGTGCCATAATTGATCCCCACATTTTTTTTACCACAGGGTGGACTATATAAGCAGAAAAAATCAAGTATGGAGAGGTTCTCTCTGCAGATAAACAATTCCCAAAGACCAATTGCAACTGATAATATAAAAACAGCGCCTCTAGTACCACAGGATGTCAACTAATATCATACACCAGAGTACAATAAATATACTTAAAAAGATCTAAGTCTAAAAGGCCGCTACCCAGTCTTATTCTTTAAAGTCGCTAGTCTGATAAGCCAAATTGATTCAAGGAATTTTGCCACTGGATAGGCTATGTGTACAGATGGATCAGATTTTAAAATTCTCTCGGCATGTAAACAACTCCTAAAACTCATTTGTTTACATAGAGGATTGATCCAAGAAGCCCTCTGTTTGTCATATGCATGACATTGAAAAAGAACATGTAAAACAGACTCTTCATTCTTGCATCTCATCGGACATAACTTAGACCCATTAATAGAATTAGGCCATTTGTAAGTTAGAGAACACAGAGGTAGGGACCCTATTCTAAATCTGATCAAAAGGGCGCGTGCAGATGGAGAAAGTGCAGCATCCATGAAGGGCTCAAACTCACAGTGGCATTTAAATTGCAAGTATCTATCAGACATGGACAACGGTGCAACCTCAGCAAACTGGGCAGTTTGAACTTTGAGCCAAAAAGCGTCCTTCAATGACTGTGCAGCGTTTTTGGGACTGGAAGATGAATCCTTCCAATAGGACCCCAAACCAAGGTGCGTTAGGGACCGTTCAACATAAACACACCAGTTAATTTTAGTATTGGGGTAGAGGGGCCATCAAATTGTGAAGCCCACATCTGAATGGAATGAGGGCATCTGATGACCATAACCGAATCCAAAACAAGAGAGGCCTTAAGGCAGCAATCTGATTAATTGAAAAAAGATTCAAGTCCATTCGAATGGGCAAAGATGGAGTGCTAGAAGGAACTTTTAACAACCTCTTCAAGAAATGATTTTCCACCCTAGCCAAATTCACCAAGTTGCAATGACCCCACAGCTCCGCACCGTACAGAGCCCCCCCCGGCTTGGGATTTATATATTTTGAGAACAGGAGTCATAGCAAAACTGGTGGAACTGGTAGCAAATCTCACAATGCCACCCGCCCTTTGCTTCAGGCACATTAGTGATTTCTGACGATGAGCGTGCCAGAAATGTGAGTCTTCTAATTTGATGCCTAGATAATCAAAAGTGCCCACTCTATCCAAGGAAACACCATCTAAATATACAGGTCCCTTCATTTTCTGCATTTTGTCCCCAAACACCATGTATTTAGTTTTTGCTGAGTTGATTTCCAAACCGTGGTTCTTGCAAAACTCCAAGAACCTTGAAAGCAGACTTGAGAGACCCATAGCTGTTCGAGAAAGTAGCAAGGTGTCATCGGCAAATAAAAGGCATGGGAACTTCTGCCCACCCATACTGGGGGCATCACCAGGACAATCTAAAAGATACGGAATACAAGCATTAATAAACAGAAGAAACAGGGTAGGCGCAAGAACGCAACCTTGCCTCACACCAAGGGCTGTGGGGAATGCTGGAGTCAGATCACCTGCCGGGCCCCATCGTACTTTGGCACAGTTGCCAGAGTAAAGATCTTTAATTATATTAATCATGGAGCCCGGGACTCCAGCAAGCCAAATCACATCTATATAGAAATGTGCTGCATATGGAAAATTATGCGTTGTGGAGTATGCTGGTTGCGGAGTTACGTCAAAAAATATAATACACTGTTCCAGCTGGAAGGAGAGAAACACGGACCCGGGTAGGTTACCCGCCGGTATTGGCAGCAAAAACAAATTAGTTTTGCGCCTGACCACTGGTCTGTGTGGTCCTATGAAGCGCGCTCCCTAATGGGGATGGGCGACAGGAATAATATATCCTTTCCAGACTAATGTAAGTGATTTGATACTTTTTACTGAGAATTTCAGGCTGCAGCAATCCACACATTTTACGATTAGGAGATACACATAGTCATTAGGTCCTGAAGAAGCGTCACTGGATCCGTATGGACCACAGAGACGCGAAACATGTTGACCCTTGATAGGGATGGCTTGGAAATTCCCCACCCTTACTTCTCTTTTGTTATAGAGTGATTGACCATTACCTCTGTTTCACTCTTGTGACTACTTTTTAATCTTGGCCTCCATCCCTCATCTGGACTAATAAATTGATTACCCGCTACAGGTTTTGAGAGCCAATTTTAACCCCCCTCCCTTATCTCCTATTTCCCCTCTTTCTTTCATACTCACACTTGGGGTTGTGGCATCATCACTAAAAAGATCTCCGGCAAAGAGCCCCCTAGTTTGGGGTGGTGCCCGTCAGACATTGCAGTGCCAGTCTGACGAGGAGCAACTCCAATGATGAAGCATGACATCCTTCTGGATGTGTGAGGTTTTTTGCTCCTAAATTTTAGGACCCTCTTCTTGGATCCTTTCTCTCCTTTTAGCTGGAACAGTGTATTATATTTTTTGACGTATCTATCAGGAGGCTATACACTGGACCATAACTCCTCCCTATCCCCTTGTTTATTGGTGGCAGAGTTAGTTTGTTAAGTCCTTGGGTAAAGGAACCTTTACACTGACAAAAAGCAACATTGTTTTATGTGTAGCTTACAAAAGCATGAGTGTTCTGCCTAAATCAGGAGTGTTTGCATGTATATTCATAATGAAAAAATGTACTCATGGCAGACCTGCTAAACACATGAGAACTTAAGATCTGATGTAATTTACTATGATGTCACTTCTTGTAAAGTCATGGGTTGTGATGCCACCCACTTCCTGTAATGCTATATGCGATGTCACGGCCTGTGATGTCACTTGCATACTACCTAACTTGGTTAGTCCCCTCACTTCTTTTTCTTAGGAATTGTGCCCTCCTTTAAAGCAACTGAATTTTAGCAGCAAGGCAATCTGTGATTGAACTTGTCTCATCACATCACTATACACTGGTGTGAGCTCCACTGGTTTTCAGAACGGCCAAGAATTACTGGGAAGCTCCTCTGCATTGTCTACACAGGCTTTGGGAGGAGCGGATTTGGAATACTTGCTTAAACAGTTTCCCAAATACACCACTGATAAAATCTAAGAGCAGCCAATGCAAAACTAGCGCCGAGCTAACACAAAGTGCTACGACTGTGAAAGAGAATCAATCAATTTTGCAAGAATCCTTTGAGGGATCCTTCGAGGGACATTCTTACTCTTCAGTCCTTTAATTAAGAATAAAAGCATATCTAAGTATGGCATTAATCTTAGAGGTGACACGCTCGACCGAGTGACTCCTCTAATGCTCTGTACGTCCGACTCTCAGGCACTACAAAGGGCCAGAGGGTGGCATGTTGGCTGGAACAAAAAATCAGTAAAAACCAATGTGGTCTCGCCGCTTCGGTTCCTTTGACTGCAATAAATTGGATGAGCTAAAACTAGGGTTTGCAGAGTTTAGTACATTATACAAAGAACTCACTCAAAAACAAAATGACCAATACGTCCATGGGTTGTCACCACTGTTCCTACCATGACCTCAGTCAACGCCACAGCTTACTTGCCCCACTAGGAACCATGACCCTAATTCCTTCTTGCACCATACAGAACCTCAACCAGTGCAACACTCTGAGTGGCCACTAGGTGTCATTGTTGCGCTGCTTCCTCCAATAATTCAGCAATGCTGTACCAGGATGAGGCCCTCAATGTCGAGCTTCTACCATTGTCCTTATGCTCCTTCGCCTCTAACGTGTCTTGAATGCTTTTTCTGGCAAACAGCCCACCTGTGCCACATGCAGCAGACTGGCCCAGCCATCACACCACGAAATATACCCATACTCAGGGCACAAGTCCTAAGAAAAGGAGTGGGGGAACTAACCAATTTAAGCAGTAAGCAAGTGACAACAGAGTGTGTGACATCACGCCGTTTGACATCACATGTGGCACCACAGGAAGTAGCATCGCAACTGGTGACCTCCCAAGAAGTGACATCAGATCATAAGACCTCGCACACATGTTTAGCAGGTCTATCATGAGTACATTTGAATGTATCACAATATTTAATCAATGAGATTTAGGGTCATATTTATCATCTTTTGACGCACGTTGGTGGTCTCACAACTTATACGTTTATGTTTTTTTAAACCCAGCCACAGAGACACTAGCAATAAGCAGAAAAGTGGCAATAAATCGGTTCTGCTAAATTGGTTGTTAAGTCTCAACTTTAACATATCTTATAAGGTTCAGGTACCTGCTGTAGAGATCTTTGTGTTCGAATAAAAATATCAGGGAATAATAATGGTAAGATAGCTTTGGAGGTTAACGTAATTGCTGGAGAGATCTATGTTTTGTCTAGTCCCAGTTTTGAATCAAAGTAGCATAGAGTGTTAACATGTCCCTTGCAAAGTACATAACGTAACATGCAGATGACAGATTTTTTTTATGGTAAATCGATAAGTGGGTTAATGCTTTTAACACAGAGATCTTTTTGTTACTTGCAGTTCATAAACTATAATTCTTCTAATACAGCACAGTTAGTTATGAAGGACTTGTGGCCCCAACACCTACTAACCATTAGTATAATGTGTAGGTGTGATGTAAAGTGCTCTGACACCCTGCAATGGGATGAGTAGCACTGGATCACACCAAAGGAGATAAAACAAAATAGTGGTATTTAAATTGTTATTTGTGTAAATATTAGGACAGACCAACACATAACATTCTTACAGTGCCTGCATATTTCTTATGTTCGGGGACTGAATAAAGTCAAAATAATGCCTCTTTACATGTGTACATGTGAATTGATAAGCTGTGTGCATTTGTTTCCCCTCTATTGTATTTAAGTTTGAGGCTTTTGATAGCTTCCAGCTAGAATACTCCAACAAAAGGAGGCCTGATGGCCCCTTAACTGCGCCCTTTTGTTATGGGCTCAGCTGAAATCTGATAAGCCCTTTGCCTGTCTGCATGTTGCTACTTGGAAAGAAAGCAGACAACGTTCAGCGCTGCTGAATGTGTCCCGGTGTCGGAAAATGGCACCGGGACAAATTAACCATAGTTCTGTGGGGCCCAACCTCTTGTTGGGGTAGACGGCATCCACCCTGGGAAAATAGTGGGTAGAAGCCGTCTACCCGCGTGTACCCTCGACTCGTGCCCTGTACGTACACTTTCTAAGATCCTCTTTTAATGAGAATGTCAAGGGTATAGCGGTCCAGAACCTGACTGTAGTAGATCCCAGAGGACTTTTACCACAAACACTGACGAACAGTTGAGTACTCCATGATCCACTAAGCCACCCAAGTTGTATTTTCCTTTAACGAACAACAGAGAAAACAACTTAATTATAGTAATCGTCAGAATCAAAGCCCATTACGAGCAGGTTCCAATGGGCTCACTGAGCATCTAAAACTGCTTAGCTTCTGTTTTCATTCTCCCTTGACACGCAGAGCTAATAGCAGAACGAAAATACCCCAAAAAGCCCTTGATTCTCCGAGGCGGGAGCCCTGCTGTTCCTGCGTCTCCCCTGCAATCTGCGGCGCGAGACGCGCGCCTGCGCCGCAGTCTTTCTCCAGGATAGGGGAAGAAGGCAGCAGATGGGCTTCATTACAGTGAGGATATAATTGGACTGATCAGCATTTAATTGCAAATTAGCTGAGGAGAGGCATATCTAGTCCAGGCGGTGAAGATTACAGTCGCTCGTTTTTATAAATTTGGGAAATGGAGAACAGCCAATAACATTGAGTCTGCTCCTGGATGGAAAAGTTGAAGCACTGAGCCTGCGCCTGGATGGAAAACTTGAAACACCAAGCGTGCCCCTGGATAGAAAGTCTGAAACATTGAGTCTGCTCCTTGATGAACAATTTGGAACATCGAATCTGGTCCTCATGGAGAATTTGAAACACCAAACTTGCTCCTGTATGCAAAATGGGATCCAAAGAAAAGGCCTGTGTTTATCAATAACTGCGGGACAGCTGGAAGTGACTCTAAAAATGTGATGGACTATATAAAGAAAGGATGCTGCCAGCTTAAACAAAGCTGTGAACTCTCTGTGACTTTGCAAATGCTGTCCAAACTTCCACTACTGTAGATTTTCCTCTTCTTTCCTCCTTGGCAAGAGAAAAGCACCAACACAACCATGTGTACTAAAAAGGGGGCAGTCTATTTTCAAACCTTGAGGGACAAGCCTGATAAATGTATCAGTCAAATCCTGTGTGAAGGACTCCTCACAGGCTAATGCTATTTGCTAATTCCTTCAGAAGGTGATTTTGAGCAAGTCCCAAGGTAAGAGCAACTTAGTAGTCCTACCATAAACTTTCAATTGATGTTCTGCAGGACCCAAAAAGGTAACCCCTTTGAAAAGGCACCAGGCTGCACAATTTACCCCAAGCACATCATTCACCATGTTTATAGAGACCAAGGTATTTCTTACCTTTGAGGCCAAAGTCACCCATTGACCAAACAGGCAAAAAACTGCCTGCCTTGTGTCAGGCAAAATTACGGAGAAGATTCTTCTCTGTCAAGGTAATGGACCTCTGCAAGAATCTTCCAGGAGGAAAATGAACCACGCAGAGAGAAGCCTCGAGTTGCTGAAGGCCTCGGTGCTCCCAGCATAAGCTTTTGGCTCTCCATCTGCAGCAACTGCGACAGAGCTCCCTCCCACAAAGACTATGGTCTACCTGCTCGATTTCAATGTGAGTGGACAGGGTAGTCAAACTTCTTCAGCGGAAGAAGGACCGTTGGAGGTTTAGCTATATGTCCTCCCATCTAATTTAGATGGGGGGGACATTTAGACATTTTTCAATGTCCATCACCACCAGGAAAAAAACTGGTGGTAAGGGGCACTAAAAAGTGCTCACTGCCAACCTTGCAATGGGAGGAAGCTCGAACGGTAAGCGGGGCAATGTTTTTTTAATTTTCAAAAACAAAATCCCACTTTGGCATTTTCTTTTTGAAAATAAGAAAAAACACTTGGTAAGTTTGCCATACAGCTCCGTCATGTTGATGGAGCCACATGGAAAAATCCCTTTGAATTGACAGGAACTTCCATGATGGTAGTTCCTGTCAATGCTAGAAATGTCTGGGGAGCCAGCCAGGAATTAAATCAAGCCCTAAATCCGCAATATTCGGGTGCCATACCAGCTGATATGCTCTCTGCCTGGATAACTTTTAGAAAGGGTAGGCATAGACTTTCACCGGCTAACTTTTTTTACACCCTGAGCTTATCAGAAAAAAAGAAAAAAATCACAAATCGCCAGGGCCTCCTATGTCACACCTTGCTTAGAAATCTGTTATGTTACACGTGATTTACAATTTTGCGTTTTAGCCGTACAGGGCCTTATAACAGTCCAAGTCATACTTATCAGTCCTTTCTGACAGAGCAGTAGATGTATCAGAGGTTCTAGTCTCATGCTAGTAGGGTGCTCCTCACGCTGGACACATGGCACTGAACTCTAAAGACTCAAACAGGAGGTTACTGCTAGCCCTCGACAAAGGGCCGTAGAAAACACATTTGCCTTTATATGGCTGCCTTGGACCCACATCGACAAACGTAATTATTGATTGTTGCGCCACTCTTCAGGTATATACCCACGACACTCCTTTGTCCTTGCAAGTAGGTTTGGACAAAGCAAATATTTTAACAAATGCATGCTATAGCTTTCTTAACTTTCCAACATGACAGATTGCTAAATATTCTGTTTTTGGCGCAGTTTCCTACGTATTCTGGGAGAATTATGTTTAAATGGATCCGAAAATGTGTGAGTGCCACCAAGGAGAAGGTTGGACGGCAGGAGTTGAGGGATGGGGAGATGTCATAAACACAAGCTGTCGAGTGTAGTTTTGGCCTGTGCCGTACTAGAGGGAGCGGGGGCACCACATCTTAGGGCTTACACCACCTGCGTGCACAGCTGGCATATGTTCCCATGGGCACACGGCTACCCATGCAGAGGGGATGGATGGTTTTAGCAGTTTGTGGGAATCGCTGCCCACAGACTTAGGTGATGGGAGGGTAAGGAGTGACACAGCAGGCAGGGAGAAGAAGTTGTGAGACTGCGCCAACATCAAAGGAATAGCGACATGACATCATTTTCACTGAATGCCTCCTGATGACTTCTCAAGAAATTACACTGCAAGACCTTTGAGTATAAGGAGTAATATCACATGTTCCTTTCAAACCTCATGAAATCTCGGAATTATTCTATAAGACATTCTATAGAATGTATAACGCTGAATAAATAACAACTTCAAAATCTCACAAAAGCATATAAAACACATCCATGTGAGGCACAATGAAGAGCATACAGTAGATGCAGTGCTTTAAATGGGCCGGTACTGTCCGGTACTGAGTACCGGCACTTTTTTGTTTTGAGAGGGAGAGTACCGGCACATCTCAGGAAAAACTTAATACTTTTAATTGGAGAGTACCGGCACTTCTAGGAAACAAGCAGGTACTCTGGCACAGAGTACCTGCACTTTAATTTTTCCATTTCAGGCACTGAGTAGATGGGTCATTCCTCCAAGCTATACAAAGATCATGTGCCCTGAAAAAGGCTCCCCCTACCCGTTGGACACAGAGAAAGCGAAACTATCTCCTCTGTGGTCTGGTGGTAGGTTGATAATCTCTACTTATCCACCAAAGGCCTGAAAGGCAGGTGCTATTCTATTCCTCTAAACGTTAGTAAATGTAACTTTGTAACTGGCCTAATCCTTTAATGGATAAAATGAAGCAGTGGCCACTCACAATGTTTTGTTGGTCCACCTTTGATGTTTGCACCTTTGTCCACCGCCGGACCAGCTAAATCCCACATCCCTTCTCTTTGCTAATCTTGAGAGATCTCAGATGGCAGCAGTTACTCACAGCGTATGTGGCCTGTGCAATTGCACATGTGCCCAAGGTCCATAGACCACATCAAACCACCACCAAAACAACCTAGGCTCCTGATAGCTGCCACTTATGTACAAGGTCTGCCTTGGAGATTCTTGCTGATTTTATTTTTGCCCGATACCACACAAAATAATGTCAAGTAAAACTTCACTCTTTCGCTTTTTACATAACATATTTTCTGGGGTAACTTTAAAGACTACCTCATTTTGCAACTTTTCTTACCAATGAAAACACTAATCCAGAGGACTTCCTAATGCACTTAAAGTGTTCGCAGGGGGTGGGGCGGTATATGTTCTTAATGACTCCACTCCACTGCTGCAATTTGCTTCCAGGCTATTCCATTCATTTAAAGAAATGCACTTGGTGCATTCTTTAAATATTTTTTTTTAATTTACCGTTCCAGGGTGGACGTCTGTCATCGATAAATTAAAACAAGAACAAAATGGCTGCCACATTATGATGCACGCACGCACAATTATGGGGACACTGGGAAGGCCATAATGGCACTATGCATGCGTAATTAGACCAGAGTGCATTTGCATCATTACACTTTTTGCTGAAACTGTTTAACATTGACAATAACCATTTCTGCGAGGTTTTTTTTATTATTCTGGTGGATGCTGAATACCATGCTGAATGGCATCAACAAAAGTATTGACTAAGTCAATAGGTCTGCATTGACAAAGCCTTAAGACGAGACCTTCTGGCTTTGCCAATGCTTGTGGCAAAGTGAGACATGTTTTTCAATTCAGACTTTGACCTAGAGCAAGAGAGAAAGGAATGTAAAAAGCAGAATACAAGAGGAAGCTGAAAGATAGCAAAACAGTGACAAGGGGAGACAGCAAGGATAAAAATAATCTGCCAGAGTGATATAAATAAACAGGAAGTAGAAGGGGCCGGGAGAAAGGTATGAGACGGAATCGAGACTAGGCAGCTTGGTGTTCGAAGCACCGGCTTTCGACAGCACCTTTTCGGTCCTGCGCTTTTTGGAGAGAAAAAATGAAGCGCTGAAGCTTGCCTATGTTTTTCAGACACTCAAGGTAAACCGCGGAGCCGGCCTCGAGGGACAGCCGTAGTTTGTCTCTCTGCCAACCCACCGAGCCTCAAGGCCCTCCGAACGTCTCTACCACTCCCTCCATTTTAATCCGCCCGTCCAAACCAATTTGCGTTCGCAAAGACAGCTTGCAGGTACTAATCCTCTACAAATTGATTTCCAAGTGAATATTTATTGAGGTCTGAAAAGTGCATTACGTATAAATTGATTAGCTCGCTAATTGGCTGTTGATTGTCACAGCGACTGATGTGTAATTTGGGAGATAGCTGGAAGGGACGCTCAACTCCTGATGCATGGGTGAGTTAGTCCCTGCAACAAGGCGCCGGCGGCAAGCTAACTGGATCACTGTCAGCACACACAAAGTAAGCGCCTGCCTGGAAAGACAGCGTTTACAATTATTTCCTGTTGGTTGTCTGCCTTGTTTTTAAAGTTCTTCTACTATTATATGAATCACGTTTGAAAGAAAAAAAAACATGACGGAACAGACAGCACACGAACCTCCTTAGTCAGTCCTTCCGCAGTTTGAGCATTTTAGGAGGGGGTTAAGTGACGCGCGACACGCCCTGCCCACCCTTTCAAAAGTACTTCCTTGCTGTTCCGGGGAGGTAGACAGGATGAGAAGTTACGATCCACGGTGTTGCAGTGGGATGTACCTGTTCTTTCTGTGATGAGGAGAGGCCTTTATTACTACTCTCTGAGCTTCAAGGTCGAATTGAGACCAAAAATGGGCCTGGGCGCTCCAAAAAGAGCCCGTATAAGCCAATTAAAAATGCTTGGTTCGTGGTAAGGAGCACATTTTGGGATAAATTAGTGTTAAATAAAACATTTTAACGATTGTAAGGCAAGTACCATTGGCCAAGGAGGGAAAGTATTATTCAACATGAGCTCGTCTAGAAGATGCCTGACAGTCACCGTTCATTCTATAAATCTTCATAGCCTGAGGTCCCTTATTCAGATTCTCACCCTCAGATCCCTGACAATCCTTCTCACTGTCAGGCCCAAAAGCGACCTCAAGTATCCGTACCTCCCAGTGACCAGCAGATCCCCAGGGGCTTCTATTCACCCCTGTGACACTTGCAGCGCTGGACTGGGGAAACAAAAGCACCACTGACAAAAATGATGATACCAGCCCGCTCCCCTCATCTCCTCTCTGTCTCTTTCCGTCCATCCATACATTGTTATCCTTGTCTCCTCTCTCTCTTCTCACTCTCAAATCTATTTCTCTCCACCTCCTTCCCTCCCCCTCTCTATCTTGAAGACTCCCCCATTGGTCTTCTGCAGTTAACTTCTGTGAGTTTGGGAAAATGACAGCCAGACCAGGAGCAGCCCTTGGCTTTCAAAACCGGCCTCCAAGGGCTCAGCCCACAGAGGAAATGCTAGGTCGAATAAAAGGCCAGGCCAACCCTAGACACTTGAGCTGTGCCAACCCTGAGGGCGTGAGGTCCTTGCTATCCGTCTGTTGCTCTATAAGGTATGCGCTCCCTCTTAGACCCCTGCAGATCATTTCCAACCTCAGGCCCCTTGTGGCTCCTGCTTATACTGAATTTCTCACAGGTTCCTGCTTACTCTAAGAAGCCACTGCTATTCTGCTCACCTTCATGTCCCCTGACACCCATGCTCAGCCTTAGAGCCTGTAGATTTTGCTTCCTTTACCTGGAAGTGCCATCTAACCTTCAGGATGCTGAGAACCATGTTCACTGGAGGCTTCCATTTACCCTCAGTTGCCCAGAAGCTCTGCTCACTGTAAGGCCTTGAGCTGGTTATCCCATCCGTGTAGCACTTTGCCCAATTGTTCCATATTTTCCATGCTTTTGGGTACAAACACTAGCCTCATATTTTGAAGTTCAAGGATATAGCGTCCATCAATACCGCGTTTCCACTCCTTGACACTTGTGGGTGTTTGACTTCTCCAGTTCTGGGCAATGTCTCTCTTCCTCAATGTTAAACTTAGTTTTAGGACTATCTTTTCAGCATCTGTGAAGCCGTTGTCCTCTATTACTTTGAGCAAGGCCAATTTTGGCCGCTGGTCTGTTGGTCGTTTCATAATAGTGTGAAGAGTGCAAAAACTCTCTGACCAGAAAGGTCCAGATGACAGGTCCAAACAGATGGGTAAAATGCCCTATAATGGCCTGGCATCTTAGGCATTCTGTACGTGGTCACTTCTGAAAATGCCAAAGTCTTTTGGGAGTCATATATATTCTGCAGAGGTATTTAAAGGGTATGAGACAAATCCTGTTTGAGACTGATACTTCATGTGGAGCCATAAGAGCAAACATCACATCCATTCCTCATAGTCCAACTGACTTAGAAACTGTTTGCTATGCTTCCCTAAGTTTAATAAAGTTGGCCTCTAAATTGATCCTGAGGGATGGATATATTTATCTTTGCCGTCTGAGTGGAGAGGAGAAGTTACCAGTTTCTCTTCCAAATGGCTGAATTCTGGGACCTCCTTGAGATTGGATATGTAGGGTGTTAATTCATGCCTAAATTGGAGGTGCCCATAGAACTGGTTTTGTAACAACCCATGTCCAACTCTGATTTCCACAAATGTCTTCAATTGTCCACCTATGGTCACCTCTCCCGGATTAGGTATTCCACAATCTCAGCCCCCAAAACCCTTCAATGCTGCCACCTCTGGACTGGTGGTCCCTACCCACAGCAGGGTCTGTTCTATGAGGCTGCCCGCCCAGCCAATATGCTTGTTTGATGATTTCCAAGTTTCGCAAACCACTGTGCTGCAGGTGGCATTCCAGAGGCTAGCTTTACCCATATAGATGGTGAATCGGGTCTCTCCCCCAAGATCCACAGCTTCACAGCACATGCATGATCTACAGTGAGTCCCACATTTGCGGAGTGAATACAGTTGTTCGCCACCATCTGAAGAGCAGCTAGGTAATAAGACACTGGATCTATCATCGCTAAGCCCCCATCATAAGTCAATTAGCAGCATTTCCAAAAGGAAGTCCGGGGATGGGCTTTACTCCATTGTAAAGTTCTTGACACAATGTCAGGGACTGAAGGTTGCCTCGGGGTACAGCAAAGGGATACATTTGTAGAGTATACAAGATCTCGTGGAAAGTAATCATTTTCAGTAGGGCGATTCATCGACGTGGGCAGTGACATCCAAGTCTGTGTATTTCTAAGAATACAGTAAAGTATGGGGCTATCTCCTTCATCCTCGTGAGTTAGCCCCGTTTTAATTTATCACTTTCCTATTCTCCCATTCTCTCCCTTCTACTCCTCTGTTCTTCCCTCTCTTTTCTTTCAGCTTCTTACCTCCTTTGTCCCATTCTACTTCTTTCTTTCTTTCCATTTCCCTTCTTTTCTCTAATTCTCTCTTACTTTCCCCTGTATTTGCTCACATATTTTCTCATCTTCCCTCATTCCTCTGACTTCCCTGCAGGTCCTTTCTTTCACTATTTTTCCGTCTATCCGACTCTTATTCTTTGCTCTCTTATTTTCTTTCATTGGTGCTTTATTTTAGTTCTCTCTTTTTCGATCTCACAAAATCTCCCTCTTTTTCAATAGTCAGTTCTATTCACTTCCCTCTGCCCATTACACTCCTGGGTGGCAAGCACTATACCTAATGTTATGTTCTGGGGAGTCCCATTGATTGCTTTGCATCAGTTAGGGTGAGCCAGGCAAGAGGCCTTGGGCCTGATTTAGAGTTGGACCGTAACAGATACTCTTCCTACTAAAACCAGAGGTTCATTTTCTGATGGTATTTCCTTCACCATAGTATCTCTATGGTGAAGAAAATTCCATCAATGGATTCTCCTTACAATTTAACGCTTCCAGTAGAAATTAGAGGAAGCTCCGTTACGACCTACTTGTTAGGTTCTTAAACTGCTGGACCTTAAGAGAACTAAGGATTATGTGCGAGGCACTATCCTTTCTTCCCCTTTTTCCTTTTTTTTTTTTTTTAAACTTCTTTTTATTGAAGTCACCTTATTGGTGCAAGGCCTTACAAACATAAACTAGAAATAAAAATTCTAGCACTGTTTCAGCAGTGTACACATGAGTCTACATACAGTATTAATGGGTATATCTGCCTTAGGAGCATCTCAAAATAGTACTATCCAACATCCGTCCCATGCTCCTCTCCTAGATCAAGCGCTCTTGCTGGCTCCCCTCCTCCTCCTACCCTTTGAAGTTTCACCCCCTGTGCCCCTGGGAGCATCGGTTCACGCTTTGGTATTCCTTCCATTGTCCCCAAAGATTGTCGAATTTTCATGGATTGCTCAGGATGACTACACTGTCTCTTCTGCCTACAAGCACCAGTCCACATGGGCCATCCATGCTACCAAACCCGGGGTCCCTGGGTTCCCCCACCGCTGGATAATGTTCCGCTCAGCCACACTTAATTTAACATTAGAAAACAATAATATGTGTTTAGCTACTGTCTGACTCCCTCCATTTTCTCAGGGCCAAAAATGGGAGTGATGTCCAGATCTTCTTCAGCCACTACCACAATTGTTCGACTCACTTTTTCCCAGAAAATTTGTAGCCTCAGACAGCCTCAATGTATAGAGTAAAGTCCCTGGTTAGCTGCAGCCCCCCAAACACTTATCATGATCTATTTTCCCCATGGAGAGAGCCGGGTCCTGGTGAAATAAACATGGTGCAGTACTTTCAGCAGCATCATGTGGAACCCCTCCCTGATAGACACCTCTCTAGTCTATCAGCAAGCCTCTTCCCAGCCATCCATATGCCTACCTTGGTTGGGGGGCAGGTATGTCAAGGGGACGCAAGTGGTGGGGGACGCAAGAAGTCTATTTTACATTGGTGTCTCCTCACCCACCTCCTGTTGTCTATTATACATACTAACTGATACAGACTGGCTAGCTCTTGTCAAGCATGCCAGCACTTTACCTGCCTTGTGGCCTACTTCAAACAGTTTGTGCTGCTTTGCCCTATACTGCACTTTGGCAACCCCTTCAACTCAACAGTTATAATAGTCCCTGGCTCAAGTCGATGGTATAGCTCAGACATAGGAGTTTAGACATACCCTCACTCCTATCTCTGCATAAAACCTCCCAACACAAGGTCCAGAAACCAACACCACCATGTCTGTTGATACAATAGATGCTGATTGTGTTGCCTGATAAAATCTGGATGGTGCTTCCTGAGGGGGAAGGGAGAATTGCCTTCAGGGCAAGGCAGATTGCCCACAACTCCAGCACAAGTAGGTGAAGCCATTGGTTAAAAGCAGACCAAAGGCCCTACAACATCATGTTACCCAAAGACGAGGCACCCATAATGACCGTGGCCTACAACTGTGGAAGACTAGAGTGTTGACTCAAAGTAAGGTCAGGAAGGATACATTTGCTACTGGAAATCCCAGAGACTGCAGTGGAATATGTGTAGCTGAGAGACTCATTTGATGTTGGCACCATGGTTACCTTAGACCCCACTAAACTGCTCTCATTTGGATTGAGCACCAACTGGATGCATATGGCTATCAAACCAAGCAGGTGGATGACTTGCAGAACCGGGATAGTAATGTGATTCACGATTAAGGCATGTTGAGGAGAGCACCTCAAATCAGGATGTTCCAGGTGGGAGGATAGGAAGGTGTGGGCATAACCTCTGTGCATAACTGGAGCACCCAGTGATCTGCAATGATCATCTCCCAATTGCTAGTAAAGTGGGCGATCCACCCATTCTCCCCGTCTGAAGCTGGTGGTATGCATCTAAAATGTTTTAGGGTACTGAAATCAACTCTGAGGGTGGCACCAGTGAAGGTGTCAGCAACCAATCTGAAGGCATGACAGACGCCACCATGATAGGCAGGGGCTTTTTCAAATCAGTACCAAGGCAGGAGCTCGTGGAGGCTCAGATTCAGTTAACCATGGGGTTGGAGATGCTGAAATCACTCAATATGCAGGAATGGACCAACACTTAGGAAGTTATCCAGAGGGTAGCCAGGCCTTCCTGAAAATGCCCAGCATAACTTGTCGAAAGGTCTCAGCCTAAGAATAGTCAGCAGATGGAGTCTGGATCTCCAGCTTTATCCCCTTCAGAAATTGGATTGATTCTGAGTGCTCAGGAAGAAATGATCATTGAAGAACTGTGCTGATCCTCCTAAAGATCACGGAGGTCGGCCATTTATTCAGGGAAGAAGACTTCTCTTTCTAATGCCATTTTTGTGTTTCTTGCTGGAAAATCCCTTGGGGATCATTTTGTGTCCAGTGACTTACTTGAACAAGGGGAGGTGGATCAGTTGAGAGTGTCCTTACGGACCTCAGTTAAAACTAGTTTAGCCGTCCACTCTCTGATGGCCTTCAGATGCATCATATAGGAAGAGTCACAGGCTGAGGGGTCATGGTTGAATCGAAATCACTGATTCAAAAGTCAGAGGATATGAAAAGCACTTCTAAGAACATTGTCATCAAGGGTTTTAACCCCAAGGCATTAGGTGGGGACTTTTGACTTAGTCGCTGTCAATTTCCTCAGGGAATTCATCTTAAAACACGGAGATGAGCTACAGCCCGTGTCAAAGAGGTGCGTGAAATCAGGAATTGATGCCAGTGTGCCCAGTAAGTGCTTTATACACACACACTGATAGCATTATATCCAGATGGAGGCCAAGACTGAAGCCATCTGGTAGCACTGGAGAATTATGGCTGGAAAAGGGTTTTTCAAGTTACAACCTGGAGCAAACATGATGTTTTGAGGTGAGGAATATGCAGAAAGAAGTATCCATCAGAAAGACACCTTTGACATTCCCATAACATAACAATGCATCGTTTCCCCGTAAATATCAAGGAATAGAACACTTATCTTGATATACAACCCTAGAATTGCAGAGAGCAAGGCACCCAATCCTATCTCATTGTGATTTCCTCTTGCTGGGTTAGAAACAAATGTTTACCTGTGACTTCAAGTGACGTGTTGGCAAGTGTATGTGCCTGCTTTCAGAACTGGAGCTCTACTGGTGAATCTGGGATCTTATCAGATCTAGAGACTTAACAGTGGTTCTCAGAGGCTACAAGCAGCCTCAATGAGGTTCTTTGATCTGCTGGTAGATCCAGAAGCCTTACTAAGGGGCACATTTACAAGCCCCTTGCACCCCTTAGTGCTGTACCTTCATTTTTTTTTACACTACTGCGGTGCTGAACAGGGCCTCACCCTACACCATATTTACAAAGTGGCACAATGTTAGCATTGTGCCACTTTGTAAACCCTTGCGTCACATTATACCTGCGCCAGATATAATGTATGCAAGGGGGGCGTTCCCCGCAGGGAGGCCCAAATAAATTGTGCAGTGAAATTTACAAGATTTCACTGCGCCATTCTAGGATCATTTTTTAATGCCTGCTTAGGTGACGCTAGTGCTATTTCCTATGGGCTTCCCTGAGCTTTGCTGGACTAGCGTCAAATTTTTGGCCGCTAGTCCAGCAAAGCGCCACAATAGTGTCAAAAATGTTGATGTTATTGTGCTAATATGCGCTCAATGAAGACCCTCAGCCATCAATCAATACAATACTTCGTTGTCTGGACACTGTAGGCCCAATGGACTAAGGCATCTGTACTTGTAGGTTCCATTTACACATATAAATAGTATGATTTACAAGTGGAAAAACACATTTTGTACTCAGAAAACATGGACTGAAATTAGTAAATGTATCTATTCACGTAATGTTACCCCAGCCTGATGTGATGTTATATGGGAGTAAATCTGCTCCCTGGGCCATAAGTGAACATTTCAAAGCAGAGATGTCCTGGAACGTTTGTGTAGATTTTGGGCATTCATCACAAACGTTTTCTTGCTCCAGAAATGTTTGAAGATTCTTGTGAAGGGAACATAAATGTCGTTTCAAGGTTGGAATGAACAGAGTATGGGCCCAATACTGTTGGAGGCGCAAGTTAAGGAGTTTCGCCACACAGACTAAAAAAGCCAAGTAGAGAAAAAAAGAAAAAAAGTAGAAGTTTAAAACGCACTTTTTGCAACTGTTTATACATCCATAAAAATAACTAGTTTCACCTGTGAATACTTCTCTGAAGTTGTCAGGGAGTGCTCCAGCTATTATTTGGGAATTCCAAAAACGTGTAATACACAGCCACATTTATATTTTTGTAATTAAGCTATGACGCCGAACCCTGACAGTAAGATGGGTGTTACTAGCTCAAATGTGTTTGATTCTTCGAGATCCTCCGCTGGAGTGCCGCGGCCCATCTGACAAGTGCATTTGTGTTTTCTCACCAGAAACTCAGACAATGCCATGCACGGACTGATCACAAAATGTCAGTGCTGAACGATGCCTGCCTCTTCGCCCCTAGACTCTCCACTAATGCTTTACTACAGCTTAACATTCTAGCGTCTCCATGATAAGCGCCTCTGTTTTACCACGAATGGCCAACGGGTGCCACTATTGCACAAAGTGCCTATTGTGCGTATTCCGGGCCATACGTCAATGCACTACTAAGACTGGCCACCGGGTGGCAGTGCTGCGTCAATACCTATGTTAACTCTCCAGAAGTCCTATCAGTCACATGTCGGATCTTCTTGTTTGGGCTCTACGTCCAAACAAGTGACCTTGTGATGGGTGGGGAAAATCGCGGCCACTGCAGGCACCACCCACCACGTCTCAGGCACCCGAAAGCTTGGAGTGACTGAAATGTTACATGAACAGGAATAGCACGCCTTGTGAAGTTTTGTGAGCTGTAACACTGAGCTTCTGCGTCTCCTTTAGTGCTGCACTTAAAACCACAGAGGCTGTTAGGCCCAACAGTCCTCAGTGGGTCCAGGCAAGCATCAAGTTGACAACTAAGATGTGTGTTGGGGGTGTACCTATGCTAGCGGCCCTGCCAACTCACATGAGGCCACCGAGTGTCATACGACTTCGGCTACCTTCACACAGTCACCAGTTGAGGAGCCGAAGTCACACTGTGACAGAGAAGAGGGGCTGGACACCACTTCACAAAGTGGCAGTCCAGCTTGTCTTTGTAAGCTGTAAGCAGCCGATGTCCATTAAGGAATGTGAATACACCTCGGGACATTGGCGACAGGCTCAGCTACTCTTTTTTTGGGTGGAGCATGGAGATTAGTGGAGGGCAGATGCTCTCTCTTCACATGGTGACATTTACTTTTAGGATAGCAGGTCTGCCCTAAATGCCATTATAGGTGCCTGTTCTAAAGGTATAATTCTGTTTTTACCTATAGGTGCACTTTAGGTGGGATGGCCCATCTTTAGGTGCTTCAGGGGGCTCAGCTCCTCCTGAACTTTCAGTCATTATTCTACTTGTTTGTCTAAATTTAGTCACCTGCGACACAACAAGGTTGCCTTGGGTCCTAGTACAAACAAGAAAAATGCTATCCATCAACTAGTTTGATGGTTTAAAAAATATATAATTGGGTGCAGTGGGCCTGTATAGCTCTTGGCCAGGTGCCACTGCACCTGCTGCAATAGCGCTATCTCTACCCCATGACCTAAACAGATAGCTCCCACATGGACCACTGCAGAGACTCCAGACATACAGGGAGTGGGTGATGAACACATCCGTCACACATCACCCCCTTCAATCCAATGATGGAAATTAGACATATGAGTGCATAGGTGCGTTACCTATGATTTTAAAGGGTGTCATGCGTTACTGCCACACACGGCAACATTTTAAAACTGTAGAATGGGAGATTTCGAAAAGAATTCGAGGAATATTCTTCCCACTTTGACATATTTATGCGAAGGCAATCCTTAGGCAGGAAACCCCTAAAGTAAAGCCATTTTTTGGCTTAAAAAATCGGGTGACTCCCGCCTGAATCTGGTCTTTTGACATGTATGGCGGCTGCCCTTCTTTAAATCAAACTGTATAACCTTGCCTGTAACCCACCCTGCGCGGTCTCTCACCACCAGAACATCCATCCTGGCCAGCTAGCGATTCTCGGACATGACTGTCCTGGCTGTCCGTGCACAGCGAAGACTTGGCTCCCGTCAGCAGCCCGGGGTGCTTATATAAAATGAAACAGTGGCACTTACAACGGCATTCGTGTAATCGTATCCCGTGCACACCGCGCCAGGTCCATTCTGTCCACTTCTGCCTGATCGATCATGCGCAGGACATAAATTCCCACCGCACCACTCGTGTCCGAAATGTAATTTCCTCCATCAGACTGAGGCAGGTGACTTACTCTGTGACGCCTGCTAGACAGAGACAGGCTACAACAAGCACTGGCAAAGCCAATAGATCTCATCTTTGGGACCTATGGTTGGGCCAGTGCCTTTTGGCAATGCTGTGGACAGCATCAGCAAAATCAGGCACAATGGTGCCGCTGCTATAGAGGCCACGTCGTTTTGTGGGCACGTGCGTGCGTGATGATGTATGCACAGCATGCGTCATCATGAGAGCACCATTTCCTTTTTAACTTATATATCTGCAAGTAAAAAAAAATTGAAGTGGTGAAAAAACTTTTTTTACAGTTGAGAGGTACAAAATAATAAAGTATTTTTTAAAAAGGACCAGAGGAGTAGGGAAGCAATGGAAGGGCTAGTTGAGGACATAAAAGTGGGGAGTAAAATACAAATAAAGCCATGTCTCGGGAGGAGGGAAAGCGTAGCACACCAGACAAAGGGAAACACAAATGGTAGGAGGGGAGAAGTACAGGAGGGAAGAGCAACAGTGGAACAGGGAAGAAGTACATGAGCGACAAAGCATCAGAGCATAGAGGAAGCACACAGAGAGACAGAGCAGCAAACGAGAGAGAGCAACAAGAAGCATGGGTGGGGAGAAGCGCACTAGGGAGAGAGCTTGAAAATACATGCACTCTCACTGGGTGTTTAACCAAAAAGAAAAAAAGTAATTCCTAAAAGTGAGTAAAGGAAGGATATAAGTCAACAAATCCGATGGATGGTAAATAGGCTCTGCTCCAGAGGAGGAACAAACACAAGAAGAGGAAGAAAACAACTCAATATGAAGCATGTAAATGAGAGTGACAATATAGCCAACTAATGGTAAGCAGTGGGTGGGCTTTAAGCCCACTGTAAATTCTTGGTAAGCCCACAATAGGTGTTTCTAAACCAGGCAGCTTGTGCTGTCGGGTAGGCAAGACTTAAAAAGGAAGCTCAGTTTCACAACTTCAAGCACTCCAGATGTTGCCCTCCCTGTTCTGTGTCTTTCTTACAAGCAAGAAGAAGGATTGTGGTTCAGTGTCTCTGTGCACTGCTTTAGGTGGCTGGTGGACTTTTACCTCCCTGACTGGCACATTAAAAACATGTAAACATGTACAATGATTCACAGGTTGGTGGAACCGGGATCTTATTTAGAAGATACTCCTTCCAATATTAATACATTTAAAGAGCACAACACCATCTGGAACAATGGGTGTCCTGTCCGTTCATTGTAAGAGGCTGGACTGGCTTGTAGTGAGTACCAAGGGGTACTTGCACCTTGCACCAGGCCCAGTTATCCCTTATTAGTGTATAGGGTGTCTAGCAGCATAGGCTGATAGATAATGGTAGCTTAGCAGAGCAGCTTAGGCTGAACTAGGAGACGAGTGAAGCTCCTACAGTACCACTAGTGTCATATGCACAATATCATAAGAAAACACAATACACAGATATGCTAAAAATAAAGGTACTTTATTTTTATGACAATATACCAAAGTATCTCAGAGTGTACCCTCAGTATGAGGATAGCCAATATACACAAGATATATATACACAATACCAAAATATGCAGTAATAGTCTTAGAAAACAGTGCAAACAATGTATATTTACAATAGGATGCAATGGAGACACATAGGGATAGGGGCAACACAAACCATATACTCCAAAAGTGGAATGCGAACCACGAATGGACCCCAAACCTATGTGACCTTGTAGAGGGTCGCTGGGACTATTAGAAAATAGTAAGGGTTAGAAAAATAGCCCACCCCAAGACCCTGAAAAGTGAGTGCAAAGTGCACTAAAGTTCCCCAAAGGACATAGAAGTCGTGATAGGGGAATTCTGCAGGAAAGACACAAACCAGCAATGCAACAACGATGGATTTCCAGTAGAGGGTACCTGTGGAACAAGGGGACCAAGTCCAAAAGTCACAAGCAAGTCGGAGATGGGCAGATGCCCAGGAAATGCCAGCTGGGGGTGCAAAGAAGCTGCTACTGGACAGTAGAAGCTTAGGTTTCTGCAGGAACGACAAGGGCTAGAGACTTCCCCTTTGGAGGACGGATCCCTCACGCCGTGGAGAGTCGTGCAGAAGTGTGTTCCCACCGAAAGACCGCCAACAAGCCTTGCTAGCTGCAAATCGTGCAGTAAGGGTTTTTGGACGCTGCTGTGGCTCAGGAGGGACCAGGATGTCGCAAATTGCGTCAGGAGACAGAGGGGACGTCGAGCAAGACAAGAAGCCCTCTCAGCAGCAGGTAGCACCCGGAGAAGTGCCAGAAACAGGCACTACGAGGATGCGTGAAACGGTGCTCACCCGAAGTCGCACAAAGGAGTCCCACGTCGCCGGAGAACAACTTAGGAGGTAGTGCAATGCAGGTTAGAGTGCCGTGGACCCAGGCTGGACTGTGCACAAAGGATTTCCGCCGGAAGTGCACGGAGGCCGGAATAGCTGCAAAAGTCGCGGTTCCCAGCAATGCAGTCTGGCGTGGGGAGGCAAGGACTTACCTCCACCAAACTTGGACTGAAGAGTCACTGGACTGTGGGAGTCACTTGGACAGAGTTGCTGGATTCAAGGGACCTCGCTCGTCGTGCTGAGAGGAGACCCAGGGTACCGGTAATGCAGTTCTTTGGTGCCTGCGGTTGCAGGGGGACGATTCCGTCGACCCACGGGAGATTTCTTCGGAGCTTCTAGTGCAGAGAGGAGGCAGACTACCCCCACAGTATGCACCACCAGGAAAACAGTTGAGAAGGCGGCAGGATCAGCGTTACAGAGTTGCAGTAGTCGTCTTTGCTACTTTGTTGCAGTTTTGCAGGCTTCCAGCGCGGTCAGCAGTCGATTTCTTGGCAGAAGGTGAAGAGAGAGATGCAGAGGAACTCGGATGAGCTCTTGCATTCGTTATGTAAGGAATCCCAAGAGACAGAGACCCTAAATAGCCAGAAAAGAGGGTTTGGCTACCTAGGAGAGAGGATAGGCTAGCAACACCTGAAGGAGCCTATCAGAAGGAGTCTCTGACGTCACCTGGTGGCACTGGCCACTCAGAGCAGTCCAGTGTGCCAGCAGCACCTCTGTTTCCAAGATGGCAGAGGTCTGGAGCACACTGGAGGAGCTCTGGGCACCTCCCAGGGGAGGTACAGGTCAGGGGAGTGGTCACTCCCCTTTCCTTTGTCCAGTTTCGCGCCAGAGCAGGGCTAAGGGGTCCCTGAACCGGTGTAGACTGGCTTATGCAGAAATGGGCACCAAATGTGCCCATGAAAGCATTTCCAGAGGCTGGGGGAGGCTACTCCTCCCCTGCCTTCACACCATTTTCCAAAGGGAGAGGGTGTAACACCCTCTCTCAGAGGAAGTCCTTTGTTCTGCCATCCTGGGCCAGGCCTGGCTGGACCCCAGGAGGGCAGAAGCCTGTCTGAGGGGTTGGCAGCAGCAGCAGCTGCAGTGAAACCCCGGGAAAGGCAGTTTGGCAGTACCAGGGTCTGTGCTACAGACCACTGGGATCATGGGATTGTGCCAACTATGCCAGGATGGTATAGAGGGGGCAATTCCATGATCATAGACATGTTACATGGCCATATTCGGAGTTACCATTGTGAAGCTACATATAGGTAGTGACCTATATGTAGTGCACGCGTGTAATGGTGTCCCCGCACTCACAAAGTCCGGGGAATTGGCCCTGAACAATGTGGGGGCACCTTGGCTAGTGCCAGGGTGCCCTCACACTAAGTAACTTAGCACCCAACCTTTACCAGGTAAAGGTTAGACATATAGGTGACTTATAAGTTACTTAAGTGCAGTGTAAAATGGCTGTGAAATAACGTGGACGTTATTTCACTCAGGCTGCAGTGGCAGGCCTGTGTAAGAATTGTCAGAGCTCCCTATGGGTGGCAAAAGAAATGCTGCAGCCCATAGGGATCTCCTGGAACCCCAATATCCTGGGTACCTTAGTACCATATACTAGGGAATTATAAGGGTGTTCCAGTAAGCCAATATAAATTGGTAAAATTGGTCACTAGCCTGTTAGTGACAATTTGTACAGAGAGAGCATAACCACTGAGGTTCTGGTTAGCAGAGCCTCAGTGAGACAGTTAGGCACCACACAGGGAACACATACATATAGGCCACAAACCTATGAGCACTGGGGTCCTGACTAGCAGGGTCCCAGTGACACATAACAAACATACTGAAAACATAGGGTTTTCACTATGAGCACTGGGCCCTTGCTAGCAGGATCCCAGTGAGACAGTGAAAACACCCTGACATACACTCACAAACAGGCCAAAAGTGGGGGTAACAAGGCTAGAAAGAGGCTACTTTCTCACACAACCCCCCCCCCCAAACGAAGGACAATAAGGCTAACCTTGGCCAGTTGAGACTTTATTGTCTAAGTGGTGATAAGTAGAGAGTAGCTCTGCAATAGACTGGTTACTCCCTTTATCATCCACTATATGGTTACTTCCCTGTGGGGATGTAAACCACCCTGTTTGAAGTTTTTTAGCTAAGCAACAATGTGAAGATGTATTTTCAGAGTTTCTATCAGTAAGTTTTAGTTTAGAGCAGTGGGAATTGTCCACTGATCCTATTTGTAGTGATGGAAATGCCAGACAGGGATGCTGTCTCAGAAAAGCCATAGCTGGGCAAAAACTTTGTCCATATGGCTGGAAGAGAGAACAGGGATGCTGTTTCTCTTGAGTTGGAGCAGGGCAGGGATGCTGTCCTATGAGCTCCACACTAGGACAGGGATGCTGTCCTAAGTGTTGTGAGGCAGTGCAGGGTTTCTGCACTAAAGTTTCTCTGGGAGGGTTGCAGGGATGCTCCATGTTAACTAAAATGGTGCTCTTTTTCTCACCAATGTTAGTTATCCCACAGAGAGGTACTTCTACCTCAGGGAGTCCAGCTTTGACAGCTGATGATTCCCTTGGAACAGGTGCCACTCCAGGAGAGGTTTCTCCCACCACAGGAATGGTATCCTGAATGGTAGGGTGGTTAGGGGATACTGTGATACCCTTTTTACCTGTTGATGGAGAGTGATCCTGAGTTTTCAGGCCTTCTCTCCTTTGCTTTTTCATTTCAGTAGAAATGAGAGGGAACAATTGCTCAGGGATGCCCAGCATGGCTGCATGGGCATAAAACTCTACATCAGCCCAACCTGAGGCCTCTAGGTCATTACCTAAGAGACAGTCTACAGGTAAGCTAGGTGATACCACCACCTGCTTAGGGCCAGTAACTCCACCCAACTAAACTGAATTATAGCTAAGGGAAGAAACTTAGTGGAGTTATGGACATCAATAATTTTATACTGTTGTCCAATGATGTTTTGTTCAGGAGCCACTATGTTTTCAGTCACCAAAGTGATACTGGCACCTGTGTCCCTGTAGGCCAAGGCCTCAACACCATTTATTGAAACTGTCTGCCTGTACTTATCCATTGTAAGGGGACAAGCAGCCAGTGTGGCAAGGCCAATGCCACTAGGTGTGACAGAAACTGTCTTGGGAGTGACTACCCCAGTTTCTACTATGGACCCATAAGTGAACCCAACTACACCCTTAACTTGACTGTTGCCAGCAGTCCCACCACTAGTACCACTACTGCTAGGGGCACTAGAGCTTGATGTATTAGTGGTGGTAGGCTCAGGGGGTTTACCTGGACAGGACTTATCCCCTGGCCTATGGCCTCTGTTATTACACACAAAGCACCAAGGCTTTTTAAATTGTGTAGGATTAGAAGAAGATGAAGAATTTGTTTTATCCCCACCCCCTGAAGAGTGTTTAAGATTTGAAGTGGGATCTTTGGTTTTACCCTTATCCCCATGCTTATCTTGAGATTTTCACCATCTTTCTTCTTATTGTTCTCTTTGTCACCCCCTGTATGAACTTTTCTGTTCACCCTTGTTCTGACCCATTTGTCTGCCTTCTTTCCCAATTCTTGGGGAGAGGTAAGATCAGAGTCCACCAGGTACTGGTGCAACAAATCAGACACACAATTATTAAGAATATGCTCTCTCAGGATCAAGTTATACAGGCTGTCATAATCAGTAACTTTACTGCCATGTAAACACCCCTCCAAGGCCTTCACTGAATGGTCAATGAAATCAAACCAGTCTTGTGAAGACTCCTTTTTGGTCTCTCTGAACTTTATCCTGTATTGTTCAGTGGTTAAGCCATAACCATCTAGGAGTGCATTCTTAAGAACTTTGTAATCATTGGCTTCACTTTCTTTCACAGTAAGGAGCTTATCCCTACCTTTTCCACTAAATGATAGCCATAGGATAGCAGCCCACTGCCTTTGAGGGACATCCTGTACAGCACAGGCCCTCTCAAGTGCAGCAAACCACTTGTTAATGTCATCCCCCTCCTTATAAGGGGGAACTATCTTGTGCAGATTCCTGGAATCATGCTCTTTTGCAGGATGACTATGGGGAATACTGCTGCTGCCACCATGGGTTTCTAAACCCAGTTTCTGTCTCTCCTTCTCTACTTCTAAAGTCTGTCTATCCAAATCCAGCTGTTGCTTCTTGAGCTTCAGTCTGGTTTGTTCCACTCTCAATTTATTGAGCTCCCTTTCTAACAATCTGTCATCAGGGTGGGTGGGAGGGACATGTCTTGAAACAGAAGTATGATGAGAATGGACAGAAGGAGACCTGTCCCTTACAGAAGGCACCCTAACAGCTTGGTTAACAGAAACATCACTTCTACTGTGGTGAGAATGAATGCTCTTGCTATGATGTGAGACAACACTATCTGTATGGTGTGACTGTACATCAGTACCAACTATGCTAGACTGTCTAGTAATGGGCAGGCTCTGAAGTTTATTTCCTGAATCTTTTCCTAGGGGGGTCCCTGGATCAGATTGGGAACCATTAGCTGCTTTTTCAACAGATGGGGCCCTTCTGGCCTTATCTTGTTCTCTAAGCATGTTAAGCAATAATTCCAAGGAAGGATTCTTCCCTACACTCAAACCTCTTTCTATACAGAGACTCCTTGCTCCTTTCCAGCTAAGGTGGTCATATGCAAGTTTGGACAGATCAACATTTTGGCCTGTGCCAGACATTTTTAGAAAGAGTTTAAGTGACAGAAAAAGTGAGAAAAAGTTTTTAGAGCTTTTAGAAAGACAGAAAAAAAAACTTTTAAAACTTTTAAGAACTTTTAGAAAGTTCAGAAGTACTTTTCAGCACTTTAGAAAAGAGTGAAAAGAGGAAATGCAAAACTTTTTGGTTATGTGTACATAAACTGAACTTGTTTTGTATATTTTTCTCTTATGAAAAGTACAATGACAAGAGTGGTAAGTAGTCTCAAAGCACTTGTCCCACCGCTGCACAACCAATGTAGGAGGCTGGACTGGCTTGTAGTGAGTACCAATGGGTACTTGCACCTTGCACCAGGCCCAGTTATCCCTTATTAGTGTATAGGGTGTCTAGCAGCATAGGCTGATAGATAATGGTAGCTTAGCAGAGCAGCTTAGGCTGAACTAGGAGACGAGTGAAGCTCCTACAGTACCACTAGTGTCATATGCACAATACCATAAGAAAACACAATACACAGATATACTAAAAATAAAGGTACTTTATTTTTATGACAATATGCCAAAGTATCTCAGAGTGTACCCTCAGTATGAGGATAGCCAATATACACAAGATATATATACGCAATACCAAAATATGCAGTAATAGTCTTAGAAAATAGTGCAAACAATGTATAGTTACAATAGGATGCAATGGAGACACATAGGGATAGGGGCAACACAAACCATATACTCCAAAAGTGGAATGCGAACCACGAATGGACCCCAAACCTATGTGACCTTGTAGAGGGTCGCTGGGACTATTAGAAAATATTAAGGGTTAGAAAAATAGCCCACCCCAAGACCCTGAAAAGTGAGTGCAAAGTGCACTAAAGTTCCCCAAAGGACATAGAAGTCGTAATAGGGGAATTCTGCAGGAAAGACACAAACCAGCAATGCAACAACGATGGATTTCCAGTCAAGGGTACCTGTGGAACAAGGGGACCCAGTCCAAAAGTCACAAGCAAGTCGGAGATGGGCAGATGCCCAGGAAATGCCAGCTGGGGGTGCAAAGAAGCTGCTACTGGACAGTAGAAGCTTAGGTTTCTGCAGGAACGACAAGGGCTAGAGACTTCCCCTTTGGAGGACGGATCCCCCACGCCGTGGAAAGTCATGCAGAAGTGTTTTCCCGCTGAAAGACCACCAACAAGCCTTGCTAGCTGCAAATCGTGCGCTAAGAGTTTTTGGACGCTGCTGTGGCCCAGGAGGGACCAGGATGTCGCAAATTGCGTCAGGAGACAGAGGGGACGTCGAGCAAGACAAGGAGCCTTCTCAGCAGCAGGTAGCACCCAGAAAAGTGCCAGAAACAGGCACTACGAGGATGCGTGAAACGGTGCTCACCCGAAGTCGCACAAAGGAGTCCCACGTCGCCGGAGAACAATTTAGGAGGTCGTGCAATGCAGGTTAGAGTGCCGTGGACCCAGGCTGGACTGTGCACAAAGGATTTCGGCCGGAAGTGCACGGAGGCCGGAGTAGCTGCCAAAGTCACGGTTCCCAGCAATGCAGTCTGGCGTGGGGAGGCAAGGACTTACCTCCACCAAACTTGGACTGAAGAGTCACTGGACTGTGGGAGTCACTTGGACAGAGTTGCTGGATTCAAGGGACCTCGCTCGTCGTGCTCAGAAGAGACCCAGGGTACCGGTGATGCAGTTCTATGGTGCCTGCGGTTGCAGGGGGACGATTCCGTCGACCCACGGGAGATTTCCTCTGAGCTTCTAGTGCAGAGAGGAGGCAGACTACCCCCACAGCATGCACCACCAGGAAAACAGTCGAGAAGGCAGCAGGATCAGCGTTACAGAGTTGCAGTAGTCGTCTTTGCTACTTTGTTGCAGTTTTGCAGGCTTTCAGCGCGGTCAGCAGTCGATTCCTTGGCAGAAGGTGAAGAGAGAGATGCAGAGGAACTCGGATGAGCTCTTGCATTCGTTATCTAAGGAATCCCAAGAGACAGAGACCCTAAATAGCCAGAAAAGAGGGTTTGGCTACCTAGGAGAGAGGATAGGCTAGCAACACCTGAAGGAGCCTATCAGAAGGAGTCTCTGACGTCACCTGGTGGCACTGGCCACTCAGAGCAGTCCAGTGTGCCAGCAGCACCTCTGTTTCCAAGATGGTAGAGGTCTGGAGCACACTGGAGGAGCTCTGGGCACCTCCCAGGGGAGGTACAGGTCAGGGGAGTGGTCACTCCCCTTTCCTTTGTCCAGTTTCGCGCCAGAGCAGGGCTAAGGGGTCCCTGAACCGGTGTAGACTGGCTTATGCAGAAATGGGCACCAAATGGGCCCATGAAAGTATTTCCAGAGGCTGGGGGAGGCTACTCCTCCCCTGCCTTCACACCATTTTCCAAAGGGAGAGGGTGTAACACCCTCTCTCAGAGGAAGTCCTTTGTTCTGCCATCCTGGGCCAGGCCTGGCTGGACCCCAGGAGGGCAGAAGCCTGTCTGAGGGGTTGGCAGCAGCAGCAGCTGCAGTGAAACCCCGGGAAAGGCAGTTTGGCAGTACCAGGGTCTGTGCTACAGACCACTGGGATCATGGGGTTGTGCCAACTATGCCAGGATGGTATAGAGGGGGCAATTCCCTGATCATAGACATGTTACATGGCCATATTCAGAGTTACCATTGTGAAGCTACATATAGGTAGTGACCTATATGTAGTGCACGCGTGTAATGGTGTCCCCGCACTCACAAAGTCCGGGGAATTGGCCCTGAACAATGTGGGGGCACCTTGGCTAGTGCCAGGGTGCCCTCACACTAAGTAACTTAGCACCCAACCTTTACCAGGTAAAGGTTAGACATATAGGTGACTTATAAGTTACTTAAGTGCAGTGTAAAATGGCTGTGAAATAACGTGGACGTTATTTCACTCAGGCTGCAGTGGCAGGCCTGTGTAAGAATTGTCAGAGCTCCCTATGGGTGGCAAAAGAAATGCTGCAGCCCATAGGGATCTCCTGGAACCCCAATACCCTGGGTACCTTAGTACCATATACTAGGGAATTATAAGGGTGTTCCAGTAAGCCAATATAAATTGGTAAAATTGGTCACTAGCCTGTTAGTGACAATTTCTACAGACAGAGCATAACCACTGAGGTTCTGGTTAGCAGAGCCTCAGTGAGACAGTTAGGCACCACACAGGGAACACATACATATAGGCCACAAACTTATGAGCACTGGGGTCCTGACTAGCAGGGTCCCAGTGACACATAACAAACATTCTGAAAATATAGGGTTTTCACTATGAGCACTGGGCCCTGGCTAGCAGGATCCCAGTGAGACAGTGAAAACACCCTGACATACACTCACAAACAGGCCAAAAGTGGGGGTAACAAGGCTAGAAAGAGGCTACTTTCTCACATTCATCTAGTACGATTAATGGAAATATATTTAAATTAAAACATTTAGTTGAAAAAATATTTTAGCGAAAAACAAGATCAGTGAAGTACAACTGTGAGAAAGGTAGAAGGAGAAAAAGGTAGGAAAACAGTGATAAATAAAGAAAGTAGGAATTAAAAAACAACATACAAGTATGTGTTAGAGAGACAAGAAGTGTAGAGTGATAGAACAAATAAGCTTGAGGTGGAATTATAAGTAGACAGCCTTGGTTATAGGGCATCTCGGCATTCATCAGGGCTGATGATGCACTACTAAAAAATGTTTAGTCATTACAGTGTTTTTTTGCTTTTTTAAATGAAGCACTGCAGACATAGTGACAATTAGGTTTATAGAAAAAGTTAGTCTGAGGTTCTAAAGTTAGTGAAAAGGCAAATGTCATTGTTTTGGTTAGATCAGGGTTAGGCTTAGGACCTGGGTTAGAGTTGGGCTGAGGTCAGCGTGATGTTAAGGGTGAGCATCAAGGTGAAACTAGGGTTAGGTTAAAATGAAACTTAGAGTCCGGATTAGTGTAAGTGTTAAGGATGCAAGCAAGGTAAAGTTAGATTTAGGAATGGGCTATGTTAAAAGATTAGGGTGAAAGCTGAAGTTAGGAGAAAAGTTCAAGGTATTTCTAAAATATATTTTTAGACCTGGCATCCTTGGCGTGGTTTCCCCCTAACTTTTGCCTTCAGACCTTCTGTTTTGCTGACTTCCTTTTTGCTGGCCTTAGGAATCTGCACACTTTACCACTGCTAACCGTGGCAAAGTGCTTATGCTATCTCCTTAAACATAGTGGAACTGGCTTATACCCAACTGGCATATTTAATTTATTTGTAGGTCCCTAGTAAAGTGGCACCACCTGTGCCCAGGGGCTGTACCCTAAATGCTCTAACGGGTCTCCAGCACTGATTGTGCCGCCCACTTAAGTAGCACTTTAAACCTATCTCAGGCCTGCCTTTTTGCACAGTTTTAAACTGCCGGTTTGATGTGCCAAATAAACCTTTTGCCAGGCCCATAATTCCCTTTTAATACATGTAAGTCACCCCTAGATTAGACCATGGCAACCGAGAATGCTGGAAGCAATATATTTAAAATATAGGGCATGTGCTTTTAAGTTTTACATGTCCTGGTAGTGAAAAGCTCTTCAATTTGTTAGTCACTACTACAAGGCTTCCATTTCCCATAGGATAGTATTGTTGTTACCTTATTATGTTTAATAACCTGTAATTTCCAAATGGAAACATGTAATGGGTTCATGCTTGGTGTTTGGAATCGTAATGGAAAATACTAACCTATGGTCAAGTAAGAACTTAAATTACAATTTTGAAGATGCCACTTTTTGAAAGTTGGCTTTTTCCTGACTTAGCTATTTGTTGCCTGCAGCCTGCTCTGTGTCAAATACTTAGATGTAATTGACATTTGGGCTTTGTGTATCCACCCTACACAGCCACACACAATGGCTAGCTTAGGTGTGCTTGAATGGGCCATCACTGGCAAGATGAGAGGGAGGAGCTGGGCCCAGCCTCATTTGCACTTGAATAGGTTGTGCCCTGTCTCCACACAAAGGGCTGCATACCCCCTGTAGTTAGTTTGGAGCCAGGAAGGCTGGGCACCTGTGCACTTCAAAGGCATGTCTCTAAAAGCTTCTCACTTCAAAGACACAAATGGGTATTAACTCTGGACCCCCAGACACCAACAACCCTTCAGCATACTTCTGGACCTGTGGATACTCTGCCAGGAAGAGAGACTTCTGTGCTGTTGAAAGAACTGCCACTCTGCTGGCCTGCTGCTCTTAAGGACTGATGCCATGCTGTGCTGTTCTGATGCCCTCTTTCCTGGGTGAGAAGGACTGGACCTGCATCTCTTGCACCCAAAACCCCAGAGTGACTCCAAGGGCTAGTTGGCTGATCACCTGATCCGAGGCCTCTGGGACACAACAGGTTTCCTACAACACAACCTTGGACCTGCACCCTGGACTCTGTCATCTGTGAGTCTACCCTGCCATGTGGTACCACCCCAGTACTTGACCCTTGGAAGTGAGCTTAAGGCTCTTCTGCCAGCCACTGTGGATCCAGCTGAACTGATGCATCTCCTCTGCTGCTTGGCACAACCCTGAGCAAAACCGACATCCTCTCTGCTACATGGATTGGACCCCTCGCAAAGACCCACATCGCTGCCACAGCCTGCAACCTCTTCAGAACCGCAGCTGCACGATGCATCCACGGCGCAGGCCCTTGCATCTGTCATCATTGGCAGTCTCAACGACAACGGCAGACTCCACATCGCAGCCTGTCAGCTCCTCGGAACCGACACACCACCTCAACTGAACAACACATCTTCAACTACCAGACTTTGCATCACAAGCCCTCGTCAATGGGATTCCGTATCTCGGAACCAACACATTGTTTTGGCTGCTTGACATATCTTCGATGCGGATCCTTGCAAGGCTCCGCAAACCAGGATTTAAGGTACTTTGTTTAGCGGGACTAACTGGGTCACAGTAGCCGACCTGCACTGTATCATGGTCAGCCTGAACTTGTGACTTTGTCCCGGTCCAGCGCTTCCAGATATTCACAGTTGGAGCTTTATGCTTTTTGGGACTATTTTCATTAAAATCTTTAAAACTGCATTACTCCGGATTGACTGATTAGATTTTTATCTTTTCTGTCTTGTTTTATTTACTAAAGAAAGTTCTGTTTTTCTAGCTTGATATGGGATCCATTTTGAGTGTTTTTTTTCTCACTTTATTATTGTTTGTAGTGTTGCACAAATACTTTACATATTAGATATAAACAAATACTGAAAACGGAGTATCTTTCATTGAAAATAATTTTTGCTCAGTTAAAAAGTTACACAGTTTTTTTATTGTCACTTCAATGTAATCTATAAAAAAAATTGACTTTCTCACTGAGATGGGTACTAATTAAAACATTTTAAGATTGTTTTGTCTCTAAAATGTTCTAAGATTAAATAACGCAGATCTCTGCAACAACACCTTGAGTCACCGTAGAAAAAGAAGGGCACCACATCGCAGAAGACAACTATAGGTTCAGTCTAGGGCGACAGCTAAGGCTCGTCACGCACTGGGCATCCGAGCGCAGCCCTACGCCCCCTCCAAAGCTCACTCTCGCACTGTAAAAACGTCCCCTATTTATTGTCCGCGTGTTTCCGCCCGTAAATTCTTTGATGACTCGAAATCAATTCACTTTTTTATGTTTAATTAAAGAAGCCGCTGACCTCCTGCGACCCCTAACGCCTGCCAAAGACATATCACAGAGCCTCCAATTAGCAAAGAGATATCAGGCTAAGGTGGGTTGAGGGGGGCGGAAAGCCCTGAGGCTTCGCTAGTCCAGTTTGCGGGTTTCAGCAGCAAGTGCGCGTGAATGGTTAACTTCCCAACACACACGCAAGGCGCATGTCTATAAGTGCAGAAATGTAGCCAAATGGGGAGCCCTCCCTGCAGATTGTGACTTTCCGATATGTCGCCGTATTCGCCGGCCTTGGGTCGAATAGGGGCCCCTTGAAGGATTGGGAGCCTGAAGTGCTGGACCACAACGCCCCCCCCCCCCCCCCCCCCTTTCCTCCGCGCCATAGGGGCTTCAGGGGCCTGCGTTACGCCCCTGCAGAGATCTCTATTTTCAGACAACACTGGAATATTAACACTTTTGAGTTCTGGGGCCAATGGGTCCTTTATTAGAAGAGAGGGGAAGGGACAGGAGCCAACCAGACTTTCTCACTATGAACCATACAGGAACAAGGGCCGCAGTGGCCCTAACCCACCTGCTATGCTACTACGCCACACAGAAACAGGGAACCCGTGTACATCCAGCCTGTCCCTCCTGCCCTTCACCACACAGAAATAAGGTCTCATGACAAATAGACTCCCCCTCATCCTCAGCCAAGGACAGAGAGAAACACGGGAACCCGAACCATGGCCAAACCAACCTTTCACTCATACATGACACCGGCAGGTACTGAGGATTTATCTATCGACAACACAGCTCGTCCCTTACAGACACACAGAGGTAGTGGGGACTCGCGACCCATCGGCCTGACACTCAGGCACAGTGGCATGATGCAAAATGCACGGTCCCTTTGACGAATGTGAACAAGGGACGCTGAGTCTCCAATAGCTTACATATATTCATTGGCCGTAGGCTCAGTGGGGTACCCCTGAAGGTCTGTGGGGGCTTGGAGGTGTTACGCCCCTGCTCAGACATTACATCACAAAAATGCAGGTGACCAACAACCAAACCAGCCTGTTCCTGTAAGTCATGCATAATGTATTCAAGGCAAAATCATCTTCTGAGGCAATAAATCAACAGCATGCCAGGGGCCTGTGGGCAGAGGTGCGGCAAGGGTGCAATGAGCCACTGTGCGAAGAAAGAAAATGGGCGACCAGTACTGTGGTTGGGTAGCTTAAGACTGACATAATTCGAGTGCAGTGGTTCCTTCGCAACCTCAAATACCAGCAGTATTACCACCACCAACATTACCCTTACTTATACTCATGCTACCAACACCACCAATACAACCACCAATAGTAGCACTAATACCACCTCAAAATCGAAACACACCACAAGTACCATCATCTCCAATACTACCACAACACCACCACCAGTGCACCATAGATACCACGTTCATCAATACTACCAACACCAGCAATATCATCAATCCCACCACCAATATCAATATCACCACCACCAATACCATACCACCTATAACACGAACACTAATACCACCAATACGACCACAAATACAACCACTACCAATGCCACAACTCTACGAACACCACCACCATCATCAATATCATCCCCACTGACACATTTCCATTATCATAATATACCACCATCCCACACCACGAGTACCTGCTTAGTTCGAAATACCAGAATATTTTTTGGGTCAAAGCTGCTGTGGGATATGTAAGAAATGTGGTCTCTAGTTGGCAGTCCGTTTGCACCCTGCCAGCACCGGGCCAGCTACTGTGTCGGGAAGACTCACAAACAGTACCTTGGAAATGTAGAGCATTGTGATTCTCACAATGAGATCCAGAGTGTGGCGTTGCTGCCGCTGGCTCCGGAGGTCGGTGCGGGGGTCGTCAGGCCCTTGAAGTCACACACTTTGCACATCGAACTCCGGGCTGATGACAAAGTCAGGAGCACTGGTGTTGATGGCGTCGGGGCTGCGGTGCGAAGTGGGATGATGCGACGTGTGGCACCCCCATGCCACAGTGCCGGCAGCGGATCAGTGATGGCATCCTGCGGCATGGGTGAGACCAGGGCTGTGGTGTGAAGCAGGGCGGTGTGACGTGCGGTGTCTCCAGGTCACGTGCAGGCAACTGCGTTGTCGTTGCTGAAGCTCTATTGTCAGTAGGGCCAAGGCAGCAGTGCGGCGCAAGGCGGGTTCCGTGCAGCACCCACGGGTCACGGTGCAGACAGGGGCATCTGTTAACGACACTGGAGTCAATGGCACTGGCGTCGGGGGGACTGGGGCTGCGGTGCGAGACAGGATGGTGCTTCCTGTACCTCACAAGCGGTGTCCACAGGCCATGGTGCAGACAGTGGCGTTAGTGTAAGCGTGGAGCTGTGGCGTAGGTAATGCCAAGGCTGCAGCTCTTCTCCTTGGCAGAGGTTCCTCTTGTTCCAGAAGTGGTCTAAATGTCTGGGAATTTGGGTCTACTACTTATACCATATCTGGCCTTTGAAGTAGGCCAACTTCAAAAGGAAGTCTCTGTTGTTCCCAAGATCCTGCCTTGCCAGGGCCCAGCTCCAGACACACTCCAGGGGGTCGGGAGAATGCATTGTGTGAGGACAGGCACAGCCCTTTCAGGTGTAAGTGTCAACTCCGCCCTCCCAACTCTAGCCCAGGAGACTCATCAGGATATGCAGGCTACACCCAAGCTCCATTTGTGTCACTGTCTAGAGGCAATTCACAACAGGTCCACTGACAGCTTGACCCAGACGTGAAATACACAAGCTGGCAGAGGCACAGAATGGTTAAGCAAGAAAATGCCCACTTTCTAAAAGTGGCATTTTCAAACTGACAATCTAAAAAACAACTTTACCAAAAGATGTATTTTTAGAACGTGAGTTCAGAGACCCCAAACTCCATATCGCTATCTGCCCCAAATGGGGAACTGCACTTAAAGGATATTTAAAGGCAGTCCCCATGTTTTATCTATGGGAGAAATAGGCCATGCAATAGTGAAAAACGATTTTGGAAGTATTTCACTATCAAGACATGTAATACACATCAGTACATGTCATACCTTTTAAATACAGTGCACACTGCTCATGGGGATACCTAGGGCCTACCTTATGTGCAAAAAGGGAAGGTTTGGGACAGGCAAGTGTACCCACTTGCCAGGTTGAAATGGCAGTGCGAGACTGGACACACAGACAATGCAGTGGCCGGTTTGAGACATGTTTACAGGGCTACTCGTGTGGGTGGCACAATCAGTGCTGCAGGCTCACTAGTAGTATTTAATTTTCAGGCCTTGGGCACACATAGTGCACTTTACTAAGGACTTACCAGTAAATCAGATATGCAAATTATGGATAAACCAATCATCAATACAATTTACATAGGGAACACTTGCACTTTAGCACTGATCCACAGTGGTAAAGTGCGCATAGACAATAATCCAGCAAAGACAGATCTGAAAAAATAGGAGGAAGAAGGCAAAAAGTGTGGTGATAACCCTGCAAAAATAAGGCTTGTTTCCAGTCTAATACGCTGTATCGTGTAGTTTCCATCAATCACAACAGCACACGCTTCTAGTTGCTCACCAGTAGTACTTGAATGCAGGTCCCAGTGTTTACACTATAGGTAAGGATTGTAGCGTACCTGGAATGATATACCTTTAGCAGGAGTTGGGGAGAATAGTGTCTGTGCTTGTATAATTAATCCTATTTAAAATGTTTGTGGTGCAAATCAGAGAACTCCCTTTGGCTTCTATGCACGGTGTCCAGGTCATCCGGCTATCAAACAAGGTGCCCCAATGTTTAAATTGTTAACAGATGTCTTCTATTCCTCCAGGAGTCTCAGCAGCACGAGGTCTGGCAACCAGTCCATAGCACGCTCAAAAGAAGCAAATAAGTTCCTCAGCGGTCAGAAAGGATAGAATAAAAATCTTACAGATTGGGACCATGGTGAGAAAACCAGTGCCCTGATTCCCTTTGTAAGTTCAAGGGTTAATGCAATAGATTTACTGGGCATCTTTCTATGCTTTACCACAGGAAACAGAAAGGGACAGAGCACCAAATAATCTGGAATCAATATTTGTACCACGCACCAAGGTGAACCCTAGTCAAAGTTGCTGGCCAGATCTTAATACATATAGTGGGAGTGGAGAAGGAGACAAACCCTACTTAAGGCTTCAGCGATTCTTTTGCCACACAGGCTTACAGATAACTGTTTTGGAAGACCAAAGCAAGAGTAAGAAATGTATCCATTAGAAGGAAGCAGCTATGTGAGGATGCAGGCAAAGGCACACTACCCAGTCAAAGTATACATTTCTTTAGATAGCATTCTTGAAGGTTTTTCTGATGC
This sequence comes from Pleurodeles waltl, assembly GCF_031143425.1. Lineage (NCBI taxonomy): Eukaryota > Metazoa > Chordata > Amphibia > Caudata > Salamandridae > Pleurodeles > Pleurodeles waltl. The sequence continues at coordinate 84,022,041 of NC_090443.1, read as the reverse complement.
TCGTAACCTGGATATATGAGCACCTAGGAAATTCTAATCACAATCAGTGGATTTAAAGATATAGTTTCAATAACCAGTCAGGTTCCCACAAACCCTGACCACCAAAAGCAGTTAAAAAGTTATAAAGCAAAACAGTTTAAACACTAGCGTGCAATTCACATCTAAGGACTTTTCTCATAACCATGAGGTTAGCCTTTCAAATGGTCATTTCAGCAGTTCTAAAGGTGTTGTTCTCAAAATTATTTATTGTAGAGATTTTCTCCTACCCACAGAGGGGGCTTAATTATACATTTACCTATCACAAATTGTATTTTAGAATATGTTTAGTAGTATTACAATAGTACTACTCACATACTACAAATTGCTATTCACAAACCTATGTGCGGATGTAAAGAAATGGCTCCCTGTTGCAGTTACCCCCCACTTTTTGCCTGATACTGATGCTGACTTGACTGAGAAGTGTGCTGGGACCCTGCTAACCAGGCCCCAGCACCAGTGTTCTTTCACCTAAAATGTATCATTGTTTCCACAATTGGCACAACCCTGGCACCTAGGTAAGTCCCTTGTAACTGGTACCCCTGGTACCAAGGGCCCTGATGCCAGGGAAGGTCTCTAAGGGCTGCAGCATGTCTTATGCCACTCTAGGGACCCCTCACTCAGCACAGACACACTGCTTGCCAGCTTGTGTGTGCTGGTGGGGAGAAAATGACTAAGTCGACATGGCACTTCCCTCAGGGTGCCATGCAAACCTCACACTGCCTGTGGCATAGGTAAGTCACCCCTCTAGCAGGCCTTACAGCCCTAAGGCAGGGTGCACTATACCACAGGTGAGGGCATATGTGCATGAGCACTATGCCCCTATAGTATCTAAGCAAAACCTTAGACATTGTAAGTGCAGGGTAGCCATAAGAGTATATGGTCTGGGAGTCTGTCAAAAACGAACTCCACAGCTCCATAATGGCTACACTGAATACTGGGGAGTTTAGTACCAAACTTCTCAGAATGATAAACCCACACTGATGCCAGTGTTGGATTTATTAAAAAATGCACACAGAGGGCATCTTAGAGATGCCCCCTGTATTTTACCCAATTGTTCAGTGCAGGACTGACTGGTCTCTGCCAGCCTGCTGCTGAGAGACGAGTTTCTGACCCCATGCGGTGAGAGCCTTTGTGCTCTCTGAGGACAGAAACAAAGCCTGCTCTGGGTGGAGGTGCTTCACACCTCCCCCCTGCAGGAACTGTAACACCTAGCAGTGAGCTTCAAAGGCTCAAGCTTCGTGTTACAATGCCCCAGGGCACTCCAGCTAGTGGAGATGCCCGCCCCCTGGACACAGCCCCCACTTTTAGTGGCAAGTCCAGGGGAGATAATGAGAAAAACAAGGAGGAGTCACTGGTCAGTCAGGACAGCCCCTAAGGTGCCCTGAGCTGAAGTGACTCTAACTTTTAGAAATCCTCCATCTTGCAGATGGAGGATTCCCCCAATAGGGATAGGAATGTGACCCCCTCCCCTTGGGAGGAGGCACAAAGAGGGTGTACCCACCCTCAGGGCTAGTAGCCATTGGCTACTGCCCTCCCAGACCTAAACACACCCCTAAATTCAGTATTTAGGGGCTCCCCTGAACCTAAGAATTTAGATTCCTGCAACTTACCGAAGAAGAAGACTGCTGAGCTGAAAACCCCTGCAGAAGAAGAAAGAAGACACCAACTGCTTTGGCCCCAGTCCTACCGGCCTGTCTCCTGCCTTCTAAAGAAACCTGCTCCAGCGACGCTTTCTCAAGGACCAGCGACCTCTGAATCCTCAGAGGACTGCCCTGCTTCAAGAGGAACAAGAAACTCCCAAGGACAGCGGACCTGCTCCAAAAAGACTGCAACTTTGTTTCAGAGGAGCAGATTTAAAGACCCCTGCAATCCCCACAAGAAGCGTGAGACTTGCAACACTGCACCCGGCGACCCCGACTCGACTGGTGGAGAACCAACACCTCAGGGAGGACCCTCCGGCGACTCCGAGACTGTGAGTAACCAAAGTTGTCCCCCCTGAGGCCCCACAGCGACGCCTGCAGAGGGAATCCCCAGGCTCCCCCTGACCGCGACTGCCTGACTCTAAAATCCCGACGGCTGGAAAAGACCCTGCACCCGCAGCCCCCAGCACCTGAAGGATCGGAACTTCAGTGCAGGAGTGACCCCCAGGAGGCCCTCTCCCTTGCCCAGGTGGTGGCTACCCCGAGGAGCCCCCCCCTTGCCTGCCTGCATCGCTGAAGAGACCCCTTGGTCTCCCATTGATTTACATTGGAAACCCGACGCGTGTTTGCACACTGCACCCGGCCGCCCCAGTGCCGCTGAGGGTGTACTTTTTGTGTGAGCTTGTGTCCCCCCCGGTGCCCTACAAAACCCCCCTGGTCTGCCCTCCGAAGACGCGGGTACTTACCTGCTGGCAGACTGGAACCGGGGCACTCCCTTCTCTCCATTGAAGCCTATGCGTTTTGGGCACCACTTTGAACTCTGCACCTGACCGGCCCTGAGCTGCTGGTGTGGTGACTTTGGGGTTGCTCTGAACCCCCAACGGTGGGCTACCTTGGACCCCAATCTTAACCCCGTAGGTGGTTTACATACCTGCAAAACCTAACAATACTTTACCTCCCCCAGGAACTGTGAAAATTGCAGTGTCCACTTTTAAAACAGTTATTTGTGTTTTATGTGAAAAGTATATATGCTACTGTAATTATTCAAAGTTCCTAAAGTACTTACCTGCAATACCTCTCAAATGAGATATTACATGTAGAATTTGAACCTGTGGTTCTTAAAATAAACTAAGTAAATATATTTTTCTATAACAAAACCTATTGGCCTGGAATTGTCTCTGAGTGTGTGTTCCTCATTTATTGCCTGTGTGTGTACAACAAATGCTTAGCACTACTCCTTTGATAAGCCTACTGCTCGACCACACTACCACAAAATAGAGCATTGGTATTATCTCTTTTTGCCACTATCTTACCTCTAAGGGGAACCCTTGGACTCTGTGCATACTATTCCTTACTTTGAAATAGTGCATACAGAGCCAACTTCCTACAGCGGAGGTCTATGAATTTGCCCCGGACGTCTTTTATGTGTAGAGGTCTCCACCCCAACTGCAAACATTTTAGCACACAAAAGTATACATTTTAGTAGTAAACACGAGAGGGACAGAGGGAGAATGGCTGGAAAATAGGGAATACTTACTATTAAAGGGGAGGGATTAAGGGAGCAATAATGAGAAGTTTAGGGAGGAGTAAGGATGGATTCAGGGACGGCTTGCGAGGCGTTCTAGGGGTGACATGCACTCAACGACAAAAAAACTAAGCCCACTTCAGAAGCTGCCCTTCTATTGTTACTGCAATCAAAAAGTACCCATAACAATCAGAAGTGTACTCCAGCTCAACTGGTACTGCAACAGCCCCCCCTAGACAAAATATTGGAAGTCCCGCCACATAGGGACTTAAAATAAAACACTTTAGGAACTATTGTTAAATAAATTAACTTACGTAAGCTATTTCAAAATACAAATACATTTGAGTTAATGTTAAAATCTGTATATAAATAAAAAACTATTTTATTTTGAAATATTTTATTAACCTTTTACACATTTACACATTATTGTAAAATGAATACTTATTAAAACTAATTGTATTACTTTTAATTAATTTTACACATCACTTTTAGTAAATAACTACATTATACTAAAATATAATTTTTTACTGTAGGTAGTATGTTTTTTTAATTTAAACTTCAGAAAAATAGTTGTATTTGAAATTAATGTATTAAAAATTAATATGCTTTTTTAAATTAAGATGCTAATGGGATATTTGCCTGCACAGATGGGGCCAGGCACTGAGGACTTCACATACCAGCAGCCCACAGCCTGTCACCAGATCCACGCAGATGCCAGGAGGCACCTGCCTATTTAATCAGGTGCGCTCTCCCGCAGCGCTGGATATTTGCCTGCACAGAGGAGGCCGGGCGCTGAGGACTTCACATACCAGCAGCCCACATCCTGTCACCTGATCCACGCAGAGGCCAGGAGGCACCTGCCTATTTAATCAGCTGCGCTCTCTTGCAGTGCGGGTCGCGCCCGGGCCGAGCCCGGGCAAAGACCACAACAAGAGTAGGCCCGCCTGTTCCCTATCTGCGGCTGACCAAGGCTGGGCTGTGCCCCCCTCAAGGCTTTTTTCATTTTTGCATTGGGCCCTTGGGTTAGTGAACTTTGTCCTCATATAGCTGGCCAAGTCTGTACCAACTAGGTCTGTGGAGCTGCTGTTTTGTCGAGATCCGGTCCCTTTTGTGTCGTCTGGATAGGGAAAAGAAAGTTGTAAGGTAGTAAGGATCAGTCAGGGACAAGCAGGGAGCCTCTCAGTTCAACTCTTGACTCTTTTTTGGCCAGAGCAGTAGGGGTGGTATCCAAGGAGATTTTTTTGGCTGAGAGGAGGCATTCCCTTGTGTTTAATGATCATCAAAGCGCCCTTATTGTTGCTGAGGACCCCTGCCTTGAAGCTTTTGGAAGACTGCTTTTGATTGAACCCTGGGAAGTTGTTCTATGCCCCCCCACGACTGCAAATGTCAACTCCCAGCCAGGGGTGGAGTCTGACCGCTGTGCGAATTTGTTTAATATGCCTCCCAGCGTAGAAAGCCCACCGCAAAAAGAGGAAACAACCTGCGAAAACAAATTGTAAAAAGCCAGCCAAGGTTGTTTGTCCTCAGTTAATTAATGATGCTTTGGCTGCTCCTCCCCGCCCACACTGTGCTATACATCAACAGCAGGACTATGTGCCCTGTACAGATAATCTCATAGGCCAGATCAGGGCTTTGGTGGAATCATGCTTGGCCCCTTTGAAAGACAAACTCTGTTACTTGGAAACAACAGTTACTTTGCTGGCTACTAAACTGGGGGACTATCAAGGTCAAGGTTATGGTCCTAAACTTTTATGTGCCAACTGTTCTTTTGGAATCTCCACAGGAAAGGAGGCTCATTGTGACAGAGGATTCAAGTTGACACAGTCCGACCCTTCCCTAGTTCACCCCAGCAACCCTTTGCGGGGGTCTGCCTAATGAGATCTCTAATAACTTTTCCAGCTCCTCCTAGGTTACAGCATGGTGATCTTCAAGAAGCTATGTCTGCCAATGTACATTCAGATCCCCACTCTCGTCTTAATCTTCTACCAGACTGTGGTCCTTATGTTGCTGTCCTCACAAAGTTGCCCCTGTTATTACCAGGAGTACATGAGTCTACAGCTCGCTGAAAAATAAGGTCGGACATTGGCTGGGCAAAAACTGTGGTTTTTACCCGAGAGGCTTTGAGGACATTTTGGGACAGATTTAAGTGAAAATGACAGTGCGCTTCGCTGCGCCAAATTTGGCAGTGTTGCACACTGTCATTTTCAAAATGCAGGGATGCACCATATTTATTACAATACGGTGCACCCCGGTGTTTCCCCCTGCGCCAGCGCTAAATATGCGGCCGTACTCCTGCACAGTAACCCTTGCACCATAGTACAATGGGTGCGTTGAGAGGGAGATTGTTTTTGTGCAGGAAGGAACGCCTTCCTGCACAAAGCTTATTTGCTGGAACATTGTGAGGTTCGACTCCAAGGTTCCTGATGATATATGGGTATGGTATATCTCTACTTTTGATTTTCTTCTGTTGCAACAGTCATGACCATAAGGGGAGGCTGAGCGAGATGTATTTTTGAGGTTTGCAGTTCCTGCTATTCGTGTTCCTGACCAAGGGTCTAGAGGAGGTCTGGTGATGCTTATTCACATTTCTAAAATTTACAGGGCTTACCAAATTAGGTGTAAGCATCAGGGAATTTTAATCTTTGGGGTAGTTTTTCCCAACAAGTTCAATGTTCTGGTTGTGAATTTTTATGATGTGATAAGGGAGCTGTGCTGTAAAATTCAAGTGTTATTCTCAGCCCTGTCCATATTGAGAGTTAGAATGGAGTCTATCGCAAATGATTTTTGTATTATCGTGGTGGGGGACTTTAATGGTAAAATTAGTTCGTACCCTACCCTACTTAATTCATTTGAAAGGCAGGATTGTTCTTCAACTTCGGTCCAGAGCTTGGATCATAGAGGTGGGACCCTACTTAATGCTCTCTTAAGTTTGGGGCTCATAAATACTGCTGAACTGGTGTATAATCCTTGTGGACAGGCCCCTACCTTTGTGGGCAGGGGGGCTGGCACCACTATTGATTATGTTTTTGTGTCGCTGATTATAAGTCAATATGATCCTTGGGGTGGAGTACAGGAGGGCTTGGTGTGTAATGATCATAACCTCTCTAGTTAACTTTTGAATTGCCCACTGGTAAATGCCCCTCTGTTGTCATGGAGCCTAGGGATCTGGAAATTAAGGACCAAGATCTTAGGGTGCGCTGGCGTTATGCCGATATTTCTCAGGTTTTTGTGACTATGGTGAAAAGCAATCTCAATTTGTTCCTCAGGATTCTGCTGACAGAGGATCTTCCCTCAGTGGAGGTTATGGACGCTATGGCCAAATTGAATAATTATTTAAGAGATATTGTTAACACAGCTGGTAGTCTATCCAACAAGCGTCCTAGTGGTTGGTTCGACAAATCATGTAAAGCTGCATGCACACCGTTGCGTAGGGAGTTAAACTTGCTCTCCAGAGCATAGGGGAATACAGAGTTGTTTTGGAGTATTGTTAACAAGAGAAGCATTGCAACAGAAACATCTGAAGGGATAGGGTGCAACATTCCACCTGATAGTTGGCTTAATCATTTTTGTAGTATCTATTTGTATGTGGTACCCAGGGCAGATGAGGTTTTGGTCGACCCCTGTCACAGTTTAGAAATCAAGTTCTGCCTCAATGAGGTGATTGCTGCTATTCAGGAAAGCCCAGCTAACAAGGCATTGGGGCTGAATAGAATTCCTGTTGACCTCTATTAAGGGAATGTTGACTTTTGGGCCCCTATTATTGTCAATATTCTAAACGCTGCTAAGAGTTACGGGATTCCCCTTTCATGGAAGTCAGCGTGCATAGTGCCTGTGTTCAAAAAGGGAACCGTATTGATCCTAAATGTTATCGCCCTATTTCCTTGTTAGACCCTTTGGTGAAGATCTTGAGCCGCATTGTTCTGCGACGTATTGAGCGTTGGGTGGATAAACATTATACTATGAGCCTGGTACAATTCGGGTCCAGGGAAGGGTTGGGGATCCAGGAACAGTGTCTAAATTTGCTACTGCTCATTGGTAAATATATGACTGCCAAGAAAGGCACTCCCTACTTGGCTTTTATGGAGCTCAGTTGCCCTTTTGATAGGGTGAATCGAACTAAGCTCTGGGGGTCGGTTTATAAAATGGGGGTGCCCAATTCAATTGTAGATTTTCCGCAAGTACTCTATGTGGGAACCAAATTCTCTGTAAGGTATGGGCAGAACAGTGAATGTACTCAATCTTTTAATCTTCATCGAGGGGTGAGCCAGGGATGTATCTCAGCACCAATGCTATTCCTTTTATATATTAAAAATCTGAATGCCTGCTTAGTGGATCGTTGTAAGGACGCGCCTGTGGTAAATGGGAATAGTGTGCCTACTCTGCTATATGCCAATGACGCGGTCTTAATGGCACGCACCATGAAGGGCTTACGAGGAACATTAAATGCCTTTTTGGAATATATGTTTGATTTGGACCTGGAAGTTAATATTGCTAAAATCCATTACATGGTGTATGGCAAGCCTCAGAGTAAATTGGGATTAATGCATTTTATTTGGGTCGGCCAGAGACATATGCCTTCCCGCAGCTTTTAAGAAGATCTGACTGGGCTACGACTGAGTTTGTAAAACTGGCCATGGGAAAAAGGGAAGCTAATGAATTGATTACATCCTCTGTACCGGAGTTAGCTACGGTCAAGGTCCACAAAGGAATTGAGCCCTACTAATTTTAGGTTAAAAATGTGAGGGGAAAGGGCGCTCATTACTAGATTTCGACTAGGCACTGTAAGATGTAATCTGGCCTTCCCTCTAGGCCAGTATGACCCAAAAAGCATTCAAGTATGTCCTTGTGATGGTGCCTCTTTACAGACCCTATTGCACTTTTTACTCTTTTGTGAGTTTTACCCACCTTATAGGTGCAGATTTTTTCCCCATTTTGTAAGGAAAGGGTTTTTTTACAGTGCCATCCAGCCTTTTATTATTTACGTATGGTGTCAGATAATTTGGTGTGCTGTGCTGTGCTGTGGGGTCCTTTCTCAGATGTGCAACACACTGGCACAATTCTGGTAATCTTCAATCCTTTTTATATATTTTTAATCATGTATTTATGACCATTATCATTCTATGTCTTTCTATTGTCTGTATATGGTTATCTTTTAATAACCGAATAAAATGAGTTTGATTTGATTTGTTGCTAATGCTGTAACGTTTTTTTTATAGAATTCTGAATTTAACATGAATATATACAATTGTTTAAGAGTTATATTTAACATTAAGTATTTTTTCTACATTTATTAAAACTTTAATAAACCTCTAAACTTGTTCCTATATTTCATAGATCCACCATCCTGATTGCAGAGGTCTATGCCAAGTGTGTGAACATCAAATACAGTTGTAAAGCCACTACTAGTGCGGGAACCCTCACCACAATATTTCAATGTACCCCAATATTTTGATCACTCTATCATTTACCTCTGGTGATTCAGCTCCAGCACCCTTGATCTTGCCATAGATGTCATCACCCTCCACGACATCAAGCCCAGTAAATTTAGCAAAGAACATCCATTAACAGTGGAGACCACTAAATAACTGAGTTCTAGATCAAATAAAGGGTAAAGGGTTTTATTACAAAATCTCAAAATAGGCGATTTAGAAAAATGCAGTAAAAGCAATGAACTCTCCAAGACAGTAGTAAGAAATAGTCATAAATCATCTCAAACACAAGTTAGCAGCAAAAATTCATAGACAGGTTCTCTAATAGAATAGAAAGTCTATCAATAATTAGACAAAGTCCTGTGAAGAAAATGAACAATCTCTAATTCCTAACTGCCAGATTCACATGGAACACCAACAGCATCTCTAGGCGAAAAAGAAAAGTCTTTGGCTCACCCCCAAAAACTAAGTTTTTTATACACAATGTATGGATGGATAATAAGCAAAAACTGCAGATTCAGCATAGCATGATTAACAGTAGCACATTTTGGACAATTCAGAAGTGAGATTGTTATTAAAAAGTACTATGACAAGAACCCTTTTCTTAGGTATTCAGAAATCATTCATTAGCTTCTAAAGCAATAGCAGTTTTGGAAAGTAAAATACAATATGAAACATTCTCAAACAAAGACTAATACATTAGTGTGCTAGGAAGCCTGCATCCAAACTTCCAGCAGAATTTCCCTTCAAAATGTTATATTAGGAACACAATGAAACGTTTTATTTACAATGCATGCTCATTAGGGAAAATAACCAATTGCGTCACAGTGTCCTGTGCTCCTTGTAAATTGTGGGGAAAGCAGGCTTGCAGGGGGACGCTGACTGGTCGAGGGAATGAGCAGCATAAACAGCACACTAGATACAGCATCCCTTTTAATAGGATGGTGTTTATATGAAATGTGGCATAACTAAACTACATGAATAATCACACTTCTAAATATCACAATTAAATTGTTTTAAGCGCAACATCATTAGTTGATCGCCTACAACTATAGTAATCATAAAAGTCATTATTATGTACAAATTATTTGCTAACCAAAATTGAACATTTGAAAAAACTTTAACTATTTCCCTGTAGGAAGCTGGCCTGGTGTGTGGTGAGCATCTACGGTGTTATCACACTATACCAGGTCGAGTTACCCCCTATTAGTGAGATATAGTCAGTGTCTAGGAAGCCAGGCTCTCTAGGAAGCCAGGCTCTCTAGAGGAGCAGCCAAGGCCTATCTAGGAGACACGTAAAGCTCATGCAGTACCACTTGTAGTCACACAGCACTTACACACAGAAAAGAACCACACAGTGTTACAAAAATAAAGGTACTTTATTTTAGTGACACAAACACAAAAATACTTTATAGGCAATATTCTACTATCAGTTGAGTGAACACGCTTATATACACCTTGGTTGTGAGGAATGAGCATAGAAAGCAATAGAAAACAGTGCAATAACAATGGACAACAGAGACACTAGGGGGAGCCCAAACCATATACAAACAAAATGGAATGCAAATTATCGACCCCCATCCAGGTAAGTGGAATCTGTAGAGGGGAGCTGGAGGAACTTGGAACCCCAAAAGGTAAGTACCAGAGTGCCCCCAGCGACCAGGAAAGAAGAGGTAAGTACCTGGCTTTTCCCAAATCCACAAAGAAACTTTGGAAAAGGACTGTGCAAGCCCCAAGCAAGACTGCAAGAAACAGAAGTTGGATCCAGACAGAAGAGGACCTGCAAATGAAGGGGACCAAGTGCAGTTAGAATGTCCAGTTGGGGCAGGAGCCACTACCCACCCTTTTGGAGATGCAGGACCAGGTTGATGGTGAAGACTAGGACTCAGCTATGCATCACAGGAGGAGAGGAAGAGTTTCAGAAGTGATGCAGTTGACGTCCCACGTCGGAAGAAGAGTTGCAGTCCGTCAGGGGTGTGGAAAAACCACCAACAAGCCTTGGCAAAGGCAGGAGTTGCAGAAGAATATTTGCAGAGCTGCCGGGGACCAGGAAGGTCCGAGGGGACTCAACCCAAGTAGGGTAGTCCAAGGCGTCCCTCAGCATTCAGGAGAGCAAGAAGTCATGGATGCAGCCCCCACAGGCAACTCACAGACAGCAGGCACAGGAGTCACAGTGAGGCCCACTTAGCACCCCTGGAAAGGAATCCCACGTCCCTGGAGACCACGCATTGCAGGGAAGTGTGCTGGAGGCCGGGGCTACACGGACCTTGAAGATCCCTGGGAAGAAGAGCCAACAAGCCTTGGTACCTGCAAGAGTTGCGGTGCACAGGGGTACGATCCTGCAAGGAAAGGCAAAGACTCACCATCTCCAAAGTTGGACAGCTGGTAGAGGGGACCAAGGTGACCACCTAGGACCACCAGCTGTGTTGCAGAATCCACACAGAGTTGCAGGAGAGAGGACCCATGCAGCCAGTCGTTGTTGCAGTTAGTGCCTGTGGATGAAAGGGAGAGACTCCTTCACTCCATGGGAGAGTCCTTCTTGCTTCTTGGTGCAGACTGAAAACTTGTTGCCCTCAGAGGATGCACAGCTGGGGAAATGTTGCAATTGATGTAAGGAGCCTGAGAAACAATGTTGCAGAGCGAAGTCATCACTGGAGCTGCAGATTGTAGGTTCCTGTGAAGTCCAGTTGCGGTTCCAGTGGCCAGAAGTCAAAGTAAACATTCCAGAGGAGTCCTGCTGGAATCTTGCACGTCAATCCTAAGCACCCACCCAAGAGGGAGACCACATATAGCCCTAAAAGGGGGATTGATCACCTAGCAGGGGGACCACAAATCAGGAGGGGGCTGTGACATCACCTGCCTGACCTGGCACTCATATGCTCCAAGGTGCCTCTGCCCACCTTGGATTCAAGATGGAAGAACCAAGTGGCCACCTGGAGGAGCCCCGGGCACAACCCGTGGGGTGGTGATGGACAGGGGAGTGGTCACTCCTCTTTCCATTGTCCAGGTTCGTGCCAGAGCAGGGACTGGAGGTCTTTGAACCAGTGCAGACTGGTTTATGCAAGAAGGGCACCAAATGTGCCCTTCAAAGCATACCAGTGGCTTGGGGAGGCTACCCCTCCCAAGCCTTGTAGCACCTATTTCCAAAGGGAGAGGGTGCTGCCTCCCTCTCCCTAAGGAAATCCTTTGTTCTGCCTTCCTGGGCATGAGCTGTTCAAGCAGCAGAAGGGCAGAAACCCATCTGTAGGATTGCAGCAGCGCGGGCTGCCCAGGAAAACTCAGCAAACTGGCAGGAGCAAAGCTGGCGGTCCCCTAAGGAGCCATCAGAGTGCATGGAATCATACAACCAATACTGGCAACACTATTGCAGTATGATTCTGACATGTTTGATACCGAACATGCCTACGTTCGGAGTTGCCATTATGTAGCTAATGTGGCTTCCTCGCACTCATGAAGTCCAGGAAAATGGAGCTGGAGTTCGTGGGGGTACCTCTGCTTGGGTGCCCTCACACACAAGTACTTGCACCCTGTCTTCTGGGCTAGGAGGGCTTGCCATAGGGGTGATTTACAGTGACCTGGTGCAGTGACCTGTACTGGAAAAGGGTGCAAGCACCCTTTAACGCAGGCTGCAATGGCAGGCCTGCAGATACATTTAGCATGGGCTCCCATGGGTGGCATAATACATGCTGCAGCCCATGGGGAACCCCTGATACCCCAATGCCCTGGGTATCTAGGTACCATATATAGGGACTTATATGGGGGCACCAGTATCCCAATTGTGGGGTGTAAAAAGTTAGGGACAACCAAATCCAGAGGGAGAGAGCAGAGTCACTGGGGTCCTGGTCAGCAGGATCCCGGTGAACACAGTCAAAACACACTGACATCAGACAAAAAGTGGGGGTAACCATGCTAAAAAGAAGCTTTCTTTCCTACATTCCCCCTCTGATTATTTTCAAATAATAGCTGAAAACCCATGAATAAACTTTATTATTCAGCTATCAATTAGTATAGTCTTCATCTTCTTTAGGCAAGCATCTTCCTCCAATAATCTTTAACTGGCTGCAGACATGATCTTTAAAATCCTCCACTTCCATTGCAATTGACTTTTTCCTTTTACCTAAACCATATTCATTTTTAAATTTATTTTTTATATCTACTAATCCTACATTTTAACAAGTTTAGGAAAAGGAAAAGAACAACTGCATAAATCATCAAGAATATTACGTGGTTTGGAATTGGCCGAAGAACACCACCACCTATATTACCTAACCACTCTCTGACCTTACCAAAACTCCTCCCTAATGTTCTATACCATGAGCCTATAGGTTCCCATAAGCCAGTTTCCTCCAAAGACATGATCTCATGTGACAAATTATTCAGGTTAATATAAAAAATATCTCCACTATTGTCAAGAATGTATGTTCAACAACTTGCAGACGCTGCCCTCTTTTGCCAAAGGAATATCTAACTCAAGACAATTTTGCATCCCCACAGCCCTAATTGCTACAATTTCTACATTTACTAGCTTAAAAGACCCTGCAGTATATACAGCAAGTCTATCCACCAGAGTAGACAAATGCCTAATTTTCACATCTTTCATTTCCACTCACAGAGAAGAAGTAATAGCACCTAATATATCTTAAACTACCTGCCTGAAACTACATCTCACTCTCATCAAGCCATATTCATCATTCAATTCATCCTTTTGATAAACTATAGGAAACACTAAAGCTAAACAACATAAACCAACCACATTTCTCAGCAAATTGAAATAAGCAATCCTTGCACAAACACAATAAATTCCCCTCAAAATAGGTTCTTCACCAAGCAAATAGTTTCCACTAACTTCAAAAGTTCTATCACATACACTCTCTCCTACCAATTCTACCTAACCTACTTTTGAAGAAATACACATTGCCATGCACAATTCACCTCTCTTTTCTTGCTCTATTCTCAATCTAGGATGCAAAGCTGATGATCTAAATGTGTTGTCTTCCTTTATTTCTTCCAATGCAATGCTCTGGTCTTCTCAATTTCTTACCACTTTTACTACTCTTTCGTTATATACGCTAGTGAAATCATGCTAATCTCTACTCAAAGACACACATAACTTTTAACCAGGTTAGTATAATACTTTAATTTCTCTATTGTCTTTCCTAGTAGGCAGATTATCAAAAGGCACAATAAAATCAGTCAAACAAGGAGAACGAAAGTCATCCTGATTAAAAATTGCAACAGAAGCAAAAGACAAAGAATACAGAATCTGTAACAGCACATAAGTCGATCTCTTTCCAGCAGACGCACGAAGATAGGCTCCAATAAAGCACCCACTAAACTTCATTAGATCTACATATTCTCTAATCATTTACATATTATTTTTAAAAAACCACTAAGTGTTCTCATTGCACTGGTAACCATGTTTCAATACATTTCATCTAGCGGTAATCTCAACATTAGCATTATTAACACAACCTGGAACATATCCAACAGGAGTCAGTAATCACAACAGCAGTCCCACTAAATATATCGATATTTCTAATAATATTATCAACCAATCAGTGTTACTGCATCTGCTTTATTCTGGCTTCTACTGAGACAAAAATGTCTTATTGTGATAAAAATTCAAAAATCAACAAAACATTTTGTTTAGACCAATAATGTTTTCATCTTTTTCTTCTTATTTTATGTGTGCAATAATCAAACCAAAAATCACAACTAAATGTCCTAGTTCTTTTATTTTCCTCAGAAGTTCATCAGATTCACTTTCCACTTATTGATTTTTCAAGGTGCTCAAAAAGCAAAAAAACATCAAACGTTCAAATGTCTTCACTTAGATAATCTCTTCAGTTTGTCATCGTCTTTTAAAACCTCTTATCAAAGGTCTCTTAGTCATCAGCATTGGATTTCATTCTTATACAACAGTCTCTATTCGTCATTCAAGGTGGTTCTTCTCCTCATAATTCTCTTTTTTTTTTATAAGTTTGCTTTCTCTGAAGATCTTCGTCAATCTTTCCTCTCTCAGCAACAGTCTTTGGGGGTCATTCTGACCTTGGCGGTCCATGACCGCCATGGCGGAGTGCGGCGGAAGCACCGCCAACAGGCTGGCGGTGCTTCCTGGGCTATTATGACCGCAGCGGTAAAGCCGCGGTCGGAAAAGGGGAGCCGGCGTTTTCCCGCCGGTTTCCCGCTGGTTTCCCGCTAGCCCAGGGAACCCGCCATGGCGGCGCTGCTTGCAGCACCGCCATGGGGATTCCGACCCCCTTCCCGCCATCCTGTTTCTGGCGGTGTCCACTGCCAGAACCAGGATGGCGGGAACGGGTGCCGTGGGGCCCCTGGGGGCCCCTGCACTGCCCATGCCACTGGCATGGGCAGTGCAGGGGCCCCCTAACAGGGCTCCACAAAGATTTTCACTGTCTGCTTAGCAGACAGTGAAAATCGCGACGGGTGCCACTGCACCCGTCGCACCCCTTCAACTCCGCCGGCTCCATTCCGAGCCGGCTTCATTGTTGAAGGGGCTGTCCCGCTGGGCCGGCCGGCGGTCTTCTGGCGGTCGCCCGCCGGCCCAGCGGGAAAGCCGGAATGGCCGCCGTGGTCTTTTGACCGCGGTGCGGTCTTTCGGCGGGAACCGCTTGGCGGGCGGCGACCGCCGACCGCCGCGGTCAGAATGACCGCCTTTGTCTCTTTATTCTCCAAAGAACTTTGACTTGAGCTCAGATTTGAACTTGAACTTTCACTTTTATCAGCTGTCTCTGTCTGCTCTGTTCACAATGAACTTCCTCTTTCCTTTGGGGGTCTTTGTAATTCTAATTTCTAACTGCATCATTTCACTGCTTAAATCAGAGACTACTTCTTCTTGCTGCCACTCATGCTTTTGTCCTTTTCACTGCGATAACTCTTTACTCTGATCACTATTTTGAAACTGGACTTCAGAAGTTTCAGGTTCTCCATCTGAACTTTCACTAACCTGAAACTTCACTTTTGGGTTTGCTTTTGTTCATTGTCTTCACTAGTTTCTAAATCAAAATCTTCACCCCCTCTGGATTCATGCTGTGAACTTCAGCTTTGTTTTGAATTTGACTTGTACAGTTTGTTTACTGGATCACTTGATTCATCCACTGCTTTGGCTACTCTCATTTTCTGTGTGAGCAGGGTGCAGCCATTGTGGCACATTTGGGCACTTTACCTCAGTATTCGTTGTCAGTATCACCTGATATGGGCCTTTCCAATGCTCCTACAGGCACCCTTTGCAGACGTGCTTCTGGATTACAATCCAGTCTCCAGCACTTAATCCATGGCATGGAATATCCTTGTATTCTTCTGTTGATACATTCACCTGATGTGAGACAGATTTCACCATTTCAGCCAAACCCTTGCTATAATCTAGCACAATGTCATCAGTTATTGACACTAGTGAAGCTGAAGGTGTAAATGCAAGCCTCACTGCTCTACCTATGACCACTTTATGGGGCAATAAAGCAGTCTTTTCTGTCAGAAAGGCATACTTTGAGCTGTGTCGGATTCAGTAGCTGTAAGTCTTCCAGGTTATTTAAAATCAGTTGCAGCTGGCTGCTAAGCCATTGAACAGAGCAAAGGGATTTTGACAGGTCTTACTTTGATGGTTTATGGCACTTATTCCGTATTTTCCTGTGCAACTGATCCTTCTTGTAATACACAATTTTTGCTTCCTGATCCACATATATATTTTCAAGAGTAATTATATATTTGCCAGCTTCATGGGCAGTACACTTTACAACAGCAATTTATTTTGGCTTTTGTATAGCCTTTAACAAGTCCAATATGTACACATTATTTTAAAGGAGCTCCTGAAGATGTCATAAATTCTCTCTGTGCTTTCCAAAATCATGGACAATATCAGAACCATACTGGCTGTCTGTGAAAATCGTCACATTCACATTGTCTGATAGGCAGCAAGCTCTTGTTAAAGCAATCAGTTCTTTCACCAGCACAGTGCTTAACTTGTAAATAAAAACGTGTGGGTGCCCAAAGCCCTCCTCTTAAATACACAGCTGCTGCAATTAAATGTGCAAGCACTAAATACTGACACAGCGTAATCCTGAAGCCATCTCAGGCCTCTTCAATCCTTTGACAGCCACTCCCTGTGCCTTCAGCTCACTCTTGCACCTTTCTGCTTTCTCCCATTGTGACGCTTTTTTGTTTTTCTCTTCCTCCGTCTTTCCGATATCTGTCTTTTGCTCGCAGTAAATGCCTGATGCAGAAAACTAAGTGCCTGCCCTAAAAAATAAGTGCTGGTGCCCCGCACCAGAAGCAAGCACAAATTAAGCACTGCGCCTGCTCCACAACAACATTTGGCAAAGGAGATGCTTCCAGCTTCTCAGAAAAGGAAGATACTACATAAGTAGCTCTCAGTGCTCCATATTGGTCTCGTAAATAAGATCCATCAACAAAAAATATCAGATTAACCATTTTCAAAGGTGTTCCTTTAATATCTGATCTTTGTTGTGTGCTTAACTCGGTCACCTCAATGCACATATGGTCTACTTAATCATCAATTTCACCATCATTTTCCCTGTCTTCACAAGTCGTATCTGAAATAAGAAGCAGTGCTGCTGGATTCAGGACATTGCATCTCAAAATAGAAATGTTTTTTTCTACAAGTATGACCTGCTCATAATGAGTCATGTGTTAGGTCTTTATCCTGTTTTAAAAGGATCATAACCGAATAAGTGCCATAAACCATCAAAGTAAGACCTGTCAAAATCCCTTTGCTCTGTTCAATGGCTTAGCAGCCAGCTGCAACTGATTTTAAATAACCTGGAAGACTTGCAGCTACTGAATCCGACACAGCTCAAAGTATGCCTTTGGGCGCATTACACCTCCAAGCTTTTGAGTAAGAACTGAAAGTGCATATTCATCTCTCATTACAGAACAGAAAAACATTAAATTGTAATCAGGTATCCCGCGTGTGGGTGCATGACACAAACTGTCTTTCCGTTTTTTAAATGCATCAATACATTCATCATCTCATTGATTACAACAGGATGTTTTTTACACATTTCATCATTTCCTCCCTCCAACTTTTCTCCTGTTGCTCCATTTTGCTTTCAGGCCAAATGTCTAAATGAACTCTTCACTAGCTTTGCTGATTTCTTTCTCTGTCGTCAGGCGATCCCATTTATTAGGCGTCTCAAACTGTGTAGGTCTGGGTGTCGGCTTCATATCATATATAGTATGTCTCAAGAAATCTAGTTTCCAAACATTAAATGTGCCCTCCAAATGAAATAGTAAAACTTCAAAATGTGCAGGATATTTATTACAGTCTACATGTATAGTACCCATTCTCTTCCATCAGTAGTAAGTAGGGATACCTTTCCTCATCAAACTAGAAAGTGACAGTTTTCCCACCCCCTCAGAAATGACGTCACATCTGCGGTGCCCCTGAGAGCCAGTCCCGGAACTGACATGGGTTGTGGCATCATGGAGTCAAGTGTTAGTCATGTGCCAGGGTCCTAGCCCCTGTGTCTAGGTCTATGGGCTGTGTAAAATAAGGGCCCTGCTGGTGTGCACCTTTTTTATGCGCCTAAGAGTACAAGTCTGGACATGTCAGACATTCAGGACCAGGTGGCTGCTTGGGTGCCTCTTCTCAGGGTGGAGGATTGATAATGTAAAGCCAACCCTCCACACTGTTGGCTAATCCAAAAAGAGGGGCTGAGAAAAATGTTGCAAAGGTCATTGCACATGGTTAGTATTACGTGTAGCCCCCTCAACGTATCAGAGCCATCAAGGAGAGCATGTGACCGCTATGTGTTGTAGAGGCGCACGCCCTTTTTGATGCACTGAATACATATAAGGAGTCACCTAGAGTTGCCTGCCAAACCATGAACCATAGCTAAAACAGGTTGCTAGGGCATTCTGAAGAGATACAATCCTCTAACCAGAAAATACATCTACTCAGGAGCCCAGAACACTATCAATAGATTTTATCGTACCCTAACACCTTCGGTGATGGATGAGAATGCACAGCTGGGTGCCCCTAAAGATGGGGGTTCTGACGTTATTGGCTTTGAAGAGGAACTCTGCCGTTGGCTTGAAAACCTCAGCCTCAAGGATTTGCCGCTAATGATATCACCTATTAAGTTTGACCCCAGTGACAGCGAATCCTCGAAAGATGAATTAAATGCTCAAAGCGCTTTAGAAACCAGCAAAGCCAGGGGGCAGGGCCAGAACTTTCCAACGCACTCAAAGCACTTTTGGAGCTCCCGCGACACAGGATTTTTGAAATATTTGCTATAGGTCAAGCAGCCTGATTCAGGGACCCTGTGCCCCAGAAACCAGCAAAGCCAGGGGGCGGGGCCAGAACTTTCCAACGCACTCAAAGCGCTTTCTGATCTCCCACGACGTGGGATTTTCAAAATATTTGCTACAAGTCAAGCAGCTTGAATCAGGGACTCCGTGCCTCAGAAACTGGCGAAGCCAGGTGGGGGGGCCAGAACTTTCCAACCGGCTCAAAGCTCTCTCTGATTTCCCGTGATGCGGGACGTGCCCGGGCAAAGCCAGAGCCAAGGGTAGGCCCGTCCTTCGCCTGTCAGCGACCGGAGGAGGCCGGGTCGGGACACCCCCCTGAAATTTCCTATACAGAGAGCTGAGAGTTAAAACTGTAGGAGCGGGGCAAGTCTCAAAGTTCCAGGTAAAAACAACTTTGATACGGGTCTGTGAACTACTATAAGATATGGGCAAAAAGAAAATTTGTATGCCAAAGGGGGAGGGTGCCCTGGGCCCCCAAACCCAACCATCTATCTCCAGTTATTTGTCATCTGTTATAGGGGCTATAGAAACTGAACTAGTGCAGGTCAACGAGAAAATTGGGACAGTTCATAAGTGTACTCAGAGACCACCTCTGAAGCCTACCGTTTTTGTTACATCTAACAAAGGCGTACAGGACCCTTTAACAGCCACTATTAGCAATTCCCTTCGGCCTGGCACGGAAGTTCCTTGTATGCAACATAAGGACCTTAACACCGATTATACTTCTGTGGCTTCGCCACCACTGAAAACGAGAAAAGTGGGAGCCCGCCCAAAAAATCTGCAAGATGACTCAGGGGGCAGAGGAAACCTTACTTACATCTGAAAGACTCTGTTTGCCACTTGGCTGCTTCTGATATGTCATCAGACATTCTTATAACCGATAATGGAGAGAAGGAACTGCTACAGGATGATATTACCCCTAAAATTGATTAAAATTGATTCCATACTTAAATCCTTCTGTGCAGCCCTGGAGGAGAAACTTTTCACCCTGATAACTAAAAAACTGGATCATTTACATTCTAATATGATGAGGATGATTTCTCAATCAGTCTTAAGGCCAACTAGTATGGATAACCATTACTTGGAGGAGGCTCTGCTGGAAAAGAGGGAAGTTTTGCATATTCGCCTTCCAAATGATCAGGTCTCACCTCCGGCTCAACCTTTAGCCGGCTATGGCCCTCCATTTGTGAAACCCATGGAGTGCAGCCCCCTCATGGAGCCTGGAAAAGACTCACATTCAGGTTGTTTACCTGCTCCTCAGATCAATACCATCCCTATCAGAGAAAAGTCATTACAACTTCCCCCTGACTGCTTGCCGTCTGTTTTGGTTTTAGTAAATGTGCCCCCTTTAGATTCTTGCCATAACGAAGATACCCAGGCATTGATGAGGAAGTGTGCTCATTGGATAAGGTCTAAATCTAGATATCAAGGAGACTTGAACGATAAAATTCTTATGTCTCGGAGAGTAACTTGGATTGGCTTATCAAGGAAAGCATTTGAGGGTGATTGTGTTGTGATTAATTTTGCAAACCCATGTTTAGTAAAATGTTTGCTGGCTGACTTGTGTTATTGTGTCACGAAGGAAGAAGGGATTCATATTTATCCACTCAGTTATTTTTATGATCCATCCGCCCCTATGTGTCAGTTCCAAAGCAGCTGTAACTCAGGGTTGGCCAATATTCATTCATGGCCAAATAACTCTCCTTCTAGTGGCCAACAGATTCCGATTCTTTTAGATGAGAATGATTGATATGAGGATAAGGGTGTAGATGACGCCCAGGAGGGATCTGTGGAGGGTAGTTATTGCTTCATCACAGTATGGGTTTGACAAGCTATATATTGTCCCTTATGCTCCATTAATGGCTAGTATCAATGAGGAAGTGGTGGAAGGGAAAGGGACTAAATTGCTTACATTACTTTGTTGGAATATCACGGGCCTTTGATCAAAGGCAAAAAATGCAGAGTGGTTAGAATTTATATCCACATACGATATAATCTGTTTGCAGGAGACCTGGTCAACGGTCCACTTCTATTTGGATGGTTATTACTCTGTCTATCAACCAGCAACCCCCTCCCCAGCAGGAAGGGCGAGTGGGGGCCTTTTAGTTCTCGTTTCCTTACAACTCCCCAAAATGGAGGCATCTGTAATCTGGTCTTCACCATATTTTATGGTTATTTTATTGCTGACTGACTGAGGCAAGCAAGGGTATATTGCTGATCAACTTTTATAATAACATCCCATGTAATTGCCTAAAGGGAAGTTTTGAGGAGATAATGGATTTTCTGGACTCTTATGATAAGCTCCAGGACAATGAGTTTATTATTATATGGGCTGAAGATTTTAAGCTTTACAGGGGTGCTGTAACCCTATAGAGGATAGAGAGATGTCTAACCATTTTATTTACACAAAACAAGGTGAAGTTTTAAATTGTTTTATTTACAAATTTGATCTTGTATTCACAAGGAAAAAGGCTGCCACATATATTAAAAAAATACCCACTTTCACAGGGAATTTTAAAGGGAGTAGTATTGATTTTATTCTTATTAGCTCCCCTGATATTGATTTAATTCATGATTTTAAGATAACACCGCACTGTGCTAGCGATCATAACCCTTTATGTTTTAAACTTGCTTGTAACTCAAAAACAGTATTGATTAATAGGGAACTGAGAAGAAACTTTGTTTTTAATAAATAATTTGGTCTACATTTGAAATGGGAAAAGCAGTTGTTATTTATTTTAAGGATTGTAACATCTGATAACATGTCCAGTGACGGGGGGATTAAAGAAGCTTTATTACGATACAATGTATGTCGATAGCTTTGGGGGTACCAAAGCATTGTTTAGAAGGGCTCTAATTGAAAATGAGCCGGTAAACAGAGACCAGGTGAAGACGTGGGTATCAGGGATCTGGGGAAGAGGCGTATTCAGTCCATAAACCCGACTGGAAACAATTTCAGAGAAGACCTACAATCGTTAATGCTCAAGTAGATTATCAGTGGCAGGCGGACCCATCTTCAGGAAAGGACGAACACCTCAGAAACTACAACCAGATGCTGGAAAAAAGTTTTTAAACCGAACATTTCAGAAATTACTAAAACAGCACTATGTTAAACATTTTTTAATGCACACTGAGGTAAAAGTGGACATTATAGAACATTTTAACAGAACCTTAAAGTCTAAGATGTGGAGATATTTTACGGCCTCTAACACTTACCGATACATGGATGTTCTACAGGATTTTATAGACGTTTATAACGCCACTTACCACAGAACCATCAAAACGGCACCCATAAGTGTAACATCAGAAAACTCGTTAAAGGTGTGGAGAACGGTGTACGGGAACTGGATCGCCGCCGGTGTAAGGAAGCCGCTTTTAAAAGAAGGCAACCATGTTAGGGTTTCAAAATTAAAAGGAGTCTTTACGAAGGGTTACCAACAGACTTTTAGTGATGAGATATTTATAGTGGAAAGTGTGGAGCTTGAAAAGGATGTATATATTTACAGGCTAACGGACTATGATGGGAAAAAGGTGTTGGATCTCTTTTACAAGGAGGAGCTACAGAAGGTACCTAATGATCTGTACAGGGCGTACAGGGTTGAAAAAATTCTAAAAAGGAAAGGTAGAGGTGACGCGGGTGCCTGAAAAATTTAATGGTTGGGCACTGGCCAGTTCCGTGCAGGTTGTGTGAGTACGACGGGGGGGTCGTTGTAGACACGGAGATGGATACAGCGCCATTTTATATCACGCTGCCGTCCAACGCCTCAAAGGACTTGTTCCCTGACAACAGAATTTCTAATTATACAGTGAAATTGGCTAAACCCATAGACCTGCAAGGTGATTGGAAGGTATCCCTAACAGGAATCTAATACCCCAAAACGTGGAATACGTTTTCAATGTATGACGCCGTATTTAATATAAAGCGTGCTCAAGAAGCATTGACCATCCGTACGGGGTTTCCTCATGGCTATTACCCATCTGTGGCATTGGTGGTCGCAGCCATCAACAAACCCATAGCCAACATTGAATCGTGTGCGAATATGCAGTTAGTGTTAGATAACGTTACACGGAAGGTATTTCTTGAAGCTCCAAATAGCAAGGCTGTGTTTAACTGTTGGGGTAAATTAAAAAGCGTTTTAGGAACAGTGCAGCATATCAGAAGTCATGTAGAACTGGACCATTCATGCCCCGAATAAATGGCGGTTTCTATACACTCTACGTGTATGCCAATATCGTAGAGTCCCAGAGGATAGGGGATAGTTATTCACCATTGCTGAGACGGGTCAAGGTAAATATTGAAAATAACACCATGGTTAATATCCAGTACAACAAAACAGACTATGTACCAATTTCAGAAAAACATTTTGACACCATAACGATCATGATCTATGACGATCAGGTTGAGCAGGTGTCCTTTAAATATGGGAAAGTTATTGTTAAGCTTCATTTAAGACCGCGACGTGAGAGCAACTACAGTATTAACAAGTCATCATGGTGATTACGAAAACATACGGTGACCCCCCTATGTATAGGGAGTATTACAGAAACCAGGCTGGATATGGAGCCCCGCGGCCATACTTTCAAGGGGCCCCAGTGATGTACGGGGCAGGGTTGGGGGATTCCTTCCATAGTTTGTTTGGAAGAACTATGCCGCTCTTGAAAAGAGGCTATGAATGCAAAACCACACGTCAAAGCGGCTGCTACGAACATTGCGCAGGACATTGTGGGTTCCGTGACATCTGTGGTTGTTGAACGTATGAATAAATTACCCCAAGAAGGAGCGGGGACGGTATACAAGTAACACACATGTTAAAAGTAAGCGTGGTGTCTCAAAACGCAGGGGCCCACCTGCCCCCTATAAAAAACAGACACTGATCTTCAAAAAGCACTCACAAACGAAGATCCATAAGTAGAAAGAGAGCTACGAAGAAGAGGAAGAGGAGGGGCACTAATGTAAATATTTTTTTTTTTAAAAGCTGAACATGGCCTTCATACATTGTGCATTGGGTGAATGCGCTAAATCGGATTTAGACCTGTTTTCTCTAAAACCCACACAAACTAGCATCAAAAACAGTTTTTTCATAGAGGTAACACCGCTAGCCGCTTTAACACACTTGATGCCAGTAGCGTTTTATGTGTCAGGATCCACGGATATGTATCTGGATCTCAACAATACACTGCTGAACCTCATCTGTAAAATTGTAAAAGCGGATGGTTCCAACATAGAGAATGCCGCTAAAGTGGCGGCAATCGCTTATCCCATAGCAACTATGTTCAATCAGGTGGACATCACCGTTGGGGATAGACTTATTACGCAGAGTGATAACATGTACGCGTATAGGGCATACATTGAGAGTATTCTTAAGTAAAGCCGTGATGCCCTGGACACTCAGCTTTGAGCAGGACTCTTCTACAAAGATACTTATGATCATTTTGAAGCTACTGCATTGGACGGTCACAATCAGGGTTTTATAAAAAGAGCAAACTTCGCCGCAGGCAGTAGACAGTTTGACCTCCTAGGACGCATGCATTCAGACCTTTTCTACCAAGATAAACTGCCCGTCAATGGTATCAATGTTAAGATCAAACTAACCTGCATCAAGAACTCATTATGTCTCATCAGTGGGGATGCAGAACAGTATAAACGTGTTATACTGTCAGCAAATTTGTTTGTAAAGAGAGTGAAAGTGTAACCAAGCATCAGACTGGCTCATGCAGAGGCCCTACACGTACCAATCGCCAAGTACGCTGTGGAAAGAGTGGGTCTGAAGATATTCAGCATACCCATAGGTACCCGCTTAACCCAAAAGCAAAATTTATTTATGGGTCAACTACCGAAACTTATTATCAAAGGGTTTGTGGACAACACAGCTTTCAATGGGCTGTATACCGCAAACCCATTCAATTTCAAGCACTACGACATCAACTACACAGCGCTGGTACATGAGTGTGGTGTGATTCCTGCAAAGCCGTACACGCCGAGTTTTAGAACTCTAATTTTATCAGAGAATATCTCTGCCTGGTGTTGATTACAGGAAAACATCTGAGGGACTCGGGAGTCATCGTATCAAGAGAAGGGTAAGGGGCAGGTTACACCCTTTTCGCTTTCGATCAGATTCCTGACACGGAAGACGGGGATCACTATAATCTGATAAAAATGGAAATCTAAAAGCTGAAATACGTTTTAGTCAACCCCTGGCTACCAATGTGAACATGGTTGAATTTGTGGTGTTTGACAGTGTCATTCAAGTCAACCACGCCCGACAGATTATGTTTGACTATCTTTAAAGCATTGTACAATGGACACTGTACAGATACGTGAGTTCTTAAGCAGACATAAATATGCGAAGAAATACTTTTTAGAGGTTTTCCCAAGCGATGGGCTACCCACGGAAATGGGTGTAGAAAAACCTTGATCGCTAGTCTTTAACACATATCCACATTACAAGGCTGGAACACACTGGGTGGGAATGTTTTTGGATAATGACAAAGTTACAGTGTTTGACAGTTCAGCAGCTTTCCCGGAGCATAGCATCTATACAAAACATGTATTCAAGTATCTAAAGAAACTGCTGTTAGGGCTGAGTATAACAAGATGCGGGTGCAGGATCCTCTAGCCATCACATGTGGGGAGCATTTTATATATCTTATTAGTAAAATGTCTGAGGGTAATACGTTTAGAAATTTTCTAACTTTGTATTCAAACAATCTAGTAAACAATGATAGTATTGTTGTGAATTATGTAAAAGAAAATGCGCGGGCTATGTCACGCTCTGTTCAAACAGAATACCCCATTTGTCAAATGTGTAAGGCCTTGTAATGCATATGTATGTGTAACGTTAAATGTCTACAATAAAATAATTTAAGCTCAATACCGGACTATACATTTTCATTCAGCTGGCAAGAGACACATTAAAAAAATGTAAAAATATGACAAAAGAGTGATGAAACCGTTAAAAAGTGTTTATTACACATAATTTTAGTCCAAGCAATAAGTATCCAAACATTCTAAAGAAAATAAATGGTAAGAGAAAAGCAATCAATATATTAACGTTTGTAAAGCTATACACACAGACATTGTAAAATGAAATACAGAGGATCATAAGTGTCACACATGTAACCACGATTTCTTTTTTTTTTACAGCAACTTGTTAGCCGCCAGAGGTAGGGGTGCGGTGTTCCATGAGGCAGATAGTTGGGGGGTAGAAGTTGGTTTCAAAACAAGCACTGATGGTGTACTTTGGGGGCTGTAAGTAGGATCTTTCAAACTTTCATGAAGCCTACGTGTTCGGTATTACCAACAAGCGTAGAAGGAACGTTGAGTTCTGCAGCGGCCTGTAGAAACTGGTCCCAACCTCTAGGCACTTTCTGGAGCGGTAGGGCTTTGGGGTGTGTGTGAAACCTTTGATGAGGTCGTACATATGAGACCCAGCAGCTGGTTGCCCTTTGTAGAGGCATTCACCCCGTTCATTCCAAGAGGTTAGATTTTTAGAAGCAGCCATGGTTCTTAGTAACATTTGCCCTGCACCTCTGTACCTCTGACTTACATTTTTTAAAAGTTCTTCAACAAAGACGTCTGTGGGCGGTGGTGATGGGACCAACGGCTGTGGGGGCTGTTGAACCCAGGGCTGGTGGTGGCAGATCAGAGTCGGGGTATATAGAGTTAGCGTGTTTTTTTCTGACTGCCACTGCATGTAATACTTTAGAAAGTTTTGAAGAACTCTGGAGAAAAGATTGGCTTTGTCGTGAGGTTTTTAATCAGTCCGGTTTAAAATGTTTTTAATTTTGGCATCCAGGCGCAGTGTTTCATTTTTCTGCATACACCAAACATCGCTCGTAGAAGGGCCCAACTGTTCCAGTTGTTGGCACGGTACCAAGTACATATTCTGGGCGTGATCCATCAGTTCCCGGTTAGGAGGTTTGTAATTAAAGGAATCGCTATGTCCAGAAGCGCTCCTATAAAGGCTGTTTTACAAGTTTTTTCTTAGAAACGAAGGAGGCCCTTTTATTACTAAGCTTTTTGATAAGGTTCCGCTTCTTCTTCAGCACACAGAACTGCCTCTCTGATATAGGGACATTACCTTTTAGGGTGTTTAGGGCGATTTCTGAAATAGCAGTCACTAAGTCGTCCAAAGCCAAGCAAAGGATGGCCTTTCTTTGTTTGGGGCTAGCTGTGACCAGCATTTTTAGGAGTGCTAAATTACAGTGTACACGTAAAGACATGTTCAACACCTTATATTATAAGGTTTAGAAAGTAAATGTTACAAAAGTCTTTTTAGCGATTCTTTTTATACGCCTTGGGTCTGGTTTTAGGGGTGTAAGCTACAGGGATATCTGGTGGGAAAATATCAGCACGTAGTCTGTAGTTTCTAGAGTCTTGGGTTTTAAGTCCACCAACAGTTACCCATGAGGTTCAGCGGTGGCGTCGTTAAAGGCTTCTAAGAAAAACTGAGTGCTTCCAGGGTACATCTGCTTAGCGATGATCGATATTTGTTGCTTTTCCCTGGGGTATGAGGCGTTCAGAGTTATAGAACGACTGCTCTTACCCTTGTAAAACAAGTTCTGCACAATGTAACATATCCTTAGGTTACGATGGTGTGAATATTGAGTAAAAGCTTTTTCTATTGCTGGATGATCCCCACCCTCACGCATGAGATCGTCTACAAACACCATGTTTACGCGGTGTGTAGGTAACAGTGCATCATCGTTGAGATTACCAGGTATGCCTTCTATAAATTTGATGTGCGCGACCCTTAGGGATAGTTCTGTATAAAGATCTTGCCAGCATGAATAAAGCCATACAATATTGTTTGGGTTTTGGGATAGAACATGTATGGCATTTTCTAACAACTTCTTTATAAAATAACTCTTACCGCAATTTGACGGGCCTGCTCGAACACAGGAGAACGGATGTTGCAAACGGGCGTCCATAGTCTTAAGGATTTGAAAGTCTAATGGCCTTTAAATAACCATACGGTAGGGTTCTGTAGCCCTTAGTCAGGACCCTTTTATCAAACACTACACGTAAGGTTTTATGTAAAGACTGGGTTGTGATTTCCCACCGTTTTTTTGACCGCACTATGCTCGGCTGATGTACAACAATTGTTTTATTATTTTCATAGTTGTCGGACATAGCGTATTCGTTCACCAGGTCCGTAAGACTGTCAAAATGTATTTTTACTGTATTGTTAACATTTAAGGTGATACCTTCTACTTTCATACATACAGTATTATTTGAGGTTTTATACGAATAGGTTTTAGGACCTGATGAGGTGAACTCCACTATGTGTTCGCCCTTTTGTAGTTTGCTGGTCAAATCCCCTAGATAATCGCCTAATGGTCGGTCTTGATCACCTACTTTACTCACAAATATAACAGAGTCTGTATCATGATACAGACACCTGTCCTGCAGTTTATCTAACACTGTAAAGCCCTAAACGGGCATGAGTGGTTGTGAGACATGCTATGACAATGTTTATATTGTTACACGTTGTGGGGTACTCATTAGTGTACTTCCAACACAGAGGGGCTGTCTCATCATTGATAAACTCGCAACTGGACCCCTCATAACTGGGGGCAAAAAGGTACTTAAACAACTCATCGGGATCTGTTATTATGGTCGTGTTTGACAAGTTTGTACGCTGTGCTAATTTCCCCCATAATGAGTTTAGGCATAGTTTGGCTAACTGGCGGCGGGCAGGGTTGATCTCGATCAATTTGGGTCTCAAGCGTGTACCCTCGTGAGTGTAAAAGTCATCTGTGTACTTTTGTTTAGATGCCTCATCAACACACCACTCTAGAAACCCCGAAGCCTCCTGTTTGTCTCTTAGAAACAGGTAGATATAGTTAGAAAAGAGCCATGTTGTTGTACTTTCAAAGTGCCATATTTCCACTATTTTACCAAGCCTGTATCCTTTCTCTAAAGCCTTTTGTACCTCAATGCTACACCATGTCCCGGTCAGCATCCTTTGCTCTTCACTGTGACTACACACACTAGTCTCTTTACTTTCAGTGCATGTATGGCATAGTGTGAACATCAGCTTACCGTAGACTCTGTACGGTATTACCGGGAAGTAAAGACGGCGGGGTTGGTAGATTTGGCATTTAATGTATATGATGGTGGGGTGACCTACAGGGTATAACTTCTGCTTGTTCACAAATGGATACAGACTTGTGAAGTCATAATAGTGTATTTTCTTGCCAGCGCCCAAAGCTCTGTACAGCTGTATACGGTTTGTACGCCCCCTAAGTAAGGCGTAGCGAGGTTCCATAGGCTCTGGTAACTGGTGACTCTTAATGAAAGACACAAGCTCAACATTTGTTGTTAACATATCTAACCATTCATGCTCCCAAAGAGTTCTCATGACAAAGCCGCAGTTTTTAACTTATTGCGCCTTCATCAGAGTGCGACGATGTAGGTGCTCGAACTTTGTGCCCAACAGCCTGTTAAACTTATGGGGTTTGTAACAACGAGGACAACTGTTGTATTCAAAGGCGGTTGGCACACCATTAATTATGGCATAACCGTCAAGATATTAAGGCCCCAAGCGGTATTCACCACCATGTAATGCATGTTGAATGGCTATGTTTTCTATGTTCAAGATATACATGAGCCACTGGCTCGAGGGGGTTGAATAGCGCTTCTGTTTACCATTATAGAGGTCTGGTGGCAGTAGGGCTATGCTGTATGGTTTAAAAAACGTGTGTTTGTAGATAGACATACACATGGAAGCCAGAGTGATATTCTGGAAGGGGTCTATGTATTCTACAGTCTTTGTCATCTGGGGCGTGTTGGGCTTCAAAATCTTCATCTTTTTGGTCATCTCCACCACTACATCTCTGGAAAGGTTGCAGGCTTTTTGCAAGATCATTACATCGGCCTGACAGTACGCCTTCAATTCGGTTTGAAAATGAAAGTTATTTTCACAGTATTCACTGTACCATTGTAGAAAGCTCTCTTTCTCTGCAGGCATCATATACTCGCCACCGCAGCTGGAGGGTGGAGGCATGGGATCATCATAATTCTGGTTGGCCCATGTGCTGAAAAAGTGGGGGAAATAACCTTTACAACTTGTGAAACCAGAGGCTTTGGGTAATTTACTCAGTTTCATGGGTAGAAAATGTAAGGTATCGATGAACCTTATTTGAAAAGGCACTGCCATTAACAGCATCAATTTGGAGCCCTAGGTTATGAGAGCTCTACAGCCATCTTTTCGCCAATCATGGTCTGTAGCATAAAGACGGAGTCGTACGCTTTAGAGTTATGAGCCAGCATAAAATACCCTTTGAACTTAGGCTGAATGAAAGTGGTGAGGAAGTCGCTCACGCATGTGCGGCATTCAAACTCCCAGTTGTCATCGGAAGTTAGATGATGAGCATAAATATAATTAAGCTGGTGTATACCTGTCTCCTTTGTACACTCTATATCAAACACTATGTAGTCTTCAGTTTTGGTCTGAGGGAGCTCTTTAACCATGTAACACTTGTGCTCTGTCCCAGCCTGCAAATACACCTTAAACCTAGGACATTTCATGCCTTCACATTTATGCTCCTAGAGGGCGTAACGCCCGAAGCCCTACAGTCTATCTTAGGTAAGCAACACACAAATCTGGTGTGTATGCTCAAGCAGTTTTGCGAGTGGCAAAACAGATTACACATGCGACACTGGACCTTCTGCTCGGCGACATCAATACAACCATCCCTCTGACACATTTTACAGTGCATTTCACACTGATGAGTTTTCTGCGTGTTGTAGATATGCTCGCAGTGGGGGCATACGTACTTGGCTCCTAGAAAACTCTTTAGGTTCAAAATACCATAAAAGTGGTTTTCATGATGGAGAACATAAACGGTCTTGCTTTTCGCACGCTCCCCATTTGTTAAGTACTTCCAGGACCGGTTGTGGTAAAGAACATTCACAGTAACAGCAAAATAGTTTTCAGAAAGCCCTAGGTCCCTGAAACCGACCATTCTGTTGTGTGGTATTTCAAGAGCCCTGTGGGCTTCAACAGCTCTTGACATACTACGAGCATTGGGGGTAGTTCGGTCCAACAATAACCTCACTATTGTAGCTGCTAGACAGTTGTTGGTTGCTCTTGTGTTAAAATTAAGCAACCATCGTTGTTTCTTATCAATGATCTGGCTATACAAGGTACTCTTTAAAGGTCTGGAAACACCACACTCACGATGCCCGGACAATGAGGGCTATAACATTAAAAATACTGTATGCTACTATTTCTGCCTTACTCTGCAACAGTTTACAGAGAGTCTTTAGAAATTCCACACCGTCAAACACATCCCTGCAAGTTGTACGTGTGAACAAAGGACTGTCAGTACCCTGCCCCTGGAAACAGAGTTGCAAGTAATCATTAAGACCCACATCGTGTAACAACCTTTCTGTTAGTGTTTGTACAGCTTGGTGGATGGCTAAAACACCATGATCAGAGGAATTTATACGGTCTAGGTTAACAAAACGGAATTCCTTGTAGTGTTCTGTAGCGCTAAACCGTTCTATAGTACGACTGTACCTTCTAAGACTTTCTAAAAACACATGTTCTGAATCCTCAGCTTGAGGGTCACTACTAGCAGGTGTGGCATCTAGAGTGTCATACTGGAGTAACAGTTTAAGGCTCTGCCCTTGTAACACACAGTTTTGCTTTCTTTAATTTCCTTACTAGACACCTATGCTGTCTAGCGCTACTAGCCCACTTCTGCTTATTACAAGACCACTTGTTTGTAGGTAAGCGCCCATAGCCTATTTGAACAGCAGGTGTTGTATTTACAGGCTATGTGCCAGCAATTGTACCTACGGCAACCACTGCTAAGGACCCATCAGGATGCTGGGGTACTACAGGAATCCGAACACCTGCCTTTGAGGCCCTAAAGCAACCGATGTTTGAGCTGTTGCCTACGGTCTTTATGTCTTGAGACCTGGAGGGATCATTTTCTATATCAAGGTATTAGATTTTGAAACTTTTAAGGATTTGTTGGAGGGTTCCATCGCTCTTTTGCTTTTGAGTGTGCGTAAGAGCCGTAGAGCTTTAGTGAGTATGTCTAGGGTTTTGTTTTTATATTTAGACCTATGGACACCCTTATTGCAAAAAGCGGATCTTACTATCCTTAGGGGGACACGGTTGCCTAGTCACACCGATATATTGTCTATGTCTGCTGTGGCTGATTCACAAGCTATGACCACCTTCCTTCTACACCTTGCTAACCACATGATTAACGCTCTCTGGGATCATCTGGAGGACTCAGTATCGACCCCCAACTTCCCCAGTTTTGAGGTCTTGAGGTTCAGGAGTGATTTTAGTTTCCTAACAGCCTGTTGTATTTCTTTCAGATATGTTTCCAAAACCATGTTGGGGCTCAGTGCACCATATTTTGATCCGCTACGTGTGGCGTTAGCTGTGTGGTGTATATTATCCGTGGCCACCCCAGTGGTCGGATCAATGTTAAGCACAATATGCCCTTTTTGAATGGGTGGGTCGGGACGGGTCAAAAGAACAGGGCCCCTGTAGGAATGTACCATATTGCCTGGCATGTTACCCCCGTTTTCACTGTATGTATGTTTGTTTCTGCCTATGTGTCACTGGGATCCTGCTAGGCAGGACCCCAGTGCTCATAATGTATGCCCTGTATGTGTTCCCTGTGTGGTGCCTAACTGTATCACTGAGGCTCTGCTAACCAGAACCTCAGTGTTTATGCTCTCTCTGCTTTTTAAAATTGTCACTGCAGGCTAGTGACTAATTTTACAAATTCTCATTAGCACACTGGAACACCCTTATAATTCCCTTGTATATGGTACCTAGGTACCCAGGGTTTTGGGGTTCAAGGAGATCCGTATGGGCTGCAGCATTTTTTTTGCCACCCAGTGGGAGCTCAGACATTTCTTACACAGGACTGCCACTGCAGCCTGAGTGAAATAACGTCCACGTTATTTCACAGCCATTTTTCACTGCACATAAGTAACTTATAAGTCACCTATATGTCTAACCCTCACTTGGTGAAGGTTAGGTGCCAAGTTACTTAGTGTGTGGGCACCCTGGCACTAGCCAAGGTGCCCCCACATTGTTCAGGGCAAATTCCCCGAACTTTGTGAGTGCAGGGACACCATTACACGCGTGCACTACATATAGGTCATTACCTCTATGTAGCGTCACAATGGTAACTCCGAACATGGCCAAGTAACATGTCTAGGATCATGGAATTGTCACCCCAATTTCATTCTGGTATTGGGTGACAATTCCATGCATCCACGGGTCTCTAGCACAGAACCCGGGTACTGCCAAACTGCCTTTCCGTGGTCTCCACTGCGGCTGCTGCCAACCCCTCAGACAGGTTTCTTCCCCCCTGTGGCCTGGGAAGCCTGCTCCCAGGAAGGCAGAACAAAGGATTTCCTCTGAGAGAGGGTGTTACAACCTCTCCCTTTGGAAATAGGTGTGAAGGGCTGGGGAGAAGTAGCCTCCCCCAGCCTCTGGAAATACTTTGGGCACAGATGGTGCCCATCTCTGCATAAGCCAGTCTACACCGGTTCAGGTATCCCCCAGCCCTGCTCTGGCGTGAAACTGGACAATGGAAAGGAGAGTGACCACTCCCCTGACCAGCACCTCCGAGAGGAGGTGCCCAGAGCCCCTCCAGTGTGTCCCAGACCTCTGCCATCTTGGATGCAGAGGTGTTGGGGCACAGTGGACAGCTCTGAGTGGCCAGTGCCAGCAGGTGACGTCAGAGACCCCCTCTGATAGGTGCTTACCTTTCTCAGTAGCCAATCCTCCTTTTTGGGCTATTTAGGGTCTCTCCTCTGGGCTATTCCTCAGATAACGAATGCAAGAGCTCACCAGAGTTCCTCTGCACTTCCCTCTTTGACTTCTGCCAAGGATCGACCGCTGACTGCTCCAGGACGCCTGCAAAACCACAACAAAGTAGCAAGACGACTACCAGCCACATTGTAGCACCTCATCCTGCCGGCTTTCTCAACTGTTTCCTGGTGGCGCATGCTCTGAGGGCTGTCTGCCTTCACCCTGCACTGGAAGCCAAGAAGAAATCTCCTGTAGGTCAACAGAATCTTCCCCCTGCCAACGAAGGCAACAAACTTCTGCATCACAGGTCCTCTGGGTCCCCTCTCATCCTGACGAGCGTGGTCCCTGGAACACAGGAGCTGGGTCCAAGTGTCTCCCACAGTCCAGTGGCCCTTCTGTCCAAATTTGGTGGAGGTAAGTCCTTGCCTCCCCACGCCAGACAGTAATCCTGTGTACTGCGTGATCTGCAGCTGCTCCAGCTTCTGTGCACTTTTCCAAGGATTCCTTTGTGTACAGCCTAGCCTGGGTCCCCAGCACTCCGTCCTACATTGCCCAACTCGCTGAGTTGGACTCCGATGTGTTGGGACCCTCCTTTGTGACTCTGAGTAGACCGCTGTCCTCAGATCTTCTAAGTGCCTGTTCCAGTACTTCTGCGGGTGCTGCCTGCTTCTGCGGGGGCTCTCTGAGTTGCTGAGCACCCCCTCTGTCCCCTCCTCCAAGGGGCGACATCCTGACATTCCTGGTCCCCAGCAGCACCCAAAATCCTCAACCACAACTCTTGCAGCTGGCAAGGCTTGTTTGCGGTCTTTCTGCGTGGAAACAACTCTGCATCCTCCAACACGCCATTGGACATCTTCTGACCAAAGGAGAAGTTCCTGGCACCCTCAGTTGTTGCAGAATCTTTGGCTTCTTCCACCCAGAGCCAGCCCTTTTGCACCTTCATCTGGGGTTTAATGGGCTCCTGCCCCCCTCCTCCCCCCCCGGACACTTGGGTGACTCTTGGACTTGGTCTGCTTCCTTTACAGGTCCTCAGGGCCAGGAATCCTTCTTCAGTGTTTTGGTAGCAGTTGTTGTTCTTGCAAAACCCCCTATCTCGACTATACTGTCTTTCTGGAGTAGTAGGGTGAATTTACTCCTACTTTTCAGGGTCTTGGGGTGGGGTATTTTGGACACCCTTACTGTTTTCTCACAGTCCCAGCAACGCTCTACAACCTACCATAGGCCTGGGGTCCATTCCTGGTTCGCATTCCACTTTTGGAGTATATGGTTTGTGTTGCCCCTAGGCCTATTTCTACCTATTGCGTCCTATTGTGATTCTACATTGTTTGCACTACTTTTCTTACTGTTACTTACCTGATTTTGGTTTGTGTACATATAATTTGTGTATGTTACTTACCTCCTAAGTGACGGTATGCTCTGAGATACTTTTGGCATATTGTCACTAAAATAAAGTACCTTTATTTTTAGTAACTCAGAGTATTGTGTTTTCTTATGATATTGTGCTATATGATATAAGTGGTATGGTAGGAGCTTTGCATGTCTCCTAGTTCAGCCTAAGCTGCTTTGCCATAGCTACCTCTATCAGCCTAAGCGTCTAGAAACACGTCTATTCTACTAATAAGGGCTAATTGGACCTGGCACAAGGTGTAAGTACCGCAAGGTACCCACCATAAGCCAGGACAGCCTCCTACATTGGTGGTGCAGCGGTGGGATAAGTACTTGTAGCTGCTTTACCACTTTGTCATTTGGTGCTTTTCATAAGAAAAACATATACCAAATATTTCAATATATGTACACTGAACCCTAACAGTTTACTGTTCTGCTCTAAAAAAATGTAAAGTTCTAAAACTTTTTCTCTCTCTGTCTTAAACCTTTTCTATCATGTCTATAGTAGCGCCCACTCCCAAGATTGTTCAGGCAACCTATGAGATTTTAAACTACAAACGTTTGAGGGGTCTCTGCTTAGAAAGAGGTTTAAGCATTGGTAAGAGTCCTACAAAAGAGTTTCTCTTTAATCTGCTCTTTGAAAGCGACCAGAACCAGTCTGACCCATCTCAGGAGAAAGAGGTAGGAGGGGAGGCTGCCCAGTCAGACTCAGAGGAGTTCCCTGAAGATGCTGGGGAGGGCTCTTACAAAGACCTGATATCTAGCAGGCCACCTAGTGACACTGGTAGTGGGAGAGGTTCACACATTAGTATGGTATCATTCACTCCTAGAGGCCAGGTTACTAGGATCCAGCCAGTTAAGGACAGGTCTCTCTCTGCCAATTCCCAAATCTCCCTCTGTGTCCAAACATTCCCAAGCCTCCCACCCTGAGCATAACTTAATGGAAAGGGAACTCAGAAAGCTGAGGTTGGAAGAGACCAGACTGAAGCTTAAACAGCAGCAGCTGGCCTTAGACAAGGAATCCCTGGATATAGAGAGGGAAAGACAGAGATTGGGGTTAGTTCCCCATGGTGGCAGCAGCAGTGTTTCAGATAGTAATCCTGTTAGGGAGCAAGATTCCAGATACCTGCATAAAATAGTCCCCCCTTACAAGGAGGGGGGTGACATTAATAAGTGGTTTGCTGCACTTTAGAGGTCCTGTATGGTACAGTTGGTCCCTCAAAGGCAGTGGCTGCTATCTTGTGGCTATCCTTCACTGGAAAGGGTAGGGATAGGCTCCTGACTGTCAGAGAAAGTGATGCCAATAACTACAAAGTTTTGAAGGATGCACTCTTGGATGGATTTGGCTTAAACACTGAACAATACAGGATTACGTTCAGAGACACCAGAAAAGAGTCCTCTCGAGACTGGACAGATTTTGTTGACTGTTCAGTGAAAGCCTTGGAGGGTTGGTTGCATGGCAGTAGAGTATCCGATTATGAAAGCCTGTATAATCTGATCCTGAGAGAGCATATTCTTAACAATTGTGTGTCTGATTTGTTGCACCAATACTTGGTAGACTCAGGTCTGACCTCTCCCCAAGAATTGTGAAAGAAGGCAGACAAATGGGTCAGAACAAGAGTGAACAGATACGTTCATACAGGGGATGACAAGGATGGCAAGAAGAAGATGGTAAGTCTTCTGACAAGGGTGGGGACAAAAGTAAGCATTCTGAGTCTTCATCAGGCCCACAAAAATCCTCTGGGGGTGGTGGGTCCAAATCCTATTCAAACAATTAGAAAAAGCCTTGGTGTTATTTATGTAAAGTAAAAGACCATTGGGCAAGTGATTCCACTTGTCCAAAGAAAAAACACCAAACCTCCCACCACCACAACCCCAACTGCAACCTCTAGTGCCCCTAATAATAGCAGTAGTGGTGGGAAGTCTACTACTAATAGCCAATCCAAGGGTGTAGCTGGGCTCACTATTGGCAATGTAGTTGGGATTGGTCTTGTTAGAGAGACCACAGAGGGTGTTTTATTCTCTGATGGTGGCATTGACTTTGCCACCTTGGTTGCTTGTTCCCTTAATATGGGGAAGTACAAGAAACTACCCCTAATCAACGGTGTTGAGGTTGAAGCCTACAGGGACACCAGAGCCAGTGTAACTATGGTAATAACAAAACTGGTCCAACCTGATCAACACCTACTTGGTCAGCAGTACCAAGTGACAAGTAACAACACTCTTAGCCACCCCATGGCTGTTGTGAATCTCAACGGGGGGGTTACTGGTCCAAAGAAAGTTGTGGTAGCCACTGAATTACCTGTAGATTGCTTACTGGGCAATGATTTGGAAACATCAGCTTGGGCAGAAGTGGAGTTGGAGGCTCATGCAGCAATGCTGGGCATTCCTGGGGATAATTTTGCTTTGACAAGGGCTCAGGCCAAAAAGCAAAAAGGACAGGGACACTTGGATCCTGGAACAATGGACCAAGTGCTCCCAAAAGCTAGGGGTAGAAAGGGTAAATCCCTGCCCACTATCCCTCCCTCTACAGAAGATTCCCCTTTTGAGGAAGATGAATCCTCTCCCTGTGCAGAACCTACTCCAGAGGTGCTGGCAGCAGACACTGCTGAGATTTTGGGTGCAGGGGGGGCTGCTGCTAGGGAAGAGCTGAGTGTTGCACAGCAAACCTGTCCCACACTAGAGGGTTTAAGAGAGCAAGCTGTCAAACAGCAGAATGGGGATGTCAGTGATAGCCATATGGTATACTGGGAAGACAACCTCTTGTACAGAGTCAAGGGACCCTAAACCTGGAGCTGCCAGGAGATTGGTCATTCCCTTGCAGTACAGAGAGTTTCTTCCTACCTTGGCACATGACATTCCTTTGGCTGGGCATTTGGGCCAGACGAAAACTTGGTAGAGACTTGTCCCCCTGTTTCACTGGCCTCATATGTCAGAGGACACTAAAGAGTTTTGTCGCTCTTGTGTGACCTGCCAAGCCAGTGGCAAGACTGGTGGCACTCCAAAGGCCCCCTTAATTCCACTTCCAGTGGTTGGGGTGCCCTTTGAAAGGGTAGGGGTTGACATAGTTGGCCCCCTTGACCCTGCAACAGCTTCGGGCAATAGATTCATCCTTGTGGTAGAGGACCATGCCACTAGGTATCCTGAAGCCACCCCCTTAAGGACCACTACAGCTCCTGTAGTGGCAAAGGCCCTCCTGGGAATCTTTTCAAGGGTGGGTTTTCCTAAGGAAGTGGTGTCAGACAGAGGTAGTAACTTCATGTCTGCATACCTCAAAGCTATGTGGAAGGAGTGTGGTGTAACTTACAAGTTCACAACTCCTTACCATCCACAAACAAATGGTCTGGTTGAGAGGTTTAATAAAACTCTCAAAGAAATGATAA
This sequence comes from Pleurodeles waltl, assembly GCF_031143425.1. Lineage (NCBI taxonomy): Eukaryota > Metazoa > Chordata > Amphibia > Caudata > Salamandridae > Pleurodeles > Pleurodeles waltl. Next base: position 83,983,557 of record NC_090443.1, on the reverse strand, counting down.
TGGGACTCCGTGAAAAACTCAGAAGGAGATGGGATGTCCTATTACCATGCCTCCTTTTTGCTTACAGGGAGGTACCTCAAAAAGGAGTGAGCTTCAGCCCCTTTGAACTCCTCTTTGGGCACCCTGTGAGAGGTCCCCTTGCTCTTGTGAAGGAGGGTTGGGAACAACCTTTAAAAGCTCCTATACAGGACACAGTGGACTATGTACTTGGCCTAAGATCAAGAATGGCTGAGTATATGAAAAAGGCCAGTAAAAACCTTCAGGCCAGCCAGGAGCTGCAAAAGCAATGGCATGACCAGAAGGCTGTCCTGACTCAGTACCACCCAGGACAGAAGATGTGGGTATTGGAGCCTGTGGCCCCAAGAGCACTCCAGGACAAATGGACTGGACCTCATCTAATTGTTGAAAAGAAGGGTGAGGTTACCTATTTGGTAGACGTAGGCACTGCCAGGAGTCCCCTTAGGGTGATTCATGTAAACGGTCTAAAAACCTACTATAACAGGGCTGATCTCACCCTGCTCATGGCAACAGATGAGGGACAGGAAGAAGAGAGTGACCCTCTCCCTGATCTCTTCTCTACCACTGAAGCTGATGGCTTAGTGGAGGGAGTGGTCTTAGCAGGTTGTCTTACCGCTGAACAGAAAGACAACTGTGTCAATCTCTTAAGTTAGTTTTCTGACCACTTTTCACTTATACCAGGTACTACTTCCTGGTGTGAACATACAATTGATACTGGAGACAGCTTGCCTGTCAAAAGTATACTTTCTAGGCAGCCTGACCATGTCAGGGACTGCATTAAACAAGAGGTACAGAAAATGTTGGACTTAGGGGTGATTGAGCCTTCAGAAAGCCCCTGGGCTAGCCCAGTTGTGCTTGTCCCAAAACCTCACACCAAAGATGGAAAGAGAGAGATGAGGTTTTGTGTTGATTATAGAGGGCTCAATCAAGTAACCAAGACAGATGCTCACCCTATACCCAGGGCAGATGAGCTCATAGATACACTGGCTTCTGCCAAGTATCTAAGCACTTTTGATCTAACTGCAGGGTATTGGCAGATTAGGTTATTAGAAGATGCTAAACCCAAGACTGCATTTTCAACCATTGGAGGACACTATTAATTCACAGTAATGCCATTTGGTTTGAAAAATGTACCTGCCACTTTTCAAAGGTTGGTGAACACAGTCCTGCAAGGGTTGGAAGCTTTTAGTGCTGCATATCTAGGTGATATAGCTGTCTTTAGCTCAACCTGGGATGATCGCCTGGTCCACCTATGGAAAGTTTTGGAGGCCCTGCAAAAGACAGACCTCACTATCAAGGCCTCAAAGTGGCAAATAGGGCAGGGGAAAGTGGTTTATCTGGGCCACCTGGTAGGTGGGGAACAGATTGCACCGCTACAGGGGAAGATCCAGACTATTATGGATTGGGCTCCCCCTACAACTCAAACCCAGGTGAAAGCCTTTTTAGGCCTCACAGGGTACTATAGGAGATTCATAAAGAATTATGGCTCCATAGCAGCCCCTCTTAATTATCTCACTAGCAAGAAGATGCCTAAGAAGGTATTGTGGACAGCTAGCTGTTAAAAAGCTTTTGAGGAGCTCAAACAGGCCATGTGCTCTGTACCTGTCCTAAAAAGCCCTTGATACTCCAAGAAATTCATTGTACAGACTGATGCTTCTGAATTAGGGGTTGGGGCAGTGCTATCACAGCTGAATACTGAGGGCCAGGATCACCCTGTTGCTTTTAGCAGCAGAAGGCTGACCCCTAGAGAAAAGCGTTGGTCTGCCATAGAGAGGGAGGCCTTTGCTGTGGTCTGGGCACTGAAAAAGTTAAGACCATATCTGTTTGGTACTCACTTTATTGTTCAGACAGACCACAAACCTCTACTTTGGCTAAAACAAATGAAAGGTGAAAACCCTAAATTGTTGAGGTGGTCCATATCCCTACAGGGAATGGACTATACAGTGGAACATAGACCTGGGAGTACCCACTCCAATGCAGATGGACTCTCCAGATATTTCCACTTAGACAATGAAGACTCATCTGGGCAAGGTTAGCCTTATTGTCCTTCGTTTGGGGAGGGAGGAATGTAGGAAAGTACCATCTTGCCTGGCATGTTACCCCCATTTTCACTATATGTATGTTTGTTTTTGCCTATGTGTCACTGGGATCCTGCTAGGCAGGACCCCAGTGCTCATAATGTATGCCCTGTATGTGTTCCCTGTGTGGTGCCTAACTGTATCACTGAGGTTCTGCTAACCAGAACCTCAGTGTTTATGCTCTCTCTGCTTTTTAAAATTGTCAGTACAGGCTAGTGACTAATTTTACCAATTCTCATTGGCACACTGGAACACCCTTATAATTCCCTTGTATATGGTACCTAGGTACCCAAGGTATTGGGGTTCCAGGAGATCCCTATGGGCTGCAGCATTTCTTTTGCCACCCATAGGGAGCTCAGACAAATCTTACACAGGACTGCTACTGCAGCCTGAGTGAAATAATGTCCACGTTATTTCACAGCCATTTTTCACTGCACATAAGTAACTTATAAGTCACCTATATGTCTAACCCTCACTTGGTGAAGGTTAGGTGCCAAGTTACTTAGTGTGTGGGCACCCTGGCACTAGCCAAGGTGCACCCACATTGTTCAGGGCAAATTCCCCAAACTTTGTGAGTGCAGGGACACCATTACACGCGTGCACTACATATAGGTCACTACCTATATGTAGCGTCACAATGGTAACTCCGAACATGGCCATGTAACATGTCTAGGATCATGGAATTGTCACCCCAATACCATTCTGGTATTGGGGGGACAATTCCATGCATCCCCGGGTCTCTAGCACAGAACCCGGTACTGCCAAACTGCCTTTCCGGGGTCTTCACTGCAGCCGCTGCTGCTGCCAACCCCTCAGACAGGATTCTGCCCCCCGGGGGCCTGGGCAGCCTGGTCCCAGGAAGGCAGAACAAAGGATTTCCTCTGAGAGAGGGTGTTACACCCTCTCCCTTTGGAAATAGGTATGAAGGGCTGGGGAGGAGTAGCCTCCCCTAGCCTCTGGAAATGCTTTGATGGGCACAGATGGTGCCCATCTCTGCATAAGCCAGCCTACACCGGTTCAGGGATCCCCCAGCCCTGCTCTGGCGCGAAACTGGACAATGGAAAGGGGAGTGACCACTCCCCTGACCAGCACCTCCCAGGGGAGGTGCCCAGAGCTCCTCCAGTGTGTCCCAGACCTCTGCCATCTTGGATGCAGAGGTGTTGGGGCACAGTGGACAGCTCTGAGAGGCCAGTGCCAGCAGGTGACGTCAGAGACCCCCTCTGATAGGTGCTTACCTTTCTCAGTAGCCAATCCTCCTTTTTGGGCTATTTAGGGTCTCTCTGGGCTATTCCTCAGATAACAAATGCAAGAGCTCACCAGAGTTCCTCTGCACTTCCCTCTTTGACTTCTGCCAAGGATCGACCGCTGACTGCTCCAGTACACCTGCAAAACTGCAACAAAGTAGCAAGATGACTACCAGCAACATTGTAACGCCTCATCCTGCCGGCTTTCTCAACTGTTTCCTGGTGATGCATGCTCTGAGGTCTGTCTGCCTTCACCCTGCACTGGAAGCCAAGAAGAAATCTCCTGTGGGTCGACGGAATCTTCCCCCTGCCAACGCAGGCAACAAACGTCTGCATCACCGGTCCTCTTGGTCCCCTCTCATCCTGACGAGCCTGGTCCCTGGAACACAGGAGCTGGGTCCAAGTGTCTCCTACAGTCCAGTGGCCCTTCTGTCCAAATTTGGTGGAGGTAAGTCCTTGCCTCCCCACGCCAGACAGTAGTCCTGTGTACTGTGTGATCTGCAGCTGCTCCAGCTTCTGTGCACTTTTCCAAGGATTCCTATCTGTACAGTCGAGCCTGGGTCCCCAGCACTCCGTCCTGCATTGCCCAACTAGCTGAGTTGGACTCCGATGTCGTGGGACCCTCCTTTGTGATTCTGAGTTGACCGCTGTCCTCAGATCTTCTAAGTGCCTGTTCCGGTTCTTCTGCGGGTGCTGCCTGCTTCTGCGTTGGCTCTCTGAGTTTCGGAGTGCCCCCTCTGTCTCCTCCTCCAAGGGGCGACACCCTGGTCCTTCCTGGTCCCTAGCAGCACCCAAAATCCTCAACCTTGACTCTTGCAGCTAGCAAGACTTGTTTGCAGTCTTTCTCTGCATCCTCCAACACGCCGTGGGACAGCTTCTGACCAAAGGAGAAGTTCCTGGCACCTTCCGTTGTTGCAGAATCTTTGGCTTCTTCCACCCGGAGGCAGCCCTTTTGCACCTTCATCCGGAGTTTAGTGGGCTCCTGCCCCCCCGGACACTTGTGTGACTCTTGGACTTGGTCCCCTTCCTTTACAAGTCCTGAGGTCCAGGAATCCATCTTCAGTGTTTTGGTAGCAGTTGTTGTTCTTGCAGAATCCTCTATCTCGATTATACTGTCTTTCTGGGATAGTAGGGTAACTTTACTCCTACATTTCAGGGTCTTGGGGTGGGGTATTTTGGACACCCTTACTGTTTTCTCACAGTCCCAGCGACCCTCTACAACCTACCATAGGCCTGGGGTCCATTCGTGGTTCGCATTCCACTTTTGGAGTATATGGTTTGTGTTGCCCCTAAGCCTATTTCTACCTATTACATCCTATTGTGATTCTACATTGTTTGCACTACTTTTCTTACTGTTACTTACCTGATTTTGGTTGGTGTACATATAATTTGTATATATTACTTACCTCCTAAGTGAGGGTCTCCTCTGAGATACTTTTGGCATATTGTCACTAAAATAAAGTACCTTTATTTTTAGTAACTCTGAGTATTGTGTTTTCTTATGATTTTGTGCTATATGATATAAGTGGTATGGTAGGAGCTTTGCCATTCTTCTAGTTCAGCCTAAGCTTCTTTGCCATAGATACCTCTATCAGCCTAAGCTGCTAGAAACACCTCTATTCTACTAATAAGGGATAACTGGACCTGGCACAAGGTGTAAGGACCACAAGGTACCCACTATAAGCCAGGCCAGTCTCCTACAGCCCCAGTGTGAACACCCTGGTGCTTCGGAGGCCTGATCATCGCTAGATGGAGTTCCAAAACTCTGATTATGTGAAGCACTACAGCCTGTACTGCTGTAAGGGTATATTAAGGAGGAGGGTGAAGACCATTGCGCGCAGGTAGTTGGTGTCGGGCTGCTAGAGTTGTACGTCCCTGGATGAGTAATTGGTGACATCAGACATGGGGAAGTTAAATGTTGGTCATAATAACTCAAGGCTTTTGATGCATAGGAATCGCTGTGGCTGGGTGCTGGCAATTAAGGGTCTGTTGCCTGCAGCCCTTCACGGGTTGCGTTAGAAGGGTCACAGTGCATTGCTGTGGCTTCATAACTGTCTACCAAACCTGCTAGTGCCTTGAGAAGTCCAATACAACCAGAATAAGGATCCTCTATGGAGTGATCATTTTCCAGTTGTGTGTCATGTAGACTGGGGGGGGCTAGTTATACAGGCTGCCGGTACTAGCTCATTGACAGGCCCTGCTGTATTAGACTCCTAAAGCATTTAGAACACAGGGGCTAGGTGGAACAGTCTGAGCCTTAACAACATTTTTAAAGGACAGGTCTAAAGGCAAGGCTTGTAGCTCAGGGGGCGCCAGCTTCTTCTTGCGATTCTTTAAGGACAACCAATTTATTTTAGGCTTGTTGCACTGATTTGGGTCCCAACCATAGGTTCTACACGGTACAGGATGGTGTGTGTCTGAGGTTGTAAGAGCAATGCTGTCAGATTGTCCAAACCCATGCACATAGCTAGTGGCTGTAGAAGTGTTCACGGTGCTGGGCAAAGCCTTTATTACTGTTAGTGTGGTGTAGTTTAGGGCTGTACCTGGTCTATGACATCTGTCTGTAGAGGCGGTGCCCGGTTTGTCCTTGGGCCCTGCGTTGTTCACAGATGCTGCTGATACCTTGGGGTTTTGAAGGGTCACGGTGTTGTCCTTTAAAGACTGTGCTGCCCGCTTAGCCTGACGGTAGACACCTCCAGAGCTCTTTTGTGATGACTCTATGATGTAAAGATAACAACATACATATTAGGTGTTGCTATAGCAGCAATATCCTAGAGGTGAAAGAGGTTTGAGAGACACTAAGGATTGAATTAATCTGGCTCTACAGTTTCTAAAAACACACCTGTTGTGTTCCGATGTGAGGGGCCTTTCTTTGTAGGTGGACCTTCCTTAGATGATGGGGACTTCCTCTTGAGGACCATCTTTTGAGAAATCCCTACTACATTCTGGGTTGTTACCATGGGAGCAGCTTGTAACCGCAGAGGGGTCTGGAGAAAAAAAATAAAAAATAAAGTGTCACATTTACAATATAATACACAGACTATACATGCTCTCTGAGGGTGCCTTCTACAGGTTTTTATGGAGCTTTTTTAGGTTTTTGCAGCGTTTATACAAGGACTAATTTTATTTACCCACAAAAGCTGCATCCTGAGACAGTGTGCCTGGATCATCTTGAGCCTGGAGGATTTGTTGTAAAGCACCAACCGCCAGCTATAGTTCCGCATCATAACCTGTAAAAAAGCACACAAACAAAGGAACACATTAGTGGCAAAAAAAATAACAAAAACAAAATAAAGCAATTTTTGTTTAGGATGGATGTTGACATTGGTCTCTGAACTACGCTCGCGACCCTGTCCCCCAGAAGTGCCACATGGGCTGGAGGTGCAGGGCCTGAGGGGCCGAGCACAAGGCTTGGTCCCTCAGGCCCTGCCTGTGTGCAAGAGTAGGTGTTGCTGGTGTAGGACCTGAGGGGCTGAGCGCGAGGCTCTGGCCCCTCAGGCCCTGCACATACGAAAAAAGTATGTGCTGTTAGGGCTGGGGGCCGACGAGCATGAGGCCCACGACCACAGCCCTGAAGAGTCGAATGGTCCAGAGATGCAGGGCCTGAGGGGCCGAGCGTGAGGCTCGGTCCCTCAAGCCTTGCCCTTGTGTAAAAGTATGTGTTGCTGGGATAGGCCCTGAGGGGCCGAGCGCAAGGCTCTGGCAACCCCCTAAAAACAAAATATAATAATGAATAATTTGGGCTTATTTCAACAGTGCTCCTAAACCATAAATATGCTCTGTAACATTTTTATAAACCTGTCACAATTCTCAACTCATTATCCTGCCTCATTGTAGTGACAGTTTCTGACTCTTGGGTATGTGTGATTGATCTGTACAACATGTCACTTATTACAGCTTTCAAACTGCTACGTTTATTTCTGATCTACGTTCCTCACTTACATGTAAAGCATGCCAGATTTAACAAGTATTCATTTTGAAATATGTAACAGATTACTCTATAAATAACCGTGTTGCTGGATAAAAGGCTTGTGTACAGCGTGCAAAATGCAAAAGTTATAAACTACAAAAACCTTATTGTTAAACATGTACAGCTGAAATTGCTGGCTGCCCCTCCACAGTTAACCTTGCAAAGGCACACATTACCCTCAGAGTACACAGGAAAAAGACTGCTGTGGTGATAACTAAAGGTTGAAACTACAATACACCATATACAAACAGCCCGTAGTTACTTACCTTAAGTAGAAGAGGGCTAGCATCACCAGTCTGCGTTCTGCCCTTCATGTTTTCCTCCTTGGAGGTTCAGTTGGACCTTGCTGTCTGCAAACTTCAAATATATAGTTCAGAAAGTGAAAGTGGTGGTGCTTTTATACCACCCTCAATGTGCTAATTATGCATAGGTCTTGTGTAGGGGTGCTGGACCTTGAAATAGACATATGTGTTAGGTTTGCATTACATGGCCACTGTTTTGTTTAAAACTTTTAATTGCCTGGTCAGTTTACACTTTGACATCTGCTGAACACCTTTTAACCCATGCCTGGGAACTCCTAGGGCTACATCTGTTTTACATTTGCACTGCTTGTCTTCTGTCTATTTCAAAACATTTTTAAATTGCCTGGTCACTTTATATTTTGACATCTGCTGAACACCTTTGAACCCTGGCCTGGGAACTCGTAGGGCTACATCTGTTTTAGGTTTGCATTGCTTGTTTCTATCTATTTCAAAACTTTTTTAAATTGCCTGGTCACTTTATACTTTGACATCTGTTGAACACCTTTAAGTCCTATTCCTGGGAATTTGTGAGCAAGTATCTGTTTTAGGTTTACATTTCTAAAATTGATTGGCTGGCTCTAACAAAAGCAACATTTGCCCAGCCCCTCTTTTGGATTAGTCAACAGTGTGGAGGTTTGGCCTTACATTCCCACTGCTCCTCCCTGTAAGGAGACACCCAGCAGCCACATGGTCCTGAATGTCTGACATGTCCAGACTTGTGCTCTTAGGTGCAGAAACAGGGGCCAGCCAGCAGGGCCCCATTTTACACAACCCATAGACCTAGGCACAGGGGCTAGGACCCTGGCACATGACTAACACGTGACCCCATAATGT